>NC_139512.1:250295275-250895275 GCF_947247035.1 Vipera ursinii
ATATATATATATATATATATATATATATATATATATATATATATATACACACACACACACACATATATATTTCAATGAAATGGATGTCAATGTTGTTTCATAAGCACAGCAAAAGTATAAATCATCATCCTTCTATACCATGTTCCTTTAGCACTGACTTCCCATCCAGTAGAGTTTACCCTCAGAGGAACAAGTGCTCCAAATAAAATATTTTACAAAGCCCCAAAAGGGGGAGAAAACCTGCACATTTTACAGCAGAGTTATAACAACTTTTTTGTGTGTATACCTTTGAGTCAATGTTAACTTCTGGCAACTGCCTGGATTAGGTCCTGCAATTTTCTTGGCAATGTTTTTCAAAAGGGGTTCCATTGTCTCTTTCCTAGGGGTGAGAGTAAATGAATGGCTGATATTTACTTGGTTGGCTTCATGCCTAAGGCAGGAGTAGAATTTGCAAGTTTCTAGCCTGCTGCATTAGGCCTTACACCAAACTGGCTCTCTATAATAATGTAGGGAAAGCCAAATATTTTTAAATCACATTATTGCTACCTCCTAATTTGAACAAAAATGATTTTTCTCTCATTCATAATCTGTCTCTTGAAATGGTGAGTACTTTCCTTTCTAAGCACAGCTATGCATTGATCATGATGACATAAAGGATGTAATTCACCTGTTCTTCTAAGAAATGTGCTGTTATAATTTAAGAGGTAGAGTTGTGTCATTTTAATAATAGGGCCTGCTTTTATTCCCAAAACAACAGTGTGTTCAATATCAGCCACTTTTAACACATGGGGATGGGTTACTTTGCAATTTCTCAACTATACAGTTCTGTATATTTCAACTGTTCAACTTGCAGGCTACTCAATGACATTCCATCATTTCCTTAGGAATATATTTTAAAAGATAACGGTTTCCCCTGTCCAGTTGTGCCTGACTCTAGTCAATTTGATTACCTTAACATTGCTTGAAAAACAGATCTTCCTTTCTTCCAAAGCCTGGAAGAGTCAGTAGATTGAATTTAGGATATCTGAAACCCAAAGCAATTGTCCTAGCATTGCATTAGATCAGCTAAGGAATACAGGAAGCTGCTTAATATCAAAGACATTTCTTTCACTCCATATTATAGATAAAACTGGATAGGTCCATCAAAGGTATTTGATGGGAGTGTTATTATTTTTAATGAAAATATAAGAAATAGAATCTGAGAATTTTGGGCATACAGATTGCCCTCAATTAATGATCACATGTTCAACAAACATTCAAAGTTATGATGGCACTGAAGGAGTGATATTTTCAACCAGTTCTTGAAAATTCTAGATGTCCCAGCACCCCTGCAGTCATAAGATTGTGATTTGAGCTCTTGACTACTGGCTTACATTTATGACAGTTGCAGTGCCCTGGAGTCATACGATTGCCAATTGGTGACATTCCCTGCTGGTTTCTCACAGGCAAAGTCAATGGAAAACTTAGCTAGGAAGGTTACAAGTTGCTTAGGTAAGTTTCCCCTATCCTGCAGCAGCCACCCCCAACCCTGCCATTCTCTCACACAATGCATATTCACACACTCTTCTACACCCTGCAACGGCCATCCCATCCCAACCTCCACTGCACTTGTGTTGCATCTCACTGGCCATGCTCGCACCATGACACACCCTCCCACACCTGCCCAACAATCTTCTTTGTTTAATAACACCAATGGAGTGTGCCAGAATTGCCATCATTAAGCAATGTGGACACATGACATCGTCATCACTAAGTGATGGACATACCAGTCCTAATTATCATCTATAACTGAGGGCTATTTGTTTATAGCACCTCTGCTACAGCTTTACTCATGTGAACTATGGTAGTATATTTATAAATACAGGTAGTCTTTATTCAATAACCTCTCATTCAGTGAGTATCTGAAATTGTATCAGCACTGAAAGAGGAGACCTACAACCATACTTCATAGTTGCAACCTTTGCAGCTTCCCCGTGGTTGCATGATCACAATTCAGATGCATGGCAATTAGCTCACAATTATGATGTAGCAGCATCATGTGGTCACATGACTACCATCTGCAGCCTTCACTGCTGGCTTCTGACAAGCAAAGTCAGTAGGGAAACTGGCAGGAAATTGTCAGTGATCCTGGGATTTTGTGATCACATGGGATTCGACTAACAGTGAAAACTGGAGCTGCTGGAACTGAACTGCTGCTGTGAATTGGCATAGTCATGTGATGTTGTCCTTTATGACAATGTTGCTTAGTGGCAAAGTTCCTGGTCTCAATTACTGTTAAGGAAAGTCTACCTGTATTACAGTTTATATAAAACACTACACTAATGTAAATTGAAAACTTCAGAAGAATCACTTCACTGCATAACACAGAAATGTTTGTGATAAAGAATTAGAAGAGATACACTGCTACCGGTGTTTAAAAAGAAATGTCAGCAAATAACTAAACATTTTCATTATTTGTAAACATTATTACAATCAAAGATCAGCCAAATAATTATACAATAAACATTGGCAATTCAGGTTAATGTACAGTAGGTCTGGAATATTTTAAATCACAGGTTTTTAATTTAGTTCATTTATATACATTTTTTCTGTGGAATTTGATTTAATTGTCAACAGCATTGTCTATTAATTAATAAGATGGCTTGAATATATGTTAAAAATAAGAGTGAAAATTAGGCAATGATTTAATGGCTGCTTTACTGAGATAAACTCAGTTGAACTCACTGAGCCTGACTACTGCTGAATTTATTATCCAAAATAGTTTCACCTAACACAAAGTTAATCAAATAAATAAAACAATAGCGATATATAAAGAGATAAAAAATAGAAAACAAATTATATTTTAACTGTGAAGTATGGCAAAATGCCTATTAAAATACTTTTCTTATTCTTCTGAAAAATGGTTTACTTGGTATATCATTACTACCAGAAATTATGATAAATGGTTTAATTTTGTTGAGAGTTACTTGCTCTCCACAGACTATACAAATATATACAAATCTGTATAAAATACTTTATTGCAATACATACCTTTTCTAACTAAAGGCTACTGCTCTAGGAGACTAGATCAATTCCACCCTTCTAGGCTTTGCAAGGTGATGTTGCTACATAAACATGTCTTTAATACTCAAACATTTAATATTAATTTTGTTAATAATACTCAGTTCAAATTAAAGTCTTGAGTGGAGAGACACTTGTCCAGGGCCTGCCACCCCATAGCCTTATCTTACCATTCTGCTTCTCTGCTTTCTGCTATGGTTTCAGCTCCTTCTGGGAAGCTGGCTGAAAGAGTTGCCTACCAAACGAATTCTGCTCTCTTCCATTTTATGAAAGGGAACTCTTTTGGCGGGGTGCCCCAAGACAGCTCCAATCTTCAGAATTTGTCTTCTGTTTCTCAACCTACCAAAGGAATTCAGCTCCTCTTGGTGGGTAGCTCTTTCAGCCAACCCCCAGAGATGAGGAGTCCTGATGACAAGTGGCAGCAGCTTGCCATCCTCCCTGAAGACTTCTTCATTGACTTTCTTGGGAAGCCAACAGTATTACAGGGCCTATTATTGAACAAGCCAACCTAGATTATTGTATAATTGCAGAGGATGGTACAGCTTTTTGCAATGGCCAGAAGTACTTTAAAACCTTTCTGAGACCATCACAATTCTGGACTGTCATTAAACAAACAATCAAGTACTACCCATATAACCCTTGCCTTTTTCTTAATGTACTTACAATAGTTGAGATGAACAATAGCGTAGTTGTTCCTTTTGTAGTTGTTACTGAGTTCCCAGCAAAGCTTCAATCTCCAGGCAGAACTCCCACCAAGATATGCTGCTCATCATAGCTTGAGATCCTGGCTGTTGAATGAAGGTCTTCTTGCCAGCTTGTAATAGCTGCAAATCTCCAGACCTTGCCTCTGCTTCCTTGCCTGCAGGCCATTTACCTTTACCTTTCCTGCCACATCACTCTCTTTTTCACACTGTTTTAGCATTTGCTTTTCTAAGCTAAATGTCTGGGTCTGGTGAGGCTGCCTTTAGACATCCTTGAAAACAGAAGGGTGTGGCTCAATTAGCCAGGCAATTGAGAATACAACTGTGAATACAATTCTGAGGGAATCCATGCATATCTGAGGGAGTGGAAGAGGAGACAATTGTGTCTACATGACTGCAGCTACAACTAAGCTTCATTCCCTCAAATGCAGCTACAACTATAATGAATGTCAAATCAGTTGCATAACAAGGCAAGTTTCAATTTTGGTACATCAAGCTTGGAACCACAGTACTATGAAGTTCACTTCTTCCCATGTAGAGTAGGCTCTGATAGCTGCTAATGAAGCTGAGAGACAGGGTGCCACTGGTCAGAGAATGTTGTCTGGTGGCTCCCGGGGGGAGGTCCTTCTCTGTGGGCGCCCCGGATTTATGGAATCATTTGCCGGTTGAGCTCCAGATGGCGCCCGACCTTCGCTCCTTCCGACGCAATCTGAAGACTTATTTGTTTGAACAAGCCGGCCTGGCCTGATGGGGGATGGGTTTAGGTTTTATTGTTATTTTAAATGTATTTTAATCTACTGTTGTAACTTGGGCATCTTGTTTAATTCTTTTTTAGTTTTTGTATTCCTGTACTTTTATATGTTGCCCTGTTCACCACCCTGAGTCCTTCGGGAGAAGGGCGGTATACAAATAAAATTATTATTATTATTATTATTATTATTATTATTATTATTATTATTATTATTATTATTATTATTATTATTATTATTATTATTATTATTATTATTATTATTATTATTGGCCTACAGTGTAGGAGTCTGTGAGTTCTATGGCTCCTTTAGGCATGAAAGTCAGCTGGGTGACTTTCTCTCTCTCAGCCCAACCCGCTTCACAGAGTTGCAGTTGTGGGGAAAACAGGAGGCCGTAGCACGAAGATTTGCTATCATGAAATGTCCAATTTTTTAAAAAAATGGTGGGATAAAAATCTAATAAAAGTGAAGTGGCGTTGTCGGGAGGTTCTTTGTAGCCTTTGCATCATGTTTGTAGCAAGATTTTGAACTGAAAACGCCAGTTTATTAGGAGAAAAAATGAATTTGCATGTTTTCAAACAGCAGGCATTTCAGTATTTCTGAGAGTTTAGGTTATTAAACTGCTAACACACTCTGAAGAGATTTCATAAGTCAGGAATTTGCTTCGATCAGAACTATTTTTATCACTTTGTCTATGCTTTTGCTTGATATTGTTAAAATCAACAGTTAGCTAACACCTGCCTTGACACTTATCAGAAGACACTAATAATCACTTATAGGAAGTGTTAGTCTAAGTGATCGATTATCAGTTTGCAATAGGGCTAAAACTTTTTGCAAATGGGCCCATTCATTGGGGGAAAAAAAGGTAATGTGGCATCTTGCTTAAGCTGTGGTCAAGAAAAGCAGGTCAAAGGTCCAGAGGTAACAAGTTCATCATTAGTATATTAAAACCACACCCACATAGCTAATTTAGTGTATCCTCATGCTTATTATGGGATGTTAGAATATAGTGAAGAATATGTCTTCACTAAATCAGGAACAAGTGATGAAATACCAGGATATTCTCCTGTTTACAGTATATGCAGTTTTATTATATAAAAACAGTGTGTTGAATATCAGCAGGCACATTTTATTTGGATTTGGGTGCTAAGCATACTTGTCTTTAATTCTGTGAAGAAATAAAGTTGAAACTCAACTTTCTTCTCTTGTGACTATTGGCTCAAATTGCACCAAGTAAAATGAATCCAGTATTAGGCTAGGTCAACACTTCTAAGAAAAACAACAAACCAAATAGAACCAAAGAATTGTTACACAAGAAGCAAAGATGTTCAGTTGGCTACCTCTGAGAAATCTGGATGCTTTCTATCCTTGCTGGATGGAGAAGCTTATGGCAATAACTAAACATGTAAATATGAAGATGATACCTCATCTTCTATTGTTTGAATCTATGTTCAATATTGCTTATGTTTCCACTTCATGAGGAGCATGGTTTGGCAAACTTAAGGAACAGCAATGGTCTATCAATTTTAGGTTGAATAACCCATTTTCTTCTGAACTGGTTGGACCAAATATTACTGGAAACATATTGAACCTATGTTTCATGGGACTTACTTTTCTGAATTCAATACATCACATTATTGTATTTAAATTTACTTATGATAAGGGCTTTGCATTTGTTTATTTAATCTAATCAGGAACTATAATGGTATTTACAAACAAGCATCTACATAATATTTTTTTTCTGAGAATGAGTACAAACATGGTGAATGGAAAAGGTTTAACCAATGTAAAATGAGAAAATTATTTAGGATCCATGAATGTGAGTGAATGATAGAAGCTTTGATTAGAAACTTCAATTCAAAGTCAGTTTGACTGAAAGCCTGAAGCAAGCAAAGTTTCATAATCAAATTGAAAGTCAAAGCAATTCATCAAGCTGGATATATCCAAACATATTTGACAATTCAAATCAAAACATTACATTGACTCAATTTTCTAAGTTGATGGGATTATTGGTTGGATTGATTAGCCAAACTGAACAAACGACTCCAACTAGATTTGATTTGTACAACTTTAATGAATATTTTAAAGAAAATAGTCAACTTCACCATTTTGGATTAGGCTGCAGCAAAATCCACACTGGTACCTGGTCTTTTGGAAGACCACTAGACCTGTAATGAAACCTGTGTTCAGTCATCTTTCAAAAGACCAGTAGATCTGTCTCTGTAAACAATGGTGCAAGTTGATTTAATCTGAGAAAAAGATATATTGCTGATTCTGCCCCAAATGAGTATATTAAGGTTTTGCACTACTTTGCCAACTAAAGGTTTTCCATTGCTGTACTTTTTACTGTTTTATATGATTTTGAGACAGAAGAAGGCAATGCCATTTATGCTACTCTAACACCATTATCAATACCCCACTGGACTCTTGCTGCCATTCAAATGCAGCACTAACTCATTTGAAGTATTTGGAGATGGAATGAAATTCACTGTGAAATTCATAAATTCTGTCAGATTCTTTTTTTAAGCCCAAGTTACAGAAAGAATAGTAAAGCTGTTTATTAATCTTCAATAGACATGGTAAATCTCTGCCCAAAGTAGCCCATCTGATAGGTCAGTCAGTTGGAAATTTATTTTTATGTCTTAATAATTTTACCTCAAGTAGTTAAAAGTGAGGAAATAATCAAACCCTACAGTACTAAAATCTTATCTTCAGCAAGGAGGAGATCACTATAAAGCAGTGATTCCACTTCTACCTCTTAGTAGGATATCATGATTAATTGTAAAGTTTGCAGAAAAATCAGGCAGGACTAGGAGAGTCACACTACTATACTGGTGTTATCAGATATTATCAATAATCTGCTACTGCTAAGTTTGTAAGCCGCCCTGAGTCTTCGGAGAAGGGCGGGATATAAATGGAATTAAAATAAAAATAAAAAAATAAATAATCATATTCACTGCTATCTCTATGCTCAACCTGCACTTTTAACCAGACTGAAACAGTTCAGATAATCAGTTTCCTCCAAAGTCTTCTGCAACCTAACCACTTTATCCATAATCTCCAAAAAGCGAAGATTGGAGATAGGTTGAACATCCAGTATATTTGGATCCATGGCTATCATAGTCATCAAAAACCCAACCCTTCTAGGAAAGAAAGCAGTCTAAAGCCCATTAGAACAAACAGAACTCCATGAAACTTATGAAGAACTCACCCAGACTTCTTTAGCAGCATTCCAATTTTGTTCCTAGAATACAGTTTTACCAGAAAGGTTGACATCCAATTATCTGTGGGATAGTGCCCCTCAGTACCAGGAGTCCTCCCTATGCTATCTACCCTCTTCTCCCTTGAGTTTCCATCTAGTCAAAAACCTGACATTTGGATTCCCTTCCACCTTGCCCCCAGCCAGATTTTGGTAATACAAGCCAGGTCTCCCCTCTTATCCACAATGATGCAGACCTTAATTTCAGCAACAATAGTCAATAGCCAGGGCTCTGAGAAATTGGTCTTTGAATAATCAGACAGACTATATTTATTTATTTATTTATTTATTTATTTATTTATTTATTTATTATTTATTTATTATTTAAATTTATATACCGCCCTATTCCCATAGGACTCAGGGTGGTTTACATGGAGAATTAAAATACATAACATACAAAATTAAAATCAGTTAAAAGTATGATTAAATTACAGTCCCTAAAGTTAAGCTAAAACCCAATAAATTAATTAATTAAAACCCCTCAGTCTGGGCCAAACAGCTCGAAGAACCAGGTTTTTAAGTCCCGGCGAAATGAGCGAAGGTCGGGGGCAGTCCTGAGTTCCGTGGGAAGTTGGTTCCATAGGGCCGGCGCGCCCACAGAGAACGCCCTTCCCCTGGGAATAACCCGCCGGCATTCCTTAACCTGCGGTACCCTGAGAAGGCCCTCCCTCCTTTCCCCAACAGTGGCTTGGTCTTTGTTTTCCACCATATCTCCTTGTGATTATTACCACCTTTATTATTTAAACCTCCTCTGATTACCTCCCCTAGTTTCATTTCCATCTCCATCCTGATTTTTCACACACACCACTATAACTTATCCCTATTTCTTCTCCATCAAACTCTTCCCTGGCTGCTTTGTCCATTGCAATGTCCATTCTGAAAGCAATGTCTACTCTGCAGAGACTATCCACATCAACTAATACTTTACCATTCAACACTCCTCCCCCTGTTCTCCTATTGATCCTATTCTTATTGGGTTCAGATTGGAGGAGTTCACTTCACTTCCTTCACACAAACCCTTCTTGGCAATTCAAGACACTCTTCTAATAACCTCTTTGTACTGTCTTTATCAGTACTGTAGCATCCTGGAAAACTAATCTTCAACTAATCTTCTTCCTCTACTCCACTGATCAATCAGGCTAATTTTGGACAGATGTTTACCACACTTACAGTAGACTGGTAGACCTTTATACACAAATAGCCTGAGTGACAGTTAGTAATGCAGAGCAGTTCCGCATTAGTGACCTTTCACTCTGACAATTTAATAGAGGACTAAAGGCTCCAGCCCAGATATCCATCAAATCATTCTTACTTGCCCAAATCTACCCCAAAATACTATGAGGAGAATGGTGATAGTTTTTCCCATAGGTAGCTTACACAGGGTAAGGGAAAAGCAAAGCTAGGGGAATATATGACTTACTGACATTCAATTATCCCACATTAAAGCTAAATTAAAGCTAATTCAAGGCCTTGAATTAGCTTGTGTGTCTGAGAGGAAGATCCGTCTGTATCCAGGCTTGTGTTAATTACTGCACTTGGTAACTTTATTGTGCAACTTTTATTTATCAGATTGTAAGTTGTTTTTTGTTCAGTTATGTATGCATCTTTCTTTGTTGTTTTTTGTTTATGTATAATATGCAAGCTCTTACTGGCTGTAACCTACTTATTTTTTTCATGATTTTCAGTATTACTTTTTAAAACTGAATTGCAGCATAGTCTGATATTTTAACTTGCACCACTGTTGGGGAGGGTTTAGCTCTTTCCTAACCAGCAAAATCTTTTCTAGAGTTTATTGTATATTTTACAAGTATACAATATCACTATATGCTACTTTAAACATTATCGATGTGATTGCTTTTTAAAGGAGTATAACAGAGTTGGGAAAGAATTAGCCCTTCTTTATCCAGCTACAAGACTTTAAAACATTATCTACTTTTTCAGAGAATCAGTGGGAGGTATCTTAAAGGAAAAAAGTGTTACTGTATATCAGTTGTTGATGAGAACTTGAAGCGATTTTCCATTTTCAGCCTGGTGAGAGGGGAAAAAGAAAGAGAAATAAAAGAAAAGAACTACTGAAAGGCTTGAAGGAACAGATCGTCTGGGAGAATATCTACAGTATGTCAGAATCCATTTATATCCCATTCATAAATCCCTATCTGTATGCTCTAAAATCTTACATCCCTCACTGGATTCTGCCATTCCCAAGGAGGAGAAGAGCAGGTGTTAATTGGCCATCCTTATCCATTTGTTGCAAGGGTGTTTATTCAGCCTGCCTGGAGGCTGTCATTAGACCAGGGGAAGGACCTTTGAACTGAGAAGAACAAAGGAAGGGAGGGGGGAGAGATCTGGTTTGTATCTCCAATTAGAATCTGAAAGGGAGGAAGGAAATGTCGTAAAAGCATGGAAGATCCCTCTTCCCTTGAAAGGTTTCGACACCTGAACCTTAATTGATCCAGGACTGACCAAATGGACTGAGGGGAGGGAGTTCATTGTGGGGGGGACACTTTAAAAGTATCGATCTGTAACACAGTTTTCAGATCCTGTCTAGATTTTCCACTGACAATCATGTTTTAGTAAAAAGTTCCTTTTTGGACAATTCTGTCTCCAAGAGTTCTTCTTTCCTAAGACGTGATTGGGGTGAGACCTTACAATCTATCTATGTGGTCACTAAGAGTTGACACCTATTTGATGGCACATAATCATCATCATAACGTAGGGAAAAGGCGGAAGGGAGAAATAAGAACTATGATGTGCTATAGTATGCCTGTGATCTGAAGGTTTACTGTGATTCCTCCTAATAAGTCTATGAAAAAGCCAGATGGAAGGAGACCAGGCAAAAGATGAATTAGATCCTTGAATAATAATAATAAAAAAAGCTGTCCCTCTGTTTAAAAAAAGCCCACAAGACAATGCTGTCTTTCGAGTTGAAAAGAGTAGTTGTCTGAAGCTATAAGCTTAAATTGCCACTTGATGAGCTCTTTTGTTTTTGCACAGGAGCAATTGTGAAGATGAAGAATGGTTCACCAAGTTTGGTTTGACTGAAACCAAATAGAGTTCCTAATCAATTCTGAGGTTAAGGGTAACAGGGAAGAACAGTAAGGAAGATTGCAAGAGATGTCAGTTTTGTGGCAGAATTATCTACTGAACTCACTGCCAGAGATAAAAATAGCTTGTGGGAATAGAATTCCTACCATGGAAAGCAGAATAACAGACTAGACCTGTTTTTTCTTCTGTAACACTGGAAACTTTTCAACTGATATTGTAAACAAACCCACATGCATGCCAAAATGTTTGCTGAAAATGGCTATACAAAGCAAAATTATATGCAGATATATGTGTGTGCATTAGTGGAAAGGCACACAAAATTAAATATGCATTTTTGGTTTGTTAAATAATGCAAATTGATGTGGAAAAGGAAAGGAGTAAAATTAGTAGAAGGAAAATGAGCAATCAGGCAATCATATTTGTGTATCCCACTGCCTGTTGTGGGAAACATAGAGATATTTCACATGTACATATAAATTTGTGCATAACTACTGTGCCAAAGTACTGCTGTTCTTGGCATGCTTATTCTATGTATGAGAAGCAAGAACCTCTTTCTTATAACAACTAATATCTCTTTATACTGTATAGGTGTATGTGGAGGAGTGGGATACTGTATATATGTATAATAAATTCTTTGATTTCAGAATCAAGTAAGGGTAAAGCACAGAACAAGATTTTGATTCCTACTGTATATTTATATTTCTATATTTAGAAAAATTTCTCAGACTTCTGACTTTCTGTATTAAGAAGAGCATTTCCTTTATAATTCAACCCTTGCCTTAGATCAGAATGTTCATCTACTGAAATGTGGAGAGCCAAACAGCAAAGAAATTCAGTGTGGTTCTGCTTCCTGCAAGAATGCACTGGTAGCATTTTAAAATGATTTGTGAAAATGAGATAGGGGCTGCAATTTTACGCCCACTTATTTGGGATGTAGTCTCACTGAATTATTTTTTCTTTTTATTTTAATAAAGATAACACAAATATATATACATATACATATATTGATTGATTGATTGATTGATTGATTTTATTACATTTATATACCGCCCTTTCCCGAAGGACTCAGGGCGGTTTACAGGGTAATTAAAAACCAAAATACAAAAGTTAAAAACAAGTTTAAAAAAAATTAAATTTGTCCCTGCATAAGTAAAACCCCAGTTAAAATAAGATTAATCCTCAGCCTGAGCCAGAGAGCTCGAAGAGCCAGGTCTTCAGGTCCCGGCGGAATGAACGGAGGTCGGGGGCAGTCCTCAGCTCCACTGGCAGCTGGTTCCAAAGGGCATACACATACACACGCACATGCACATACATACATACACACGCACACACGCACACATATATAAAGCTAATAAAGAATAAAAGAAAAATCAATGAGAAAGAAACAAATATATAGATATGTAATTTTAGGGAGTCTAGGACAAGGGTGTCAAACTCAATTTCATTGAGGGCCACATCAGCATTGTGGTTGCCCTCAGGGGGACAGGTGGGTATGGCCAGGGTGGGCGTGGCCTACTGGGTGGGCATGGCCAGCTCTACATTGTTTGCATCAAGGGTGCCTATGGGGACCTGGGCAGGAGTGGGACAGATCTGAGGGTCTTTGGCAGAAGGAGGGTCTCTAGGCCAGGGCCAAGGCAGTGGGGGCCGTTCCCTCAATGTTTCCAGGATGGCTTCACGGGCCACATGAAACCACTTCGCGGGCTGGATCCAGGCCCCAGGCCTTGTGTTTGACATGTCTGGTCTAGGAAGACAGCACCCCCCCACAAGAAAGAAATATTTTGGGGAATATATTTCCCCAAAGGAATAATAGAAAATCTTAGGCAGAACTCCCCCCATCCCCCAAGTCCCTCTGCCCCAAGCAGAAACCAGCTCTGTAGAAATGCAGATTTGATAATCCTTTCAGAAAGACTGGAGCCAGGAGGCTTGGAGCTGATGGGATTAGAAAGACAAAGATCCCTAGAACTAGCAACTCCTAACCCATCCAACACATGATATAGCCATCAGCCGCAGCCCCAGGGAAGCAGGACATGACCTTTAGGACATAGTAGGATTAACCCAGTGTGCCCAATACTAAAATTCATGCCACAGGAACAATTCCAAACACAAAAGCCCAAGAAGGAATAAAAACCCACCACTCCAAGCAACATGTGGTCAGCTGCTCCAGAGCCACATGCCTTGTGATTCTGTTCTTCAATAAACTAGAACCTTCTTTCTAAAGCAGTCTCCATTTTGTTTATTCCCAGCTTGGACTGGATCCTGATAAAGATTTTTCTTTCAGCAGGAGAAAACCAAACATTTTAAAAAAATTGTGTTTGCTTCTTTCTACTCTAGTCTGATATTGAATATTCAGACTAATCTATGGTAACTGTGGGATCCTTGGTGTTTTTTGAGCTTGGTAGTTCACTTGCAGATGCTTCATTAGCCAACTACATAACACCATCTTGCAAGTGGGTTTGCTCCCTGTTTATATACAATAACTTACCCTGCCAGTGTTGGAATGGGTTGTGGGTTTTTTTCCTTGAAACTTCCTTATTTAGAGTATTATTTGACTTTTTGATTGCTTGCCTCTTGATTGCTAGAGAAGATGTTTACTGATCTTTTTATTTCCTTCTGAGCTTTTTAATTGACTCTTTTGAATGGTGTGGAAATGTGGTTTATCTCTATGAGATAACTAATGTGTCTAAGTACCATGTTTTGAGGACTTCACTAGTGGTTTTGGACTTAGCTTGGTCTAGTATGCTCACAGTTTTCCAGTTGAAACTATGATTGTGTCTGTGCACGTTTTGTGAGATTAGAGAGTTTCATTTTGTCTTCTGACTGCTAGTTGTTGTTCATCAATAAATCTAGCAGTCTATGCCCAGATAAGCAGAGATTAACATCAGACAAACAAACAACTAAACAATAACATGCTAATCAATGAACTACCAAGAAGACAAAGGCAGACAAACAATCAAGCAGATGAATAATCAAGCAGAAAATAATACCCTAATCAAGGAACTACAAGGAGAAAACCAAACCCACACCAATACTGACAGGACAAGCTACTGTATATAAACAGGAAGCAAACCCTACTCCCACTAGCACAAAAGATGTTACCTAGTTGGGTTATGAAACAACTACAAGCAAACAACCAAGCTGAGAGAGCACCATGTAGTTCATTCTGAACTACATACTTTCTCTTATTCTTCACTTAACTAATATTAGTAAGGCTTATTTTTGTCTTATCACCTCCTTATAAAGGCAGTTTGATATATTATTTCTAATTCACTTCCATATATTTCATATATCCCCACCAGATTGTGTCGTATTTTCAATTTACCTTTTTAAAGTATTATCTGATGATTATTTTCCTCGCCTAAAGATTTGAATGGGGGAAGAGGAAAGACAACTGCTTTGTCTTTGTGCCAGAATATATCTAGACAGAGAAAAGAATATCCAGAATTTCGGACAAAGTATGTCCTGATGAAAATAATTGGGGGGGAAAAAATCTTCCTTTGCAAGAAGGAATTTGCAAGAAACCTGAATAGAACCTTCTGGAATAAATTTAGGAACATTTCCCAGAACAGCACTATGTAATAGGAATTAATCACAGATGGTTTTAGTATTTCACTGCTATGCATTCTGAGCTGGAGCACATCTCCTTCATATCTTTGAATCTATCATTTATGTGTTATTTATTTCAGTCAGTTTAGGGAGCCACAAACTTTATAATTGCATCTTTGTGCTCCCAGAGAGAAATATGATGTATTTCATTTGTGAAAAATGCTGTTAGGAATTTTTTTTCCCCCTCTGTGTTCTCTGCCTTTGTTAGTCATAGTAAAGGATTACCTACTGAAGCAGAAAACGAAAGCAATCTGGATTTATTTTATAATACACTATAGCAGATTGAGCCCAGAGGCCTAGGAAGAGTTTGTTCAGTAATAAGGTCAGTTCATTAAACACAGAATTTCTCCTCCTAATTTCCAGTTTTCACATGGAGCATAATGGACTGAAATAGCATTATCTCTCATACAGCTTGTTTGTACATTATGGCATGACATTTCTGAGCAAAGATTATGAGAGTCCATGAACACTGTGAAAGCAGATTCATAAAAGTTCCCCATTACTAATCTTGAATATAGAGCTATTAATTGCCAGGGTTTGTTTTTTTAAAAAAAAGTTGCTATAGAATAAAAGTCATTATATTGTCATATTATAACACTATATTGTTTTGTTTGTGTGTGTGTGTATGTGGTTTTTTTTAAATTCCATTTATATCCCGCCCTTCTCCGAAGACTCAGGGCGGCTTACAAGCTTAGCAGTAGCCTTCATTCTATGTATATGCCTGCTTATTAGGGCTTTCACACACACCCCCGCAAGCGGCATTATTACAAAGTTAGCTTAATTGCCCCCAACAATCTGGGTCCTCATTTTACCTACCTCGGAAGGATGGAAGGCTGAGTCAACCTTGAGCCTGGTGGGACTTGAACCTGCACTAATTGCAGGCAGCTGGTGTTACTTAAGGAGGCATTAGCCCACTGCGCCACCAAGGCGCACACACCAAGGTTTGTGTATGTAGCTGCTGGATAGTGTAGTGATTAGTGGATAGCATAGTGTCAAAGAACTGCTTTTGAAGCAGGAGACCAGGATTCAAATCCTGGCTGGTACCTACTTTACCAATAGGAGTTCTTGGATCAAGATCCTCTAACATTTATCTGCCTAAATCAAAATATGAGAGTGATATGAACTAGAAGAGTGATTCCAGATCAGATGTTGACCAGATTAATGAGATCCATGTCATATGTTAAGGAATGAGGACAATCTGATGATAAGTGGGCAACTGGAACAAACCATACTTGGATGAGAGAATCTGTAACTGATGGAATGGTACTACAACAGCAGACCAAATGAGAGGTAATATACAAAGCAAATGAAGGAAGACCTGTATTCACACTAACTGAGAAACAGCTAGTTACCCAATGCTTCAACATAATGGAGGATGATACTATCACAACTGTAGGTAGATCAACTACACATTGCATCCCATATACTCAAGACCCAGAAGAACAATTGGATATGTAACCAACATAATCATAATAGTAAAGTTGGAAGGGACCTTGGAGGTCATCTAGTCCAATCCCCTGCTCAGGCAGGAAACCCTATACCATTTCAGACAAATGGCTGTCCAGGCTCTTCTTAAAAACTTCCAGTGTTGAAGCATTCACAGCTTCTGGAGGCAGGGTGTTCCACTGATTAATTGTTCTACCTGTCAGGAAGTTTCTCCTTAGCTTCTCTCCTTGATTAATTTCCATCCATTGCTTCTTGTCCTGCCTTCAGGCACTTTGGAGAACAGCTTGCCTCCCTCTTCTTTGTGGCAGCCCCTGAGATATTGGAACACTGCTATCATGTCTCCCCTCATCCTTCTCTTCATTAAACAAGACATATCCAATTCCAGCAACCGTTCCCTATATGTTTTAGCCTCCAGTCCCCCAATCATCTTTGTTGCCCTTCTCTGTACCCTTTCTAGAGTCTCAACATCTTTTTTACATCATGGTGACCAAAAC
Source organism: Vipera ursinii (assembly GCF_947247035.1). Taxonomy (NCBI): domain Eukaryota; kingdom Metazoa; phylum Chordata; class Lepidosauria; order Squamata; family Viperidae; genus Vipera; species Vipera ursinii. Next base: position 250,311,633 of record NC_139512.1, read on the forward strand.
TGGATGCAGTATTCCAAGTGTGGCCTTACCAAGGCATTGTAAAGTGGTATTAATACTTCATGTGATCTTCATTCTATCCCTCTGTTAATGCAGCCTAGCACTGTGTTGGCCTTTTTGGCAGCTGCAGCACACCGCTGGCTCATATTTAAAAGATTGTCCACTAGGACTCCGAGATCTCTCTCACAGTTACTACCATTGAGCAAGGTACCCCCTATACTATACCTGTACATTTGGTTTTTCTTGCCTAAATGTAGAACCTTACTTTTTTCACCATTGAATTTCATTTTGTTAGATAGCGCCCAGTGTTCAAGTCTGTCCAGATCCTCCTGTATCTTAAGACTGTCTTCTGGAGTGTTGGCTATTCCTGCCAGCTTGGTGTCTTCTGCAAATCTGATGAGTTCCCCATCTATCCCCTCGTCCAAATTGTTGATGAAGATTTTAAAGAGCACTGGGCCCAGAACAGAGCCTCGGGGTACCTGGGGCACATCTGAAACTGGAACATCTTTAATGGTCTCTCCATTACAAATCACAGAGACTGATATAAAGCATCATAGATAAACTAGGTACAATCAATCTCCAAGACTGATTTACCAAGGCTCAGTAGAGAAATACCATCAGACAGTATGTTAGAAGATGGCAGTTGAGTCCTCACAACAACCCCTACTACCATGATAAATCAAACAATCAACTGTAATTGTAGGTAGTTATTGACTTATGACCATAACGGAGCCCAAAATTTATGTTGCTATGTGACAAATTTGTTAAGTGAGTTTTGCCCAATTTTGCAAACTTTCCTTGCCACATTTGTTAAGTGAATCACTGCAGTTGTTAAGTTTAACATGTTTGTTAATTGATTTGGCTTCCCCATTGACTTTGCTTGTCAGAAGGTTTTTAAGGATTACCTGATCCTTAAAAAAATAGCAAAAGTCAGGCAAGTTTCATTTTCAGGTGTGAAAAGCAATTCACTACAACAATTCAAGAAGCTGGATTGCTTTCCTGTCTTCCCCCACTTTTCAGAGAAGTGACAGTGAAGCAACACTAAAGCAATATACCTTGACCTCACATGAGGGGATGGGAGACAGCCTGAGTTGCTAAAATAAAATAATAAAATAAAATAACAAAATAAAAACTATCCCCTGTGCTGATATTTTTCTAGAAATGCAGTACTGTTTTATTCCAAATATGTCCTTGGAGATTATAGACTACTTTGCTCTGAATACCTTCTGGGTCATAGAGCATTTTGTTTGTTTTCCTAATATTGAGAAATTCTTTTATAGTTCTTGAGAGAAGGCAATCTATCAGCTATGAAAAAAAAGCAAGTTTATTCCTTCCCAACAAATTCTCTGTGCAGTTTCCCCCCACCACCACCAATCTGCATTTCCCCAAAGCTGAACTATAACAGTGTTTCTGTACCAAATGGATGACTTTATGAAGAAGGAAACCATTTTTTTTAAAAGACCAAGCAAAAACTTTTTAATTCTAAAATAATCAGTGAAATTGATAATAATAATAATAATAATAATAATAATAATAATAATAATAATAATAATAATAATAATAATAATAATAATAATAATAATAATAATAATTTTATTTATATACCGCCCTCCCGAAGGACTCAGGGCGGTGAACAGGGCAAATATATAAAAAATACAAAAATACAAAAGTTAAAAGAAAATTAAACATATGCCCAACTTAAAACAGTAAATACAAATATTAAAAATGACCATAAAACCCAACCCATCCCCCATCAGGCCAGGCCGGCTTGTTCAAATAAGAGTGTCTTCAGATCGCGACGGAAGGAGCGAAGGTCGGGCACCATCTGGAGCTCAACCGGCAGCCGATTCCATAGCTCCGGGGCGCCCACAGAGACTGATATAGGGATAATATACTTGCCAACTGCAAAGTCAGACAAATTAATGGACAAAACATAGAGAATATTAATATACTGAATACATCAAATTTATATTTACTGACACAATCATTTAATGTAGTTTTCAGCATTTTCAGGAAGTGGGGGAAAAACCAACCATCTCATCTGTTTGAGTTTCTGCACAGAAATATTTAATAGTCTACACAGTCCTAAAGGAGACATTTAAACTTTCAGAAATAGCAAAAAACCTATTCAATCATAGGCCTTAAGTGAGGTGAAAGGATTTCTTTAACCTGGATCATTTCTTAGTAGCTATGCGGTCAAGTACTGCAGAAAGCACAGCTCTGGAATAGCCAAGGGTTCAAGTATTTAAAGTCCTTTTCTGCAAAATGATTGAAAACTCAACATTTAACAGACATCCAAGAATGAATTTTCCACAGTCTTCTTAGCAGCTAGAAATAAAGAATTCTTTCTATTGTTCTTTCAGACTGATGCTGATTATACACATGCATATTCTTTACACATTTCCCGGTGTCTGTGTATCAAAGTTTTCAGACTCCTCTGGATTAGTGCAGCTTTCTAGGCAAGATTTCAGAAGTGGTTTGTCATTACCTCCTTCCTAGGGCTGAAAGAGAGTGACTGGCCCAAGGTCATGCAGCTGACTTTGTGCCTAAGACTCATAGTTTCTGGATTTTTAGTTTGATGTCTTAACCAATACATGGCCCTGACTCTCAACTTCACACACATCACATTTTATAAAATATGTTACCAGGTACTTGAGCCTATTCTATTTGCCTAATATCCAGTATTTGCTAATAATAACTTGCTCAATTGATTTTTTTGATTTGCCAACTTCATTTCTGTAAGGTGCTTCATGCTGCAAAGGCAAAGTAATTCACATCATTAAGATCAGTGATGACTTCTTTCACTTCATCCTGGCACTTTACATCACTTCTGTGGCCTCTTTGGCAGCCAAGTAGCTGGAAAAAGCATCTCAACATGCTACTGTTCATTCCAGAGGAGGCTTCAAAGTCAACAGAAAGCAAAGCAACACCACAGCTTCAATGAACATTTCCAACTGGTACATCACTCAAAGCATTTTCAAAGCAAAGCTTCAAAGATTTGCATAGCCATAACATTCATTTTAATTAAACACCTTGCAAGGATCTTGAGAAAAAGAAAGTATTTTTAAAGAAAAACATATGATTTTGGGGTGTTTGGGGTTCCTTTCACTTTCCACTTTTAATCCCAGGCTTTTGCTAGAAGAAAATCTCTAGAATCTCATTGTAAGACTTCAGAAACAGAATTTGGAAAGCCTTCTGAGAGTAAAAGAAAAAACATGCTGTACCATCCTTGGAAATCTTCTTTCTAAGCATCTTATTTCCAAATTTGATTCATCTAGGCCTGACTTTCTCATGATGTGTTCTGCATATAAGTTAAATAGGCAGGGTGACAGTATACAGCCTTGCCGGACTCCTTTCCCAATTTTGAACCAATCAGTGGTTCCGTGTCCAGTTCTCACTGTGGCTTCTTGGCCCACATATAGGTTTCTCAAGAGACAAATAAGATGGTCTGGTACACCCATCTCTTTAAGAACTTGCCACAGTTTGTTGTGATCCACACAATCAAAGGCTTTAGCATAGTAAATGAAGTAGAAGTAGATGTTTTTCTGGAACTCTCTAGCTTTCTCCATGATCCAGCATATGTTGGCAATTTGATCTCTAGTTCCTCTGCCTCTTCGAAATCCTGCCTGTACTACTGGTAGTTGTCGAACCACATACTGCTGGAGTCTAGCTTGTAGGATTTTAAGCATAACCTTACTAGCATGAGAAATGAGTGCAATGGTGCGATAGTTTGAACACTTCACTTCACATTCTAGGATGTCTGGCTCGAAGTAAATGACCACCGCATCATGGTTATCAGGGATGTTAAGCTCTTTCTTGTATAGTTCTTCTGTGTAATTTTGCCACCTCTTCTTAATCTCTTCTGCCTCTGTTAGGTCCCTACCATTTTGATCCTTTATCATGCCCATTTTTGCATGAAACATTCCCTTCATCTCTCCGATTTTCTTGAAGAGATCTCTGGTCCTCCTTTTCTATTGTTTTCTTCTATTTCTTTGCACTGTTCATATAAGAAGGCATTCTTATCTCTTCTAGCTATTCTTTGGAATTCTGCATTCAATTGGGTGTATCTTTCTTTTTCTCCCTTGCCTTTTGCTTCTCTTCTCTCCTCAGCTATTTGCAAAGGTTCCGCAGATAGCCATTTTGCTTTCTTTCATTTCTTTTTTTTGGGGATGGCTTTAGTTGCTACCTCTAGTATAATCTTGTGAACCTCCATCCATAGTTCTTCAGGCAGTCTATCAGATCTAATTCCTTAAATCTATTTGTCACCTCCACTGTATATTCATCAGGGATATGATTTAGTTCATACCTGAGTGGCCTAGTGCTTTTCCCTACTTTCTTCAGTTTAAGCCTAAATTTTGCAATGAGAAGCTCATGGTCTGAGCCACAGTCAGCTCCTGGTCTTGTTTTTACTTGCTGTATAGAGCTTCTCTATCTTTGGCTGCAGAGCATATAGTCAATCTGATTTCTGTGTTGACCATCTGGTGATGTCCATGTGTAGAGCCGTGTCTTGGGTTGTTGGAAAAGAGTGTTTGCTATGACCAAGGGTCGGCAACCCGCGGCTCTGGAGCTGCATGCGGCTCTTTGAGCCGTCTCCTGCGGCTCCCAGCCGCCCGGTGCACGCGCACCTCTTCGAACAGGCAGTGGTGCGCGCGCACCTCTCCAAATGGAGAGTGGCACCGCCCGTTTGGAGAGGTGCGCTCGCACCTCCGCGCGAATGGGCAGCGGTGCCGCTCTTTGAGAAAACTGCCGCGGCCCATCTGCAAAGCTGCCGCTTTTGGCAGCCTGCAAACGTGCCACGGCAGCTTTCTCAAAGAGCGGCGCCGCTGCCCGTTCGCGTGGAGGTACGTGCGCACTTCTCCAAAGGTTTGTGGAGGTACGCACGCACCTACGGTCGTTCGGAGAGGTGCGTGCACACCTCTCAGAATGGGCAGTGGCGCTGCTTCTTGGGAAAGCTGCCGCGGCCTGTCTGCAAAGCTGCCGCTTTCGGCAGCCTGCAAACGTGCCGCGGCAGCTTTCTCAAAGAGCGGCACCGCTGCCCGTTCGTGCGGAGGTACACGCGCACCTCAGCAAAGGTGCATGCGCACCTACGGTTGTTCAGAGATGTGCGCACGTACCTCCACATGAACGGGCAGCGGCGCCGCTCTTTGAGAAAGCTGCCGCAGCACGTTTGCAGGCTGCCGAAAGTGGCAGCTTTGCAGACGGGCCGTCGCCATCGCGCAACTGGGAACCGGTTCCATCACACATAAAAAAATGGCAACCGCATGCATCCACGCATGCGCAAGAAAAAACCGTTTTGCGCATGCGCAAAATGTTTTTTTTTCGCATGCGCGTGCATGGACGCACGCATGCGGCTCCCACTTTTTTTATGTGTGATGGAACCGGTTCCCAGTGGCTCTTTTCCTTTTTCAGGTTGCCGACCCCTGGCTATGACCATCTATTTTTATATTCTTTAATTATTATGATGCAGACCACACTGCTGCAGCTCGGCTGTTTTCTCACTGAACCTAGGCAATGTAACAATGGAATTTAAGAGCAAAATCTAAGATCTAAGTCTTTCTATCTTCAGGAAGTAAGCAACATTGAAACAAAAAAAAAACACATTATTTGGATATGAATCACTGTAAAGCCAACACTATCTGATATCTGATATCACTAGACTTCTCTTAGGAAAAGCTATTCCCCATCCCACCTCTTTATTTAGTCTCAGCTGAAAATTCCATTGGCTTTTAATAAAAATGAATGTCTCTAATGGAATTCCTTGGGAGATTAAAAATAATCCCTTCCATTTTGCAGACATTGTCTATTTTTAATGTGGGGATAGTTCTCCTTGGTATAATTTAGGCTAAGAAGTGGTATGCAACATTTATTTCTTCACAAATAAGCATAGTGATATTATTATTTTATACATGTAATCCTGAATGAGATGGCAAAAAACAGTGATCTCTCTCTCTCTCCCACATGTTCACTTAATGACTATTTTGCTTAGTGACCAAATCATTGCTAACAATTGCAAAACTAAAGAAAAAACCTTTCCTTATACTGTATTATTGTATTGCATTACATTGCATTATTTATGTTATGCTATGTTATGTTATTATAGAATATTATATTATAGAATATTATATTATAGAATATTATATTATAGAATATTAGAACAGAGTAGAATATTCTTCATTGGCCAAGTGTGATTGGACACACAAGGAATTTGTCTCTGGTGCGTAAGGTCTCAGTGTACCTACAAACAATGAAGTGATAAATCATAAGATACCAATAGGATAAGGTAATAGGAAAGATGAGAAGGTTAGTAGTAGTACAGCCCTACTACATGGGTAAATATCCTTAAACATAAGACAGTACTGTAGTAATTAGGTCTTCAGCAGAGTGAAGGCATGAGGCAAAAAACTATCTCTGTGTCTAATTGTTTTGGCATACAATGCCCTAGAGTGGCATCTTGAGGAGAGGAGTAGAAACAGTTTATGTTTAGGATGTGGGGAGTCTTTTGATAGCATATTACCGGTACATTACATTATATATAGTATAGTGTAGTGTAGTTAGTGTAGTGTAGTGTAGTGTAGTGTAGTGTAGTGTAGTGTAGTGTACTATAGTACTATAATTTCATCATATTACTTTGTATTATTATAATTCGATTATATATTATATTTTATTATATTAATAATTAGTCCTTTGGTTCAGTCTTCTAAAGGAAGGAAATGTACTTATAATAATTGCAGTTTGTTGCAGTCTCAGAAAACCTAGCCTTTGAGGATGCCATAATAAACAAAGTAAAAGATGGAGTTCTCTTACCAAGTACTTTCAAAAGCCTTTCCCCCTCCCCCACACTCCCTCCTTATCTCTGAAAGACTTAAACTGTCCTTGCCCAAAGCAGAAATAAGCCTGTCAAATTGTGTTTTCAAATTTATCCGTTCAAAGTTTTTTTTTTTCTTACCATCAAGACACCCAAAAGTCATTTGTATTGATTTAATTGCCTACACATATAGATCTTGGTTTTATCTGCAAAGAGTACAGATAGTGGCTGCAGTAGAAGTGGTGCTGTTCTGGCTTGTCTTAGTTGATTCACCACAAGTGTTTATCAAAAAAGAAACAAAGAACAGGGAGGAAAAGGCATGTTCTGTCTTTTTCTTTTCTTTTCCCCCAGAAATACAATTTACTTAGTGGTGAAAATGCTACCTCTCTCAAAGCTAACAACGCAAAGAATGATTAATATACATAATTTTAGATGTAATTGGAAAAGGGAAAATTGGGAAATTGTCTTCTATGAGGTCTATACATTTTAATCCATGACTTTTCTGCAAGGATTAGCAGGCATTTATAAATAAACTATTTAATTAGCTCTACTGGTTATGCCATACAGGGAATCTTCATTTACCAATTCAAAGTTACAATTTAGCTGGAAAGCAAGACTTATGATTGGTCCCCAAAGTAGCAGCTGTCAGCAGCCCATGGTCACATGATTGTCATCTATAATCTTACCTTTGCTTCCCACAAGCAAAGTCAATAGGGAAATCAACAAAAGGTTGCAAGTCACAGTAATCATGCTTAATGATCTACAGCGATTGACTTATGACTTATATGTCATAAGTTGGTGCAATCACATGACATTTTACTTAACTGCACTAAGGATACCTGTAATAGGTTTTGGAGGGATGAAATTCATGAGTCTGCTAACTACAGCTTTCTCATTTAATCATTTATGTTCTAAATGAACTTTTTCTATCACCATACTTTCCATGCGGTATTTAAAGTATTTTTGAAAACCAGCATTATGGAACTTTATAGTTCATTAATTAATTCTGGACTATCCCAATGGAAACATGAAAATACTGCCTTCTCCTTTTGGTATATTCAAACTTCCTTGGAATAGTAGGGTTATTTCTGACTTTTACACATATAGTAGATAAGACCTAAACAGAACTTTTTCCAACCAGGTAAACCATGTAAGATAGAACACTGAGAACAATGAAAAGTAAAAACAAGTACAAGATTATCTTCACTGTTTGGCTTATATTTCTAAGGTACAATAATCTTTACTGATTATCTATAGGAATTCGTTGACAAGCTAAGTCTTCTCATTTCACTTTTTGATCTTGGCATAGATTTCCAATTTTCAAATTTATGGCTTGAATATCAAGCCATGTTCGACAAAATGGGATTTAGGTTAGAAAGGGGAAGTTTTATGAGGAAATATATTTCATGAGATTCCAAGAAATACATTGAAAAAATAATACTTAAAAACTCCTTAATGTTACTGTTAATCATGACAGGCCTTTTAAAAAAAAACATGTTTTAAAGTATGTAGAAGAAGGAACACTTAAAAATTCTGTATAGTTTATGATGGCAGTTTATGCCCTACCAATACTGTGAATGTTTTTGAGTGAGTAACAGAAATTAACTAATTACTTCTGGTTATCTGCTCTCCCACCTGGAATCCTATAGGTGCCACTATTTGCTCCCAGTTGGTTTTGGAATGGGCTTACAGGTATTCCTTGACTTACGATACCAATGGAGCCTGGTATCTTGGTCATAAGACATTGTGATTTGAAGCTGAAGCACTCAGTTTCACAACCATTTTTATGATGGTTGTAAAGTGAATTACCTTGGTTGCTAAGTTAATTCAGCATATCCAATAGGCTTTTTTTGCCATTTTCTACCAGGATGCTGCAACCAGTTCTAAATGGGAGTCAGTTGCCAGGCATCCAAAATGCAAACATATGACTGCACAGGCTACTGTATGTGCGGAAGTTGTAACTTCAATGATGGGTTGTAAGTAACTTTTTAAAAGTCCATCATAATGTCTAAGGGTCGTTAAGCAACTGGCTGTATGCCAAGAGCCACTAATTATTGAATAGCATGCTAATTTACTAAAATAATACTTTAGCACACAAACAGATATTTTTTTTATCTAAAATAAAGGAGAAAATTCTTAATGCTGTCAAAGCACAATGTTAAAAAACTCCACAATATTTTCTGGCAAAGAAAAATAATGGCAAATGGGTTTTTAAAAAAAAAAACAAACACAAAAAACCAACCCATAATAAGCACCATGTGGATTGCAAAACTTGTATATTGTATTTATAATCCCAAAAAGTTTCAAACAGTATTCTCATATTGTACATCCTTCAGACCAGATTTTCAGGATTTAGTGGTTTGCAAGGCCTAGACAGAAGCAATTATCACTTCCATCTTTGTGCATCATTGGAAATGTTCTTTTTATGGCAATAGAAAACCCATCACAGAGAAAATAAGATGCCACCATAGGTATCTTATTAACAGTTTGGAAAAACAGTTGGAGAAAATATTTATCCAAAATATAGATGACATAAAATTGGCTGAGAAAATTATGTTGATGAGTTAAAGAAGTGGCATGAATGTAACATAATGAATGTTAATAAACTGTGTGAATTTTTGGTAAAAAAACAAATGCACAGATATATGATGCAAAATACCTGGCTTGGATATAACACTTATGAAAAAGAGCTTGGCTGAAAAATCAGTATGAGACAGTAGTGTAATATGAGTGCAAGAAAGTATTTTTAGGCTGCATCAGGATAAGTTTATTTTCCAAATCACAATGTAACTACTCTGCTTCATTGTGCATTGAACATCTCTAGTACCATAACCGGTTCTGGGCACCACACTTTAAAAAGGATTCAGAGAAGGACAGTGAAATTGGTCAGGAAACTACAGATTAAATTTTATGAAGGCAAACTGAAAGCAAGATATATGTTTAGCTGTATGAAGTTAAGTTAGAGTTAGCACTGTTCAAATACTTCAAAATATGTGACGTAGAAGAATGTCAAAGCATCCTTTCTTGTTTCAGAGTGCAGGGCAAAGAATAATGGATTTAAGCTACAGGTAGCTATTGATAGATTCTAATGTCATGATATAAAAAAGTTCTGAAGGCAAGGACAGTGGAACCAATTACCTATAAAAGTACTGGATTTCTTTTTGTTAAAGGCAGAGAGTTGAACTTGGCCTAGACATGATTTAAAGATGATTCTAAGTAGCAACAATAACGTTACCGACACTCATGAATTAATGAAATGTATTTATTTATTAGTGAATGTAATGAATGCAATGATAGCCTTGTAAAAGATATTCAGAGGCTATCTTGAAATCATGTAGACAATGGTTTTCCTTGTGACACTCAATGAATATTAAATTTGGACATTGAAGAAGAACAGAGCAGTATCAATATTTTTGAACTTTTGGAAAAGACTTGACTATATCATGGAGAATCAAAGAAACAAATCAATCTATAGTTCTCATTCAGAACACAAATTAACATGTTCCAATTAATATAATTTGGATATATTATGCAAAGATTACATTTCTTAACAAATCTGTATACCAGAAAGATAAAAGGAAAGAGAAGAAGAGGATAAGTTAATAGGCTCAGGGCTTTTTTTTCTCATAGAACGCTCAGAACGGAGTTCCGGCACCTTTTTTGGATGGAACCTTGTAGAGTAGGCAAGGCGGGTTATATGACATGTGTGAGTTCCGGCACCTTTTTCTTTTACAAAAAAAGCACTGGATAGGCTTCATAATTTGACAGATAAGTGAAGAGCTTATAAGAGGACATCCTGAAGAAAGTCTACCTATGCATTCACTAGAAGTTCAATCAACCTGATTACACATTAAAAAAAAACCAATGCAGATGATTAATTTTTATTCTCCAAATTATTTCACTTTATCTAATAACAATGAATAATTAAAATTTTATTTACAATTTTATATGCTGTATGTTTAAAAAAAACCAATGCAGATGGTTATTTTTTATTCTCCAAATTATTTCAGTCTTTATCTAATAACAATGAAGAATTAAAATTCTATTTAAAATTTTATATGCTGTATGTTAGGAAAAAAAACAACTTCTAGATAATTTCAGTTATTTTGATCTTCCATGTCATCTTGCAGATATGTATATCCCATTCTGAATGCAAGGCTGTAGTGTCTGCATTCCCACTTTCAAGATTGCAACAGAAGGATGAGTTATACCAGAGGATTATGTTTTATGTGCTTCGAGGAATAGATGAAAGGTATTTGGTATGAATAAAATGCAAAGTCTTCCCACAAGCTATGCAAGCTATTATTTGAAAGCTATCAGGGAGAGAGGAGAGAGCATAATGCAAAGGTGATATGAGATTCAAGCTAGCCAATCCCTCCCTTCTCCCCCAAAATGCAAAATCTAACTACAATATTTTGTAAAAAGGATTGCAGATGATGTAAAAGCAAAGCTTCCCTTACAATTTCATAACATTCAGTACTTATCTATGCAGTTTCTTATTTTTAGATTATTTTGATTCTTAAGTTAAATTTTGAAATATAGACAAACTTGACTGACATAAAATGATCCAAATGCTACTTTCAGACTGGTTCAGTGATAAAACCATTTCAAAATTTAAATTTTTGGGTTTGTTATTGTTATTTTATTGGGTTTTAAAGATGTATTTTAGTATATGGGCATTTATTTAATTTTGTTTTAACTTTTGTAATTCTGTATTTTTATTCTTGCCCTGTTCACCGCCCTGAGTCCCTCGGGAGAAGGGCGGTATAGAAATATTATTAAATTAAATTAAATTAAATTGTTACACCATATTTTCCTTTTGCTTTGGTATACTTAAGGAAATTCCATCACTACTAAAATGATACTCTATAACTTAGCAGGAGAGCAAGTTTTTTAGAATGGAGCAATCGTCCAAACTTAAGTCCAAACTTTTGTGTTTTTGCAATTGTCCAACAAATATATGTTTTCTTTAAAAATGTACACACATTTCATTTTGGACTACTAATAGTTTTTTTTTTTAAATTTAGCAAAGATTCCATCCAGTATATGCACACAGAAAGTTAATAATGCCGTATTCTAAAATTATTTTGTGCAGATGATTTTATATGAAGGCATTAAAAGAAAACACCTAGAGCTATTTTTGTACCTACTTTTTCTTCTGTATAGGATGGAAAATTATACTATTTACTAGTGCTATGTCAACCCTAATTTACCATCTTGGTTCATACATAACAGAGGCAAATATTGGTATATATGTAATAGATAGACCTCTACCTGTTACATGTACACCAATTACTATTCTATTGGGGTGACAACATACATAGTGCATACTAATTCTGCTTCCCACTCATGTTTGGCCATTAATTGTCTTATGATGATTTTTTTTCTCTCTCTCTCAAATAGCCAGGGAGATGCTTCCACTGAAGACTATATAAAAAAACCTACGTGTAGAGTTAGGAGCATTACAGTATATGCAATAGAAAAACACATTTTAGCATGAATGCTCTCATTTGCTGATGCCTTTGCAGCTACTTTCCACACCGCTATCACTGGAATATTTGCTGGAGAGGAACAGGATGTCTTTCAAGGCAAAGTTCCTGTTGTAGCATTTGTCTAAATTGATAAACTTGGATTCTTAAGGAATCAGCCAGTGGCATAGAAAGATACTGAGAGCATATAATACTGGTTTTGTATATGGTATTATTACTATTTTTAATATTAGTATGGTTTAATAATTTGGATATTGTATTGTTTAATAATTTGGATTTTAATTTGTTTATGTTTTTTATTATTATTATTATGTATACTTTTATTTTGCTTGTACTTATCTTAAAGGGGAGTTAAAGCGCATTATGAACTTGGTTATTTATATAGTTGGTTAATGTTAGTTAGATTATGATTATTATATTTTTAACCCTGTACTCAGCTCTGGGAAGTGGGGGAGGGAGAGGGGGCGGGTTTGGGGTGGGTTGGTTTTGGGGATTTTTTGTAACTTTTATAAAACTTTTCAAGAAAAAAAAAGAAAAAAAAGAAAAATACTGGTTTTGTGGACACTGGATTGGTTGTCACTTGGTTTCTGGATCAGTGGTGGGATTCAGCCAGTTCGCACTACTTTGGCAGAACCAGTAGCTAATGTTTTGATGACCATGCCCAGAACGGACTTCTGGAAGCGGCATTCACACAGAGAACTGGTTGTTCACATATTTGAATCCCACCACTGTTCTAGATCCAATTTTAAGTGGCTTATTTATTTGTTTGTTTATTTTTTTGTCTTCTATAATTTATTTTATTGCATTGTTGTAAAACATAAGTAGGAGATTGTTTTATCTGAGTACAGTGGCATTTATCCGGTATTGACCAGAGATTATTAACATTGTAATGTTTAGATAAGGTAAACATTTAAAGATAAAGAAAACATTTACATCAAAAATAGCAACATTTTCTAAAATGTCAATGTTGATAAGCATAAAAGGTAAATTTTACACCCAAATCTAAATGTGGTATTAATAAACAACTGCAATATAATGCAAACAATTTATTATATATAACAGCTTTATGTCTTAAGCTTTATACTTAATACTACAGTCTTCCCTGTATTGTTACTTATTATTATTTTTTGTTATTAAAGAAAGACAAAACAAAGTAAAGAACAACAAGGCAAAAAGAAGATTTTAAAAAATAATAAAAAGCTATTTGGTTTGTAACTTCACTCTATTTGTGCCGCTGCCAGTTTGCAACCTTTATAAACATTTAAGATCCTTAGAAGCCATATGGTAAATATTTATATTTGCCATTCTGTGTAATATATATATTGTTTTGTGTGTGTCTCTCTCTCTCTCTGTGTGTGTGTGTGTGTGTGTGTGTGTGTTTGTAACTTCTGTTTTGAATATATGTTGTTCATTTTGCCATTGTTGCCTATTTTCCAAGTTTAAGTTTCCAGTCAGAATTGGGTTTTTTTAAAAAATCTTTCTTCCCATCTTGGACAAAATTTATATATCTCTCTACACAACTTTTTTTTATTGGGTGTAACCCCAGAATAAGGAGATGATTTTTTTTTTAACCTTCATGGCTTGGCACTTGAATTTCTGCAAGAATATCTGCTCTAGTCAGTTTGGGCTGGTTAGATCTACCTGGGAGAAATTGCTGCAAATCCCAGCTTCACTGTTATTTTCTCTAGATTTAATTTGATTTTCTTCTGTCAGCAGTGCTGAAAAAAAGATGGTCGTTTGTGTTCTTTCTCTGGTAATGAGGATATCATCTGCAATTATCTTCACATCGGGCAAGCCTTCAAGTGTCTGGTTTAGTTTCTTCTGCACGGGAGATAGATGCCCTTTGGAAGATATACCAATCTACAGTATTCAAATGAAATAAAATGGGATGCGGATGATAGACAGGGAAGTAGGAAGCTAGGTACTTGCCATGGGAGTTATTATCAAGAGAAGCAGCAGTGCAGACCAAGGGGGTCCAGTTGTCTTTCACAGTACCCTCTTCCTTTGCAATTTGCTCTCCAATCTCCTGTCAGCCTTTCTCCAATGGCAGTTAGAGCTAGAAAAATGCCCGCCCCCCACCATGTCATGCAGTGCTTCAGTGCTATCTGTTTCAGACCAGAGTTCTCCTCAGATGCAACACAGCATACTTCTTTGTTATACAGGGGGAAAAAATCCAGCCATCTCCAAAGGCCCTCACTGTAAAGCACTTGGAATGAATTCCTGAAGTCAATTTCTGCATGCCTCTCCTATGTTATTCTGTTTGATATAGATACATTTCTGTAACATGTGCATTTTATATCACACTTCTTCACTTCCAGAAGATGCCTATTCCATGCATAGGAGAATTCATGCTTGGAACACTTTGCTCCCCCTAATATGTAACATGAATCCTTCTGGTATCTGAGGGGGGGTGAGTGGGTTGGGGCAATAAACATGGGGAGATTTCAGGGTCCAACAGGAACAGAAAAGGATGGGAATAAGGGTTTCTCCCTCATTCCATTCAGATGTATGTCCAGATAGGTGGGACACAGAGTGAAGGCACTTTCCCAATCTCAGGAATGGAAAGGAATCTGAGTCCAAAGCTGTTTTCCTGAAAATATTTTCACCATCCATTTTAAAGAATCCAGATTTTGTTCAGAAAATCCTCTGATTCTGGAGAACGAAGGATATTGGCTGGATAATAAGGTGGAAGATAAATGTATTTTATGTTATGGTTTGGTGGTTGTTCTGTATTTAGATGTCAAGAGTATGCCGTCACCTTTTAATTTTCTGGATTCTACTAGTAAAATCTAAAGATAAAGGATTTTGAATGAAAGGGAATCTTTGAAGAATATCTTCAATACAGTATTCACATTATTGTGACTTTACTGTGATACATTCATTGTGCAGCCAAGTCCTATGTATCTTTACTCAAAAGTAAACTCAATGGATTTTCTTCCCAAGTTAATGTTCATAGAAATTTAGCTTCATTAATTTCTCCTTCCAATTCATTTCATGCTATGGTAAATGAGATGTCTCACCTCCATATATGGTACAACTCTGATGCAAAGCTTATCCTTTGCATAAAAAAGACAAAGATACCATGAAGCTCTGAAATAATTCTTTCTATGCTTTCAAAATATAGGGAGGTAGAGCAAGGAAGATGCTGACAGCCAAGCTCACCCTTGAGGATATTTTGAATCAAATCCATCATCTGTAAGTTGGAGTGATAAAAGCCATTAGCTATAAGGGATGTACTGGGTGTCAAATTTTCCAAACGAGAAAATGCGTTTATTGAAAAGATAAACTGGGACTGTCAAGCAAAGACTACACTATATCACAGGAAGATTAATAACTTGAGAATAGTGCTATTGCAGTTTATAACACTACTAGCAATGGATATCTAACAATGTGTTTTGTCAAATAGGTGTTTTGGGATTTTTTGGAAATACAAAATGTGTTCATTTTTAAAAGATAAACATCCTTTATATTTGAAATGTGGCAATCAATCAATCAATCAATCAATCAAATAAACAATTTTTGTTTGGTCATTGATAAGAAAATAAAATCAAAATTATAATTATTTAGGCTAAAAAAGAAATAATATTGTTCTAAAATATATAAGAAGAACATTTTAGAGTATGAAGAAATGTACTCTGTAAACATGAAACATACTGTGCAAATTATAAAAGAGCACTTAGCTATTGTAAAGCCAGATTGATCTAACATAAAAGAAGTCAGAATAACAAGGATGTTTAGCAAGGAATGGAGTCAATAATTCCAGGTAAGCGAGTACTTCCGGTGGCGACGCGACACTGAAGACAGCCATCTCCGGGCTGTCCGCTCCGCAGCTTTGTTTATTCACCGAAAACAGCGCCGATCAGTTGTTTAGGTGGATCGGAAGCCCCCTCCTCGGGAGAAGAGGAGGGGGTGAGGCCCCAGGTAGGGGTTGAGCTCTCCGGGGCCACCTGAGCTTAAAGTTTGGGCGGCTGAAGGATTGAGCCACCCCGAAGCCTGGGTTAGCTCCGGGCTGCGCAGCGTCTCTGCTCCGTGATTTTTGGAGCAGACCCAAGCGTTAGCAACCACCCCTGCCAGAAGGAAAGACTCTTGAGTAACAAGGTGCAGGCAGAGCGGTACAGGAGGTCAAGGTGAAGTGGACTTTTATCTCTACTCTCTAGTTCAATGGATTTTATAGTTTTAAAGTGAAAGTGCGCAACAAGTGAAAGTGGGGGAAGATGGCGACTAAAACTTCCAAAACTCTCCGGAGTGCGGGGGCTTCCCCGGTGCAACAGACCTCGTTGCAAGCTTTGCTCCCTCCTGCACCTGCTCCAGCATTGACGCTTAAGGATTTACAGGATGCCTTTGAAAAGCATTCACAATTAATGTCAGATATGATGGATGAAAAGATGGAAAAGCTGGAGGAGAAACTGGAGGAGAAGATGGAAGAGAAGTTTAGAGCAATGAGGGCAGACATTTTGTCTACAATTGAAAGTGTGGCTGTATGTGTGCAACGTTTGGATGAAAAAGTGGAGGATCTTAGTCAAAAGAACTCTATATTAGAAGTAAAGGTATTAGAGAATGAAAATATAAGGGATAACATGGATGGAGACTTGAGCCTTGTTCAGTACCATCAGATGGAGTTTGCTATCAGAATCAGGGGCTTAAAAGAGAATCCTAAAGAAGATCTAAAGCAGCTGGTCTCCGAGGCTTTGGAAGTGGTACTGGGCCAGTCAGCATCTGAAATTGAGGGAAGTATAGATAAAATCTTTCATGTGAACTCATGGATTGCAAGGCAGAGGAAGTTACCTAGAGATGTGGTGGTTTACTTTACAAAGAGAGCAATTAGGGATGAAGTTATTCAAGTTGCTTATGATACTAAGTTTGTGGTTGCTGAGCAAGAAGTTCTGGTCTTAAAAGAGATTCCTCCAAAGATTTTAAGAAGAAGGAAAGATTTTGCCTTTCTAGCACAGGAACTTAAGAAATGTGATATCAAGTTTAGATGGGAGATTCCAGTCGGCATGGTGGTGATGCACGAAGGTAAAAGACATCGTCTGGTTACAGTGACTCAGGCACGTGATTTTTACAGTAAAGTTTTAAAAGCAACCCCCCTACCACTTCTGGAAGCTGTAAAGGGATACGGTGAGAGAAAGCCACAAGATGCTGAAGGAATACAGACAGAGGAGAATGGTGCTGGAGGGGATCAAATTACAGTTTCATCGACAGCGGCTGGAGAGCAGAGGATGACGCGTGCCGCCTTAAGATGAGTGAGACAAGAGCAAGAGCAAGATCAGCAGAAAGTTATGGAACCTCCAAAGCGTACGTACAGTGAAGCTGTGGGAGGGGCGTGGCCTAAGGAAGTTACAGGGGTCCTGGTAGATGTGCTCCAGAAGCTTCGGGATGCCAAGAATGGCAACTAAGTTTCTAACCTGGAATGTTAATGGATTAAATTCACCACAGAAGAGAAAGAAAGTTTTTCAATATTTAAAACAATTTAAGACTGATGTTATTTGTTTGCAAGAAACGCATATTAGGGTTATGGACCAAAAGTATTTGTTGAACTCAAGGCTGGGCACGCAATTTATTTCTTCTGCAATGAATAAGAAAAATGGAGTGGTTATCTATGTTAAGAATACTTTGACAGCGGAACTAATCGAAGCAGATAAGCAAGGAAGATATGTTATGATAGATCTGCTGTTAGAAGGCAAAAAAACGCTTTTAGTTGGATTGTATGCTCCTAATCAACAACAAGCTGATTTTTTTTAATTTACTACATACAAAGATTACCCAGATGGATTATAAATATTTTATTTTTATGGGAGATTGGAATGGTGTCCTAGATGTACAGCTGGATAAAGCTGGTTTTTTTAAGCGTGCCCCGAGTCATGCTAGATTGCCTAAATCTTTTTTTGAAATGAAGGATGATCTGGAATTGCGAGATATTTGGCGAGATACACATCTACATGAAAAGGATTATACTTTTTTTTCTGATAGACATCAATCTTTTTCTAGGATTGACTTTATATTACTGACTAATGACTTTTTTTCTAGGGTTAAGAAGGTAAAGATTTGTGCAAGAACTATATCTGACCATAGTCCAGTTTGGTTAGAGATTAACAAGGACAATAGAGATAGGCCAGACTTGTCAAACACAAGGCCCGGGGGCCGGATCCGGCCCGCGAAGTGGTTTCATGCGGCCCGCGAAGCCATCCTAGAAACAGTGAGGGAACGGCCCCCACTGCCTTGGCCCTGACCCAGAGACCCTCCTTCTGCCAGAGACCCTCAGATCTGTCCCCCTCCTGCCCAGGCCCCCATAGGCACCCTTGATGTGAACGATGCAGAGCTGGCCACGCCCACCCAGTAGGCCATATGCACTCTTGCCACACCCACCCAGCAGGCCACACCCACCCGGCCCCCTGAGGGAAACCGCAATGCTGATGCGGCCCTCAGTGAAATTGAGTTTGACACCCCTGAGATAGGCGCTCCTGGCGCGTAAATGAGAATTTGTTTAGAAACCAGAGAAATGTGGAAGAATGTAGAAAGCAGATGAAGGATTTTTTTGAAATTAATATGAATAAGGATACCTCTATGGATATGGTTTGGGATGCTAGCAAAGCCTATATGAGAGGGGTGTTGATATATATGAACAATAAATACAGACGTAATTTGGAAGTTAGAAGGAAAGAACTGGAGAATGAAATTAGGGAAAAAGAAAAGGCCCTAATTTTGAACCCATCGGATGTGAAGATTAAAGAGATCATTAACCTGCTAAGAGGACAATTTGATAAGTTGATGGCTGATCAGGTGGCAACTAATCTACGGTTTGCTAGGCATAATACTTTTTGCAATGCCAATAAACCAGGTAGGTGGTTAGCCTACAGGTTAAGGAAAAAACAAAGGGCTTCTAATATAGATAAAATTGAATGCAAAGGAAAGGTTGTGTTTCAACAGGATCTTATTAAGGAAGCCTTTGTGGAATTTTATTCTAAACTATATGCTAAGGAGAAGATTAATGAAACAGATATTGATGTATATTTGAAGAATGCTAGCATCCCGGTTCTCACACAAGAACAGAAGGAGGAGATTAATCAATTGATAACAGAAGAAGAAATTCTTATAGCAATTAAGGAACTGAAGGCGGATAAAGCGCCAGGCACGGATGGCTTGACTGCGGTCTACTACAAAAATTTACAATTGGAGCTGATAAAGCCATTAAGGGAATTGTTTCAGACAATTCAGAGGGGGGGAAGGGTGCCTCCATCTTGGAGAACTGCTTTTATTTCTTTGATTCCGAAGGAAGATCAAGATGCTACTCAAGTTAAAAACTACAGACCAATATCACTTTTAAATACAGACTACAAGATATTTGCTAAGGTGTTAGCTAACAGATTGATGAGGGTTTTGCAACAGATGATTCATGGGGATCAAACTGGGTTTATTAGTGGTAGACAAATGAAAAATAATGTGAGGCATATAGTTGATGTGGTGGAGTTTTTGGAAAGGAACAACCAGATCCCTGCGGCGCTAATCTTTCTAGATGCTGAAAAAGCTTTTGATCAACTGGACTGGCAATTTCTGATGAAAGTTTTAGATAAAATGAATTTTGGGGATAAATTTTTACAACCAATTAGGGCATTATATCAAAAACAAACTGCCCGAATAATAGTAAATAATAGCCTGATGGAAGTATGTAATATTGAGAAGGGCACAAGACAAGGGTGTCCGTTATCACCTCTATTATTTGTTTTAACATTGGAGATATTATTGATAAAAATACGGAATTCAGAAAAAATTAAGGGTATTCAAATTAGAGATCAGGATTATAGATTGAGGGCGTTTGCAGATGATCTGGTTGTTACGGTGACCCAGCCAGAAAACTCTGTTGTGGACCTGATGGAGATAATAATGCAATATGGGAAGGTTTCTGGATTTAAGGTTAATGTGCAAAAACCAAAAATTTTAGCCAAAAACATGACAGCATCGCAAAAGGCCCTTTTAGAAGGATTAACTGGATTTGAGATTGTTAAAAGGGTCAAATATTTGGGGGTGTATTTGTCACCCTCAAATACAAAGTTATATAAAAATAATTATGAAAAGTTATGGGGAAAAATTCAAAAAGAATTAGAGAGCTGGGAAAAATTGCAATTGTCTTTACTGGGAAGAATTGCAGCAGTGAAAATGAATGTCCTGCCTAAATTTTTATTTTTATTCCAAATGATACCGATTCTTAAAAAAGACTCTAACTTGGAAGATTGGCAACGGGGTATCAATAAATTTGTGTGGGCAGGGAAAAGGCCACGAGTTAAACTTAAGATTATGCAGGATACTCGTGAAAGAGGTGGTCTTAAAATGCCTAATCTTAAATTATATTATGAAGCTGCTGCATTGTCAGGAATAAGTGATTGGATTAATTTGACACAAGGGAGATTATTAAATCTTGAGGGCCACGACTTGTTATTTGGCTGGCATGCATATTTGTTGTATGATAAGAAGGTAGATAATGTGTTTAAAGTGCATATTTTAAGACAGGCATTGTTGAGAGTCTGGAAGAAGTATAGACATAAGTTAGACCATAAGATGCCGTTGTGGGCAATCCCGAAACATGCAATAGAAAACATAAATGTTGGCTTCAAACATGATGTGACTACGTATAAGGAGATCTTAAGCTTGGAAAGGAACGTCTGGTGTTTGAAGCCGTACAATTTCTTGCGAGATGAGAAGATCGTTCAAACTTGGTTCCAATATACTCAATTACGTGCCAGGTGGAAAGAAGATCAGAAAATTGGTTTCTCAATGACTGATGAAAATTTGATAAAGCAAATTAGAAATCAGGGTCCAGCTCATATCAAACGGATATATCTTGCATTGATAGAAATTGACTCAGAAACAGAACTTGTTAAAGATTGTATGATAAAATGGGCCCAGAATATTCAAGAAGTTATTACAATGGACACGTGGGAAAAGATCTGGGTGAGGAACGTAAAATTCACGCAAGCCCAAAACCTAAAAGAGAACTTTTATAAAATGTTTTATAGATGGCATTTAGATCCTAAAAAGCTTGCAAGTATGTATCCGAACTATCAGCCAAAATGTTGGAGATGTGGTGGCAAAGATGCAACGTATTTTCATATATGGTGGACCTGCAAAAAGGTTAAGGCTTTTTGGATAAAAATTTGGTGGAATATGCAGAAGATCTTCAAGCAAAGGATAATGTTTTGTCCGCAATTGTTTTTGCTGGGCATAACTACAGATGCTACTGTTGCGGACACTAAGCTCATGTTGAACTTAACTACAGCAGCAAGACTCTTAATAGGTCAATATTGGAAAAAGGAGGAACTGCCAACTATAGAAGAATGGACTCTAAAAGTTTCTGACCTGGCGGAAATGGCAAAGATTTCGGCTTACTTGAAAGATAATTCGCAAGAACGTTATATTATGGAGTGGAAAAGGTGGATTGATTATATCCAGAACAAATATGGGACTAAAAAGTTTCATTTAGCATTTGAATAAGTTTTTTTATTCTTTTTTCTTTTCTTTTTCTTTTTATATATAATATTAATATTGCTTGCAGTCATTTTATATGAGCTAGAGGGCGATAGAATTAATAGTTTATTGTTGTTAGCATATGGATGTTTATGATTGTGTTTTGTTTTTTATACCTTGTACTTAGCTCTGGGAAGTCGGGGGGGGAGGGGGGAATGGGGGGGAGGTATAGGGAGGGTTAGGTAGGGGTGGGGGGAGGGGGGATTGTTAAGGATAAAATGTACTGTAAAACTTTTCAATAAAAAAGAAATAATTCCAGGTAAGCATCTGCCTAGAGGAAACAATACAAAATAACGTGTTCCCTACCATGTGGACACACTGTTTGAAGGGGCTCTTTTGGTATCTCCCTTCAGTAATAGCTGTGGGGAAGCATTGACTTGATATGACTCTTCTAAATTTTGTAATAGTTAGGGTTAGGGTTAAAATATCTGACTGGTTGAAGAAGGTAAGCAGAGTGCTTTAGGACAATATTTCTAGAAATGGTAAATCCTTTATCCTTGGTTATATAAACAGGGGCATAGAATCAAAATCACATGAAATATTAGTATCACTTTATAAAGCCTTAGCAAGGCCACACCTGGAATATTTCATCCAGTTTTGGTCACCACGTTATGAAAAAGATGTTAAGACTTTGGGGGAAAAAAGTGCAGAGAAGAGCAACTAAGGTGATTAAAGGCCTGGAGACTAAAACATATAAAGAACAGTTGCAGGATTTGGATTTGGCCAGTCTAGAGAAAAGAAGGACTGGGGGGGGGAGCATGATAGCAGTATTCCAGTAACTGAGCAGCTGCCATAAAAAGGAGGGGGTCAATTTATATTCAAAAGTACCAGAGGATAGGACAAGAACAATGGATGGAAACTAATCAAAGAGAAAAGCAACCTGGAATTAAGGAGAAACTTCCTAATATTGAGAACAACTAACCAGTGGGACAGCTTGCCTTCAGAAATTGTGTGTGTTTCATCACAGGAGGTTTTTAAGAAGAGGCTAGACGATGGGTAGGCAACCTCGGCTCTTTTATGACTCATGGACTTCAACTCCCAGAATTCCTGAGTCAGCTGACTCAGGAATTCTGGGAGTTGAAGTCCATGAGTCATAAAAGAGCCGAGGTTGCCTACCCCTGGGCTAGACAGTCACTTGTCTGAAATGGTATAGGGTCTTCTGCTTGAGCAGGAGGTTGAACTAGAACATCTCCAAGATGCCTTCCAGCTCTATTCTCATTGATTAAATCTGTTGTAGCTCTAAATCAGTGGCCATGTACTATAGTTGTAGTTTGGGATATAATGTCAGCACCAGGAAGACTGATCAGTCATAATTTTGTTCTTTATAACAAAGAACAAAATTGGTGGTGCATTGGATATGATCTGTAGAAGAACAGCTTTGCTATACAGATTTCTCTACATATCTTTTCCTTTTTTTATCCCATGGCTTTAATTTCTTTGTCTTCCTTTTCTGCATTTTGTATTTATAAATTTATAAATATTGTACAGATGTGCAATTTGTACAATATTTGTGCATGTGCATTGTGTGTATGTACTGCCAAGGTCTGAAATAACTAGAAATATATGAAACTTCAACTAGTGAATTAATCTCATGGTGTGTAATGGGGTAAGGGTAAGAAGATACCTATTTGTAAGGCTAGTAGCATTTCTTCATTGCATTTCAAGGCATTTGTCTTCAATGGGGTAAATAATTTAGATTTAGTAAAAATATCTGTCTTCAACCTTCTGAGGGAGATTGAGCTAACTTGGTACCTGGAAAAAACTGAATTTTTTAGGCAGCTCGGAGTGTTGATATTTCCCTACAAGAATGAAGCTTGTAAGCTATAAAGCTCTAAGATTGTCTATTACTCAACTTCTGCAGTAGTTTGGGATCTCATTACAAACATGCATTTTTTGAAATTGATAGTTGTTGTACAACTTTCCTATTAACGAAAGGTGATAAATAATGTTAGTTCTTAGTCAACTCTTTCCAGGGTTTCAGTCTGATTTCTCTGAAATAGGTCCGCATCAGGATTAAGTAGACCACAAGCTCGCTTGCTTTGTAGTCCCCAAACCACACTTTGCTAGCTAAGGGACCCTTTAACTATATGCTTTTTCCGATCAATAGGCTGACATTCTAGTAGTTAAAAACTGTCTTGCCCAGTGGAAAACTTGGCTGCAATTTAGGTTAGGTTTTCAGCAATGCCTTTTCCCTGTTCTGTGTCAAACTGGAAACAATATATTCAGAGGCTTTGTTAGCTTCCTCTTAAGCCATATTATTTTATATCTAGTCACAAAGATTGGCATTGTTTGATCCTTCTGAGTTCTTCCTGTAAAACAGGAAGAGAAGTACTTATGCACTGCACGATTCTTTCTTCTGATTTGTAGGTTCTCCTCGGGTTGAATGTATCTGATCAGGATACCAGCACAACTGAAAAGAGAGCTAAAGGTGTAGTGCACAGGTGTTCTAAAACTACAAGTAATCTTTAATTTATGGCTACAGTGGGCACAATTGAGCCCAGAATCTTGGTTGTAAGTTGTTGCGGTCTTATGCACTCATATGACCAGACTCACTTGTACAACTGTTTCTATGGTGGATCACCACAGTCGTTAAGTGAATCCTGTGGTCATAAGTCCAAATCCAGCTTATCCAATAGGTGATTTTTGCTGGCAAAAAAAAAAAAAAAACATTGCAAAATTCAGTTCCATGACTCTGGGTACTGCAACTGTTTCTAAGTGGAAACCGATTGCCAAGTGCTAAAAACATGATGATGTTACTGTGGATGTGATATAGCAGCTGTAAATTGAAGGCCAGGTAATAAATTGGTTTCTTAAAAAAATCCATTGAAACTTTAAATTGTTGTTAAGTAATCAGTCATAAACTGTGGATTAACTGTATCTGCATATGACGAAGGAGATTTTGATCACCCTGCAGAAGAATGATGATAGCTTTTCCAGCCACACCAAAAATCAAACAGGACTGTGTTCAAATATGAAGGAAGAAGATTGTATAATCTGGGGAGTATGGATATTTATTTATCTTCAACAAGTAAAATATTTCATAGAGAGCAACAAGTAAGGTATTCCATATTGTTTCCTCACTCCTTCCACCTGAATCACCTTTAGGGGGACTCTCAACATCCCTAGACGTGAGCACAGGATGGATGACTTTTTCTCAGAGTAAGTGATCCATCAAGGACCTAAGAGCCAGCCATATAAGGCTTTATGAATAATCTCTTCAATTGATTGACAACCAACACAGTATGTACAACACTGGGATTATATGAATTTGATGTCCCGCATTTACTAGCAAAACGACTGCTGCATTTTGAACTAATAGCAGCATCCAAAGTGTCTCCAAAACCAGCTCCCTGTATAGTGCATTGAAGTAGTCTATCCCAGAGACCATAGTCTATCCTAGAGACCATAATAATATGAGGAGGGAGTCTCTTTGTGCCTTTACAAAGACCTTTAATAGGAAGAAAGCTTAGGATCTGAATATGAGGAATCAGCATGGAATTTTGTGTGGCATAAAAATGCTTTCAAACTGATTTTGGTGAGTCATCAAAAATTGATTCTAAAAGTAATTCATAAATGGTACAATACTCTTAAAATTGCAGTATAACAATCAAAAGATTTCTACATTGACTATATTCATCTTTGTTTGGAATGTGTAGGAGAAGGAGTGGCAGAAGTTGGGGGTGGAATTAAGAGAAGGAACAGTTGAGAATCACTAAGTAGCTGCAAATTTACTATGTTCAACCCACCATGAATTCCGTTGACCCTTATCTAACTTCTAGCATGTGCTAACCATTAGTTGTGCATACACATGAGCAATAATTCTGTTTAATTGAAACTTCAGATGTGGTGCTGGTCTTTCACACCTGACAGAATATGCATTTAATTAGTCATTTTGATTTAAAGTTTTCAGGAAATTTACATAAGTCTTAAAATAATACTGGTGTACCTTTATTGTGCATGTTTTCAAGGATATACAACATGGTGCACCATAAACATAATGTAATTTTTGTTGTTAGCTGCATAATTATTTTAACAAAACATTGGAAAATACTGGAAATAAAAATTATTCTAGTTGTATATTGCTGAATCAAAAAAAACTGATGTCATTTACAACAATCCATTTAAAATAATATACCAGACAATTAAAATAATAATAATAATAATAATAATAATAATAATAATAATAATAATAATAATAATAACAATAACAATAACAATAACAATAACAATAACAATAACAATAATAATAATAATAATAATAATGACAAAATGGAACATAGTGTACTTTGAATTTTAATTCTGCTGTCCCTTCCAGATAAGAGAAACATATCTGCTTTTTTACATTTTTCTTCTATTTCAGATCAATAAAATAATTCCTAATAAATTATATTATCTAAGCAAGTAACTATAAATATACTTGGAATATAAATATTGAACACAAATGTTTCACTTTGTATCTTTTGTGCAGGTTATTTTTTGCCGTTTTTATTTTATTATGCTTCTATATCACTTGCAATTTTTTGTTGATCACTGCATATTTTAAGAGACTGGATGTCCTTGCATTCTTAAAGTGTAAATCTTTTTGTGACCATAAAAGTTTGCAATATACATTTCTATTTTTTCCTATTAGTTTCCAGAGGATCCTTGCAGAATTCAAAATAACATAACAATCTCTAAATGTAATAGATCTTCCAGAACAAAATTAATAGGTCAAATGTCATGTTATTTTAAAAAATACCTACAACACATGACCTATACTGTTTGTATAATATCTACTGCACATATGATATTATATGAACCAATCTTGTACCAACTGTGACATTTCAATTAACTAACCTTATCTGTTTCTATCTGAATTGTTGCAAAGGTAACAACATATTAATAATATTTGTTTCTTGATTTTTAACTTAAAATCTATAAAATATATCTATTATTAAAATACAAATAATATCTAAAGTTCTCCTTACACTAAATGTTTGTGTGTGTGTGTGTGTGTGTGTGTGATTCCAAGTCACCATGAAAGCAATTAGCAAAGTTTAAGTTCAAGCTTAAAGATTGCTTTAAAGAAGTCACACCCAAATCTGTCCAATTCAATTCAGCATTTGGGATGCACCCTAGTCTAATACACAAACTGAACAGAAGTGTTTCTTTTAAACAACAAAAATCAAGTACTTTATCCATCGCTATGTATTAGAGCTGTGCAAAATGTTTAGCAGAGATATCCCATGAAAGACATTAATGCAAATGAAGCATTTCTTGTTGATATATTAAAGCAGCCACATCTTTTGCTGGGCTAGCATAGTTGCTTTAAAGAACACATAACACACACAGAGAGAGAAACCCCACTATTTCCTTATACTTGGTCAGGAGCAGCAAAGACTTCTGCTGTTAAAAGTAGCTGATTTAACAGTTCTAAGATGATTATTTTATTCAAGCTAATGCAGGGGTGTCAAACCCGCAACATCACGTGACATGTCGCAACGTATCACAACTTTTTCCCCATTGCCGGCAGTGGGGTGGGTGCAGTTTTGGAGTGATGCATCCGGCCCACGGCTGACAGTTTAACACCCTTATGCTAATGGATCAATGCTTGCATAGGACTTAAATTTATCTGTGTGTTTATATAAGTATGGATACCAACAATATGATTTAACCCACAACAACATTTTTAATTATCTTTTCATTACAAATATTTTGAGTATAATATTCATTGTTTGAATTTTGTAAAATCTGAGTATTTTTTTTTAATTTTAGTATTTATTTATATCCTATCTTTATTTTTTTTGATAATAACTCACAGCAACAAACATACTTAACACCCTTTCCTCTTGTTATTTGTCCATAACAGCAACCTGGGAAATGAGTTGGGTTCAAAGAGAAATAACTGGCCCAAAGTTACCTAGCCAGATTTTAGGGCTAAGGCAGGACTAGAACTCACAGTCTCCTAGTTTCTGCCCTGATGCCTTAACCACTAGACCAAACTGAAACAGCCTCTTGGAAGTTATTCTCCTCCATACTTTATCCCACATTCATGGTTCTATTGATTTTGATTGAAATGTATTATTTATGTTAAAGTAATAGTAACTTTTATGTAAAAGTGTTTATATCCTGTGCTTTTAACAGCAAGTCTACAAAAGCAAGAAAGCTGGGAACTTCCAACTGAAAAGGCACACATAGAGGATGGTGTACATTTTTTTTTTCCTAAACCAGGAGCAGCCTCTAACAAATGGAAAGGATAAAAATGTGCTGTAGGCAGGAAAACCATAAAAGGTCATGAATATGTCGTTAAAATGCAATGAAAACATTACATGTTATGATGTAACTTGCAGCACTTGAACAATCTGTCTTCCTCCTTTGCAACTACTTTCTAAAGTAGTTCATGCTATTATCCTTTATGACCTCTGACAGCACAGGCAAAATTATGTTATTCTTGGGTAAATAATGTTAAAGAAACTCTTTTATGATAAAATTTGATTCCCCAAAAAACTCTGTCTGGGCAGGATCACAAACAATGGTTTATTGTAATTAATTATCTAGTTTTGCTTTAGTTCACATTCTGTTGAAGGAATCTCATGCTGTTTTATTGTAGTTAATAAAACTAATCCATTAAGCAATGTGATGAAATCTTAACATAATAGAGACTGAATCTGTGCCCCCTTAGGTTGCAAAAGCAATTTATATGTAGATGATACCCATTTTACATCTCTTTTAGTATAATTTAGCTTGCATTTTCACAAAGTATAAATGACTCTTTATTTTTCCTCTTGGAGAACAGCTAACGGGTCCAAAATCCCTTTCTATAGTGCACAACATGTTTTAAGGCAAACTATGATATTCTTTAGGGGTCTCATTAAAGTATAAGTGAAGTGATGTAACTCCAAAGTCATTAAAAATCCACCTCACCAATCATAAGCAAATCAATAAAAATGGATTTTAATAATTCCTCATTGTATTTATAAGTGATTAGAAGGATAGATCTAAAAAACAATTCTGACAAATTAAATTATATTTACTCTCCATGGAAACTATCAGTAATAAACAAGGTATCTGGGGTGGGTAATGCACTTGCACAATCCAGCATGTGAGTTTGTTACTAAAAACACTAAACTCCACTGCTTAGAACCATATGCAAACTAAGTGTTCAGGTAAATGGCAGCATGGTCAAAAAAAATATTTAGGAACAACAAACAACCTACCTCTGGGACCACACAATGGGGGTCCATGATCTATATCAGAACTATATGATTTATAATCTATATCAATTTATGATCTATATCAGAACTAAAATCACAAGGCCTTCAACATTTATTTATTATTTTATTTTAATTGCATTTATATCCCGCCCTTCTCCGAAGACTCAGGGCGGCTTACAAGCTTAGCAGTAGCCTTCATTCTATGTATATGCCTGCTTATTAGGGCTTTCACACACACCCCAGCGGCATTATTACAAAGTCAGCTTATTGCCCCCAACAATCTGGGTCCTCATGTGTATACATACACACACTATCCTATCATTAATTAACAGACAGAGAATGGTTCACAATAATAGGACAGAGTTTAATCCAATATAGTAGCAGTTAGGTTCCAATAAAAATAATAGGATATAAATAACTAAAAAGAAACTAAAACAATTATTTCAAATTTGCATTATTATAATATTGTGATAAGGGACGCGGTGGCTCAGTGGGTTAGGACGCTGAGCTTGTCGATCAGAAGGTCGGCAGTTTGGCGGGTCGAATCCCGAGTGCCGCGTAGCAGAGTGAGCGCCTGTTACTCGTCCCAGCTTCTGCCAACCTAGCAGTTCGAAAGCACGTAAAAATGCAAGTAGAAAAATAGGGACCACTACGGTGGGAAGGTAACAGCGTTCCGTGCGCCTTTGGCGTCTAGTCATGCCGGCCACATGACCACGGAGACGTCCTCAGACAAGCGCTGGCTCTTCGGCTTTGAAACGGAGATGAGCACCGGCCCCTAGAGTCGGAAACGACTAGCACGCATGTGCGGGGGAACCTTTACCTTTTTTATATTGTGATATATTATTATGACAACAAAGTCTTGCTCCTTTTAGTTCATTTTTTCATTTAGAGGTGTTCCAAAGGTTCTTTTTCATAAGGCAACCGGACTTTCTTTTTTTTCTCTTTGAAGACATTTCGCTTCTCAACCAAGAAGCTTCTTCAGAGCTGAAGAAGCTTCTTGAATGAGAAGCGAAATATCTTCAAAGAAAAAAGAAAGTCTGGTTGATTTGTGAAAAAGCACCTTTGGGACAACCATGACCTGGATGACTGAGAATCTCCATAAACTTTTAGTGATGTTGTTACCTTCTTTCAAATTCAACAAATTTTAAAAAAAGCATTACGTGCTTTCCAGAACACTAAAAAGAGAGAGAAAGAAATAGCAAACCACTAGATAATTTATTCAGAAGCTCCTGCTGAATGAAGAAAAGGATGCAGACTGCCTATATGTAGCCATAGGTTTCTGTATACCTCACAAAAAATATTCCTCTAGTTGTAATTGTAAATCTGACAGAAAGAAGAGTGACATTAATAAATGGGAAACTACATTAGGTTAATTCTGTTCCATTAATTTAGCTAAATGCAAATTGATTTGAATCTTTATGTTTGTTTGTTTTTTGCCTTGAAACAAATATTTCTTTATTTCGATCCTGCGTACATTTCAGAATGCAACCTGAGAATAGCACTCACAAGAGTAGCAACGAGAAACTGAGGTTAGGCTGCAACAAACTGTAATGCTCTATCTCAAAAGGTCAGGCACATCTGAGGTGACAAGGGAAGTAAATATGCACTTTGGACGCAGAATAGAAAAATGCACCCCAAGACTGCTTTGAAGGTGAGGTTGGGGTTTAACAAAGGATGAAGTCATCTGGGTTTTTTTTTTTGCCCTCCAGAATGGATTAGCCACCTAATTTGATGGCAGGTAACTACAGAAAGGAGTCCAGATAAGTGGTAAGCTGCCAGCATGGTTCCTACTGGTGTCATATTCAGGAAAGCAGGAAAAGAAATGGAAAAGAAAGAAAGAAAATGAAATTTGCTATCCTGACATTGTTAATACCCAGTGTGTGATTCTACTGTGAAAAATATGCTATTGACACCACTGTTGAGAAATGATAAGATCATTGTTTTCTCATCACGGGAGGAAAGGAATAGTAAAACTGTATTCCAGTTTCTTTCATCTAAAATAGAGAGGAGAGTTTTGAAAAGTCATTTTCTCATAATTCTAGGTAGGATCTCAGAAATGACTCCAAGAAAATGATTTAAGATGGTTTGGGGAAAATATAATATTCATGGATTTGGGCTGCACATTACTCTTCAAAGTAAAGGAGCAACTGCAACCTTGTTCTGAAGAAAATAATGTCCAAGCACTGCTTGCAAGCACTATATATTATTCCCCTGGCTTCCAAGATTCAGTTAGACAAATTGTTTTGTTTTCTTTCTTTTTTGGTCTGTAATCAGAATGGTATATGTTCACTTCTTCTTTTAGAAATAAAAACAAATTGTTTGGGAAGTAGTGCCTATATTGAAGAAATGCAAGAATAGCTAAAAAAATATTATCAAGTCAAAGTGTGCAAGACTGAATAAAAAAAGGAAGTTTTCCTTGACTTCTTAGTATTAGTGCTTTATCGATGTCACTTTATAGTGGGCACTTTTCTCTTTTAATGAGGAGAGGACAGTTCTCTTACAGGAGGCCCTTCTTTGGTTATTTTAAAGGGAAATGACTGTTCAAGATATTCACAAAGTTTTGATTTTTGTTTTGTTTTGTTCCAATATGGTGGTACTGTACTGGTTTTAAAAAAGATGGATAGCAAATTTTACAGGTTTTTGGAAGTGATAAATTATCCTGTCCTTTCTAATATTCTAAGCAGGTTAATATAATATATCTTTCCCCAGAAGTGATGTTCCCCTTCTTAAACCAGAAATTATTCAGAGACTACTGGATTCAAGAAAATGCCCATCAGATTAAAATTCTGATGTTCAGCCCAACAGTATGGACAGCTGAGGGAAACAAGGCCAGTTGTAGGAAATTCATGGAAGTCATTTGCTTGAACATGGGGTTGGACTAGAACAGGGGTAGGCAACCTTGGCTCTTTTATGACTCATGGACTTCAACTCCAGGAATTCTGGGAGTTGAAGTCCACGAGTCATAAAAGAGCCAAGGTTGTTTACCCCTGGACTAGAAGACCTCTAAGGTCCAGCACTATTCTGAATTGAAATTGTTCTACATCTGAACAGCCTTATGCCATTCATATACATTTCCATATCTTGCCTGAATTGGAAAATTATGGACAAAATCCTTATCCTCTTTTTTTGGGCCCTGTGTGCCCAGATCTTTACGAGAGCCTAGTTTTTAATCATGTAATGTCAGTGGCTATAAAGTAGAACAGAACATTATTGAAGCATAGTTCTTGGAGAGCTAAAAAACCCACAAGATTTCACAATATCAGTGTGCTTATATTCAAATCGGCACATAATTACAGTTTCTACAAGGGTTTTTTTTGTCTTTATGTATTTTTGACATATGCACTTTTGAACTTGCTAAAAAAAATTGCTGTGATCAAGATGAAAATGTAGACATTACTTAACAGTACTGCTATATTCTGCTGATACGTTTTTCCAAAGAAATGACAATGGGCACAGCAGCCATAATCTGCTTAAATACTTTGTTCACTGGTTTGGTTCTTCTTAGGGCATTGCTGTTTCATTTTTCTTTGATCACTTTAGGAAGGCATTCAGATAGCTGACACTTGAATGAGCTTTCCATTTAATTTGTGTGTGTGTGTGCACACGCGCGTGCACGCGCAGGAATTATTTGGGCCATGGGAATCAAAACTAATACCTTAACAGAATTAAAAGTTACCTAAATATACATTTTACAATAATTTAAAAAATTAAGTTCCACCAAACTAAGCAGAACAGAGACAACACTAAACAAGAGAGAAGCAACCTGGAACTAAGGAGAAATGTCCTAACGGTGAGAACAATCAACTAATGGAATAGCTTGCCTTCAGAGGTTGTGGGTGCTTCATCGCTGGAGGCTTTCAAAAAGAGACTGGACAATCATTTATCTGAAATGGTATAGGGTCTCCTGCTCATGCAGGGGGATGGACTAGAAGATCTCCAAGGATCCTTCAACTCTATTATTCTATGTTCTATTGCATTAACTCAGACTATCTAGGGAAGTAAAATTACTGAGTACACTACTGTACTAAGACATTTGGGGGGGGAAAGTTCCTTCTTTTTTTTCTCCCTGTATTGGGAAAGGAAAAGTACTTTTGTTTGAGCTTACCCATTCATTTTTCACTGAATTTGGCATGCAATTTACAAGTCAATCCACTTTAAGGAACAATTATCACAAATTTGCATTATATTTGGAGGAAATAGGTTACAAAAGGTTTGCCAAGTAGAAAATATTGCACAAACATCCTTATTATATACACAAACATATGTATATTTATGTGTATGTCTGTATATATGTATGTACATATATACAGAAATGCACACACAAACACATAAACACAGAGCTTTGGATGGAGGCACAAACCAGCTTAAGCACAGTTAAGGGACATGCTTACACAAAATGTGATTTAGCTACAAACATGTCCAGTGACGCTCTCCCTCCTAGGTCCACATATAAACCCACTGTTTCTTTCAAATAGAAGAGTCCAAATGAAGAAGCCATATTTTGCTGAAAATATGGATACCCCTACTCTACCTAGGGATATGAGATTAGGAAAGAAAACTTTCTGTACAGATATCAGTATGGTTGATTGTTCCTAGGTAACTGGCTCAGTGGGTTGGGACACTGAGCTTGTCGATCAGATGGTCGGCAGTTTGGTGGGTCGAATCCCGAGTGCTGCGTAACAGAGTGAGCGCCTGTTACTCATCCCAGCTTCTGCCAACCTAGCAGTTCGAAAGCACGTAAAAATGCAAGTAGAAAAATAGGGACCACTCCGGTGGGAAGGTAACAGCGTTCTGTGCGCCTTTGGCGTCTAGTCATGCCAGCCACATGACCACGGAGACGCCCTCAGACAAGCGCTGGCTCTTCGGCTTTGAAATGGAGATGAGCACCGGCCCCTAGAGTTGGAAACGACTAGCACACATGTGCGGGGGAACCTTTACCTTTTACTAACTGTAATTATTAATGAACAGGATTTTTATAATTTAGGGAGAGAGAGGGGGGAGGGGGAGGGAGAGAGAGAAAGAAGGAACCCTCCCCTCTTTTGAAATCTAAAATGTCTCTTAGAAAATAACCATATAGGTTTAACTCTCAAGACCCAGTGGGGATAGAGCCTATGAAAAATGCAAATTGTAAACATTAAGTAGTCATTGTGTACGTTAATTCTCCATTCATTAATTTTGTTCCAGGGAAATACAGTGCTTGAGCAAAGGATGGGAAAGCAGGGAGGTTAAAAATGCTTTTAGGAGCTTTCATTCCATTCTCTAGAGTCTTCTTGATGTCTTTATGGTAATAAAACTGCTGTTACTTTGGCAAGAGGAGTTTTATACCACAGTACAAGCCTTCAGGTTATATCAGTGATGGATAAACCTGGTGATAGAGAGAAGAAATGCATTTAAACATAACAAGGGTACAGAAAAACCCTGCTTCCAAGATTTTTGTCATTATTATTATGATTATTATAATGGTGCCTATAGCTCCAGAAGTAATTCCAGTCCTAGCAAGTTGAATCTAATTGAAACTGGCTTATTTTCAAAGTTTTCAAAGGCATAGTTTGTGAGACATTTGCACACAAAAAGACATGTTAAGGTAGAGTAATGATGCACATTTAAATTCTCTCCAGCTTTGAGAAAGAAAGAAATTGTAGTGTGGTTGCCCTGCATAAAAATGATTAAACTATCTGCTAGCTTCTGATAGTACTGCTGTAATGCTTACTTGTATTAGATGCTTAATATCGTTTGGTTAAAATGCTTAGTTGCAACAAGTTGAAAAATAGCGACACCTGGGATTCTGTTTTATTTTGGAAATCAAAATCCTGGAGAGGACTAAGATTTTTATCACTGAATAATGTACAAATATCAGACAGGAAACAGAGACCAATAAGCTGCACGTCCTCCAGGTACAGTAGGTGGTTTTGCTACAGTCCAAGATGGTTGCTGTTTGGTTCTCAGCACTTTGCGGTGTTTCTACAATTTGTCCAGAATGGTTCCTTTTAAAAAACCTGATCTTTATATCAGTTTTGTCAAGCTTTTTTTTAAGATAGTCCGTGAAAAAGATTCAGCAGCTAGGATGATTGATCTAGACTGCAAATCCTCATTTATCAACAAGGTGACAACAATAATAAAACATAAGAAATGTTAAGTCTTTGCTGCCATCAAGTGGTTCTCCAGATCTTCACAGAATAGAACTAGTAGCCCTAAAAAATGCTTCCTCAAATCAAATTGCTTTGAACTAGAACTTCCATTTGCCTGCCCAGTATAACCAAAGCATTTAACTACCCAGAAATATTTCCCAACCAACTGGAGATGTCTGTTCCAGAGAGATGTCCACCTGGTTGCTACAACTATCTGCTCAGTAAAAAAAGTGGTCAGAGGACAGCTCCTTACAACTGGGCTAAAATTTGCTCGATTGAAATGATGACAGAAAAGGATTTTAGGCCTGGAATCAAGGTAAAACTCATATGATCTTCATTTTTTTCTTTTTTTCTTTGACACTCAGTCCTTGCAGACATTTGCAGTCCTGTCTCAAGTCTGTATTTGTATTCTTACTGCAGTTTGTGTTGTAGTAAATTTGCATTTCATTTGAGATACAAAGTTAATGTGTTGGCTGTTATAAAATTGCAACATTGCTATTTTGGGGGTTTTGTTTTGTTTTGTTTTTCCATTATTATAAGCACCTTTATCAAAATATGACCGCTGACAGTAAGGTAGTACAGAGGAAATTCTAAAATGAAGAAGTGAAGAGTAACATTAAAATGTGTTTTTATGGTTGGAAAATGCATATAAAATTTTATTTCAGGATTGCTCAGGATCTACTGTTGTTTACACACATAAGGCTCTATGTTACTATTTTCCGTTTAAAATTCAGACAGAAAGACAGCTGGGACCCATCGAGGGCAACATGCAAGTTGCCACAATAGGCCACATTCAAAGGTCCAGAGAATTAGAGGTTCCAATTTCAATTTAAAAGGGAAATAATAAAAGTGCTTAACTATTTGCCCTCAAAAGGACTTCCTTCTCCCCACCCCATCCTCCCAGTTCAGTTTTCTATCTGAAACTCAGGCTTTTGGCTTTTCAAAGAAAGGCTTTTCCCTTTATAATTTCCAGATATAAAAGATGTTTAAGGCATGTTAAGCAGTCCCCTGATATTGACTGAAATAGTGAGCGTGAAGAGTGATTATCATGTTAATTAAACAGAATGAGATTTGTTTATGTTTTGACACTTCAAGTTAATGGAAAGTACTAAAGGTGAAAGGGAGAAAAGAGGGCCAAAAGAGAGGAGGGTCTAAGAAGGGGGAAAGAAAAGTACATTTAAAATAACCCAGGCTTGTATGCTTTCAAATTGAGTACATGAATAAATAAATTCAACTTTGCTTGTCATTTGAATGCCTTACCTTTGGGATATATTTGCTTTATCTGGGACAAAACAATGGCTTTGGTTGATTCTTGTGGCCTTGGAGGGCATCAAGAGGGCACATTCAGGACTGGATCCTAATGAAAGCCTCTGCCAGGAATCATGGGAAAAGACAAGCCAGAGAGATTTGCCTTTTGACTTAAAATTATCTCCTGGGTAATGTGGTAGTGGTACTCTCAGGCCTATTCATAAGTGCTTTGAAGATCCTCTTTTAAAAGAATGAGTTTATATATGTAGGGTCTGCTTTATTTCTAGCCACTAAACATTTCTCAAAAATTCTTACTTAAGTGGATTTAGTAAGTTTACTGAAAGGTAGATTCATCCTATATATTTTTGCAGTTGATATAGTATATTGATAATTATGATTCTCCTTAGGACTTGCATGCAAGACAGATGCTTTGCTTGACTGGCTAAAGCCTATGTAGACTATAGCAGCAATATTTTCCAACTAGGAGGATTTCAGGGCTGCTAACTGAGATCTTTTTATGCCAGTGATGGGAAATCATCCAATTGCTGAATCATTCCATCATTTTTCAGTGATGAAAGATAGCAGGTCCAGATAGTCCAAATAGAGCAAAACAAAAAAACAATACAAAACCCCAAAATTAAACTTCTTCAGCTGCTCTTTCCCCTGTTCTGCACAGTTCTAGTTTATGTAAACACATAAGTTGTGTTTCTTATTAGGAATGCTTGAAAAGAACAATCCTTGTTTCCTCCACCCAAATGGAACATCTGACCAGAAGAAAAGATCACCAGATGACAGTAAACATCATAATTGCGTAACCAGTGCTTTTTTTGTAAAAGAAAAAGGTGCCGGAACTCACACATATCATACAACCCGCCTTGCCTACCCTACAAGGTTCCATCCAAAAAAAGGTGCTGGAACTCCGTTCTGAGCGTTCTATGAGGAAAAAAAGCCCTGATTGCTGGGAAGGCACAAGACTGTTCCTTAAGATTGTCCTCCTATCTTGCTTATCCCTTTACCGATGCATGTGGTAAGAAGATGACCTTGAACCAGATCCATTGTTCATCCCTGTTTTGGATTATACCTAGGAGCTTCTAAAGCAGGGTCTTCAAGCTTGGCCCTTTTATGACTTGTGGACTTTAACTCCCAGAATTCCTCAGCCAGCCTGGCTGAGGAATTCTGGGAGTTGAAGTGCACAAGTCATAAAAGGGCCAAGTTTGAAGACCCCTGCTCTAAAGTAATGCACCATACAGTGGCAATGCACTTGCACAACGGTGCTATGATTATTCTCTATAGACCATTCTGTGAATTAGGAAAGCTAGTTGCTTCTGTAACTTGTTGCCACACAAACAGAGGATATGTGACCAATCCGAATTCTGTGAGGCTGAAGATTGGAGAAAGCCATGCACAAAATAACAATGGACAGTAAAGAAAAGACATTTCATGAAACTTTGAAAAAAATACTCTTATTTTTATTTTAATCTGATTAAAATATAGGAGGAAAGAGTCCATCCATTGTTTCCAATCAAGAGCTTTCAATGAAAACTTTTGTATAACAATTCCGTTAAACCAAGTGGTAACCAATTACATTAAACGAATGAGTAGCAGGTACTACTTCTTACGTTAAGCTTTAGCCAAATTGCTGAAATTATTTCCTGCAAGATATTGAGCAATGATGATGAATGATAATAAATTATATTACCTACCGCTACATATGACCACAGAAATTAATTCAGGGCTTCATTAAAGGACAAAAGTCCCTTTTTAAAAATTGTTCTATTTACCCTCTAGCTCAGACATGTCAAACACAAGGCCCGGGGGCCAGATCCGGCCCGCGAAGTGGTTTCATGCGGCCCGCGAAGCCATCCTGGAAACAGTGAGGGAACGGCCCCCACTGCCTTGGCCCTGGCCCAGAGACCCTCCTTCTGCCAGAGACCCTCAGATCTGTCCCACTCCTGCCCAGGCCCCCATAGGCACCCTTGATGCGAACGATGTAGAGCTGGCCATGCCCACCCAGTAGGCCATACGCACTCTAGCCACGCCCACCCAGTAGGCCACGCCCACCCTGGCCATACCCACCTGGCCCCCTGAGGGCAACCACAATGCTGATGCGGCCCTCAATGAAATTGAGTTTGACACCCCTGCTCTAGCTGAATTATATTGGCCGCTATAGCAGGACAATTTCCCTCCTTTGGGTGTTTTATTCCTTTGCATTCATTTATAACAGCACTGTTTTCTTTGATTCCTTTAATAAGCTTAGCTTTAGTGCAAAAGCTTTTAATTTTACACTTTCCAAGGCAGATGTGTAAAAGAACATTTATCCATCTTTGTTTAATTAAAGCCCAGATTTCTTTCAGGTGTGGCTTTTCATTTCGAATTATTGACACTAAAATAGTAATAATATTCCACTTAGAAGCAGGTTTTCCCACAAATTTTAATAATTGTATCGTGCGTTGCTTTCTTTTATGATTTTTTTTTATGTCTTGTTGAAACAAAAACAAAATCTCACAATCATTGATGTCTGATTTCCTCCCTTTTATTTTCATAAATATTTATACATAATTGCATTTCCTTGTAAACAGGATTTTTCCTGCCCAAAGGGAGGAAAAACAATTTGTGTGTTAATTTTTATCTTGCTGGTTTTGTTCGGCTTCAGTACCTTTGTATATAAAAGAAAAGATTAGATTAAAGGGGAGAAAGAATACATGCAACCTGAGTTTGCTAATATGGAGAATTTTAATTAGGAAATGTTGTTAATTTTGTAGCAATTCAGTCCCATTATAACCTACCCTTGTGCAGAATGAATATATGGTTCAGTAATTCTGTTCCCCCATATTTGCCTCTTGGTTTAATCTAGGTTCTGCTGCCCCCTACAGACACTTGGTATAAACAAATTATTTCAAAAGAAGAAACTTTCTTTTTGTGATGTATCCTCCAGTATGAAAAAAACATTACTGTGCAAATTTTATGGGGAAATTGAAGCTTGTCAATGATATCCTTTGGGGCATATTTGCTTGTAGCAAGAGGAGCAGCAGCATGCTTTGAAAAAATTACATCATTGCAAGTAGTTAAGTGCTTATTGGGCTGATTGCAGTGGTGGGATTCAGCCAGTTCGCAACTGGTAGCTAATTTTTTGTTGCCCAGGCCCAGAATGGACTTCCGGAAGCAGCATCCACACAGAGAACCGGTTGGTTCACACATTTGAATCCCACCATTGGCTTATTGGATTGGGAAACGTCTATTATATGTGAATACTTTCTATTCTGAGGTAGATGTTGGCTTTATTCAGATGATGAAACAAAGATATACTAGACTATTCTGAAGCCTAAAATGGAGCAGCATAAGACAACCATAGAAACATAATTACCAATAAAGTTAGTGAGATATATGACTCTGTCCCATTTCTAAATGAACTGGATAAATTATGCCAATAAACAGGAATGTTTATTGTTTATTGCGGAACACTGTGCAAATATAAATTTTGGTCTTTGGGTAGCCAAAGTTCATAGAGAAAGAAATAAACAAAGAAAGAAACAAGGGTCTATTTCTAGCTATAAAATATGTAGATGCATTAACATAATCTGTCTTTCAACATTACTCAATTTTTAAATGTATTGTTAAACAACATAAGTCTGATTTTGCACAATTGTTTTCTGGCTAGCAAATTAAGCATAAAGTTGAGAAACTCATCATGCAAAATATAATGCAGTCATGACAGGACTACCATTTAAGAAAGGGCATATCTCAATTGTAGGTTATTATTTCAAAGTGCCTATATTTATGCCTGTTTTCTGGTAAACAACAGTGGAAAAAATACTGAATATAAACAAAGGGATTCATCTAGGATTAATTAAATAGTTAGGTAATTCCAATTCATCTTGATGCCTGGTTGTATGGACAGGTATTCTCTATTTCAACTTGCCCCGAGAGCACTATTTCTGTGGATGTTTCAGTGATATGCTCATCCATCTACCACATTCATTGTCTTTCTCTCAAAGCTATTAGTCATCATCTATTTCTATTACAAGGCAAAAATATATGAGTTTCTGTTTGCTCAAGGGAATGCCTAGTCTTTGATTTCTTCTTGCAGTCTGTGGTACTGGAACTATCTGCAAAGCCATAATTGCAAGGTGTCTATCTTCTCACACTTTCTTAATGTATATATATATAGCTTTTACAACCATATCATACCAACAAAAAGCACATTACTTTTAACTGTGCTGATGTTTGCTGCCATAGAAATATGCTTGCCTAAATTTGTTGTAACTTCTTCAATAGAATTACTATTATTTTATATCTCAGCCATAGTGTACAACTTTATCTAATCTTGAGAACAAGGAAACAAACCTTCATTTCTATACTAGCAATTGTGAATTTATCCAGCAGGATTTTGATATTTTTTTTCTTCTTCGTATATAACATTAATCTGGTTTTATTTCATCTTTTTTTTTTACTTTCCTAATGAACTTTCCTAAGTCTTCCTTATTTTCTGCTACCAAAGTAGGCCGCCC
The DNA here is from genome assembly GCF_947247035.1 of Vipera ursinii. NCBI lineage: Eukaryota > Metazoa > Chordata > Lepidosauria > Squamata > Viperidae > Vipera > Vipera ursinii. Next base: position 250,352,520 of record NC_139512.1, read on the forward strand.
ATCTTACTCAAGGTATCTCTAGTGAATATTGGTTACATATCTCAAGTTATTAATATTTCAACATCCAGTTTTGATTCCAGCTGTCATCTGTTCAAATCATATATATATATAAAAACATGGCACCACCACAAACACGAAGCCGAACAAAAGCAGCACAACTCACCAGCTCAGGTCTAAGGCTGGCAGCTGAGACCAGCCCATCCACTCAAAACACACCCCCACCCAATCAGAACACACCCACCATTCAAAACACACTCCCACCCAATCAGAACACACTTACTCCCCCACCCAATCAGAGCACACCTCCACCCACAGAACACACCCCCTCTGGCAGTTTAAAAAAGAGGAACAAACAGCCACATGCTTCTCCCAGAAGAAGGAAGCAGAAGCCACCAGCCTGATGATGACGGATGGGATTCCGTCGAAACGTCGCCCCTACACCTTTAGTTCTACGCGGGGAAAAACCCGAATAACCAAAGATGCACATACGAACACCCGCGAAAACCTCAGAAAACATATATATATATATATGTTTCTTTTTGTAACAACCTAATAACACTTTGTTTGTGAGAGAAATGTTTGAGTAATTTGCACATTTTCTTGCATTGCCTTGCTTCAGAATGATATCTATGCAAGTCTTCTCATATCTCTAGCACACCCAACCTCATTCCACATTTATTATTCTGTTAGCATTTAAACTGCCTCTTCTCCTGTAACTTCAAACAGTTTAGTGGGTATTACATTGCCAATACTGCTTCTCTATTTAACAGTTTGTTTGTATCTTGCCTTTATTATTTTTATTAATGACTCAAACAACAAGCGTAACTGGTATCTCTTCCTCCTCTTATTTTCCCCACAGTAACAAACCTGTAAGGTGAGTTGGGCTGAGAGAGAGAGAGAAAGAGTGACTGCCCCAAAATCACCCAGCCTGTTTTCAAGCTTAAGATAGGACTAGAACTCACAGTCACCTGGTTTCTAGCCTGGTGCCTTAACCACTAGGCCAAACTGGTTCTTTATTGCCTCTTGCACTCCACCTTCTAGTGCAGGGGTGTCAACCTCAATTTCATTGAGGGCCGCATCAGCATTGCGGTTTCCCTCAGGGGGCAGGGTGGGTATGGCCAGGGTGGGCGTGGCTAGAGTGTGTATGGCCTACTGGGTGGGCATGGCCAGCTCTACATCATTCGCATCAAGGGTGCCTATGGGGGCCTGGGCAGGAGTGGGACAGATCTGAGGGTCTCTGACAGAAGGAGGGTCTTTGGGTCAGGGCCAAGGCAGTGGGGGCCGTTCCCTCACTGTTTCCAGGATGGCTTCGCGGGCCACATGAAACCACTTTGCAGGCCGGATCTGGCCCCTGGGCCTTGTGTTTGACATGTCTGTTCTAGTGGATTCACTTCCTGTCTTTAAACAGTATTATGAAATGGTAAAGACAACCATGACCTGGATGAATGAGAATCTATGTAGACAAAATGATAAAGTGTTTCAATATAGTCTTTTCATCTTCCTTTAACTTTGCATTTATTAGTTCTCTGCAGTGATTACTTGAGTATTCCTAGTTTACCTAGGAATTTTCCTAAGTTTTCTCGGATCTACTTAAAAGGGTCTTTCAGTTCCCTTCTCTTGTTATTGTCCTCTGTTGGCATTCTTGACAAAGACATTGTCCTTGTCTTTTTTTGCTTGAAGTTGAAAGTCTAGATCCATTTGCTATATGTCCTTCTTATTGCTCAAGATTCACCTTCTACATCTTTCTCTGACTTTCATGACAACTTGTTATGAAAGCCAGTTGAATCTTTAAGGATATTTTTTTCTGCTTCATTTTTTTAACCTATATTTCTTCCTGTGGCTTCTCAGGTTCTCCTTTTCATAAGTTTAGAGCATTGCATTTGGTGTCGGCATGTATACATGTAATTTAGTCAGCCATTGTCTGTACGTATACATACAATGGCTGACTAAATTACATGTTTCCAGCTTCTCTTTTCTATTAGATAGTTGATTTGCTTCTTAGGATGTTCGCCTGGGAATATTCATGTGCAGACTCTTTGTTTTGCACAAAAGTGGGTTTTGACAATGATTAAAAAGTTCTCTTAATAAAACTCTGTCAAGATACTTTATGCATTATTGCCTTTGCCTAATCTAAGAGCCACTGTGACAAATGCATCCTGATCTGAAAAAAGGCCTGCAACTACCACTATTAGCCCTTCAAGGTAGTTAACATAAGAAACACAAGCAGGAGTACTAGCTCTATCTTTTCTATTCACAGAATCTTGTAAGACTGAAAGTATTTCTCCTCTCCTTTCCTTTTACTCTCAAGAAAACTAGAGGAAGAGTAACTAGAGGGTGAGTTCCCTGCAAAATGCTTCTCATACCTCTTCTGTTTCTGTGGACTGAGATACCTTTTACATGCTCATTATTCAATCTGCAGATCTACTTCCTCTCTCCCAGGGTCATTTCCACATAACATGATGTCAACTTAGGCAGCAGCCAGTTAGACAGAGATCCTCCTGGCCAAGCCACACTGGAGAAATCAAGAACAGAACTGCTTTTACCCCTATGCACATTGTGTGTCTCTTGCTCCTCTGGAATGTATTCCCTTCCTCCTGGGAACCCAGATATCATCCCATCACATGAATAGTGTTTCTCAACTTTGGTTACTTTCAGGCATGTGGACTTCAAGATCCCCAGATGCTGGCTGGGGAATTCTGAGTGATGAGATCCACACATCTTAATGTTGCCAAGATTGATAATCAGTCATGTAAAGAACATAAGGAATGGCTTTGAAGAACTGTGGGAAGATTCATTAACAAGGCAACAATCAGACAAATTTAGTTTTAGACTTACGCTGCATTGGTTTCTTAGTCTGGTCTACCCTATAAGGCTGACAGTTCATGATTATTCATTGGCTGAATATTATTATTAAGATTCTCTGCTAATCTAATATGATAGGATTTGCTTCAATGTTCAGATCCTCAGTGATAAGCCAACTATAATTGTAAATGATTGGTTCCTCTAACCATCACATACTGTTTTTAAGACCTCTATTCTGTATTCAGATGAAAGCAGCCATTCTAAATAAAACTTTATTATTTCTCCAATAATATCAGCTTTGGTTTTCCACAAAGAGTATTGCTTTCTGTGCATCTTCATGCAAACTTTACACCCACATCTATACCCACACTCATTTCCACATATTTTTTATTTTCTTGAGCGAGAAAAGCAAAAGAAACAGTGTGTTAATAGAAAAATTATCCTTCAATATCTTATGATTGTTCTGTAATTGCTCTCTAAATGTATTTATTCAGGGGTAAATCCTTTAAAGCTCATTGGATTTATTCTTCATTGTGTAAGTTAAAGCTTCTAAGTTAAATATCCATACTCCCATCTCTTTTTTTTTAAAAAAAGATGCTCAAGATAGAGCAGATCTAGTGAATGAAATTCTTATTTTGTTTTAGCTTCTCCATGATTTTTAAAGTAGCCTTTATGTATGAATTTCCCATTTTCTCAAATCACACATTTATTTCTGGTAAACAATAGTAAGATGCATATTCTGTACATCACAAGTCTAATTTAACATACAACAGATAAATGGTGGACAGGCAGACAGACACATAGATATAGCGTCTCAGAGAATTTGAGGGTCTCGTACAATTCCTTAGCAGTTCCTTTACACTTTTCTGGACAGAGAGCTCTGATGTCATTCCTAGGATCTGTTGGAGCCACTCTCCCAGCTTAGGTGTCACATTCTTAAGTGCTCCTACTGCCACTGAGACCACTTTTGCCTTTATTTTCTACATCCTTTCTAGTTCTTCCTTCTGGCCTTGGTACTTCTGCTTGTCATACTCTTTCCTGATGTTGCTGTCATTTGCACTGCTATTTCTATCACCACTGCTGTCTTTTGGTCCTTGTCCGCTACCATGATATTTGGTCACCATGATGAGACAAAAGACAATTAGAATAATATGTATATGAGTGTAAAGCATTGGAATGGAATATGTGTTGTTGACTGACCACACAAGTTTGTCTTGAAACTTTGTTTGTAAAGGACCTGACATGGACTGAGAAAAAGTTCAGAGGAGTTTTTAGATGCTGCTTTTATCACTGATTGTGTGGAAGAGAGCTTGTGGTGGATACCAGACCAATATACATAGGGCTTTCTGAATAGCCTGGGTAGAAAGTGATTCCAGATTGATCAATGACTGAGAAGGAACCACAAGAGATCGTGTAAGTAGACCAGGTCAGTGCAAGAACTGGTGCTTGGACAGTAGCAGGAATAACAGGTTGATCAGATTTTCAGTGGTGGCAGAGACATTCTATCACAGCTAAGGATCCTGTTGATCAGCTGGTGAAGTTTAGCAGCCAAGCAGCAACTGTGGAACTAGGTGAAATTGTTGATCTGATGGCATCAACAAATTCAGCTACAACATATCCCTTGGGCTGTGATCTTCTGCTGAACAACAATGGAGCTGATGATTCAATGAGGAACAAACTCAGTGTTTTTGAATGTCAAGTATCAGACATGAGCTCTATATCTTGCATGAGGCAGCAGGACTCTGTGAGAGAATAATGTTAGCCATCTGTGTGGTATTTTGATGACATACAGTATGCCTGAGGACTACTTTGTGTAGCATTCAAAGAACTTAGAACTAGAAGGAAGAGGACTTTCAGTTTGTGTTTGGATGGTGTTAGATCAGGTTGGTGGACTGAAAAGATTACTTAGGCTTCCCCAGATGAGAAATAAAGAAGGGGCTGTGGAGACTTTCTAGAATGCCCTAGTCAATGGTGAGGAGTCTGAGATATAGATAGCAAGGAAGATGAATTTGACAGAAATATTCCAGACCTGTTACCAAATTGACAATGGGAAAATATGGCTTAAGGCCCAAACATGGCAAAGGTATGCAAAAACAGCTCAGACAGTAATTTGCCTAATCCATAAGTATAAGAGGCAGTGTAGAGTAGAATACAATCAAACTTGCAATATTCTGTTACTAGTTTTGGCCTTCTTATGAGAAGATTCCCCTTCATGGATTACTGCCTTGTCATGGCGAAGGGGCTTGCGTAATTCAATGAAGCTATGAGCTATGCTGTGTAGGGCCACCCAAGACGGACATGTCATAGCAGAGAGTTCTGACAAAATGTGATCCACTGGATAAGAAAATGGCAACCCACTCCAGTATCTTTGCCATGAAAACCCTATGGACAGTACCAAAAAGCAAAACGATATGACACTGGAAGATGAGCCCCTCAGGTCGGAAGGCATCCAATATGCTACTGGGGAAGAGCAGAGGGCTAGTACTAGTAGCGCCAGAAAGAATGAAGTGACTGGGCCAAAGCCGAAAAGACACTCAGCTGTGGATGCGTCTGGTGGTGAAAGGAAAGCCCGATGCTGTAAAGATTTTTTCTCCATAGGAACCTGGAATGTAAGATCCATGAATCAAGGAAAGCTGGATGTGGTCAAACAAGAGATGACAAGACTGAACATTGACATCTTAGGTATAAGCGAACTAAATTGGACAGGAATGGGTGAATTTAATTCAGATGACCATCAGGTATACTACTGCGGGCAAGAATCCCTCAGAAGAAATGGAGTAGCCTTCATAGTCAATAAAAGTGTAGGAAAGGCAATACTGGGATACAATCCCCAAAATGACAAAATGCTCTCAGTTCGAATCCAAGGCAAACCATTCAATATCACATTAGTCCAAGTCTATGCCCCAACCACCAGTGCTGAAGAGGATGAAATTGACCGGTTCTATGAAGCCCTACAGCACCTTATAGAACTAACACCAAAAAATGATGTCCTTATAATAATGGGGGATTGGAATGCTAAAATAGGAAGCCAAAAGATAACTGGAATAACAGGCAAGTTTGGCGGAGTACAAAATGAAGCAGGGCATAGGCTGATAGAATTTTGTCAAGAGAATACGATGGTCATAGCAAACACTCTTTTCCAACAACCCTAGAGACAGCTCTACACATGGACATCACCAGACGGTCAACACAGAAATCAGATTGACTACATGCTCTGGAGCCAGAAATGGAGAAGCTTTATACAGTCAGTAAAAACAAGACCAGGAGCTGACTGTGGCTCAGGCCATGAGCTTCTCATTGCAAAGTTTAGGCTTAAACTTAAGAAAGTAGGGAAAAGCACTAGGCCACTCAGGTATGAATTAAATCATATCCCTGTTGAATATACAGTAGAGGTGACAAATAGATTTAAGGAATTAGATCTGATAGACAGAGTGCCTGAAGAACTATGGACAGAGGTTCACAACATTGTACAAGAGGTGGCAACCAAAACCATCCCAAAGAAAAAGAAATGCAAGAAAGCAAAATGGCTGTCTGAGGAAGCTTTGCAAATAGCTGAGGAAAGGAGGGAAGCGAAAGGCAAGGGAGAAAAAGGAAGATATGCCCAATTGAATGCAGAATTCCAGAGAATAGCTAGAAGAGATAAGAATGCCTTCTTAAATGAACAGTGCAAAAAAATAGAAGAAAACAATAGAATAGGGAGGACCAGAGATCTTTTCAAGAAAATTGGAGAGATGAAGGGAACATTTCATGCAAAAATGGGCATGATAAAGGCAAAATTACACAGAAGTACTATACAAAAATGAGCTTAACGTCCCTGATAATCACAATGAGGTGATTATAAATAAACCTACCTTGAGCCAGACATCTTGGAATGTGAAGTGAAGTGGGCCTTACAAAAGTTGAGCAACAACAAAGCTAGTGGAGGTGACAGTATTCCAGCTGAGCTATTCAAAAACTTAAAAGATGATGCAGTAAAAGTGCTACACTCAATTTGCCAGCAATTTTGGAAAACTCAACAGTGGCCACAGGATTGGAAAAGATCTGTTTACATTCCAATTCCAAAGAAAGGCAGTGCCAAAGAATGTTCAAACTATCGCACCATTGCACTCATTTCTCATGCTATTAAGGTGATGCTTAAAATCCTACAAGCTAGACTCCAGCAGTATGTGGATCGACAACTACCAGAAGTACAGGCAGGATTTTGAAGAGGCAGAGGAACTAGAGATCAAATTGCCAACATATGCTGGATCATGGAGAAAGCTAGAGAGTTCCAGAAAAACATCTACTTCTACTTCATTTACTATGCTAAAGCCTTTGATTGTGTGGATCACAACAAACTGTGGCAAGTTCTTAAAGAGATGGGTGTACCAGACCATCTTATTTGTCTCTTGAGAAACCTATATGTGGGCCAAGAAGCAACAGTGAGAACTGGACACGGAACCACTGATTGGTTCAAAATTGGGAAAGGAGTCCGGCAAGGCTGTATACTGTCACCCTGCCTATTTAACTTATATGCAGAGCACATCATGAGAAAGTCAGGGCTAGATGAATCAAAACTTTGAATTGAGATTGCCAGGAGAAATATCAACAGCCTAAGATATGCAGATGATACTACTCTAATGGCATAAAGTGAAGAAAAACTAAAGAGCTTCTTGTTGCGGGTGAAAAAGAAGAGTGCAAAACTTGGGTTGAAACTTAACATTAAGAAAACCAAGATCATGGCATCCGGCCCTCTCAATTCCTGGCAAATAGATGGGGGAAAAATGGAGGTAGTGACAGATTTTATTTTCCTGGGCTCCAAGATCACAGCAGATGGGGACTGTAGCCAAGAAATTAAAAGACGCTTGCTCCTCGGGAGGAAAGCCATGGCAAATCTAGACAGCACACTAAAAAGCAGAGACATCACCCTGTCAACAAAAGTGTGTATAGTCAAGGCAATGGTATTTCCAGTTGCAATGTATGGCAATGAAAGTTGGACCATAAGAAAGGCTGAGCACCAAAGAATTGAGGCCTTTGAACTATAGTGTTGGAGAAGACTCCTGCAAATCCCTTGGACTGCAAGGCAATCAAACTGGTCAGTCCTAGAGGAAATCAACCCTGACTGTTCTTTAGAAGGCCAGATCCTGAAGCTACAACTCAAATACTTTGGCCACCTAATGAGAAGGAAGGACTCACTGGAGAAGAGCCTAATGCTGGGAAGGATTGAGGGCAATAGAAGAAGGGGGCGACAGAGAATGAGGTGGCTGGATGGAGTCACTGAAGCAGTAGGCGTGAGCTTAAATGAACTCCAGAAGATGGTAGAGGATAGGAAGGCCTGGAGGAACATTGTCCATAGGGTCACGATGGGTCGGACACGACTTCACAGCTAACAACAACAACATGAGAATATTTGTTGGTTTGGTCTACCTGGTGAACCTGTGAGGGCAGGTGGGGATTTAGGAATGTGGTGTGGTGGGTATATATATGTGCAAAGCCACAGTAGCTGAACAGTGGAAAGAAATATCACCGAATGTTCAGTCAGAAGCAAGACATAAAAACTAGTTTGGCCAATTGGGGGAGATAGCTGCAGGCCTTTAACTGGAAGAAAGATGACCTAGGTTAGGACAAATTGGTCTTTTGCAGGGCTGGGGTATACAGTCCCCAGTCTTCTTCAAGTATTTAACAAGCTTCTTTTGTAGACTCAATACGAAAACATTTTTCAGGTCATTCTCTTCATTTATTAATTGTATTTCCCCTTTAATTTTTAAAACATCAGCCAGTTTCTTTTATATATCCAATAAGGTGTCCTCTTTCAAATCACTCTCTTGACCTGTCATTTGCATATTCACTTTCAGTACTTCTCTGTTTTGTCAGACAAAATTTGTTCCACATTTGTCATTCCCTCATTAACAACTTTTGGACATAGTCTATCCATTGAATGAAACATCATTACTGACACTGTTGATATTGTAGCTATTAATTTCTGGCTCCATTCTTGAAATATCTCCTTATTATTTCCAATGTTATGACATTTGTGTCATTTTGTACCGACTTGTATTTTTTTCCCTTCTACTTAGAATCTTTAGTTCTCTCTAGTGTCCAGTTTCTAAAATGATAAAAGCACTTATCAATGTTATAAATGTAAAATAGCCAAAATAAGTCTGGTTCCCATGAGAAAATATTTATTTTTATACTATATTTTATAGTAAAAGTTAATTTTTTAAATTTAAATGATTCCCTAATCCATTTATAACTCTTAGATCAAAACAGCTTTTTGCTGTTTATTTCAAATTCTTTAAGTATTTAACAAGCTTATAATTAATTTTTTATGTGTTTTAAGAGTTGAAGCTAAACTCACTTGGTGACTTTTCAAATTTGTTCCAAAGTTTTAAGATGATTACAATCTTAGCTGCTTATCTAATATATACATACAATTCTAATTAATTATATTAATTACATACTAATAATGTACAATTGTAAATACACTAAACTAAATAGTAAGATGTCTTGATATAAATGTCTATCTTACAATATTGCTTTCACAACCATCAGAAATATTTATATACATGTACAGTAGTTGAAACATGTTTCTTTCTGAAGGTTTTTTTCTTGCATTTTTGAAATTATTTTCTTCTAAAAGGTATTATTATATCCATAGTAGAGCAGTATCTAATAGGATAGGAAGAGAGATAGTAGATAGATGATAGATAAATAAATGAGAGATAGATAGATAGATAGATAGATAGATAGATAGATAGATAGATAGATAGACAGACAGACAGACAGACAGACAGACAGACAGACAGACAGACAGACAGACAGACAGACAGACAGATATAGAACATTTACTGGCCACCCATTTTACCTCAGGATAACTCTAGATAAATTTGTGTGTGTGTGTGTGTGTGTGTGTGTGTGTGTGTGTGTGTGAGAGAGAGAGAGAGAGAGAGAGAGAGAGAGAGAGAGAGAGAGAGAGAAAGAGAGAGACAGACAGACAGACAGAGAGAGAGAGAGAGACAGGGACAGAGAGAGAATGAACTTCCTTTAGAGGTTCAGGAAACTGCACACACTCTACTTATGTACTGCTATTGATGAAGAACTTTTTCTACAGAAGGATGGGCCAATTTTTAGTGCCACTATCCTGTTAGTGCATTATGTGAGATGCATTGATTGATTTTCCACACTTCTGTCCCACCATCATAAAAAGACTTTCAGCAGCTTATAGAGAATATAAAACCAAGTAAAGTGGCCATTGTATGAATTCCATAAGAATAATAAAACCTGCACCAAGTACAAAATTACAAGCAGCAAAAATGGAAGTTAAAGTTGGCATGATAATAATCAAGGAAGGCTCTTTGGAGAAACTCCATCTTTAGAAACTTCCAAAACATCAGTGAAGAAGGCTTGATAAGTAAACTAACTTAATCTCTTCTGGGAGGTTGTTCCAAGCATTGGCACTGCCATTGAAAAGCTTCAACTTAGGGCTTCAGCCTCACAAATCTCTTGAAAAGGTGAAGTCAATAACAATTTTGTCCTGTTAAATCTAATGAGTCGGACTGATATCTATATTAGATGGAGTAGGCAGGCCTGCAAATATCTGGGCACCAAGCCACAAAGGTCATGTTTGAAAAAAGAAATCCTATACAGATCAGTTGCTGGTGCCTGGATGATGAATATTTAAAAAAAACAATTCTTTCTTTGACTATTTATCTTTTCCTGGTGGTATTGAATTTTGTGTGGCTGCTTCTTGTTTGTATGCAGTCCTTCTTCTTGTCATTCCTCTTCAGTTTCATTTGCAATGTCAAATGCAAAATAGAAATGATTCCCTCTATTGTAAAACAAATATGATGAAACAATAGAGGTTTGGAGCTTTGAATTCGAAGCTGGATCATGTGATATGGTAGAAGGGAGAAAAAAGGACTGTCTTTTTGTGACACTTGCAAATTAGCCCTTTAGAGAAACAAAAAGAAAAGGAAGAGAAGCAGAAACTAGGAGTTAACATGAATAAACATCAGATCTAGGCAGGCTTATTTATGTACACAAAGCTACGTATATCTAAGCCAATATATATATATATATATATATATATATATATATATATATATATATATATATATATATATATATATATATATATATATATATATATATATATATATATATATATATATACACATACATATATATATATACACATACATATATATATATACATATATATATATATACTTGGAAAACAATAACTTCTAAGTAGGGCTTGGCCTAAATGCCCAGTCTCAGAAATCTGATTTCACAGCCAAGTTATATTTCTTTGAACGCTATCTTATTCATTTGCAACCATGAATATATATTTATGGGAACCATTATGTCTTTTTTAATTCACCCTAATAAAAGTCTGTTGAGTGAAGATTTTACTAAACCTTCTTCTTTGCCCCCTATCTAGGAACACAGACTGAGATTTTCCAGTCTGTGTTCCTGAAGATTGCTAAGTAGAGCAAGAGTACCCATTTTTGCTATTTTAAACCAACCAACTAAGGGTAAGCAAGTTAAAGCTCCAGAGCCATATATGATCTTAAATCCCTTTCTGGAGCAATCTGACTGCTATCTGACTGCTCACTGTTAAGTTTTGATGGCTGAAAATAACTGCTATACAATAACTGCACAAAGTATATGATAAATTCAACACAGTTTTAAAGCAAAACAAAGGCTTGCTACCAGAAACTAAAAGTGAAGAAAATGAAAAAATCTAGGTATTCTTATGCATGGCAATCTAACCTACCGTTTGCGTTATTATCTTACATTGGTCAGTAAAAGGTTAGCCACTGCTGAATAGACATACCAGAACACATAGCATAGACTTCTTCCATAAACAAAAAAAATTGAAATCTATATATTATAGACCTTGTGAAATATCCTCTATTGAATTGACCAAAGGTTTCTACACATGAAAAATGAATGATTCCATTTTATTATTCAATATTCAAGGGCAGCTTGATTCAGTTTTGGGCATTCTGAAATTAGAGGTCAATCTGGGGGAAAAAATAGAGGGGATGGTTTCGTGCGCACGCGTGTGCCACTTTCACAAGTGTAGCTTTGCATGAATGCACGCTCTCCCACCACATCTGTAGCCCAATTCCCAATGACAGGGACAGGGGGCTCTGGGCAGAGTGTGTGTGGACTCCTGCTGTGTGTGTGTGTGTGTGTGTGTGTGTGTGTGTGTGGACGCACAAACACACAGAGAGAGAGAGAGACAGAGAGAGAGAGAGAGAGAGAAACCTGCCAGGTATGTTTCAGAATGAAACAAAGTAAAAAGATGTGTCTGCTTCAGTTTTAAAGGGATGCTTTGCTTATATTCCTCAAAGTGTCAGCTTTGAGGAATATAAAAAACTGGATGCTCTCTTTTGCATTTTGTCATCAATGAACAAGGAAGTATTCTCTGTCATCCCCTTCTTCTCTTGCCCTCAACCTTTCCCAGCATTAGTGGTTGATACGTGGGACAAGGATTATGCGGAGACAGCAGGTTCAGCTTCTAGGTTTATTGAGGTACACCAAGGCAAGGCAGTGGGGTTACAGCTCCCTTATATAGCCCGCTGTTCGTTGGTTCCACCAATCCCTGGACCCGCTGTTTTCCCGCTCGTCGGATGGGCCAATCGTCTGTGTTGGTTTCTGACAGCTCGGGTCCGCGTGTGGAGCTGTCAACGTTGCGCCTGCGTATTAGCTGCCGGCAATTTGACAGTTGTCAAATTGCCGCGTGCTGAACTGTCAATGGAGATTTACCTCACGAAGCGTTCTAAAACCATTTCAAACTTGATGTAACCTAACTAACAAATAATGTCATTAACATGTGAACACTTAATACAATTAACAGATGAATACATATCACCCCTTACCCCTCCCCCGAACTGGTGCAATTCCTCTCCCTCTGTTGCTGTGTGTTGCCCCACCATTCATAGTCTCGCAAATATGTTGGTGGTTGTCTCCTTCGGCTGGAGCGTCTTGGAGTTCCGTCATTCTCTTGTTCCCCATCCCCCGGTGCTGGTTGGTGGAATGTGGGGATTTGATGGGTTCCGATTGCTATTTGTGGGGGTGATGTGCGGGGCGGGGTTGGTGGCTGAATGTTTTGGGGTTGTCGGTTCCGTAACTGATCTAAGTGTCTGTGGATGTGTTCATTGGATTGAGTGTGTATAATGTATGAGAGTGGTCCTGTTTGGTCGATTATGGTGCCTTGCAGCCATTTTGGTCCTGATGCATAGTTACGGGCCCATATGGTTTGGCCAATGGAAAAAGTTCTTGATGGAAGGGGTTGTTCGCTTTCAATGTTGCCTCTGTCTGGGTGCATTCTATCCAATCGGGTGATCAGTCTTCGTCCCCATCGTAGTTCCGCCGGTGATTTTCTGGTGGTGGTGCATGGTGTGGTGTGCTGAGCGAGAAGGTATTGGGAGAGTCTGCGATGCCAGTTGCCTTGTACAATTTTTCTGAGGGCGTCTTTGGTGGACCTTACCATGACTTCAGCCATCCCGTTGGAGGAGGGGTGGAAGGGAGCTGATGTAACGTGTTTAATAGAGTTGCCCCTCGTGAATATCTGAAATTCGCGAGATGTAAATTGGGGTCCGTTGTCAGTAACAAGGGTGTCAGGGAGGCCGTGTGTAGCAAAAAAAACCCCGTAAAGCCTGGATTGTGTTGGTAGTGGTGGTGCTGTGGACTGGGGCAATTTCAAGCCATTTAGAAAAACTATCTACTGCTATTAGGAATGTTTGCCCCTGGAATGGTCCGGCGAAGTCCAGATGGACCCTGGACCATGGGTTCTTTGTTGCCTCCCATCTGTGTGGAGTGTTTTGAGGTGGGGCTGATCTTGTCAATTGGCAAGGGTAGCAGCCCGCGACATAATTTTCTATGTTGCTATCTATGTCCGGCCACCATACATAGCTTCTTGCTAGGGCTTTCATTTTTACGATCCCGGGGTGGCCCTCATGAAGTGTTATTGTCTTTTCTCTGTGATTTTGGGGAACTACCACCCTGTTTCCCCATAGAAGGCACCCTAGGTGTGCTGAAAGCTCGTGTCGTCTAGCATAATATGGTTTAAATTCCTCCCCCGGGCACGAGGTTGGCCATCCTGCGGAGACCCATTGATATATTCGGCTGCATATTCTGTCAGTGGCTGTAGCCGAGGAAATGTCCTTAGCTGTCAGGGGGGTATCTGGAAGTTCTGTGATTGCCAGAATATGCCCAGCTGGAGCTGGGTCTGGGTCTGATTCAGGCAGGGGAAGTCTGCTGAGCCCGTCAGCATGTCCTAATTCTTTTCCTGGTTTATGGATTAATTGGAATGAATAAGCTGACAAGAAGGTTGACCAACGTAGTATTCTAGGTGAAAGTATTTGCGGGGTTAGTTTGTTCCACGTGAAAATGCCCAGAAGGGGCTTGTGGTCGGTGTATATGGTAAACGTTCTACCGTATAGGTAGTCGTGGAACTTCTTGACCCCCGCAACGATGGCTAGCGCCTCCCTGTCAATTTGGGCGTAATTTCTTTCTGCCTTTGTCAGGGTCCTAGAATAGAATGCTATAGGTTTTTGTTCCCCTGAGTCTAAGAGATGACTTAATACCGCCCCAATACCGTATGGAGATGCATCGCAGGCGATGCAGAGGGGAAGGTCTTCCCTGAATAATGTAACTGTAGAACTGTGGCACAGGGCGTTTTTGAGTTTGTTAAAACTGGCATCGTGTTCCGATGTCCAGAGCCAGGGGCGTCCCTTATCTAAGAGGCGGTGCAATGGTTTGGCTAGAGTAGCCTTATGTGGTAAAAATGCATGATAAAAGTTCAAGAGTCCTAAGAATGCTTGTAACTCTTGCTCATTTTTAGGTGTTGGGGCAGCTTTGATAGCTTTGATTTTGGCGTCGGTGGGGTGGACCCCGTGGGCATCTATTTTGTAGCCTAAAAATTCTGTTGAGGAGACCCCTATTTGGCATTTCTGTTTGTGAAGTTTAAGACCTGCTGTTCTGAATCTTGTCAGAACAGCTGACAGGTGCTCCGCTAAATTTTCTTTGTTTTCGCCGGCGATTAGGACATCGTCAAAATAGGGGCATACCCCAGGAATCCCTTTTAAAGTTTTTTCCATTACTTCTTGGAAGATTCCTGGGGCTGCTGAAATGCCAAATTGTAAGCGTTTGACTTTAAAAGCCCCGCAGTGAGTTACAATCGTTTGCGCATCTGCGGTTTCAGGAGTTACTGGAAGCTGCAAATACGCTTGCGCCAAATCAAGTTTGGCAAAGATGGCGCTGGACCTGATAGAAGAGAGGACGTCTTTCACCGCAGGGACCGGGTAAGCATGTGCGTTTAGTGCCCGGTTTAAAGTAGCTTTATAATCGGCACATAATCTAATTTGGCCGTTAGGTTTTATAGGTGTTACTATAGGGGTTTCCCAGGTCCCACCGTCGGTGGGTTCTAGGACTCCTATTTTGACGAGGCGGTCCAGCTCGTCCTCAATTTTTTGTTTGAGGGCGAACGGGACCCTTCGGGCTCGGATTCTTATGGGAGGTACTTCTGGTCTTAGATTAAGGGTGATGGGGGGCCCTGTGTAAGTTCCTAGGGAACCGTCAAAGACGTCTGCAAATTGTTTGCAGACGTCTTCGAGGCTTGCGGCCTGTACCCTGTTGATGCCTGTTAGTTCTATGCCAAGTGCCCTGAACC
Source organism: Vipera ursinii (assembly GCF_947247035.1). NCBI lineage: Eukaryota > Metazoa > Chordata > Lepidosauria > Squamata > Viperidae > Vipera > Vipera ursinii. The sequence continues at coordinate 250,367,986 of NC_139512.1, forward strand.
AGTCTAGGCCGATTAGGTTAGATCTGTTCTCTTGGGTCACGAGGACGTTGAGGGGTCCTCGGAATTTTTTAAATTCCACTAGAATTTTTGCTTGACCCTTCAGGGGTATTGGGGACTTCTGGTAATCCGCTAGGGTCACCTGGGGAGGTTTTAAAGGAATTTGCCTCCTGTTTTTGCGACAAATTTCCTTGAAGGTTTGCCCTGAAATGAGGGTGACTGCTGAGCCGGAGTCTACCTCTAGTTCACAAGGTACCCCTTGTAGTTTGGCTTTAATTTTTACTTTAGGGGTTAACTTGTGGCTGCCCCCCCTCCTACCGTTTTGTTAATAGCCTGTACTAGGTGGCTGGGGGGCCTGATTTTTTGCCTGCTCCGGGGTGTCATACCTGGGGACGTTGCTTCAACTTCGTGTAGCTCCCCACGGTTGCGGCTTCTGCATGCTGTTTTGATGTGCCCTGATTTTCCACAGTTGTGGCACCGGGCATTCCTAAATCTGCAGGAGGATCTGATGTGGTTTCCTCCGCAGCTGGCACAAGTGACTCGGGGCTCTCGGTTGATGTTCTTGGGTCTTGCCCCTTCCCTGTTGTTGGCTTTTCGGCTTTGGAGCTTTTCGAATCGACGGTGGATGGCATCCACGTCGGTGAGATCTTCTATTTCCCCTTGGTCTCTGGGGACTGTTTCCCCTTGATTCACGGCCCCGGTTTGGTTATTTTCGGCCTTGGCGAAGTCTTCGGAGTGGGTGTTTTCGTACGCCTGAATCTCCCTAGTGACTTCAGCTAGATTCAGGGACGGTTTCGCCATTATTTTCCTCTGGAGGTGCTCGTCTCGGAGGCTGATGACCAGTTGGTCCCTTATCCGGTCCTCCAGGTCCGGAAAGTGACACCATCTGGCGGCCTGTCTCACTCCAGCTACGAAGTCTGCTGCCGTTTCCCCGGGTCTTTGGCAACGCCTCGCGAACTGGACCCTCCAGTAGATTTTGGAATGGGTCGGCATGTAGTGCTTGCTGAGCTTTTCTGTTAGCTCAGCGTAGGTCACCTGCGCGACCGGCTCTGGGCTGCATAGACCGACGGCCACGTCGTATACCGCGGTTCCGCTGAGGTACAAGAGTGCTGCTGCCTTAGCCCGGTCGTCGGTTATCTTGCTAACCAGCAGGTAGCCTTCAACTTGGCCAAGGTGTGATTCCCAACGCTCGGGAAATCGAGTGTCAAACTCGCGTATCTGGCCGAAAGCTGCCATGCTGTCTCAGTTCTCCTTCGGCTTGCTTGAGGTGGAAGTTACAACTTCCCGTGACTAGCTCAGAGCCTCCAGAAGGAAACCTTCCTAAGCTCAGTGACTTCAGCTTAGCAAGCCGGATCCCACCTTCGTCGCCAGTGGTTGATACGTGGGACAAGGATTACGCGGAGACAGCAGGTTCAGCTTCTAGGTTTATTGAGGTACACCAAGGCAAGGCAGTGGGGTTACAGCTCCCTTATATAGCCCGCTGTTCATTGGTTCCGCCAATCCCTGGACCCACTGTTTTCCCGCTCGTCGGATGGGCCAATCATCTGCGTTGGTTTCTGACAGATCGGGTCCGCGTGTGGAGCTGTCAACGTTGCGCCTGCGTATTAGCTGCCGGCAATTTGACAGCTGTCAAATTGCCGCGTGCTGAACTGTCAATGGAGATTTACCTCACGAAGCGTTCTAAAACCATTTCAAACTTGATGTAACCTAACTAACAAATAATGTCATTAACATGTGAACACTTAATACAATTAACAGATGAATACATATCAATTAGGTTCTTCTCCAGTGAGTCCTTCCTTCTCATTAGTTGGCCAAAGTATTTGAGTTTTAGCTTCAGGATCTGGCCTTCTAAAGAGCAGTCAGGGTTGATCTCCTCTAGGACTGACCGGTTTGATCGCCTTGCAGTCCAAGGGACTCGCAGGAGTCTTCTCCAGCACCATAGTTTAAAGGCTTCAATTCTTTGGCGCTCAACCTTTCTTATGGTCCAACTTTCACTGCCATACATTGCAACTGGATGGCAATGAGGACCTATTAATGTTTCAAAGTCAGTCATAATGACGGTGACATAGGATTGTTTTGGAGAAGAGAAAATATTGGCATTACAGAAAGGACTCATAACCCAACAGCCTTCAAAAATATTTGGGGGTTTTTTCTATCATTCATCTGCAACAACCTGCCTTCAACGGTTCTGTGTAATAAAATGAGCATCAACCATATCTTACTTAATACAATGTTGCTCTTTATATCTGTATAACATTAGAGAAGCTTAAAAATTAATGTCATCCCAAGGCATTGGATAATTGTGTCATCTGCACATTGTTCATGTTGATTATTCATTTAAAAAGAACTTGCCAGCACTTACTATTATAAGTAAGAAAATGTCTGACAAGATCATTATGACTGAAAATAGCTACAGAAGAACAAATATTCAAAATGATAAACCAGTTATTTGAAATACGCAAGACAATTCAATATTAGTGTGTGCATATTATTTATTTGTATAGAACCATTTAGGCACCTGAAAGAAAGGCCTTGATGAGAGTTTGATTCCAATTCAAACCTGACTCTAATTTAAATCAAAGCAGATCCATTATATAACCATCTAGCCTTTACTTTCATGCAGCCAATGAAGAGAAGATAACTAGCTCTCTGGATAGTAGGTTCCCCATCAAATTATGATTTCTGTTTGCACACATGTATGTACATAGAGAGAGGGGTGGGAGCAAAGTCTGCCTTCCTGTAACTTCAGTTAATTATGTTGTGTCTTCAGCTCATTACTGAGCAAGAATAGATCTTGACTTTCTTACGCACACAATGCGTAAGATACATAATGAGGAAATACTATGCTATCTAAGGATATTCTTGAACTGCATCCTATTCTGGAAGATTTACTTCCTGAAAACCACTTAACTACTTCTGTAAAAGCCAAATTGGCAGATTCTGGAAAGATAAAGGAATGCTCCAGGGAACACAAGAATGTTCATTTCCAGTAAATTTACACAAAACATATTCTATATCCCTCAGTCTCATCTTGTTAAAAGTAAACATGCCTGGTTCTTTCAATCTCTCTTTTTCACTATCATTCTTCTTACCATTATAAGAACCTTTTCTTGTTTGTCTAGTAACTCTTAAAGCATGATGCCTATAGTTGTGCAATGTACAATAAAATTGATCTAATATTTCCTATGATATTGCACCAGCCTAAAATTGTAGATTTGCCACATCACATTGTTGACTCATAATCAGTTTGCTATCAAGAACTATTTCACAAATCTATTACTAAACAAGGTAACTCCCCTCAGCATCCAGTACTTTAATTTCTATTTCCTGGACAGAAATTTTAAGAACCCTTTGAATTTTATTTCTGCTTATCTATTTATTTTTGCTATCCTACCCAATTTTGTATTATGTGCCAATTTCCTTATTCCACAACATTTATACAAATGTTGAAGAGTATAAATCTTTAAGTTATAAGGGCCAAATCTGGGCATGGAATGAAACAGTGATTCCCAAGAGATGATTGCAGTAGAGATGATCCTTAGATAGCATAGTATTTCCTCATTATGTATCTTACGCATTGTGTGCATAAGAAAGTCAAGATCTATTCTTGCTCAGTAATGAGCTGAAGACACAACATAATTAACTGAAGTTACAGGAAGGCAGACTTTGCTCCCACCCCTCTCTCTATGTACATACATGTGTGCAAACAGAAATCATAATTTGATGGAGAACCTACTATCCAACTACTATATATGGTATAAAGCTATAACTATCAAGTAAACCACCAAGTATTGTTTAACTCAGAAAGATAGGACAAAAAAGTCAAAAGTTTAAATTTAAGAGCATAGACATATAAGTGCTCTGAACTCTGCTTTGCAATGAGTCATCAACTTCATTCTGATTGCAATACATATCTTAATCTAGTCAAGTCCTGTCTAAGAATCTTCTGTCAAGAACAGAATAAAGGTGAAATATTTGAACAGTTATGATTTATTGCCAACTCCTGATATGATGTTTTGCACAGATTATCTTTTGTGGTATTTCCCTGTCATAGTTTAATGGGGTTCTTTTTAAACTGGAGGTGTATTTTGCTTTGCAATGGTGGCAATTGATATAGAAAACAAGATAGAAGAGGCTTTTATGCTTTTTCGCTATTTGCAATGGAGCTATTTTCAAGCAGTATTTACAAAACACAATCCCAGTATTCACCCTGTGTCAAGTTTCCTCCTAGATCTCCCAGAGATTTCCGCCCTCTATCTCTCTAGCTTGCTTTCTCTCCATCTCTTTCCTTTCTGGGTTTAAGAGATGAAAGAGAAAAAAATGAATAGAATGGATTTACATGTGTGGCCAGATGGCTTGACTTTCTCTTGTATATGTTCAGCCTTCTGTTTAATCATTGGGTGAAGAACCTATATGTCAGAATCCATTTATATCACATTTCATAAATGTATAGGTAGAACAATGTGCTTATTCTGGGGATTCTGCCATCTCTCCAAAGGGAGGGGGAGAGGATAGACTTAAGGTGATCTTCTAACAACAGGGAACATTTGAACTGGGGGAGGGAGGGGGAGAGACAGATCTGGATTGCATCTTCATTTACAACTAAAAAGGAAAGCAATAACCATAAAACCAAGGAGAGTTCCCTTTCCCATGGAAGGGCCTGACACCTAAGCAAATGATGAGAGCCTGACCAAATGGATGAGGGGAGGGGCTGTAATGGGAATGCTTTATATAGGATTGAAATGTAACTTTGTTAGATTCCATATTGTATTGCCACAATCGATTCCATCCTAGTAAACACTTTCCTTTTGGACTAAACTTGCATCCAAGAGTTCTTATTTCCTAAGATGTGGATTGAGGTGGGTCCTGACACTATATCAGTGTATTCTGCCTAATCCATTCTTATTGAGTTGGCTAACCATGAGGTACTTTGTCCAATACTTTGCTGAAATAAACATACATCATGCCATTCCCATAGTCTATAATAAAATGAATCAGTAGAAGAGAAAAAGAAACAGAAAGAGACAGAGACAGAGAGACAGCATCAGAGAATCTAGCAAGACTTCTTCCTGACAAATCTATGGTACTGTCCCACAATAACCACATTGTTTCAAGGTACTGCCTATCTGCCACCTATATGCTAATTTTAGAATGTGTATGTATCAGTATCAGTTTGATTGGTATGTTAATTCCATTGATCTTCTTTTTCTCTTTTGCCAAACTTCAAATTTTTATTGTACTAGGATTCCTCATGGATAACAAATAAAGCTCAGCCAGATGACCAGCAAATTCCTTTATTGCCCTAAAAAAAGCAATTCATCTCATCCTGAAGTTTTAAATTCCTTGACAATTCTAAAAATTATTTCCTGACTATGTTACTCTCAGTCTCAAGATCCAGCTTTACCTCTGTTCTTCACAGTTGTCTAATGAATATTTAGTTGTCTAGCTAAATGAAACTGAGGCAAATAACAAATGAGTAGCTCTACTTTTTCACTGTTACATTTTGCTGTATTTATAGAGCAATTAGTATAATGATTCTTCTCTCTTTCTTTTCCTTTGAATACTCCTAAGGAAACCTTTTCTATATTTTGTTTTCTTCAATTCCTCACCAACTTCACCTCATTTCAAACCTTAGCGTGTTCCTAATCTGTCCTTCTTTATATTTCTTGTATGTGTCCTTTTTTGTCTTCATTAAGCTTTTTTGTGAATCCCTCTATTTTTCCTCAGCTGGAACTGTGAGTGAGTGTGTCTTTATAATCTTATTTATTGGATTTCTCATGCATCTTGAACACCTTTTCCCATTAGCTTCCCCTGCCATGGAACCCTACTCTCTCTATATGGGTCTAACATTATTAAAATTTATTTTTGGAGACTAGCTGCCTGCAATTAGTTCAGGTTCGCATCCCACCAGGCTCAAGGTTGGCTCAGCTTCCATCCTTCTGAGGTAGGTAAAATGAGGACCCAGATTGTTGGGGGCAATTAAGCTGACTTTGTAATAATGCCGCTTGGGGGGTGTATGAAAGCCCTAATAAGCAGGCATATACATAGAATGAAGGCTACTGCTAAGCTTGTAAGCCGCCCTGAGTCTTCGGAGAAGGGCGGGATATAAATGGAATAAAAATAAAAATAAAATAAAATAGAGTACTCATATGGCTACTGTCAGTTTTAGTTTCCCTTAACATTAATACAACCAGCTGTACCTTCTCACTTCCCCCAAAATTTGTGTCTCTCTGTGTTTGTGGGGTCAGTATTCAGTATGAAGCTAAAACTGTGCTTCTAGCTCCACTCAACACAAATTTTGAAGTGGCGAATATGATTTTTGAAAGCCTCGTTTGTTGAGTGTTTACTAAGCACGTGTGATGCTTTTTCATCCATGAGAAGAATTTTGACTAATCTGATAGTAATATCTCTCTGACCATTTTTGTTTTGTTTTAAATTGAAGACAGAGGGTGGCAGCAACAGAGCTTGAATCTGAAACTTCCTTTCTATTTTTTTTACAATGATTCCTTAGATAAATACTACATTCAGTCTCCACCATTCTATAATTCCTAGAAGATCAGATTATTTGGCTTGGGTTTTTAGAACATGTTTGAGTTAATTTAAAACCCTATATGCTTCTAAATTCTTAGTGGGTTCCAAGAAACCAGAATTCACTGAGTTATTTTTGGTTGACCCATTTTCATTCAAAATGATGATTATCATCATCATTCATCATCATCACCATCATCATCATCACCATCTATTCCTTAAAATATTTATGTTCATGTGTACTGAGGACATTGTTCTCAATAATTTCCACAGATAGAAGCACTTTTTTCTATATGTTCAGACTTCTTCCTGCATATTGAGCAGTTTTTTTCATTTGTATCCATTAGTCCTGTGGTCCATTAGTCTTCATTGCTTTCGTATCTATCAGCAAAAAAGAGTAGATTACCTCATTACTGTTCAGACTTTATCTGTATCTTCAATTAATGTTCTTAAAATAATTACATTGTGCTTAGGTTCTAATTAAAACAAATTACAAAAACAAGAAATCAAATGAGATAACCCATCTCTTTAAACAAGCTGGCCTGGCCTGATGGGACAGGGTGGGATTTTATAAATGGATTTCAATTTTTAATCTGTATTAATTTATTATGGGCACTGTTTAATTACTTTTTAATAATTTTTAATTTTTGTATCTTTTTTTGTATCTTTTTTTATGTATTGCCCTGTTCACCGCCCTGAGTCCTTCGGGAGAAGGGCGGTATACAAATTAAATAAATAAATAAATAAATAAATAAATAAATAAATAAATAAATAAATAAATAAATAAATAAATATACTTGTGATAGATTGCTGGGTGATAACAATAAGATATGTTTCTGTTAATGCTAAGCAATCAAAGCATTGATGATGGAGATCTGTAAAAATGTGTAAAGAGATTTACAGACATATTGTATTTACTAATATAGTTTTACAGTCTAAACTTCCACACATCCCTGTAGGAAAGGCTACTATATATTTGGCACAGCCTAATAATGAAAGTGGTAATGATACAACATTGGGTGGAATAGCAAAATCTAGCCATGAGAGAAATACTTCAAAGAGACTTCAAGAGATTAGAAGCACTGTCAAGGAATAGCCAAGAAATTCAACTTCAAAGAAATACATAGGAATATTAAATCTGTCCATGGGAGGGAAGAATGTGTTCAGAGTTACCTTTGGATAATTGGCAACTTTGATAGAAAGGCTAAATAGTAAATTACAGTTTGATTTTTCAGACATGCCAGGGATTTGGCAATCTCTAGAATTTCAGTTTAAATAAGAAACAAATTTTGCTTTTTTTCCTTATGCATTTACAAATTGTAAAAGAGAAATAAATAGTCACTTCTTCAAGGTAGGGTATTCCTTCTAGCCAAGCACTCTGAAAATAAATACCTGACAACAATATAAATATCCTATGGCATGGGATATTCTGACATATAGTAGTTACATCTGGAGTGAAAAATCCTCTCTTCTCTCCTTCCTGTTTTCACTGCATCCAATAAATATTAAGATTATTTAATATGATTCATAGTTATCCAATCCACAGAGCACTATTTAATATTGTCTTGACCTTGAATATTACTATGAAAAAATTCCGATATATTTTTTAAAAAATAACAGTAGTAAAAACAATCCTAACATTGTTGCACTGGCAAATAACTCAATGAATGAAATTGATAGCAGTCATAGCTGCTAGGGTGGGGAATGTGTCTGTCAAATATGTTTCCAAATGAGAGGACATGTCCATAAGGCAAGATTATGCCTGCCCCTGACTAAAACAAAGTTGGTTCTTGGGCTTTGAGGCAAATGTATAAGGGATTAATTTTATAAAAGAAATTGGAAGCTAGCAAATGTTCACTAATTTATTCATGGGCTGATTAATGCAGTTCACAAACATGTTCATACAGCCACTTAAAATAAGGGACATAGAAACAGTAGAGAGAATGGTACAAATATCTAAAGGTAAAGGTTCCCCCGCACATGTGTGTTAGTCGTTTCCGACTCTAGGGGCCGGTGCTCATCTCCGTTTCAAAGCCGAAGATCCAGCACTTGTCCAAGGACATCTCTGTGGTCATGTGGCCGGCATGACTGGACGCCAAAGGCGCACGGAACGCTGTTACCTTCCCACCATAGTGGTACCTATTTTTCTACTTGCATTTTTACGTGCTTTCGAACTGCTAGGTTGGCAGAAGCTGGGACGAGTAACAGGCGCTCACTCTGTTACGCGGCACTCAGGATTCAACCCGCCAAACTGCCGACCTTCTGATCGACAAGCTCAGCATCCTAACCCACTGAGCCACCGCATCCCTCTTGAAAAAATATCTACTGTAAGCTAAACCCATGACCAGTTTAGCTTCCAAGTTTCCAAGTCACTGCAACAAGAGCAATCAGTGCAATCATCCCAAAGGTTACTGTGATTTGGAAACAGCTCTGCTGAAGCTTGCATCTGATGCTACTCCATTGTCATTTCTTCTGTATGGTGCTTCAGTTTACTTTGCTGTTTTGTTTTGTTTTCCTCTTCTCCCTGGCTCAGTTGTCTTGCTACTATTATTTACACTAAAAGAAAATCTCAGAGACATCGGCTGGGTGTCTTTATTCCCGAACGGGAACGCAGCAGGTTCAAATCTGCCTATGCTATCCTGGGTAAATTAACATATGTTCCAAATCACTCTGGGCTGCCTCATGCTCTGGCGTTGATCAAATCTGATGGACTTTCCAGTATTAATGAGAATGCATACCTGACATTGCACACAGCATCTTAGTCTCAATAGGTTTCTCCACAGTTCCAAGTCTAAGTAACATGATAAAGTGACAATGACATCTTTCATAACCTTACTTAGATTGTTTTTTTTCTTCATTCTGACCTGACAAGGAATCAAGCCAAATAGGAACTAAGTCACAAGGCAGCTGTGACTGATGCCCTGAGTTGAGAAGAAGCATAGACAAGTTGCTCAAGGGCAAATTGGCTACCAGTTGCCCTCTGGGTGAGATTTAAGGTGCTGGTACTCACCTTTAAAGCCCTACATGGCTTAGGTCCGGGATACTTGCAGGACCATCTGCTGCCGGGAACAAATTCCCATCGTCCAGTACGCTCACACAGAGAAGGCCTCCTCAGGGTACCGTCAGCTAGGCAATGTCGGCTGGTGACCCCCAGGGGGAGGGCCTTCTCTGTGGGAGCGCCAGCCCTGTGGAACCAGCTCCCCCCTGAGCTTCGGATGGCCCAAAACCTCCAATCCTTTCGCCGCGGCCTCAAAACACTCCTATTCCACCAGGCTGACCTGGACTGACGGGCATTTTAATTAATTTATATTTAGTATTTTTAATTTTTTTTTTTAATTCTCTAATTTTAATTTATTGCACAGATGTTCTCAATTGTATTTTTATCTTGATTTCTGTACTTATTATATGTTTTGCTGTTAGCCGCCCTGAGTCCTTCGGGAGATAGGGCGGGATATAAATCCCATCAATAAATAAATAAATAAATAAATAAATAAATAAATAAATAAATAAATAAATAAATAAATAAATAAATATAATGCAAGGTTGTTGTCAGCATGTTCCTGTCCAGGTTTTATATTTTATATTTTATTTATTTCTTTTTTTCATAGCTTTGGAGAGGGTTTTTCTTAGCAGAACCCAGCAAAGATTGGGTTCCATTTCCCTTTCTCCATCTGCTTTTTGAAGGGGTAGTTGGACGTTGATGACATGGATGCTCTGATGTGACTTTTTGAGGTGCTGAAACAGGATTTAGAATTCTTGAAGAGTCCCTTCACACCCCACCACATATGTGAAGAAAATGGGTTTCTAGCCAGCATGTACAATATTCATTAAATTGAAGAATATTAATATGCTCAATATGAAAAGAAGGATTGGTGATTGGTGAAAAGCATGATTTTCCTATGAACACAGAGTATGAATTGGTGTACATTCACTCCATCATACTATATTTGTTAGGAAGACAGTATTCTAGGCTTCAGTTTTGGAGAGAGTTAAAACATGAGACTTTCATTAAGTAACCACATTGTGTGGCATTATAGCAGAATATTTTAAGGGTACATTTGAACTGAAAACCAGGGGACATTCACAATGAAAAATAAATTGCTTCAGTGACAGCACTGGAGGCAAAGGCAGGCCCAAAGAAGCATGGGGTTATAATTCTTCTTTATAAACATGTACAAATTACAGTATACACGTGATTGTATGCAGCTATCACATATTTCAATAGAGATGATGGTGATGATGATGATGATGATGACGACGACGATGATGATGATGATGATGAAACCTTATTTGCTACCCAACTCCCAATGACTTTGGGTAGCTCACAATAATCAAAATAAAATGAAATCAATAAAATATAAAATGGAAAGTATGAACAGCAGATAGAATGAAGTGAAGGGTCTTATTCTCTCTCCCTCACCTGGGAGAGGTATGAGTGAAAAACCGGGTCTCCAGCATTCTTTTGAACAACAGCAGAGTGGAGGCCAACCAGATCTCAAGGAAACCTAATTCTAGAGGGGAGGCCCTGCTAGAGATCCTGATAGATGACATTTTTAATCAAAGGAATACAGAGCATGTCAACCCTATAAAACTAAAATGGTCAGGTAGGTACCATGAGAGAGAGAGAGAGAGAGAGAGGAGAGAGAGGGGAGGGGAGAGAGAGAGAAATACAGATACAGATACAATGTGCCTAGTGAAATCAATCAATCAGAAGAGAGCTGGAAGGAACCTTGGAGGTCTTCTAGTGCAGCCCCCTACTCAAGCAGGAGACTCTATACCATTTCAGACAAGTGACTGTCCTGTCTCTTTTTAAAAAACTCCAGTGATGAAGCACACCCAACTTCTGATGGCAAGCTGTTCCACTGGTTAAACGTCCTCAGTGTTGTTCTCCTTAACCCCAGGTTGCTTCTCTCCTTGATTAGTTTCCATCCGTTGTTTCTTGTCGTGCCCTCTGGTGCTTTGTGACTCAGTGAATCAGTGAAGCCATTAGTTATAAACTCTGAGGGAAATACAATGGAGTTTTGAAAGAACAAAGAAATAGTTATTCCATGAACATAGGTTTTTTTTCCTATGAAGTTACTTTCTTTTACTAGCTTCACAGGTAATTCTCGGGTTACAATGGCAATTGGGACCAGGAACTCCATCATTAAGCAATGTGGTGGTAAGTTGAAAAATCAGATAACCATGCTATTTAGTGATGGCAGCTCCAGTAGCTTCCATTGCTGTTGTTAACTGAGGGCCATGCAGATTATTAAACAAGGACTTGAAGGGATCATAATTTCCAAGTTCCTGGTGGCTTTCTCAATGACTTTGCTTGCAGAAAGCCAGCAGGGGACATTAGCAATCACAATCATGTGACCGCAACTCCCTGCAAGTCATAGAGCCAGGCATAGAGCATCTAGATCACTATCGTGTGACTGAGGGATGCTACAACAGACAAAATTTCAAAGAGCCATCATAGGTTCCCCTTATTCAATGGCTTTTGCAACTTTGAATAGTCACTGGGCAAATGGTTGTAATATGAGCATTATCTTTAACAGCATTCTTGGTCCTTCTGAATATCCCCTGGCTCAGTACAGTACAGTTTTCCTGAGAAAGTGTTTTTGTAACATGGTAGTTGCCTGATTTGATACTGTATATCTGAGCATGGGCTTTGTTTTCTCTAGAAAGATGTCTTTCGGTTAGGGGCTGTAAGTAGGGCCCACAAAATCTCCTAGAACAGTCATGGCTTTTCCTGGCATAGAGAGTTTTTGTATCCAATTTTCCCCAATATATAGAATTTAAAATGTAACTCTCCCCAAAATTCTCTTTCAGTGCACATTTTGCTGATGCTCTCCCGCTGTGATGGGCTGCCCACAAAATGTTGTCAGATTGCACCTTTAAATAGATGATACATGTGCACTCTTGCTTAGATGTTTCATCACATCCTCTTCTTTTGCTGAACGTCAGATAGCAAGATTGAGAAAGAGGAAAAAAGAGCCAAATTAATAGGATTATCTGGTACATTTTCCTGGAAATATGGTTTTTGATAAAAAGGAAGGATAGCCTTTTCACCTCCTAAGGCATAATTTCTGCTTAAATGAATAGAGCAAATATAACTTTATCTCTAGAAGAAACCTCATTATATCACAGAATGAATTTTCAGCAGAACCTAATCAGGAATTACATCCATGAAGTCAAAATGATAGATTAAAAGACAGCTAGAGAATCATATTTGATACTTTCTATAAGATAGTTTTTCCAGAAATAAATGCTTAGAAAAATAAGTTAAACATAAAGTTTTCCTTAGGTTGAGTCCATTTCCACATCCATATTACTTTCTTGGCAAATTAGATGAACAATTTTGTTCCCTACCAACCACCCCAAATTTCCAATTTAGTTCACAGCTCTGAGATTTTCTGGTGATTACCAATTTTAAAATTAATTATTTTAGCTTATCTAAGCTGAAGCTAAGTTGGGTTGGACTGGTACAGCTGTCTCAATGCCACACAATAGTGGACTACCAGAAAAGCCAAATAAACTACATTTTGGAGAAGTGCAGACACAGATGGTCCACGATCTATTCACAAATCAATTTGAAAGGTCAGCTGGCTTTCTTTTCTTTTGAATTGCCTTAGAAAAAAATACCATTGCTAGATGACTGGAATTCTGCATATCTATTAGAACATTTTGTCTAAACACTTTCTGTCATTAGATTTAAGTAAAGTTTACAAGTTTTGTTTTCATTCAGAAAGCATCTGAATTGATGCAGGATAGTTACTAGGAACTGTGTACATTTTGCGAAACCTTATACAGGTAGTCCTTGACTTATGACCATAATTGAGCACACAATTTCAGGTGTAAATTGTGATGGTCGTAAAATGGATCACCACTTGACGGTGCTCAATTTTATGACTTTTTTGAGAATGGTCATAAAGTGAGCACTGTGGTCATTTAGCAAAGCCATTGTTTTCTATGCAGAAATTTTGCTGGAAACCAGAAGTAAAAGCCAGTTTTGGTCAAAAATATTCTAAATCACAGTCATATGAAGACAGGGCACTGCAAATCATCATAAATATGAGCCAGTTGCCGAGCACCCAAAATGTAGTCACATGACCAGGTTGGGGGGAAGTTCAGGATGTCAGAACCAGGTTGTACGTTCCAATTTTAGGATTCTGTCATAACTTCAAACAGTTATAACTTGTCATAAATTGAGGACTATGGGTAAGCTTGTCCTAAAAAAAGCTCCTAAATAGAACATTTCATCCAGTTTAGCAGTCTCTTAAAATACAAGAGGATCCACATGATCAAATATTCCTACGCCTACATTTTTATTACTGTCCTGTGAGGACAATCAAGTAATTCCAGCATTATTCTGCCTATTATTCCAATTGCTGTTGCTGCTGATGGTGCTATTAACAAAGTTAATTAGCAAACAGGAACAAAGTTACAAACATAGCAGTTCTTCTGAGAGAACAAAGGCTGGCGAACTGGAAAGATATCTTCTTGGGATTTTGTACAAGGGCAAACTAAAATGAGGCCAAAGTGTAGCTTTGGCTCTTCATGGACTTTGCAGAATAATTTTACAAGCTGAGCACAAAAGTTCTGAGCACAAAAATTGTGCCAAAAGCCACCCGTTTTTCTCCATCAATGGGATGGATAAGGAGGAAAAGCAAAAGAAGGAAACACTGATGATTGATGGATGGATGGATGGATGGATGGATGGATGGATGGATGGATGGATGGATTGATGGATTGATTTTCATCCCACTTTTCATTGAAAAATTCAGTGTTGTGTACACAGAACATTCCCCTCTTATCATTCTCAGCAACAGAAATCCTATGAGGAAGGTTGGCATGAGAAAGAGCAGCTGCTCCAAAGTCACCCAGTGAACTTCTGTGGCTGAGAGTGGACTAGAATTTGGATTCTTCACTGCTGATCCAACATCTTAACCACTTCATCATTAACCACACTGACACCCAGTAATGAAGACATTGTCCCACCAACTTTTGGCTCTGTCTCACTACTATTAGTACATATCACTAAAAGATTCATACCCATGAGAATGCATCCTTCAACAGGAAAAAAAAAAGTGTTTTACAGTCTTATAGAGAATTTGTACTAGGTGTGTGTGCATGTACATCTTTTTGTTCCAGGATTTCTTCCTTTTTTGTGTGATAATTAAACAATTGATTGTAACCATACTAGAGGAATTTATACAAGACCATGCATGGATTTAAACATATTGTGTCAGTTATTCCTGAGTTAATAGTGGTTCTTAAACCATGCTTAGGGATGTGGTGGCTCAGTGGGTTAGGACGCTGAGCTTGTCGATCAGAAGGTCAGCAGTTTGGCGGGTCGAATCCCAAGTGCCGCATAACAGAGTGAGTGCCTGTTACTCGTCCCAGCTTCTGCCAACCTAGCAGTTCGAAAGCATGTAAAAAATGAAAGTAGAAAAATAGGGACCACTAACGGTGGGAAGGTAACAGCGTTCCGTGCGCCTTTGGCATCTAGTCATGCCGGCCACATGACCACGGAGACGTCCTCAGACAAGCGCTGGCTCTTTGGCTTTGAAACGGAGATGAGCAACAGCCCCTAGAGTCGGAAACGACTAGCATGCATGTGCGGGGGAAACTTTACCTTTACCTTTACCTTTACTTTTAAACCATGCTTGGAAGCCTTGAGTACTTTTTGCAGTCACTAAAGGAATGAAATACTGAAACATCAAATAGTTATATTCCTTCAACACACCAAAAAAACAACTTTACTAAAATTGTTCCATTATTAGATGAAAGAACATATGGATCTCTTTAAATACATTATGCCTCATTATCATATGTATGTTCTTATTCTGTTCTCACACTGTTTTTTCCATTTGTATAGATACACACCCAAACTACATCTGTTTTCACATATAACAGGACTTTTTTGCAAGTGCCTCCTTAAGCTGCTAGACTCCCTTGTTTAAACTGATTAGGGGCTAACTACAGCTAGTCCTTGACTTACAACCACAATTGAGCCCAACATTTCTGTTGCTAAGTGAGACATTTCTTAAGTGAGTTTTGCCCCATTTTACGACTTTTCTTTCCACAGTTGTTAACTGAATCATTGCAAGTTGTTAAGTTAGTAGCCAGGTTGTTAAGTGAATCTGGCTTCCCTCTTGACTTTGCTTGTCAGAAGGTTATAAAAAGTGATCACATGACCTTGGGACGCAGCCACAGTCTAAAGTATGAACCAGTTGCCAAGCAGCTGAATTTTGATCATGTAACCATGGGGATGCTGCAAAGTTTTGTAACTATGAAAAAATGGTCACAAGTCCCTTTTTCAGTGCTGTTGTAACTTTAAACCATCACTAAATGAACTGTTGTAAGTCAAGGACTACCTGTAATAAAACCCATTTCCAGATTTTAACTCTGTTCTTTATTTTAGCTAAAGCGATAACTGGATATTCTGTTTGACTGCCTTTGCCGCAGACTTTGGAGAATTTTCTTCGGCTGTATTTTGTTGTTACAGGTATCGACTTACAACCACAACTGAGCACAAAATTTCCATTGCTGAGCAAGACAGTTGTGAATTTTGCCCCATTTTATGACCTTTCTTGCTACAGTTGCTAAACGGATCACTGCAGTAGTTAAGTCAATAACACAGTTGTTAAATGAATCTGGCTTCTCCCCTTGACCTGGCTTGTCAGAAGATTGCAAAAGGTGATCACGTGACCCCCGGGACACTGTAACCCTCACAAATACATGCCAGTTGCTAGGCATCCAAATTTTGATCACATGACCATGGAAATGCTGCAACTGTCGCAAATGTGATAAATGGTCATAACCAGTGGTGGGATTCAGCTGGTTCGCACCACTTCGGCAGAACCAGTAGCTATTTTTTTTAATACAAGTTTTATTGATTTTTTAATATTTACATATAGATGTATTTGTGAAACAATATGGTGGTTGGGTAGTTAAAATAAAAAATAACCAGTTGTAAATAGTTCAGGTTACATCAACAGAGATGCCCTCTCTAATTCCCTTAGTGATTACATAGTCAAAATAAACAAGTTAGTATACTTCTAGTTATAGCCCAGTCAATCAATAAAATTCAAGATATATTTTCAGTAATACATATCAATACCCTGTTTTTAAATTTTATCTAATTGCAATAGGATATTCTAGAATAGCTTATAGTATACAGAAGAAAGCTTAATTTTGGGTAACCCACAATTCCCTATTTCAATAAAGAATAGTTCTTTTGTCTACAAAACTTATATTGGTCATTACAAAACATTCTTATGTTTTACCATTAAAGTCTAGTTTTCATGTTAAAATTCTAGATTCTATACTATAGTTCAAAAATAGCCACTGAATATTCTATAAATCATCTTAACTGTACATCAATTATTAACATACTATCTTTTGATATGTCATCCCAAATTCTATAATATGATTTGGAGTTATATTTCCTTTACAGATCTAAAAGCTAAATGTAAAGTCACTGGGTTTTTTTTTTTTTTTTGAGATTCCTCTTGATCCATAGAAATATATTTTTATAGTCTATCTTTAGGAATCCCAAAAGAGAAACAAGTTCAGTTTTTTAAATCTAACTCTTGGCTTCCTTTTGTGCCAATCATACTTCGCTCTTGGTATCTTTAAATTTTCAAATGTATCTTCCTTTCTTCCTATACCCCTTATTTGAATCCAGGGAGCGTATCCAAATGTCAGTTTTGCAAGGAAGATGTCCCCTTTGTAACCATTGTATTTTTGCTTTGATAGTTTGGTTTTTGGTGGTTGATATAATATAGTTGTCATTAAATCAGTCAAGTCTTTTTGAACTTCCAATTCTATCTGAGTTAGGTAGAAAGTAGTAGCTGGTATTATGGTTGTCATTGGATTAATTTAATTCTCAATATAGTATATTTGGAGGCCTTTAGTGTCTTCACTCTGCTGTTGTTTTTTGGCTTGTAAGTTTTGTAGTTACCATTAAAGTTTGGACTTTAAGGTTTTCTGTAGATTACTTTTGTTGTTCTTTAAAATCTCTTATTTTGACGTTAGTTTCCACTTCTTCTATTTGGTTTGGATTATCTTTTCCTCATTTAAATTCAGAGTTTGATTTGGTGGCTTTAAGTTGTCAGATTTTTCTTGCAGTTTGGCTTTAATTTGCTCTGTCATTGCCAAGATCATGTCCAGTATCAGTTTATAATCAAGTGGCGGGATGTATTCATCCATTTCATTGTTGTTTGCAGTTAAATCTTCCATGGAGGCTATTTTAATAATAGTCAAAAATTCTCCACCTCCTTAACAGTTGTAATCAGTGCCAGGTGTTCCCACACTTATCTTCAAGGACAGCTTTGTTATTCAGTCACCTCTCACAACAGAAAAAGGAAATTTACTTGCTGTACCAGGTTACGCCACAAGATGTCATCAATAATGTATAACATGCAATGTAAGAGGTTTTTTCTTTTTCCAAATTAATATAGAACTTTTGTAAAATTAGTCCAAATTTTTTCTTTAATTCAGTTTAGAGAGAAAATGGGATAGTGAATCCCCAGTAACAAAAGAAGCTTTTTAGTAGATACAGATGAAATTGCTTAAATTCTTTGCTGAATTAATTTAATTTCTTTTTTAACTTTGAGGTTTTAAGATTTGTTCCCAAAGTAGATATTCACCGTTTTCTCAAAACAAGGGGAAGGAGATTTTCAGGAAAGTCCCACAGGAAGATGATTAAGGAAAAAGGAAAGGTAAAAGCTCACCCAGGTCCTCCAGATTGCTTCTTAGTGCTAGGTAGTACTTTTGGCTTTTGGCAGGGAGCAGCTTAGTGATTGGCCATCTTTATGACCAGTCTCTTCTTCTTCGGGCCAAAGGAGATGCTCTCGGATTCCAGCGGAGGGCTGCCACCCTTCTGCAATCGCAGGGAAGTCCTCCTCTCAGTAATCGCCCCTCCAGAGTGATTTTTGACCCTTATCAGGGTCCTCCAAAGGAGAAAGAAATGGACGGCAGGAAGCAGACTGTCCCTACGCATCCAGAAGAGCTGCATGCGCGAACCGGAAGCCTAAAGCAGTAGCTATTTTTTGTTGCCCAGACCCAGAATGGACTTCCGGAAGCAGCATCCACACAGAGAACCAGTTGTTCACATATCTGAATCCCACCACTGGTCATAAGTCACCTTCTTCAGTGCCGTTGTTACTTCAAACAGCTACTAAATGAATGATGGTAAGTTGAGGTCTACCTGTAATGGGGTAGTTTAAAAGATAAGGAAAACAGAACAGCTGTTTTTCTTATGACTTGTTTGTTCCTGCCCTTCTGAAACTGTACCATACTGACACTGAAGGAAGCTGGCATCCAGATCAGCTCTTAGCTTCAAAAGTGAATTGGACACCCGACTGGTATCTAACTTTCCCTAATCAATTCAGTTTCCTATTTTTTCTTCCTATTTTTTCTTTTCCTCACTGTCTATTTTTTTCTTTGTCTCCTTTTAGTTTGTATTAGTTTTTATTGTTCCAATTGTAATTTTTAATATTTTTTTAATAAATAACATAATGAAATGTCCTGAACCTGCTATTTCAGGTCTTTCAACAGTATACATTTTAAGGTATATATCATTTATTAAAGGAAAAAAAGATTTAAGTAATTGATGAAAATCCATTTTGACAAGGTGCAAGCCAATTATAGGTTAACTGGATTTATAATGTATTATTTCTCTGCAACATTTTTTTGTGGGAACCCAGTTGGCAGTGAAGAAATACACATTTATGTTATACTGGTTCATTTTAGTAAAGCTTTTTTCCCCCGACCGTGTTCCAAGCATGTCTACTTCCATCTTTCCTTGCCAAATTGTCCAAGGGGAACTTTAATTTCTGTAACTTCATAAGCTTGTATTCCATAAAAAGACTTTGTTGCATTGTTTACTTACACAGAAAGTAATTGTCTGAAATGATAAACCCTTGAGGTAAAATGTTGTTTGTTTATTCATTTTTCATTGAGAGCAAAAAGGAAGGAGGAAAAAAAATGGAGTAATAGCTACCAGGCAGTTGCTATTGAAAAGAAAAGGAACTGGAATTTATTAAAAGGATAAAATGATTAGAACAGATAATGGCAGAGGAAAAGTGGTATGGCATTGTAACAACCATCAAGCTTAACCTGTTGTATCACATCATATATTTATATCATCTTCACTATTTTTAGTATTATTATTTATTCATTCATTCTGTTTTTTCTCCAGACAGTCAAGGTGATGTCTTTGCTTGGCTCACCTCTCCTTGCTTTGTTCTCTTGCTTTTCATTCATTCATCTGATGTGAAAGTCTCTGTTAAGTTTGTGTTTATTGCAGATTATCAATAAAGATTTTAACATTTACTAAAGCAATAATGTTCGGGAGGATTATGCGACACAGGTTTAGAGTTAGAAGCATGCAAGCAACCTCACATTCAAGTGGCAATCAGGGGCCACACAGTCATGCTGTAGATGAAAATTGCTCACTGGTCGCTTTAGACAATGCAGAATTTATTGCCCCTATCGGCCTGCTTGCCTGGGATTTCCACTTATTCTCACTTACGACCTACATGGTCCTGGCATTATGATGACAAATGGGATTGTAGGATTGCTGTTACTAAGTCAAGCAGTTGTGTGACATTGTGCTTTATGATAGCATAATTTAGCAAAGGAAATTCCAATCCTAATTGCCCTCACAATCTAAGGGCTACTGTATGCTGAACTGAACCTGGAAATCAACTGGTAACCACTTTAGGTAACACAGAATGATATATCATCATCTCTTCTTCTTCCTAGCATTATTCCTGTTCTGTAGCAGGGTCCATTTTGGGCAACTGGACAGAGCTGAGCATTTACTGGTTGGATGCCCTTCCTGACACCAAGTGAGTTCACAGCAGTTTTTTTTTCCTTTGTTCATAGGAAAGAAATATCTGGCGCTACCTAGGATTGAACTCTCAACCTTCTGAGTGGGAGGTGAACCTCTTCACCAATAGGCTACCATGCTGCTCACAATGATATTTCATAATCTAAAAGATCTTATTAGCTATGTGCTGTCATCATTCTTGGTCTGCTACATATTCTGGAGTATCTTCAAGAGCCATATCCTGAACAGTGCATTGCCAAGGTTGATTTATTTATTTATTTATTTGGATTTATATACCGCCCCTCTCCGAAGGGACTTGGGGCGGTGTACAGGGCAATTAAAACACTATAAACAACACATAATGTATAAAAATTAAAATGAAATTAAATCAAATAGCTCTAAACAATAAACACATTCTAAAATTTAAAATTTTTAAAATTTAAGATCTAAAATCTCAGCCCCTCAGTCCAGGCCGGCAAGTTCAAATAGCCAAGTCTTCAGGTCGCGGCGAAACGATCGAAGGTCGGGAGCCATCCGGAGCTCAACCGGAAGCTGATTCCAGAGGGCAGGCGTGCCCACAGAGAATGCTCTCCCCCTGGGGGCCACCAGTCGACATTCCCTGACCGACGGCACCCTGAGGAGGCCCTCTCTGTTGGAGCGCACAGGGCAATGGGAAGTTAACACCGGCAAAAGGTGCTCCCGTAAATAATCCGGACCCATGCCATTTAGGGCTTTATAGGTCATCACCAGCACCTTGAAAATCACCTGGAAGACAACTGGAAGCCAATGCAGCTCGTGGAGCAGAGGTGTTACATGGGAGTATCAGGAGACCCCCATCACAACTTGCGCGGCCGCATTCTGCACCAGCTGGAGCCTCTGAGTGGTATTGAAGGGCAGCCCCATGTAGAGAATGTTGCAGTAGTCTATCCGAGAGGTCATGAGCACATGAGTGACTGTGCATAGGGCATCTCGGTCCAAATAGGGCCGCACCTGGTGCACCAGGTGAACCTGGGCAAAAGCCCCCCAGGTCACAGCTCCTATATGATCTTCAAAATTGAGCTGTGAATCAAGGAGGACACCCAAGTTGTGAGCCCTATCTATGGGGGGTAACACCTCACCCCCTATAGATAAAGATGGAATAGAATGGACAACCCGAGATACCGGTATGCACAACCACTCAGTCTTGTTGGGATTTAGACGAAGCCTGTTCCTCCCCATCCAGACCCTCACCGCCTCCAGGCAATGGGACATCATGGAGAGGGCATCACTGAGTTGATCTGGGGTGGAAATAAAAAGCTGGGTATCATCAGCATACTGATGATACCCCACCCCAAAACCATGAATGATCTCAAGCAGCGGCTTCATATAGATGTTGAACAGGAGGGGCGAGAGGACCAACCCCTGAGGGACTCCACAAATGAGAGGCCTCGAGGCTGACCTCTGCCCCCCTGCCAACACCGACTGCGAACGACCCAGAAGGTAGGAGGAGAACCACTGTAAGACAGTGCCACCCACTCCCAACCCCCTGAGGCGCCGCAGTAAGATACCATGGTCGATGGTATCAAAAGCCGCTGAGAGGTCTAATAGGACTAGGACAGAGGAGCAACCCCTGTCCTGAGCCCACCAGAGATAATTCACCAGTGCAAGCAATGCCGTCTCCGTGCTGTACCCGGGCCTAAAGCCCGATTGGTAGGGGTTCAGGTAATCCTCTTCCTCCAGGAACAGAGGGAGCTGATGAGCCACCACACTCTCAACAACCTTCGCTAAAAAGCGAAGGTTGGATACCAGACAATAGTTATTCAAAATGGCCGGGTCCAGGGCAGGCGTCTTGAGGAGGGGCCTCACCACCACATCCTTCAAGGCGGCAGGGAAGCTGCCCTCTCTTAAAGAAGCAGTTATTACTGCCTGGAGCCAGCCTCGTGTCCCCTCCTGAGCTGCATAAACCAGCCAGGAGGGGCACGGGTTCAGTAAACAAGTGGTGGAACTCAGCTTCCCCATGATCCTGTCCACTTCTTCCGGAGTCACAGGATCAAATTCTTCCCAACTAATATTCCCAAGACCGCTCGATTCCCCATCGTCAGACTCTGCCCAGTTGGAGTCCAAGCTGGCCCGAATCTGAGCGATTTTATCCGCCAGATATTGACTAAATTCCTCGGCACGACCCTGCAGGGGCTCCTCCCTCACCTCCTGATTCAGGAGGGAGCGAGTCACCCCAAACAGGGCGGCCGGGCGATTATCTGAGGACACGATGAGAGCAGCGAAGTAATTAGACTTCGCTGCCTCCATCGCTGCGAGATAAGACCTCGTGAAGGTTCTTAGTCGCAATTGATCAGACTCAGACTGACTGGACCTCCAACAGCTCTCTAAGCTCCGTCTCTGACGCTTCATCTCCCGGAGCTCCACGGAGAACCATGGTGCCCGCCGGGATCTGCACTGGGTAAGGGGCCGCATGGGAACAACGCGGTCGAGTGCCTCCGTGGCCGCCCTTTCCCAGGCTTCCACTAAGGCATTGACCGGGCTGTGAGTGAATATGGCAGGCACAGATCCAAGCACCTCCTGGAACTGTTCAGGGTCCATTAGGCACCTGGGACAGAACCACCTGGTCAGTTCCATAACCCCACGACAGGGGGGCGAAGCGGAAAGCCAGCCGCAGGAGGTGATGATCGGTCCATGACAGGGGAGTAATAGATGGAGATCCCCCTCCCAGATCATCAAGCCACCGTCCAGATAGAAAAATAAGATCAAGTGTGTGACCCCCCTCATGAGTCAGGCCCTGAATTACCTGGGTCAGGTCCATGGCCGTCATGGAGGTCATGAACTCCCAGGCCAACCCCGATAAACCTCCCAGGGATGGCAGGTTAAAGTCCCCCAGAACCATAAGTATGGGGAACTCAACCCCCAACCCAGAGAGGGTGTCGAGGAGCTTGGGCAGGGCTGCTGCTACACAGGTAGGTGAAAGATACGGCAGCAACAAGCCCAACTGAACCCCAGGGCCAAATCTCAGGAGGAGCGAATCACACCCGAGTATCTGAATAACGGTAGCCTCCTGCGGACACAAGGTCTCCCTTACAACCACCGCAACACCCCCACCCCTTCCCTGAGCCCAAGGCTGGTGAAGCACATGGAAACCTGGTGGGCAAAGTTCAGTCAGAGGGACACCTCCCTCTGAGCCCAACCAGGTCTCAATAATGCAAGCCAGATCGGCATGCTCTTCCTCAACCAAATCTTGGATAAGGGGAGCCTTATTAACTACCAATCTGGCATTAAGGTACACCAGCCTGAGCTCAGGGGCCTGTTCATCCCCGCTCCCAGGAATACGGGGTAAATCCGGGGGGTCGGAGCACACCACCTCTTGAAGATAGCAGGGGCACACTCCCGAATGTTGATGCGGCCCCCCGTACAACCACCTGTTGCCATTCCCAATCGTCATGGGGATCTGCAACCCCACCGCTCCTTCCAGAGACCCAGAGGCGCCCAACCCAAGCCTGGTCCCACCGCGACCTGTCACAAGCCTGGACTGAAACTCAGTTGGTGGAAGCCTACAAGATTCCAACCCAAACCGCAATCCAACCCTCCCCCTTAACCCCTTAATTTTTTTAGCTAAAAACAGATCAGGGGTCTTTTCCTAACAATAAACCGGAGACCCCAATCCATACCTAGCCATCTCTCAGGGTCCCAACAATTGGACCCGTCATCAAGAGGAGAGGTAGAAAAGAAGGCGGGTCGCACCCAGGAGGGGGGAGCACCCCTGAGGGCATATAAGTCCATGCCTGAATAACCTAAGCGCACCATAAATGGCCGTGTGAGTTCGAGAAATGGCAGCCAGATTTTTTTTGAAAAGTTTTACAATACATTTTTAAATACAAAAAACTCCCTCCGCCCCCTCCCCTCTCCCCAACCCTCCCCTCCCCTCCCCCCTCCCCAACTTCCCAGAGCTGAATACAGGGTATAGTGATACAAACATAAGCTAGAATATGCTAAGAATAAAAATAAGACAATAAATTCTATCGCACTTTAACTCTCCATAGTCATAATTATATTACTAACAGATAACAAATAACTAATAATACATCATATAAAACCACTACTTATTCAAATGCTAAATGAAACTTTTTAGTCCCATATTTATTCTGAATATATTCAATCCATCTTCTCCATTCCACAATATATCTCTGTTGCAATTGTTCTTTCAAATATGCTGAAATCTTTTCCATTTCTGCCAAGTTAGAAATTTTCAGAGTCCACTCTTCTATAGTCGGCAGTTCCTCCTTCTTCCAATATTGCGCTACTAAAAGTCTTGCTGCCATAATTAGATTCAACATCAATTTAGAGTCTATAACAGTAGTATCTGTGATAATACCCAATAAAAACAATTGCGGAGAAAACTTTACCCTTTTCTTAAATATCTTTCACATATTCCACCAAATTTTAATCCAAAAAGCTTTAACCTTTTTGCAAGTCCACCATATATGAAAATACATTGCATCCTCACCACCACACCTCCAACATTTGGGCTGACAATTCGGATACATACTTGCTAGTTTTTTAGGGTCTAAGTGCCACCTATAAAACATTTTATAAAAATTCTCTCTTAAATTTTGTGCCTGTGTGAATTTTACATTTCTGACCCAGATCTTTTCCCAAGTATCCATTGTTATAGCTTCTTGAAAATTCTGGGCCCACTTTATCATACAATCTTTAACAAGTTCCGTTTCTGAATCAATTTCTATCAATGCATTATATATCCTTTTTATATGTGCTTGACCTTGATCTCTAATTTGTTTTACCAAATTTTCATCAATCATCGAAAAACCAACTTTCTGGTTCTCTTTCCATCTTGCCTGTAACTGCCCATACTGAAACCAAGTTTGTACAATCTTTTCTTCTTTTAATATATTATATGGCTTTAATTGCCATACATTCCTTTCTAAACTTAAGATCTCCTTGTACGTAGTCTCATCATGTTTAAATCCCACATTTATATTTTCTATTGCATGTTTAGGTATTGTCCAAATTGGTATCTTATAATTTAACTTATGTCTATACTTTTTCCAAACTCACAACAGAGCATACCTTAGTATATGTATCTTAAACACATTATCCACCTTCTTATCATACAATAAACTAAGTTCTTCCACTTTCTCATCCAAGCGTTCAATACAAACAGCCATTCCTTGAAATGCAAGCAAAATGTCTACCCTTATTTCTGTATTCTTCTCCTCAATAAGCTCAGCTAATTGCTGAGATTGTTTTTTCAAAGCCTCTTGCAAAACATCCTGCAGATCTTTTATTGTTAAAGCTGGTGCGGGTGCGGGTGCCGGAGGAGGGGGCATTAGAGCCGGTAATGAAGATTGCTGAACAGGCGAAGCCCCCGTGCTTCTGGTAACTTTAGTTGACTTAGCAGCCATTTTCACCCACTTAATTCTATTGCGCACTTTCACTTTCCGCACCACTGAGTTAAAGTTCAAATACTTGCTCTTGAAGCATTCTCCTGCACAGCTCTGTCTGCATCCAAGTAATCCAAAGTTCGCTCTCACTGGCAGGATGGTTGCAGAGGACGGAGATGCAGATGCAGATGGAGCAGAGGCGCCCCGGAGTCCGGAGCAAACTCAGGCTTCGGGTGGGCTCACACCCTTCAACCACCAGAGTTTCAACTCTGGCAGTCTGGGGGAGCTCTACCCCTGCCTGGGCGCTCACCCCTCCT
Organism: Vipera ursinii; assembly: GCF_947247035.1. Classification (NCBI taxonomy): domain Eukaryota; kingdom Metazoa; phylum Chordata; class Lepidosauria; order Squamata; family Viperidae; genus Vipera; species Vipera ursinii. The sequence continues at coordinate 250,394,043 of NC_139512.1, forward strand.
CTTCTCCCGAGGAGTGGGTTTCCGAGCCACCAAACAGCTGATCGTCGCTGTTTTTGGTGGCTCTACGGAGACAGCGGGGCTGACAGCCAAAATGGCTGCCGTCAACGGAGCCTTGCCACCTGGAAGTTCCGGCAGTCAGATGTTGAATAAAGATGATATCAAATCAGAAGGAGTGTATGAATCCAAAACCGCCAGTCCAGCACCACTCTCACTTGCGCTGGGTACCGCAGAACCAGTCAACAGTCATTCTCTCACCCCCACCTCAAGGCTGATCTGGGAGGCAGATGGAAACCCCATCCAGGGGAAAAACAACATACCCTCACGGATCTCTCACATCCAGAGAGGTTGTAGATGGAGAAGAAACTGAGCCACCCTCTCACAGCGACTTAATAGTATAAGATATCCAAACCAAGGGGAAAAATAAGAAATTGATAGTAAATAGAAGATAGAAATTTATGGGATAAAGGTGCTACTCAGTTAGAAAGATAGATAAATGAAATTGCTAAATAAACAACATATTAACTTTCCATAGTATTTAACCATTTCATCTGGAAATACACATGGGCATTTAATCACACAGAAACAAATTTGAACCACACCCATTGGCCTTATTTTTTTAGTCCTTGAACTGGTACACTGACTGCAGGATATTTTTTGTGTACAGTGGGACACAATACCGATAGTCCTAAACTTAAGATAATAATTAAGATGGCAAGTTTGGTTCTAGTTCATGACAGATGTAAACCAGATTACCATGTGACTGATTTTACAAACTTTTCTGTGGTGGTTGTTAAACGAACACTTGCTGAGGAAGAGGTTTTGCCAGAAAGGAGAACTAAACATCAGTTTTCAATAAATATGTAGTAAATTGTGGTCATGTGACCATAGAATGCTGCCAAGAATTGTAAATGCAGGCCACTTCCCAAGCATTTGAGATTTGGTCATGTGACCACGGGGGGAGGGGAATTGGATGTTGGATTTTTGAATCCAGGTTTTAACTAGGTTTTTTTCCCCCAGATCTGTCCTAACTTTAAACAGTCCCTAAGGAACTGGTAATAAGTCAGGATCTATGGCAATGGGAGTCAGGCAGAAAATGAATTCTTCATAGAAATATGATTCCTTTTCTCACTGTGCTAAGGTATAATTACATTTTGATTAGGATCACATTTCCTATACTTACTGTACATTAGAAGAGTGGAAAAAAAGATCTAGCTGAAAAGATTTATAATATTTAGTTTAATACATAAACAATTATTGATAGCAATAAGATCAAGTGTGAAATCTTCCAGCTATAATAATTTTGTTTTGGCACAGAACCATCATGTTACAGAACAATTGATCACACACCAAGTATAAAATTCTCCTAACACCAATGTATTGACTTAAGAAATGCGTGCTATTATTAGAGGTGGTCATTTAAACAATTATAGATTGCTAAAAGATTTTAATAACGTGACAATACATGAATGCATTTAATGAATTTGAACAGCTGTATAAAATTGTTTAATCTGGTATCATGTTCCACCAGAATGATGCATAATATTGTCTCTCTATCTACTTGATCTCCAGAGGAAAACTCAAATCAGATAAATGTAAATGTTGCAATATTATGGTTCCCACATTTTAGTAGAAAAGTAACTATATTTTGTTAATTTACAATCTGCTGCGCCGGCATCTGATTGTATTTTTATAGGGCCATGAAAGCAAATATGATGGTGTTTTACTATTTGTTTTGCACATCCAAGTATTTAAACCCAACATGGATCCAGTTCCATTCTGTTTGCTTTATCCATATCCACAGGTAACTAAATGGCCATTGACATAGCCAGTAGGTTTCTTTAGTAATTCATACATCTTTGCTTTATGATCCTAAATCTCTGGCAAGTGTTAAGCATGTTTTGTCTTGCAGAAATTAATATACTAAGAATAGAGACACTTTTATAGACATAACTGCTATTATTATTTTTTTAAAACCATCACACACACACAAGAATATGAAATGGTTCTATGGGCACTATTTATTTAAACCTTGATGAGAATTCCTTTTCTTTACTAATTTTTGATATAATTAGCTTTGGGGAACAATTCTTATCCAGAATAAATATGATACAAATGGATGCGGTGCCAGCTAATATTTTCTAAATGAGGGGGATGCTGGAAATCCAACCCTCTTTATAACAATTTTCTCTCTCTTTCTCCCTTTCCCTTTCCCTCTTTCTCTCTCTCTCTCTCTCTCCATCTTTCTCTCTCTCTCTCCATGTGAATGTGTTGGTGTTGACCTGAGAAAGAACTGATGGGTTATATGATGCCCCTTTTCAAATATTTAAATAAGTTACATAGCAGAAAGTCTTTCTTGTTCCTCTGTTCAGAAGATCTTGGCCAGGAGAAAATATTAATCTTTGTAAAATATATTATAGTATTAAAATTGTGATGTTTGTGAAAAAGAATTTCTCTCCCTCATTTTGGAGCTTGAGATGTCTCAGTATAAAAGTTTCAGGAAGTATAGGTTTATTTACATGCAAGTTAGCTAATTCGTATGTAAACTTAGGTTTGTAGTGCTAAGCACGTGATCATCAAATGTTCTTCTATAATAATTTTAAATTGTTTTATTATAAATACTAGATTAATTGATTCTTTATAAGGAGAAAATATTAATGAACACTTTAAGATTTAAGGAACAGGAAGGAAGGTTCTGAGTATTATAAAGAGAATTCCTAACAGTAAAAGCAGTTCAACACTAGCATTAATTAGTCAGAGAGTTGGAGGCATTCCAATTAAACAGCCATCAGAGTGGAATGCTTTAATTTGCATTTTTGCACTAATTAAGGGAACCACTGTCTTAAATATCATGTTTCATCTCTATGATTCTTTGATTGTGAGATTTTATAAGGAAATCTGATTCTTCCAATCTTCTGTACTCCACGTATCATCAGAAAGTAGAGAAAAATGATTAATTCAATCAAAATCCAGCAAAGTAATCTTCAGAAACTAAAAACTCAAATATAAAATGATATAGTGAAATATATAATCTAATAAAATAAATACTGATAAAAATTATAAAAAGACTATAATAATTTCTTTACATATGGCTATAAATATAGTCCTATCTAACTAACAAGCTTTTTTGTTGTTAATTCTTTAGAAAATTGGATGATTTGTTTCTGTTCAAGCACAGTATCTCTTACTGATCCTAAATTTACAAGTATTTTAAAGCATTCAGGATCATGATGTTTGATTGCAACTTGTTTCAGTTGTATTATATTGCCAAGTGGTAAGTCAGGTAAGTCATTTAAAGAAAACACTATCTTTAAAACAACCATTAGACAGTAACTGATCCCTTATTTGCTCTAAGTGTTCCAGTAAACTATATCCCGTTATTTTCAAATTTACATTAATCTCAATGAATATTAATTTTAATAACATTAATCTTAATCCATATGTTTAGTGGAAGTTTTAATCATTGTGTTATGCCTACACCTGCTCATTTACACGTATTTAATTCAACATACTGTGTTATAGTATGATATACTGAAACATTCATGATTATTTTTTTTTGCAACACAGGTCCATCAGAATTCAAAAAAATGTTTCAAACTATAATAGACACACTAGCGAATACACTGAACCTTTGGTGCAACATGAATTTTTTTTTATTGAAAAGTTTTAAAATACATTTAAAAAACACAAACTCCCTCCCTCCCCCTCCCCCCTCCCCCTCCCCCCTCCCCCCCCCGACTTCCCAGAGCTGAATACAGGGTATTAACTTTTACAAACTTAAGCTAAAATATGTTAACTAACTAAAAAAAACACTTTAAATTCTATCGCACTTTAACTCCCCTTAAACATAACTAAATAACTAAATAGTAATAACTAAAAAATAATATATCTTATAATACTAATACTTATTCATATGCTAAATGAAACTTTTTAGTCCCATATTTATTCTGAATATAATCGATCCACCTTCTCCATTCCAAAATATATATCTGTTGTGATTGTTCTTTCAAATATGCTGAGATTTTTGCCATTTCCGCCAGGTTTGAAACTTTTAAAGTCCACTCTTCTATCGTAGGCAGATCCTCCTTCTTCCAATATTGAGATACCAAAAGTCTTGCTGCCATTATTAAATTCAACATCAATTTGGTTTCTATAACAGTACAATCTGTAATAATACCCAACAGAAATAACTGTGGAGAAAACCTTAACTTTTTCTTAAATATTTTCTGCATATTCCACCAAATTTGCTTTAACTTTTTTGCAAGTCCACCATATATGATAATAGGTTGCATCATCACAACCACACCTCCAACATTTAGGCTGATAATTTGGATACGTACATGCTAATTTTTTAGGATCTAAATGCCATCTATAAAACATTTTATAAAAATTCTCTCTTAAATTTTGTGCCTGTGTGAATTTTACATTTCTGACCCAAACTTTTCCCCAAATATCCATCGTTATTGGCTCCTGAAAATTCTGGGCCCATTTTATCATACAATCTTTAACAAGTTCCGTTTCTGAATCTATTTCTATCAATGCATCATATATCTTTCTTATATGCGCTTGACTTTGATCTCTGATTTGTTTTACCAAATTTTCATCAGTTGTCAAAATGCCAATTTTCTGGTCTTCTTTCCATCTAGCTTGTAACTGCCCATACTGAAACCAGGTCTGAACTATTTCTTCTTCTTTTAAAATATTAAACAACTTTAATTGCCATACATTCCTTTCCATTCTAAGAATTTCTTTATATGTAGTCACATCATATTTAAATCCCACACTTATAGTTTCTATTGCATGTTTAGGTATTGCCCAAATTGGTATTTTATAATTTAACTTGTATCGGTATTTTTTCCAAACTCGCAACAGAGCATATCTTAGTATATGAGTTTTAAAGATATTATCCACCTTCTTATCATACAACAAATATGCATGACAACCATATAATAAATCATATCCCTCTATATTCAATAATCTTCCTTGTGTTAAATTAAACCAATCACTAATTGATGATAAAACCGCAGCCTCACAATATAATTTAAAATTGGGCATTTTAAGACCACCTCTTTCATGTACAGTATATCTTGCATTATCTTAAGTTTTACTCTCGGTCTTTTCCCTGCTGAAACAAATTTATTAATACCTTTCTGCCATTCTTCCAAATTTGAGTCTTTTTTAAGTATAGGTATCATTTGAAACAAGAATAAAAATTTAGGTAAGACATTCATTTTCACTGCTGCAATTCTTCCCAATAAAGACAATTGTAATTTTCTCCAACTATCTAACTCTTTTTGTACTTTTAACCATAACAATCCATAATTGCAACATGAAATATTTGAGAGGAATGTAAAAGACAGTTTTTTTCTTTCTTTGGCTTTGACATGCCTATTGATTTTGAAATTTCACACATGATATCTATGCAGAGATGTAGAACTCCAGAATTATGACTTTTGATTAAGTGGTGATGTTAAATCAAAGAAGTAAACATAATGCAAATTTGTCTGGACCTGAATTGGTGAGATCTGCCAGCCAAGTTAGTAGCCATCATTCTCCATTCATGGATTTGTTCAGATACACAATTTTCAATACCCCTACCAAGAACTGGGAAAGTGGACTATGTAAAAAGTGGGAGGAAAAAGCTTACCAGTAAACTCAGATGGAATTCCATTTGTAAGAGAAGGCCTTTTCACAATTTTAAAAAGTTGGAGAAAATACAGATGATGAACACCAATTTATTGAATGTTCCACTCGATATATATTTGAGGTGGCCATGCTTTGCCTGGATGCAGTGCTTCAGAGGTGAGAGGGCTTGTGTCCTAAGAACCAGAGGAGGTCACCAGAGGGATAGTTCTACTGTTTTGCTTCAATTTTTGAAGGGGAGGGCTTGTTGCAAACAGCTTGTGAAGAGTGCTTCACATAATCATTTCTCAAACCAAAACAGTGTCTCAGAGCTTTTAGAGATGTAATACATACACCCCTAACATTCTGCTCAAATCTAAGCAGCTAAAGTAATAGCAAGCAGCATGCCTTGTTTTCAATGTTATGTCAATATTTTGTTTACATTATTTCTCAGACTGGAACCCTATGCCTAATCTTCTGGATAACAGGAATACATCACTATTTTCAATTATATTATAATACCTACAACGTAACACCATCCAGATATGAAGTCTCAAAGCTATAGACAAAAGAAGACAGAGCTGTTTCCATTGTAGTAATGTAAAGCTTCCTGATGTCTTTCACTGTTTAATTGTCTTTAAAATGGGCTTCTTTCTTCAATTTATCTAAAATTGAGAGATATAGTGTTGTTAGGGAGTAGCCAAATTACTTCCAATTTAATTGCATCTGGATATAAGATCTCAAGGATGTAGAGGGAAGTATACCTCGTGGCCTCCTATTGAAAATAATGATATCTGGAAAAACATTAGAAAGCCAAACAAAAGAAAACAAAATTAAAACAAATGAACCAATTCAAGTGCAAATGAAGGGTTTTTTAAAGTAAAATAAAGAACATAATTTTAAACAGATCAAAGAATGAAGAACCCATTTAATTTTGTGTACATTTAGAATTGGAACTCATTCAGGTCTTCACTACAAATTCATGGAGGCAAGGTAAACAAATAATAATACAGGTAAGTCCTTGACTTAGTAATTGTTCAAAGTCATGACTTTGTTTGGTCCTTATACTTACGATCATTACAGCATCCCCAGAGTCATGTGATCAGAACTTGGGTGATGGGCATCCAGTATGTATTTATGCCAGTTGCAGCATTCCGTGGCCACATATCTGCGACCTTCTGACAAGCAAAATCAACGGGAGAAGCTTAACAACTGTTGCATGTACTGTTTGTATCCACACATATATACCACATCAATATGTTTTTAGGAAGAACTTGATGTGTATGGAGGCCAATACTAGCCAAAGATCTAGCGCTGTGATTTCACATTGTTTTGCATATAATATTAATATGCAAATGTGAGGTGGGAGAATTCTTTATTAGAAACCTTATTATGGTTCTCAGAATTTCAAGAATAGTAGCTGCTAAATATATATTAATATATAATAACTCTTAGTTATAGAAGTCACTTTTCCCCCAAACAATGCCTCTGGAATGGTACTATATCATGAAATCATGTTCTTCAAATTTGGATATAAACAGCCCTCATACTCTGTTTCCTGGCATTGGGAGCTTATACTACTGGATTGATTGCAGTAGTTTTCCAGGTTTTAGTTTTGACTTATAAAGCCCTTCATGTCTTGGCACTTGGATATCTGCAGAACCATCTACTTCAGTCTGCCCAATTATTATAGAACAACTAGGGAGAGACTAGGGAGAAATCCCACATTTTCAAGAGGTACAAGGGGATGAGATGAAAAGCCATTGCTTTTCAATGGTCCAGAGCCAATAAAAATATTGGAGATTAAACTAGCTTCCTTTTGCAGACATTTTGGAAACTGTTGATGGTGTTCTTTCACAGGGCTTTCTCTGATTTCATGTTTATTTTTCAGTTTTATTGTTTTTAGTTTTGCATTTTTGATTGATTGCTTTTATTGTTGCCATTTATGCAGTCCTTATTGTCTTACATACTATCATGGACATTTCAAATTATTCTTTTATATTCTACTGTACATAAGCAACTGAGAATCTTGTTAATTGTGGCCGAGTAGAAATATATTAAAACATGCTTATTAGGGAAAGCAACATACCCAAATGAAAGCAAATATACATGTCCCAGGATAATGTTGTAAGATCCAATCTGGGCCAGTTACTGGGACCAGAGGTTTACTCTTCCTCTCGTCCCAGTTACTGACCCAAATTGGATCTTGCAAAGTTTACATACAATTCTTGCTTTCTTCTTCACTTTGAGATTTTCAGAATTAATCAGATTCTCTAGTGTATATTTTTAATGTGCATATTTTTAAAAGCATGGTACAAAAATAAATGCCAATTGAGAAATTTCTTTTTTAAAGAAATCACTGTGGAGAATAGACCTTTACATGTAAAACTGGTAGACAGGTAGATGGAGTCTACCTCCGATCATTCCGCCGGGGCCTGAAGACCTGGCTCTTCGAGCTCTCGGGCCCAGGCTGAGGAGAAAATTTTAACTGGGGTTTTTAAATGTACAGGGTGAATTTAATATTTTTAACTGGTTTTTAACTTTTGTATGTTTTGATTTTTAATTCCCTGTAAACCGCCCTGAGTCCTCAGGGAAAGGGCGGTATATAAATATAATAAAATAAATAAATAAATAAATATTTAAGTGTAATGAATCCATCTATAGTTTTGCACACAAATACATTCATTTTCGTTACTAGGTTCTGATTCCTAAATACTTAATAAAAGGGGCAACAAAATTATATTTACCACTTTCTAAATTATGCTGATCAAAATAAAAGATTTTAGCTACCCATTTTCATACTAAACAAATTCCTGGATCTAATTTTTGGGGGGTGTTAATATTTGATCTCTAATAAAACAAAATTGATCACAAAATTGTTCTTTTCTTTTTTATAATCAGAGACCATCCATTGTGAAACATGGTAAAGATCCATATACATATTTTTAAATACCACTATGAAATAGCAAATAGCTTTACTAAATAGATCTAGTGAAACAACAATGGTCAATATAGTCTATGGCTGCAAGTCATATCTGCAGAACAAATATTACTCAAATTAGTGAAGGAAGATTTGATTCTGAGAGACAGAGAGAGAGAGAGAGAGAGAGAGAGAGAGAGAGAGAGAGAGAGAGAGAGAGAGAGAGAGAGACAGATTTGTCATGCACAGACTGAAACTAATTTCTTTTGTTGTGGCTGATTCATCTTTGGCTATGCCAATGACGTTTATTGCTTGTCAGCATCAAAAACTTTCAAATACTGCAGAAGCCTCACTAGAGAATATGAGGACAGTGTATGAATTTTCTAAAGGCTTAGAAAATATTAATTTTCTAAGTTTATGAATTTTAAAATGGGGAAGGAAGGAATGAAAGACAGAAAGAAAGAAAGAAAGAAGGAAAGAAAAAGAAAGAAAGAAAGAAAGAAAATGAAAGAAAGAAGGAATTTCAGAAGTATATATTTTAATGTATGTATCAAATTGAGATTTCAAATTACTGCCACAATCTTATCAGAAAAAAAAGCACTGGGTTATATAACAGAGAATTCATCTTACCTTAACTATTTTTTAAAATATGAGCAAATTAAAATAGCTCAGGATCTGAGAGTTTAGTTTCCCAGAGTTTGCAAGCTCTAATGATGACTAATTTGGCTTGTTATTTCACTTGTGCTCAAAGCAGCCATGTTTTATCAGGAAAGGGTCAAACTGAAATGGCAATTTTCACTTTCATCTGTCAATGTCATGTATTCTAACCAGAGCTGAATGACATTTAAGCTTGGCTCATTCACCTGTGAAGTGAAAGTCAAACCTGCTTCTGTGTCTCCTCTTAAAAACAAGAGAGACTTAAAGGAAAATCCAATTCCACATAACAGGCTTTAAAAAATAACAATCAAGCATCTCATTTTCTAATAAAGTCTCCATTGTTATGAAGTCCTTTGCCACTTAAAGAGGTTCATTTAGAGTAGTCCTCTGATAAAATGTAGGCCAATAGCACACATAACCTTCCATTGTTTGGAGTCTATTCTCAGACTAGCCTGGATGTCTTCTAGTAGCTATAGAGAGCTGTATCACACGTGATTATTGCTTACAGGATCATATAAGCAAGTTTAACACTTAACTGGCCAGTAATTGAATCCAGTAGACATAGAAGTAAGGTTGCCAAGCTGATGCAACAAAGCATATGACTCTGGGGGGAAAGCATTGTTCACATACAGTATATGGATGATCTTTGATAGGACTTTATGAGGGAATTTTGAGTGAGAAAGACATGGCTCAGTGATGGGAGAAGGTCTACTAATGCATAGCCAAGAAATATACATTGAAAGCATTGTAACTTAGTATAAGTTGTTGAACTGAGAACAGGAAATCCAATTTATAAACCATAGTTGCTATTATGGAACTGTTACAGAGATAAGAGATAACATGAAGAAAGAAAAGCAAGGTATATGCAATATTTAAAAGGTAAAGGTAAAGGTTCCCCCGCACATGCGTGCTAGTCGATTCTGACTCTAGGGGCCAGTGCTCATCTCCATTTCAAAGCCGAAGAGCCAACGCTTGTCCAAAGACGTCTCCGTGGTCATGTGGCCAGCATGACTAGACACCAAAGGCACACGGAACGCTGTTACCTTCCCACCGTAGTGGTCCCTATTTTTCTACTTGCATTTTTATGTGCTTTCGAACTGCTAGGTTGGCAGAAGCTGGGACGAGTAACAGGCACTCACTCTGTTACATGGCACTCGGGATTTGACCCGCCAAATTGCCGACCTTCTGATCGACAAGCTCAGCGTCCTAACCCACTGAGCCACCACATCCCTATGCAATATTTAATAAAGTATTAAGCTTTAATAACTTGCCATATGTATCACATATGATTTCTCAGAGGCAGCATACAGATTTTGGATTAAAGGTTTGATGAAAAGAACAATTTAAAATTTTCTCTTAAAACATACACCTTTTTTAATCTGGAAAAACACTCTTGTTGAAGATCAGGGCAATATGTGAAACCACCCCCTCAGCTAAGATACTACTGTAAAATTACATTTTTGTTCAAATACAACCAGGAAAGAATTATGTCTGCTGATTGAATAGAGAAAACCACACTAGCAAACTTTTTCCCCATTATTTTTCATTCAGGATTCATTGAAAAATGTTCCATCTTTTCTGTTGACTGCCATTACTCACAAATGTATCAAGACATCTCAGAAGCCAGTTTTAAAAAAAGAAGAGGGGAATCCAAAACAATATCTTGACATGGTGACAATATTCATCACAAAGGAGACTCTCTTTTTTTAATAGTTTGGATGTAATTTTAAAGCCAATCCTAGATTATCTTTAAATGAAATCAGTTGCTTTTCGTAAGCACTTTCTGAGTTAGAAAAAAATATTATTTGACATGTTATGTATACCCTTTCAACAATCCAATTTCCACATTGTCAGTTAATTTCTTATTGAGAGGAACTCTATAGCAATTCATAAGGCAATTATGTTTGTACAAAATGCTGTCAAATATATGAAAGATTCTACTTACTCAAATTTTGAATTAATATACCACTGAGATGCAATACTCAAATAATGGCCAAGTAGAAGCAAAATAAACCAAATAGTTATCTAAAAAGGCAGGGAAACTGAACTATATTATTAAAGTATTAATAGTTCTCAAAGGTGGAATCTTTACTTAGTTATGAACATTTTATGGGCTATAAAAGCAAATTTAGACCAGAACAAATACAAATGGCAAGCAGCACAATACATTGCAACAGTGACAGAAAATTGGACTGTCTCTTCAGTGAGGAGAATCTAAATGACTATTAATTCTGCCTTTGGTTTTTATAAGTGGACATTAACCAAAATCTCAGCTGTTCATAATTTCAGCTGAATGCTTTATAATCAACAGTTTATCTGATACTAATGTTATAGTAATGGAGGGTAAAAAAAATCAATGTTCTAACTTATCACTGATTTTCTAGTAGAAAATAATTTTCTGTTTAAAAGAATGCCTAAGAGAAAGTGTAGTTTACTGGTTGAAATCAGGCTGATTCACCATTTTTTTTCCTTCAGTCCAATCTACATGAGAAAGTTGCTATTTTGAAAATTAAATTAAGCCTCGTTTGTGTGGCATTGAGTTCTCAGAGCAAATGTACCCTAAATGGATGGATGGATGGATGGATGGATGGATGGATGGATGGATGGATGGATGGATGAATTGGACGGACAGACAAACAGATACAGATCAGATGTATACCGTACTTTTCTGTGTATAAGATGCTATTTTTCCCTGCAAAAAAATTTACTGTTCAAAAATCAGGTGTGTCTAATACAAGTGCAGCATCTTATACATGGAAAAATAATGGTAACTCTGCAGCCCAGGGCATGCCTGTGTGGGTTGCCATGCCACCTGGTGCAGGGTTCAAGCCCCTGTGAGCTTGCCACTAATGGGAGGGGGCAAGATCATCGGCCGGCCGAACATCCAGATTTGCCAGCTCAAGTGTTCGGTGCTCCGCCAAACAGCTGATTGGCGTGGAGAAACCTGCCTGACAGAGCATTTATACAAGGGTGCATCTTATAGATGGAAAAATATGATAGATAGAGACCACTTCAAAATAAGGTTATCTATTCTCAGTGAATTTCCAGTTATGTTCAAGCATACTGGTCTATAAATAGTGTAATCCTTCAATACATGTCTACTTGAACCTCTGAGCAGCTATTCCCAACTAAACAAATCTTGTAAATGATTGTCTTTTTTAAAAATTCTTGAACCAGCAGGCAGATCTAGCATGAATGCCATTCAGGATCTAGGACATGTTGAAAGTACTGGTCTTAAACAACAGTAAATTTTTTGATAGCATTGATGGTGTTGAATAAGATGTGATACTAACATAAATCAGATTTACTTTGATTGAAATATTATCCCCTCTTTCCTCCAGTTAGTAGATGTTTAATTAAGCATACAGTCCACAGTTGTATTCAGTATAGAAAAATATAAACCTAAACATTCATCAAATATGCACACAGGTTTTATTTTTTTTTTAGTTAGATACACGTTAAAGCAACATATGGTTTCAATTAATAAACTCTTGTAATTTTGGAAACACATCAGAAATGATAGTGCTACCTGATGCTACAACTAAACAGGACAATGGGAGCATTATAAATTAAACCTATTCCTGACAATACACCAAACAATATATTTGTCTCCCCAGCCGTAAGCTCTACAAAGATCAGGGGGACTTTCTCCTAAGGAAGTAAAGGGATAAGCTGTTGTTTTACGGATGCATTGCCTCTATCCCCGATACATAAAATAACAAAAACCAAGTTTCTCTCTGTGTGTTTGTGTGTTATTTTCTTTCAGCAGAAAGGGATTACAACAACACTGAACTATTGCTCAGGATTGTCCCAATAGAATGAAAGTGGGTTTTCTCAGAAGAGCAGTTTTGACTGAGAAAGTAAAACCTTCATTCTGAGTTGGTCTTGCACTCAGTGAAAACTGGGGGAGTAATGGAGGACATTTTTTCACTGTCCCAAGAGAACAAGATTTACTCTATTAAAAAGAACATTTCTACCACATGGTTCTATTGCACCAAAAAGAACCACATGGTTCTCAAGATGTTTTTTCCCCTTTTATTTAACTATAGTGTTTTTCTCCTTGATTTCATTATTTTTCACTGTTGTTATAATGAAACTGAGGAAGAGTGTAGTATAAAAAGCATGGTGTCAAACCCGAGGTTCTGCAAAGAACATTCTCCGATAATTGATTCAGCCCACACATTTCTATTAAAATCTTCATTAGGAACACCATAAAAGTGATGTCTGAAACCACTTTTGTGAAAGAGCATGTGGAAAATGCAGAACTCTTTGTTCTACAGTGCCCCAGATAACGATTTTACCTTAATCGAAATGCTTTGGGCTGAATAAATTACAGTTTACTTCACCTTAGATAATCTTTCTCCTTGCAGCACTGCCAAAGCATTGAAAGAATGGCACTGTGCAGGAAAGGAAAAGGGTAAGTAGTGTGGGGAAACAAGTGATCCCACATCTAAAATAAAGATGGCTGAGGATTAGAGCAAATGCTAACTGCAGAAAATGGATATAGCTTATAACTGGGCGATAAGAGATGAAACTACAGAATCATTGAAAGGGACCTTGCAGAGTTTAGTCCAACTCCTTAATCAGTGAAGGAATCATCAGACCATTCCAGACAAACGCTTTTCCAATTTTTGCTTGAAAACATCCAGATATGGAGCAACCAAAACTTCAACCATTACTTATAATCAAGAAATTTCTCCTTATTTTAACTTTGGATCTTCCTCTATGATTCCTTGGTGCTCTCTGAGCTTGGCTGTTTTCCTTTTAAAAAAAAACAATTTATTGTTTTATCATAGAATATAAAATACAAAATAGTAAAACAAACAAACAAAATGAAACAAAACAAAAGCATACATTCAACCCTAATAACAACAAAAAAAGAAAAGAAAAGAGTACAAAAAAGAGCAAAAAATGGTCAATTTAATTTAACATTTAACATGCAGGATCCACCCTGGCTGAATGTTGAAAGAAAAGAAAAAGCAATAAATTCTTCTCCCTTTTTGCATACATACATACACATGTACGTACATATGTACATACATATTTCCAGTGTTTGGCAAGAACAATCCTCACAGCTGTCACCATTTGAAAGAATAGCACCGCAATTTGCCGTTAATAAAAAAATCTTTCAATGGAAATGGATCAGGCTCTCTAACTCAAGGTCCATTTCCCACAGTGAGTGGAACTAATAGTCTGATCTATAATAGTCCAAAAAGTTTATTCCGAGGTTGCCTTTGTTGCAACAATTGAAATTTGTTGCAATTTCAGTCATGCATGCAGCTGTCAACTCTCAATATTTTGTCTGGACTGAGTTCAATCATATCCTTCCTACATAGCAGAAAACCTGCTGTTTTTTGAAGTCATCAACTGGAGCAGAACAAATCTTACATACATAAAAAAATTATTGGCTGTTAACCTATTTTATTCTCTATATTTATAACAGTAGTATTGGCACACACAACCCAAAATGTTGAGAATAACTCTCATTAACACTTATTATTTCTATTTTCTTCTATTAATTTTTTTAAAAATCCTTTTGATAATAATAATAATAATAATAATAATAATAATAATAATAATAATAATAATAATAATAATAATAATAATAATAATGTTTTATAATCAGTACAAAAAGCAATGTCATTGAAGATAGCACATCTTTCCAAATCTCAAAATAAAACAAAAAAGTGAAAAAACTCTCAGGTAGATGACTTTTATCTTATTCTGTATTACATTGCAATATTCTAGTGATAGCTCAGCTGTCTGCATCTCATGTTTGAGGCCTACTGAACAATACTGAGCTTTCTAGTATAACATAATTACATGAACACCTAGACTAAAATAGTTTTGTCTTGATCACTGTGAAAATGTGCAATGTTCAACAGCCCTGAAAATTTCTCATTTCTTTCCTGTGGAGAGGCACATTGGCACTCTTGTCTTGGGACACTGATCCAAGACCCATCTAAAAATAGCTATTTTCAATATATAAGGTTATATCTTGTCCATGAAGTTATTTTTCCTCCTATTTTGTTTCTTATTAGAAGCACTAGTCTGTTGTAGAGGTAGGATGAGACTTACTTTTGACATTCAAAGCAAAAAAAGTGTATCAAGGGCTTTTCACACTTAAAAGGAAAATATTAATGGTTAAGAATTTTATGTCTACATATGAAAAGTTCTCTTAGAGACCTAAGAGTTGGAATCACTTAAGCCAGGTGTGTCAAACTCACAATGTCACGTGATGTGTCATGATGTATCGTGACTTTTTCCCCATTGCTGGAGGTGGGGTAGGTGTGGTTTCAGCATGACGCATCCAGCCCAAGGGCCAGCAGTTTGACTCCCCTGAGTTAAGTTATAGCTTGCTCTATAGCTTCATGTACACTGTGTTGTTGTTTTTTTAAAAAAATCAGCTAATTATTATTACCCAATAGTAACCATATTATAAACTTGTCCTAACAGAGAACAGCACAGACACACATTTCAGAAGCGAACCATTTCTTTCCTTCTTCCAAGGTTTAACTCAAGACAATTTGGAGAGGATATCAAGAGTAGAATGATAAGGGGGAGGGGAGGGCAAAATCTTAGTTTAACTTATATCCAACACTGAAGCTGAGGGATCAGAAGTTCAGTGTGTATTCAGATAGATTTTCCATTGTTTCCAAGCTGTGGAGCTAGTTATGATAGCCAATAAATACCAAACCAATATTGGAAATAGATGTCCTGGCCAGAGGTTGGTTCAGAGGATGAGGAGGAGGAAGAGTTGAAGCTGGGACCATACGACAGGGAAGGCACACCAGAGACTGAGGAGGATGCTGTCTCAGGCCTCTCAGGCACCGGGGGAGGTTGTCGACCAGATGACCGGCACAGACACAATAGCCACCAGTGGTGCTGATAGCCAGCAGTGGTGCTGATAGACAGCCAATCTCCTCTGTCAAGGGACAGCTGCCTGCTCCACTGATCCAAGGAGAAGGAAAGTGGAATGTAGACAAGCTCAGAGAAGGCCTGCAAGACTACTCAGGAGGAGGTTGCCCCAACCCTCCTCACAAGGAACACTTGGATGGGAGTAACTTAAGGAGAAGCTGTGGTGAGCTAGTCTTTGCCAGAAACAATTGTTTGCTTTGGCTTATACTCCTCCAGCTTTTACTTGTGCCTGTTGCTGTTTGTCTTGCTTGAAATGTTGCTCTTCACATTTTGTTTTGGACTACACCCTTTTCTTGTGGCCTACATTTGGCTTTTGCTTCACTGGGGTTTTGGAACTGCTTCTTTCCTTGGATCTTTTTTTTTTTTTTTTGCATTGATAACTGCCATTGTCTTGTGCCTGGACCCTGCCTGCCTGATGGATTAGACTTGGAACCCTGGGCCTTGCCCTGTGAGCGTGCTCCTACTCTGTGGATTTTCTTGGTACTATAGGGGCTGATGTTTGGGGGACTAAAGGTGGCTGCCTTTAAGGTAGCATGAGGGGGGAGCCTTACCAGTTGTTGAAGGGTCATTGGTTGGAACTTTGTTTAAGAAAAATAAAGAACTCTTTAGAGGCCTGCCTTGCATTGACCACCTGGGTCATAACAATAGATATTTTTGGAAAAGCAATTATTTACTCTCAAATATTCATAAACAAGGTTGAAACATATTGTGCCATTCTAACCTTGATTGGGCAAGCAGTTCTCCCAACAAAGTCCAAAACTATATTGTGGGTCAGAGGAAGAGATACATTTCTAGGCACTTCAAATAAAGAGAAAAACTGGAGGCTGCTTTGCAAGTAAACTCCAAGCTTATAAATGATAATAAACATTTATAACATTTTTTCTTAAGATGAAGAGTGCAACGTGGAGATTTTAGGAGAGTCACTATTTCACTGTATCCTGTGCCAAAATATCATTAGAAGAGGAACTACAACAAGGTACCTGAATCAGTTCACTGCATTGATAGCAATTAAGTCACATAATATATTTAGCCAAGCCATTTGTTTTGTCATCTGAGGAAATAAATCTCCAAGTACTTTTGTCTCTTCACCAATTGTGAAAGTAAGATAATTTTAATTAGCTTAGATCCTCTTTGAGGGAAAGAGAACCAGTAAAACTAATAAGTATGAAGTCAGTCATGATTTTACTGCACCTAGATTCAAATTAATGAATTCTGCCTTTTAATAATATCAAAATTTGTTGCCTGAGGTAACCTCTTCACACTTTCTGGCCTTGACAAGAAGAGTTATGCAGATTAGCCTGAACCTATTAAAGAATAAGTGGGATAAAAGTGTAATAAATAGAATGAGAATATTCTATAGACTTTTTAAAGAAGCATTTGATGTCCCTATAAACTTACCATTCACATAGATCTTATATATGCAAATTCATTCAAATTCTGCAATGAATACTGGGGAAAATTCAGTGACAAACCCTGTGTTACTTTGTATTTTCAAGAGGAAGATTCTATAGGAGACCCAACTGCACGATTCAACTAAAATCCAAATTTTTACTAGTCATAATGTATAATGTACTCAAAGACTTTTGAAATGTTCATTAATTGCAGCCAGGTGTTAAAAGCCAACACATGCAGAGGGTTGTATTTCAATGGAAACAGAGAGAGCTAGAGCGCAAACATAAATATTTACTGCTCAGAGTAACTGAAGTTGGGTTTCTTATAAATTCAAAATAATAATACCTGGAAACCAAAGAATAGAAGACAAAAAATACAAAGACAAGCAGACAGAAGAAAAATAACTGTGACAAATGAAAACAAAGATTGTACCAATAATAATAGACATCTTTGGTGCAATCCCAAAACATTTGGAGCACCACTTGAACACCATAGGCATTGACAAAATCACCATTAGTCAATTGCTTCACAGCTTTCATACTGCCACAATACATTAGATGAAAAAGCAAACATGAGCCATTCATACTGTCTTCCTTTTTACTTTTGAGACATGTATGGAAATGTTAGTAAAGCTTCTTTTCTGATTTGAAACTTATTAAGCCATCTCTCCATGCTAAAGTTGGACAATTCTCCATAATAACACATTCTGCTCTCTACCTATTAGTTTGGTTTTTTAATTTAATTTTAATTTTAATCCCATTTATATCCCGCCCTTCTCCAAAGACTCAGTGCGGCTTACAAGCTTAGCAGTAGCCTTCATTCTATGTATATGCCTGCTTGTTAGGGCTTTCACCACCACCCCCAAGTGGCATTATTACAAAGTCAGCTTAATTGCCCCCAACAATCTGGGTCCTCATTTTACCTACCTCGGAAGGACGGAAGGCTGAGTCAACCTTGAGCCTGGTGGGACGCGAACCTGCACTAATTGCAGGCAGCTGGTGTTACTGAAGGAGGCATTAGCCCACTGCTCCACCAAGGCTCTTTTTTAAAGGGAGCAGATGCAAAATATTTCATTGTATTAATTTTCAAATATAACACTATAAATATTCACATTGCATCAAAAAGCAGCTGGGTTTGCTTTTCACACCAACAATTTATCAAGAATTTATTTCCTAATAATATTTTTAAAACAAATACAGCAGTATATACCTCAAGCTAGACAGCTTGTATATTTGCACTGGTGTTCACAAAATGGTCAGTTGACAAAATATGCAACTTGTAATAAGATACTATTTCCAATTGTGCATAAATATATTGACTACAACTCTTTTTAGGAATAGATTAAATATTTTGGATCTCAAAGATTGATGATGAAATGGATATAACTAGAAATGAAGCCTAACTAATGTTTGCTCTTTCTTTAAAAAAATACATGAAAGAACTTTATTTGCTTGAATAACAACAAGAATGAGAAACGTGATATCTATTCTCAGCTCAGTTTTGCCTGGACATATTTCAGCAAATCTAAGTCTTATTTTTTTCATGGCAAAAAAAAAATCTCATTTGGGGAAGAGAGAGTACTATTAGTTAAATGAGGACTTTATTTTGGGAAAAGCTGAAGCGTAAAAAATACTTCTTCATGCTCCATTATCTCTAGCAGAAAAAAGATGATCAAAGCATCATTAACATGAACAAGGACTATATTAACCTATAGATATTGCTGAATATTTTGGCTATGCCTGTGGGAGCCTCTTGGAGGAGATGTAAAGCAGGTGACTAGTTCCCAAATCTCTGATTTACAGGTAATAAGAACTGTGATGGATTTGAGAGGATAATAATTCCCTCCATCTTATCTACTAAGGATGATGTGCTTTCTAATCCAGTCACATAATCCCTACTAGGGATAGAAGGTTAAACTATAATCCATTCATCTCTATCATAACTGTTGAAGCCCTTGTCCTCATGGTATATATGCTCACTAACCCTTTTTTCCCCTTATGGATAAGAGAAGAGGATAGAGACCAAAAGAGAGTTGATATAGTTCATTCACAACTTGAAGCTGAATGTTTTCATGATCAGTTGAAAGGATCCCAAATGCTCATTTAGGGAGGTGATAGATGAAATCTGAATCTGATCAGAAAAAGGATTACTTATGATATACTTGTAATATGCAATTAAGGCAGAGGTGAAAGAATAAATAACCAGTTTGTTGTCATTTGCCCAATGGAACATGCTTCTTTCGCTTTGCTAGGTTTCTTCACACCCCAGTATAATAATAATTAGGTAATTATTTTCCTGGCAGTATTGTATTCAGCTTTAGTATGAAATGATATTTTTTTTTCTTTCATTACTACCTCAGGAGTGATTTGATAGACCTAGGGAAGAGCTGGGGAATTATGGCCCCTTTATGACTTGTGGACTTCAATTCCCAGAATTCCTGAATCAGTTGATGTCCACAAGTCATAAAAAGGCCATAGTTTTTTCCCCAGCCAAGGGTAACCCCCTCCTCCCCCCAAAAAAAATTATCTGTTGATAATGCTGTAGAGTTGAAAGACTCCCAGATGTGTTCCTTGAAAGAAATCTAATCAGGTTCCATTTATGTGCTGCACAGGTGAGGAAGGAAAGTTGTCAGGGTACAAGTATGAAAGGCCAGAGTTTGTGTGATAATGTTCAGACTATATTTTGTCATTCTTTGTGGTTTGTTCCAGGCACATATCATTTTATATTTTTCTTCTTTGAAATTGTAGGACATTGTTTTTCAGTTGATGTATTAACTACTGAATGAAATGTAAATCAAAATATTAAAAATAGCAGAAGTTTTGCTTGATTTGTGTCTTGAGCACATAAAGAGAATTATGGTCCTTCTCCCATGTCACTCTACTCTGAATGTTAATTATATTTTCCACATGCAAATATAGAACATGAATAACTGCTTTCCTCTGTGTGAAGGTAGATTTGCATTGACGCGTTTAAACTTACCAATTGTTTATATTTCCTTGCTATTGTTTGTTGTTTGCTAAACCTTTTATGCTACCAGTGGCTCTTGATTGTTTACAATAAAATAAATAAAGTTAAAACAAAAGTAATTAACACCCAAAATGAAAAGTTATTGGTAAACATCTTTGGGCACTTTTTAAAAATGTTCAATGCAAGGCAGTGACAATGAAGATGACTTCAATGAGCCGGATGATTTTTACAGAAACAATCATTTTCTCAAGTACTGTACTGCAGACCAAAGCCAAAGATAATAACCATCACTTGACATTTTATCTGGAAATAAATTAGCTATAGGTGCAGGCTTTTGACATAGATATAATGTTTGTTCAGAGACCAACCTGACTGTACAAACTGATTCCAGGCAGGTAAAAGCAGCAGTATGTAGAATATGTTACAGTAGTAGTAGTAGCAATAATAATAATAATAATAATAATAATAATAATAATAATAATAATAATAATAATAATAATAATAATAAAAGTTGGGAGGGACCTTAGAAGTCTTCTAGTCCAGCCCGCTGCTCAGGCAGGAAACCCTATACCATTTCAGACAAATGGTTGTTCAGTCTCTTCTTAAAAACTTCCAGTGTTGGAACATTCACAACTTCTAGAGGCAGGATGTTCCATTGATTAATTGTACTACCTGTCAGGAAATTTCTCCTTAGTTCCAGTTGCTTCTCTCTTTGGTTAGTTTCCATCTGTTGCTTTTTGTCCTGACTTCAGGAGCTTTGGAGAATAGCTTGACTCCCTGTTCTTTGTGGCAAACCCTGAGATATTGGAACACTGCTATCATGTCACCCCTCGTCCTTCTCTTCATTAAACTAGACATACCCAATTCTTCCAACCGTTTCTTATATGTTTTAGCCTCCAGTCCCCTAATCATCTTTGTTTCTCTTCTCTGTACTCTTTCTAGAGTCTCAGAAAGAGTACAGAGAAGAGTTTAGTAGTTTAGTGTCGAGCATAATAGAGCATGTACTACTGTTTTGTGAACACATTCTTTCAAAGAAGACATTTGCATAAAAAGTTCCAGTGGGAAAGAAAAGAGATTCAGTTCTAGAAGTAGTCATTCGGTATCTATTTGCTTCCTTTTGGACACTGTGACCCCATTCAGAATGGTGAGATCCACTTCTCCAATGCCTCCTATTTTCTCCACAAAACATCCCCATGAGGTGGAATGAGCTGAGAGGGAATGACTGGCCCAAAGTCAGCCAAATGGCTTTCATGCCTTTGGGAGCCCTAGAACCAATGTTTCCTGCTTTCTAGGCCAGCACCTTCACCACTGTAGCAAATTGGCTCTCTAAAGAAATCAAAGGAAAAATGGACACTCAGTTAGGTAATTTGGAAAGTACTATGATCATTGATAGCCAAAACCACTGCGAGGTTCAAAAAAGCTAGCAAAATCATAACATTTCTGTCAGTCCCATCAAGCCAACCAAAGCAGTCTCAAATTGATAGTGCACTACAAAGCCAAACTGAAATGCTTTCTTCATGACAGTCTGCAGTTGAGAAAGCAAGGCTATCTCAATCATCTTCCCCAGAGTTGAAGTCTAGAGACTGTCCAATAATTGTCTAGCTTCACAGAATCTAATGAAGGCTTTTTAATAAATGTCTTCTTTAAACAAGGAAACAGCTTGTCCTTTCTCAAAGAGGCATTTATGATATTAATTAAAGTATATCTAATAACATCTAACTATAAGATAATAAGCCAAGCTGGGCCTCAATCCAAAAGACAAGTAGAGGAGCATATTGCTTCAAGCAGCATGTTTCTTTCCTCAGGTGTCACAAATTGAAAATGATTCATTCCAGCCACCATATATGAGTTAACAGACTCTGTCTTGATAGGCTCTTCTCTTCCCATTTCTTGCACTTACACACTTCCTTTTTCTGAACCTTCTTTACTCCTCAAACCTCATATTCTTTGGACTATAAATATTTTGCTCTTGAAAATTCTAACCTTTGAAGTGTCACAAAGCTAACAAACATTTGGGGTTACATCCCATATTGCAAAAACAATTCATCCAGTGCAACTTTTCCTTCTACATTTCTTCCTCCTATACCTCTCTGTTCTGAACTGTTCCTGAATCAGCCAGAGTTTTGAGGAGACCTGAGACAGAAGTGAATAAATATCTCTAACTAGCAGGTCAGCCATAGTGTGAAGGTTTTCTATCACATATTCAGTACAAAGCATTGTATGGAGAAACACCACTATAAAACAAATACTTGAGTCTGAAATAAAATATTCCCAGTGGGGGATAATACTATACTGCTATTTCTGAAGTACCCCTTACTTAAAAGAAATTTAAACTTCCTATGTTTTCGTTCCTGTTGAGAAATACTACGGTTGCAATTAGCAAGAAAATTGTTTATTTAAAATAACATTTAGGTATCAACCTTTCTTTTAATATCTGTTAAGGAAGCTCTGAACAGTGTCAATTATTAAAAAACAAACTGTTATTTATTTAATATTATATACTATATTATACCTGCTCGTACAGTAACAAGCTAGGGAAAAATGAACAAAACAAATTTTAAAAGAATATTATATTAACATGTAAACAAATAAATGAATTTACATTTATTTTATTTATTTTATTTTATTTTAATTCCATTTATATCCCGCCCTTCTCCGAAGACTCAGGGCGGCTTACAAGCTTAGCAGTAGCCTTCATTCTATGTATATGCCTGCTTTTTAGGGCTTTCACACACACCCCAAGCGGCATTATTACAAAGTTAGCTTAATTGCCCCCAACAATCTGGGTCCTCATTTTACCTACCTCGGAAGGATGGAAGGCTGAGTCAACCTTGAGCCTGGTGGGACGCGAACCTGCACTAATTGCAGGCAGCTGGTGTTACTGAAGGAGGCATTAGCCCACTGCTCCACCAAGGCTCCTTTACATTTACAGACAATAATTTCACATATCTATGGATATGTATACATGGATATTCACAAAATACAGATAGCATTTTTTCACATATAAATTAATGAGATGGCACAATAGGACATATTATCATTCTTATAATTAGTGGAGCAATTGCATGTTAAATAATCTATGCTACACTTTGTATTAGAAATCTATTTGGTAAAGGTGAGAAAGAATTGATAGTAACATGTTGTTTAAATAATAAACACCAGGCTTATGTTTCACTTCCTAATTTGAAGAGGGATTGTTTTAACATTTAATATGATATTTTCACAGATTATGGTTTGTGGCAAAATCGTGTTATTAGGATCGTGTTATTAGGACTGCTCAAATATTCCATTGCCTCAGTTTCCTTGAAAAATTTCCCTCCTTTAAAAATAGGGAACAATTTTAGGTCTTTTTTGGGGGGTGGGCAGGGGGAGTTTCTCCAAAAACTTTGGGAGGGAATTACCATTTGTTATGCATATTCATTTTAAGGTTCCTTCTCCTTTAAAAAAAACACTGGATTCCAGATGTGATTCAGAGTGCTGACCATCACCTTTAAGGTCCTTCACGGTTCTGGATTATCTAAAGTAGCACCTTTTCTCATATCTACCTGCCCATCCAACCATACAAAACAGAGTTAATTGCTTCCAGGCTCCATCTCTTCAAAAATGCCATTTGTCAGGATGTAAGAGACAGGCATTTTCAACTGCTGTCCCATGCTTAGAAATTCCCTTGGCAGTCCAGTCCAAGAAACCTTTCCTTTCTTGAGTTTGAGGAGACAAGCTAAGACTTGATTTGTCCATCTAGTTTGGAGTGTGGAATGTTTAAAGGGTTGGGATGTATTGATGGACAGATGACTTTGTATTTTTTTATCCATTACAAATGCTTTTGAGATTTTTATGATACTTATTTTTGGGATGGGTTTATTTTTAATGAGATTTTTTTTTAAAACATGATTTTCTCTTATTGTTAGCCACCAGAACTTTTGGGAATGAAGAGCATACTGATATTCCATGTAAATAAATAAATAAGTATAGTCAAATAAATATAGCAAAACATCAGTACCGGCTACACAATATATACTATAGAGATATAAAAGAGATAGAGATAGAGGTTAACAATGTGACAAAGAGGCCCCCAAATTAAGCATCTCATTCTGATAGTTTTGTGAATCCATATCAAAGATCAATATGAGTTGCAAGGTATGAATTACAAGAGAAAAACAATATTCAGTGAAAAAAACAAAAAAAAAACCAAATGGTGTACTGAGTTATCATGCAAGCAATATATCACAGCTGAGGATATATCAATACTGCACATCCATATTGATTTTTCTTTCCTTTTCCTTAGAAACTCAACCAATATATCATGGCTGATTATATAGTGATAAAATATTCAGTACTGCCATTATTTCAGTATAGTATTTTTCTTCTCCTTTGTTTTCAGCCTGCAAGCCATGATCTTGCCATTTACTTCCCCTCCTAGGCTGAAACTTTGTGTCCAGTTGCATGAGTGTAATTACATTGGTTACAAACTAAGTTTCTTTTTTCCTGCATTTTTGAGGAAATGAGGGTAAAATTTTCGGAAGTTAAGACAAAAGGAATGACATTTGGAACCATACATTCTGGTGTGTGGAAAATATTATGTTGTTCATAGTGATGAAGGGAGTCTAAAAGGCCTTTTTTCATCAGTGTTCTCAATAAAATCAGTAAAAAGGCTTCTACCAGAGGCTTTGCAAAGAAATCCATGGATGTTTCTGGGAAGCGGTGCATTTTATGAAGTAGAAAACAAGGAAGAAGAAAGAATAGTAGTGTTGAAGGAAAAGTTTTCATCAGGATCCAGTCGAAGCCAGGAATAAACAACATGGCGACTGCTTTAGAAAAAAAGGTTGCAGTTTATTGAAGAGGAGAGCCAGACAGAAAGATGGCTCTGGAAAAAGAAAGAGTGAATACATGTAGTAGGGAGTGGGTTTTTATACCCTCTTGGGGTTTTCTTTGGAGTTGTTTACTGTTCCTGTTTCAGGCTTTGTATTTCCTGTGTCATGTACTTTGACCTGAGTCTGAGTGTGACCCTTTGGCATCTGTGGCTTAATCCTATTATGTCCTATCTGTGGGTGGAGTATGTAATTTTAGGTGTCTTTCTCTTCCTAAGCTTCTAGCTGCAGGGCTCCAACCTTCCTGAATGGATTATTACATCTGCATTTTTACAGAGTTGGTTTCTGCTTTGGGGAGGGAGGACTTGGGGCTATTAAGAGAAACTGGACATGCTTTTCTGTCTCTTTAAGATCCTATGAGGAAATATAATATTCTGTCCTTTTAATATTTCCTACTGGGGGGGAGCTGACTTCCCACAGTAGCTTGAACCTATAGAAATGCCCTTAAAGTTACATTTTTAATTTAGCAGTGCTACATTACTGCCTTTTGTTGGATTTTCACAGATCCAAGAAAGTTCTGGAACTATGAAATTATATACTGCTCAAAAAAATAAAGGGAACACTTAAACAACACAATGAATTGTATTTAATAGTAGGATGTCTTATCTTGTGTTCCCTTTATTTTTTTGAGCAGTATATATTACAATTATATTCTAAAATTAATACTTTATATGGTCAGTTATTTCCTGACCATATGCAGTTTATTCACTATCTGATTGGTTATCAGCTTACTTGGCAGCTCTAATTTTAAATGAATGGGTGGTGATAAATACAAGCATCAAGATCATGCAGTTAGCTCAGATTTACTCTTAGTGCAAATACTCAATTTATACACTCTATATTGATTTATTAGAGTAAGATCAGTCAATACATTGCCATGATGCACAAGTCCCATAAATAGCTATCTCCAAATCTGTGGCTCTACAAAGTAATTATAAAAGAACAATCCCTTTGTATAGAACAGGATAAAAAAGATCCAAGGTATTTCATGAGATGCTTCCATAAATATATCCTGGCATAATACATAAACTTTGTTTAATTCATCTAGAGTAAATTGCCTTTTACTTGTTTCATGCACATAACCACTAGCATGGGTTAAAATAAGATTATAGGATGTTTTTTTTTAAAAAAGCTACCCAAAACACCTTTCAAAACTCTTAATTTATTCTTGTATTCAGAGAGTTAGGATGAGGCCTGGCATGACTACCCATCCCCAATGTTTAGTTTGTTGCTGGGATAAATTAAGAATCATATTAAAAAAACTGTTTTGTAAAACTGATGCCAAGATGAGAAGTTGAATTATTTATTTATTAAATAAATTTATATGCTGCCCATCTTTGCTGTCCAAAGTAACCTTTGTACTCTGTTTTTCTTACGGAGACTCACAGTTTTTAATTATGCAAGAAAAAAGGTGATACCTATTATGGCACTTTCATGTCATTCAGTAACAACTACAACAACTTTATTGATTAGCCCTTGGGCCATATCAAAGTGCAAAGTTCCAGCAACAAACCGTCACCAAAACTTGATAAAAGCAATCCAAAATGGAATTTGATAAAATACAATTTAAAATGGAATTAAAATAAAATACAATTTAAGATGAAATAGTAATAAAATACAAATTTAAGATATAGATAAAATATAACATTATATTTCGGAGTCGCCCTTACAATCTACCCCAATCAGTCCCACATATGCAGATCTTAACCGGATCATTTTGTTCAAATACTGTGCTACATTGGATGTTATTTTCAAGTTCTGACCAGACATAAGATATTTTTTTTTGATATGGGGATCCCAATGGGTCATTCATTTGGTATATAGACCAAGATACCTGTCTCTCACCCTCTTATACAGACAACAGTCAAATAAGATGTGAGCCAGGTCCTCTACCTCAGCCGCTCCGCAAATGCAGAGACGCTCATTGTACGGTATAGCATGAAATCTCCCATATCTGACCATTGTGTCAAGCTGTTCAAATCTTGCTCTCGTAAATATCTCCCTACGATGTTTTGGGAGTTGTGACTTCAAATAACTGTCCACTTGAAAAGTACATTTGTATTTACTCAGCCATTTCAAGTTACCCACCTTACTAAGGATAGCTATATCAGTTTGTGCTTCTATATCCTTAATTCTTTGGGCAACTCTTTTTTTAGATTGTTCTCCTGTAACGCAAGAAACAGGAAGGCCACAGCTTCTTACAAAATTTGTTAGTTTGGTGATCCAGGAGATTTGTGATTGTAGTTTTATTTGCTCTAGTAGGCATAATTTGGGGAGTCTATCAGTCTCCATTTCATTAACTTTGCACCAGTAGTTATAAGCTCTAATTTTAGATAATGCCTGAATTGTATGAATTCCCAATTCAGCTCTAACTGCTGCAGCAGATGTTCTTGGATCTACACCCAAAATACATCTCAGGTGCTGGGACTGTGTTTGTTCTAAAACTGTGGTTGAGTAAAGACCCCAAATTTCTGCTTCATACAAGAGCATTGTCGTAACCTTAGCCTTATAAACCTTGAGTAATGGAGCTAAGGACCCTGGGTAACTATGTTTCTTTAGTTTGAGCAATAAATTCAAACGGGCTTTTGCTCTAAATGTACTCCGTTGATGATAGCAGGCCCAAGATCCAGTCTTGGAAAAAGTTACTCCCAAATATACAAAGGTATTAGCCTGCTCAATTGGTTCACCATCTAATTGCCAATAATGTCTCTGATGGTTTCTTCCAAACACCATTATTTTTGATTTAGATTTGCTAATGATTAGGGAGTTATCCTGGCAATGAGCTGAATCTTCTTAATAGTCTACATCCTACTTGTGAGTATGATAATAAAATCATATCATCAGCATAAAGCAAGCTGTTACAGTAAGTATTTAGGATCATCGGCATGTGTACCATGGAATCCTTCATTAACCCTGGCAAATCATTGATGTATAAATTAAATAATAATGGGGCCAGGATACACCCTTGCCTTATCCCTTTATTTGTGTGAATCCTGTTAGTCAGGGCCCCATTAACCCCATACCACACCCTCAAACAGGTACTTGTGTAAAGGGCTTTAATCAAAGCCAGGAGTCTGGGTTCTATTTTAAGAGATGTCAATTTACTCCATAGTACGTCTCTATTTACCATATCAAATGCTGCTGTAAGGTCTATAAAAGCAGCAAACAGGGGTCTCCTCTTATAGGCATATTTGGCAATTAGATGGTTCAAGACAAAGCAGTTATCAATAGTAGATCTGTTTTGTCTAAAACTTGCTTGTTCTTCTGTGAGGATGTTGTTTTCCTCTACCCAGGTTTCAATTCTGTTCAAAAGGTACCTAGCATATATTTTTGCTACAATGTCAATCAGGCTGATGGGCCTATAATTACTAGGATCCTTTTTATTCCCTTTTTTATATATGGGGACAACTATTGCCATCTTCCACCCACCAGTTGGGAAATTTCTTAAATAATTCTGCTGGTAAAAAATCCTTGCCTGGGGCTTTATTGCTCTTTAAGCTTTTAATGATGGACTGTATCTCGTTTTCTGAGACAGGTGGACAAGGGGGGAGAGTTCTAGGATTTACCAAATCACTGTTTAAAAATAATTTCTTTACCGGTTCGGTGGGGGCAAACAAGCACTGATAATAATTCTCCCAGTCCGCAGCAGAGATTGGTATGTCAAATGCAAATCTCCGTTCCTTCAGGATACCTGCTACAGAGTGCCAAAATAATACTGAATTATGACTTCTAGCAGCCAACACAAGTTCTGACCAGATTGAAATGGCAAAATGTTTTTTCTTTAATGTTATAGGGTTTTTTTTTATATTCCCTTCTTGTGCGCAGCATCTTAGCTTGTATATGGGCAGTAGGATTCCTCTGGGCAAGCCTCATGACTGCCTTCAATTTCTTTTTCAGTCGCTGGCAATCAGGATCAAACCAGCAAGGTCTACCCACTTGGGCTCTTTTTGTAATAGGTTTAGCTGTTAGGTGTTTCTTCAGTATGTTACAAAGATTGGAGAATGCATTGAAGGCTGACATCCAGTCAGTAGTAGATGACTGTATTGTTCTAGCCCATTTAGTAGCATTCTCTGTTTTAAGGCATTCTAATATTGCCTTAGTATCAACTTTGGCCCAAATTAACCTTTTATTTTGGGTCACCTCTACCTTTTTGGTGAGCCATCTGTCAGCCACGTTATATGGTCTTATATTTGAGCAGCCTTGCAATGTCACACTTACAGGCTGATGGTTGCTATTGTCGCTAAGGTGTACTGTGACGTCTGAGAAGAGGTCAGCCTTATCTCTAGACACACAAAAGAGATCCAGTACACTACTTGAATTGGCTGAGTGGTATGTATAAGGGTATGTATAATTCTTGTCCTTACCTCCTAAAATTTGGAGATTACCCTTAAAAATTAAGGAGACTAGGAGCAGGCCAGCGGCATTATTTTTACAGTCTCTCGAGAGCCACTGAGGATGATTATCAAAGAACTCCCCTGGGATTCCCTTCTTCTGGGCAAGTTCATACAGAGAGGGACCCAGTCTAACATTCAGATCTCCTAATAATACCACTATGGACTGAGGGTACAGTATAGATATATCTTCTAAGATAACTTCCAAGCCCATCCAATATTCAGATTTATAGTGCTGGGATGTGCTTGGAGGAATGTACACATTTACCAATATTAACTCAAACTGGTCATATTCAAATTTGACAGCTAGAAAGAACGGAAACTTATCTTCATTATATAATTTCTCTCCCTGCCATTGCAACTCTTCCTTTATAAGAATGCATAGCCCACCAGAGGGTCTCCCTTTGTTCTTTGTTTTTAGGGCTGGGGAGGCCCATCCCTGAAAGCCTGGCAATTGTACTGGTTCATCCACTTCGGTTAGCCAGGTTTCTTGAAAGGCTATTACGTCAAATCTAGAGAGAAAGCTCATTAGTCCACTATCAACCATCCATTTCCAGCCAGCTATGTTCCAGGTCATCAACTGTATGGGGTTCTCAGAGGCAAGGTGGTCTGACTTGGTTGATTAGCTAGATAGTAAAAATGCCAGATGTCAACTTTACATTGGAGCTTGGTCAATATCATCTAAGCTTCCCATATAAAGACAGTTGTTGTGAGGTTCAATATTTGTCCTAATGGGTTGCAGAACTTGTTGTTGCTCCTCTATATCTTGGATGCCAGTGTGCCTCTGCTCTTGCTCCAAGAATGATTTTTTTTTTCCAATGGACAGGTACTCTGGCTTGAGTCTATAAATGTAGATTTATGTCCATTTTTGGAGGGGCATGGCTGAGGGTTCATCTTGTGGAAAGATGTTGTGGGAACTTCTAAATCAAATGAGGATGTAAGCTGGATTATGTCCTTAGTGTTTGTCAGCTTAGGGGGCACTGTGATGAAGCCCTTTGTCTTTCAGTTGTTTCTCAGAGGCTGGGTCAGTCAGTACAGTTACCCCACTCTCAGCCTGTGTGACAACACCTTTTTTTCTGTTGAGGTAAAGGCAGATTGTTGATTAAATATCTTGTCACAAGGTTGTGTGGTTAGTGGAGCCAAATTAAATAGAGGCTTTGCTGTAGATTGAGTTGTCGTCAGTGCCTCTTTTAGATCATTATATCTTTGAATGATGTTAACTTGCTCAGGTTCAGGTAATGCACTGAATAGGTCAATCAACATTTCCTCTGGCAAATCCTCAGCAGTTCCTGCAGTTGTGGGTAACACAGTTCGTATATTGCTTCTTTGCTTTCTCAGGGTCAGTTCAGTTGCAGCAGCCTCCGGCTTAGCAGTGTGAGGGCTGTTGCAGCCTAGATTTAAAGTGACAGTTCCCTCTTGGTGATGCTGTTTCAGGAGTGGGCACACTTTTTCTGAGCAAAAGACCCTTATTGGAAATATTGAGAAGATGCTCAGAAAGGGCTTCATTCTGAAGAGCATGGAGGAAATTGTGGGCTGCTTGAACGATAGGAGAATTCTCATACATTGTGTTCTTGCTGGCAGCCACTCTGCATGTAGTAGATCTATCAGAGTGAATTCACAGCAGAGCAGCTGGCTCAGAGACAGCCTAATAGCTTTTCTATTGCTCCAACACCCTCTATTTACTCTCTTGTCATAAATTTGCAAAGTAACCTGGTTAGTTTGCAGACTGTAGTTATATTGGTCATCTCTTAGACCTTTGCCTGATTGAGTGTTTTCTCTGTAGGTGTTCAAATTTTTGGGAGGAGAACAAGATCCTTCTCTAGTTTCATTTTCTGAGTTAGCCATCCCATGTCTGTCCATGGTTATCCTCCCAAGTCCTTCTACAGTATTTGGGTGGCTCCTAACAAACTTTGCAAAGGATTCTTTCAGGCAGTTGACCTTATTTATGACAATTGACAAGAGATCATATATTGAGTTTACAGTTTGAGCTGTAAGCAAACATTGTCTAGAGAGGAAGTCTGTCACATTTTCCCCCTTCAAATTTGCTACATCTCCCTCCTGTGCAAAAGAGGCTGTTGCCGGATTCCAAGGAGGGGAGCCATTCTCCAAGAGGGAGGAGGACAACTCCACATGCTGTCTGCTCTCCAGTTCAGTTTGTAAGTCCCATTCCAATGAGTCACATAAATTAAATTTATCTGATAAGGTGCCTGCGAATGAGTTACTTACTGGAGCAGACTGTCTGTTTGCAATATAATCCTCCATTTTCTGCTACTTCAAAGGCTTGGATATACTTTCTGCTGCAGAGTGCTGCCTCTTCCTTCTTTTCCCCATTCGGTTTGTTAAAACAGGTTTAAAAATAAGTTTAAAACTATGGTTTAAAAGGTTAAAATGGGTTAAAATGGGTTTAAAAAGTTAAAAAGGGGTAGGTTAAAATACAATATTAAAAGAGGTTAAAAAGTTAAAATAAAAATAAAGTAAAATAAAATAAAACTTTTACTTTTGGAGGAGCTCTTTACAGCCTTTGCTGCCTCTCCACCATCTTGGCTCCACCCCCTGATTCAGTATATATTTAGTTTGGAGTTCCTTCTAAGAATTGTCAAATCTATCACTTTCCCTCTTTGTTCCATATATGATTTATTTTTCACTCTCAAAGTTTTTCCAATCCCTTTTAAGATGAAATAAAAGGTACAATATATTGTTACCGATAGTGGATTGATCAAATTGACACCAATGCAGATCAAAAATGATCAGTACAGAAATCTATATTTTCACTAATCCATCTGGTGCAGTGTACCCATAAGCACCATAAAATACAAATGGTGCTGGCTGTTGCCAAGTGTTGTGTTTGTAAATGTGTTTCTTCCCATATTCCATAGGCTATATTTGAGTTTCACAACAAAGAAGATGGCAACAGGGATAACATGCCATTTTGAAAGCATAACCAACAGGCCTAGAAGCCAATGTCTATGTGAACAAATATAAAAATATTCTCTAGAATTCATCCTCAGATGACCAAATTTTGCATTAGCTACAACTGCTAAATTGTCTGCAAGAATGATCCCAAGAAATTTTTGTTATTGTTGCTAGTTGCGAAGTCGTGTCCAACCCATTGCAACCCTATGGACAACGTTCCTCCAGGCCTTCCTGTCCTCTACCATCTTCTGGAGTCCATTTAAGCTCACGCCTACTGCTTCAGTGACTCCATCCAGCCACCTCATTCTCTGTCGTCCCCTTCTTCTATTGCCCTCAATTCTTTGGCGCTCAGCCTTTTTTATGGTCCAACTTTCACTGCCATACATTGCAAGTGGGAAGACCATAGCCTTAACTATACACACTTTTGTTGACAGGGTGATGTCTCTGCTTTTTAGTGTGCTGTCTAGATTTGCCATGGCTTTCCTCTCCAGGAGCAAGTGTCTTTTAATTTCTTGGCTACAGTCCCCATCTGCAGTGACCTTGGAGCCCAGGAAAATAAAATATGTCACTACCTCCATTTCTTCCCCATCTATTTGCCAGGAATTGAGAGGGCCAGATGCCATGATCTTGGTTTTCTTAATGTTTAATTTCAACCCAACTTTTGCACTCTCCTTCTTCACTCACAACAAGAGGCTCTTTAGTTCTTCTTCACTTTCTGCCATTAGAGTGGTATCATCTGCATATCTTAAGTTGTTGATATTACTTCCGGCAATCTTAATTCCAACTTTTGATTCATCTAGCCCTGACTTTCTCATGATGTGCTCTGCATATAAGTTAAAAAGGCAAGGTGACAGTATACAGCCTTGCCGGACTCCTTTCCCAATTTTGAACCAATCAGTGGTTCCGTGTCCATTTCTCACTGCTGCTTCTTGGCCCACATATAGGTTTCTCAAGAGACAATTAAGATGGTCTGGTACACCCATCTCTTTAACGACTTGCCACAGTTTGTTATGGTCCACACAATCAAAGGCTTTAGCATAGTCAATGAAGCAGAAGTAGATGTTTTTCTGGAACTCTCTAGCTTTCTCCATGATCCAGCGTAATGTAGCAATTTGATCTCTAGTTCCTCTGCCTCTTCAAAATCCTGCCTGTATTTCTGGTAGTTCTCGATCCACATACTGTTGGAGTCTAGCTTGTAGGATTTTAAGCATAACTTTACTAGCATGTGAAATGAGTGCAATGGTGCGATAGTTTGAACATTCTTTGGCACTGCCTTTCTTTGGAATTGGAATGTAAACTGATCTTCCTGTGGCCACTGTTGAGTTTTCCAAAATTGCTGGCAAATTGAGTATAGCACTTTTACTGCATCATCTTTTAAGATTTTAAATAGCTCAGCTGGAATACTGTCACCTACACTAGCTCTGTTGCTGCTCAGCTTTCCTAAGGCCCACTTCACTTCACATTCTAGGATGTTTGGCTCAAGGTCAATGACCACTCATTCTTATCTCTTCTAGCTATTCTCTGGAATTCTGCATTCAGTTAGGCGTTTTTTTCTTTTTCTCCCTTGCCTTTCGCTTCCCTCCTTTCCTCAGTTATTTGCAAAGCTTCCTCAGACAGCCATTTTGCTTTCTTGAATTTCTTTTTCTTTGGGATGGTTTTAGTTGCTACCTCTTGTACAATGTTGTGAACCTCCATTCATAGTTCTTCAGGCACTCTGTCTATCAGATCTAATTCCTTTAATCTGTTTAACAGGGATATGATTTAGTTCATACCTGAGTGGCCTAGTGCTTTTCCCTACTTTCTTCAGTTTAAGCCTAAACTTTGCAACGAGAAGCTCCTGGTCTGAGCCACAGTCAGCTCCTGGTCTTATTTTTACTGGAATACTGTCATCTCCACTAGCTTTGTTGTTGCTCAGCTTTTCTAAGGCCCACTTCACTTCACATTCTAGGATGTCTGGCTCGAGGTCAGTGACCACCTCATTGTGATTATCAGATATGTTAAGCTCATTCTTGTATAGTTCTTCTGTGTAATTTTGCCACCTCTTCTTAATCTCTTCTGCCTCTGTTAGGTCCCTGCCATTTTGGTCCTTTATCATGCCCATTTTTGCATGAAACGTTCCCTTCATCTCTCCAATTTTCTTGAAAAGATCTCTGGTCCTCCCTATTCTATTGTTTTCTTCTATTTCTTTGCACTGTTCATTTAAGAAGGCATTGTTATCTCTTTTAGCTATTCTTTGGAATTCTGCATTTAATTGGGCGTATCTTTCTTTTTCTCCATTGCCTTTCACTTCCCTCCTTTCCTCAGCTATTTGCAAAGCTTCCTCAGACAGCCATTTTGCTTTCTTGCATTTCTTTTTCTTTGGGATGGTTTTGGTTGTTACCTGTTGTACAATGTTGCGAACCTCTGTCCATAGTTCTTCAGGCACTCTATCAGATCTAATTCCTTAAATCTATTTGTCACCTCTACTGTATATTCAACAGGGATATGATTTAATTCATACCTGAGTGGCCTAGTGCTTTTCCCTACTTTCTTCAGTTTAAGCCTAAATTTTGCAATGAGAAGCTCATGGTCTGAGCCACAGTCAGCTCCTGGTCTTGTTTTTACTGACTGTATAGAGCTTCTCCATCTTTGGCTGCAGAGCATATAGTCAATCTGATTTCTGTGTTGACCGTCTGGTGATGTCCATGTGTAGAGCCGTCTCTTGGGTTGTTGGAAAAGAGTGTTTGCTATGACCATCGTATTCTCTTGACAAAATTCTATCAGCCTGTGCCCTGCTTCATTTTGTACTCCAAGGCCAAATTTGCCTGTTATTCCGGTTATCTTTTGGCTTCCTACTTTAGCATTCCAATCCACCATGACGATAAGGACATCATTTTTTGGTGTTAGTTCTATAAGGTGCTGTAGGGCTTCATAGAACCGGTCAATTTCATCCTCTTCAGCACTGGTGGTTGGGGCATAGACTTGGACTACTGTGATATTGAATGGTTTGCCTTGGATTCGAACTAAGATCATTCTGTCATTTTGGGGATTATATCCCAGTATTGCTTTTCCTACTCTTTTATTGACTATGAAGGCTACTCCATTTCTTCTGAGGGATTCTTGCCCGCAGTAGTATACCTGATGGTCATCAGAATTAAATTCACCCATTCCTGTCCATTTGAGTTCGCTGATACCTAAGATGTCGATGTTTAGTCTTGTCATCTCTTGTTTGACCACGTCCAGCTTTCCTTGATTCATGGATCTTACATTCCAGGTTCCTATGGAGAAAAAATCTTTACAGCATCGGACTTTCCTTTCACCACCAGACACATCCACAGCTGAGCGTCCTTTCGGCTTTGGCCCAGTCGCTTCATTCTTTCTGGCGCTATTAGTACTAGCCCTCTGCTCTTCCCCAGTAGCATATTGGACACCTTCTGACCTGAGGGGCTCATCTTCCAGTGTCATATCGTTTTGCCTTTTGGTACTGTCCATAGGGTTTTCATGGCAAAGATGTGGAGTGGGTTGCCATTTCCTTCTCCAGTGGATCAGATTTTGTCAGATCTCTCTGCTATGACTTTTCCATCTTGGGTGGCCCTGCACGGCATAGCTCATAGCTTCATTGAATTATGCAAGCCTCTTCGCCATGACAAGGCAGTAATCCATGAAGGGGTAAGAAATTTAGAGTCTTCTAAATAGTAATAGTATTTTAATACAGATAGTCCTCGACTTAAGACCACAATTGAGTCCAAAATTTTGGTTGTTAAGTGAGTTTTGCCCCATTTTATGACCTTTCTTGCCTCAGTTCTTAAGTGAATTACTGCAGTTGATAAGTTAGTATCCCGGTTGATAAGCAAATCTGGCTTCCCCATTGATTTTGTTTGTCAGAAGGACTCAAAATGACATAACATTACATAGCATGAGACATAGCAAAGGTCATAAATATGAACCAGTTGCCAAGCATCTGAATTTTTATTACATGTTCATAGGGATACTACAAAGGTGCTAACTGAAAAATGGTCATAAGTTACTTTTTTCAGTGCCGTAACCTTTCACTAAACAAACTATTGTAAGTTGGTGACTACCTGTATTTTCATTAATGGCCATGCAGATGAATTTTGGAATCTCCAGAGTGATCCCTTCAGAAAATTGCAATTTTATTTGCTATTTTTTAAAAACAAACAAACCCCAAAACCCAAAATCCTATTAATATATAGGTGACATTCCTCTCAATAGTTTAAGTGATACAGATCATAGTGAACATTTGGATATAGTTCAAAATCTCAGCAATATGAAAAGATCCTTTGACAAGGTTTAGCCAGATTGCCATTCTAAAAAGTGCCTAAGGTAGGTCAAACTGCAGGAATGAATTATGGTACTGTTTGAGGAGTTAAAACTCTAAAGCAGAAGTGTCCAACCCCTGGTCTGTGGACCGGCATCAGTCCACGGTATGTCAGAAATCAGGCCGTGCAAACAAGGAAAGCCCCATCTGTGGGAAGCAGGAAACAGGCAGAACCACGCCCCCTGTTTTTCCACGGAACCAGTCGCTGGTGCCCAAAAGTTTGGAGGCACCTGCTCTAAAGCACTGTTATGATAAGTTAACAATCTTCAATCTCTGTATCTGGGAGGTATGTGCAGTTAGCCCATAACCATGATCTACCTTGTCCTGCATTGTATGGCTCTTCCTGAACAGACTTAGTGAACTTCTTTCTCATACACATGCATTTCAGGCAAACTACCTAGATAAAAATATTGCCAAGTGACCTGCAGAAATAACTTCCACAATGCTAGTCAGCAGATATAAATTGGGCTACATCTTTGCAATCTTAGTAAGTTTGTCTAAGTAACTCTTATTGACACAAATAAATTGATATCTGAAGTGTCTGATGTTATAATTGAATTGCAAGGAAGGCACTTGTGCTTGAGAGCAACATCTTGAAAGTCAATGAGTTAGGTTGAATTGCTTTTTTTTAGAAATTATACTAAGAACATTTATTTGCCTTTACTACATTAAAAATGAGTATGATGAATGTAACTTGTAAAGCTAGAAAAAAGCCATCTTGAATTTGAATGATAGCATCTAGAAATGTGGTTATTTAATATAAATGGCCCCTAGATAGGTAATTTCTATGCTCCTGTGAACAAAAGCAGTCTTAAAGGGGTGCATTATCAACCATCACTATATCATAATTTCTATTCTTGCCTATATTCCTTTCCAACCCTTAAAGGTAGTAATGTGGCATCTGTAAGCAGGATCACATAACCATTAAGATTTTAACATGAACATTATGGCTGGTGGGATATTATTATCCAGATGAAGAAATTAAAACTATGATTTAAATCATTCAAATCAAATCAATCATCAAGTTATTTTCAGAATTATGTATATCTGAGATGGTTAGTTACTAAAATATACAATACTCATCTAAGACAAGTTTAACATAGAAGACAGAATAACAGAGTTGGAAGGGACCTTGGAGGCCATCTAGTCCAACTCCCTGCTTGAGCAGGATAATCTTTAGCATTTCAGACAAATGATTGTCCAGTCTCTTCTTGAAAGCCTCCAGTGATAAGTGATCCAGTGATAAGACCTACCCCCAAATAAGCCCTACTTATTTGCTAAGACATGATGTGAGGTGACGTGCGGGGAGGGGGCAGCCACCCCACATGTCCCACACCCACTTACTGTGCTGCATGGCTCCTGCTATTGATGCCCCCACTGCAAGGTACATTGTGCTGCTGCGGCTGCTGCTTCTGCAAGGTGTTTCCTGCTGTTGCCGTTGCTGCCATGAGGCATGTCCCACTGCCATTGCCATTGCTGCAAGGCATGTGCTGCCACTGTTGTCGCCGCCATCATGATGCATGTTGCAGGACACACCTCACTGTGATGGCAACAGCAGCTGTATGTGCCTCAGTATGGCAGCAACAGCAGCAGGGCATGTCTTGCGGTGGAAATGGCAGCAGCACATGGCTCAGGGTGGAGGCAATGGTGGCAGGACATGCCTCGCAATGACAGTGACAATGGCAGTTGGATGTTCCTCAGGGTGGTAGCAATGGTGGTGGGACATGCCTTGCAGTGGCAGTGGCAACAGTGGTGGGATGTACCTCAGGGTGGCAGCAATGGTGGAGGGACATGGCTCATGGTGGTAGCAGCAACAGTCATAGGATGCACCTCATGGTGGCAGTGGCAGCAGCATGACAGACCTTATGGTGGTTTGACGCACCTCGTGGCAACAGCATTAGCAGCAGGGCACACCTCAGGGTGGTGGCAATGGTGGTGGGATGCACCTCACACTGACAGCAGTAGCTTGCAGCATGGCAGGCTTCATGATGGTGGTGGCAGGATGAGCCCTCCAGCACAGTAAGTGGGTGTGGGACACATGGGACAGCTCCTGGAAAAAATAACACATCCCCCCAAAATAAGACCTGATGCCTCTTTTGGAGGCAAAATAAAGTATTATTTTTATCCTATGTTTGAAGAAACATGGTGTAGGTGGTCCCTGAAGTATGAGGTAATTGTCAAATGAATCAGACTCAATATTACAACATTTTAAAATCAAACTCATTAATTGAATCAAATGGATCGTTAAATGAACAAAGGTTTGACATTATTTCCTCCGACGTTGCCTGAGAGACTTTTCCTGCCGCTGCTGCAGGATGTTTCTGGCTGCCAGTCAGCTGTTTCAGGTTTCAGGAACTACAGTATTGTAAATTGCCTCCCAAGCAGGCAGAGCAGGCTTTTAAAAAAAACATTTTTTTTTGCTAGGCAGCTCAAGCTTCTTCAGAGGGGTTTTGGAGAACTCTCCAAATTGCAGTTGCCACTAAAGTAAGTACCATGTTTCTCCAAAAGTAAACCCATCAAAAAAGGAAATCCCAGCTAATTTTTGGAGGGTGGGCCTAATATAAGCCTTCCTTCTGAAAGTAAGCCCTACTTAAGGGCCTGCATGGTTGGCCTGCCTGTGATGAGACAAAGCTGATGGGGGAGGGGGTATCTGACCCACGGTACCGGTATACCACTTCCTTACTGCCAACTGGCTTGATCCATGGCCTCATGGCAGTGGCATTGGGCAGGAGGAGGCAAATGGCCATTTTTGGTGCAATGTGGCCATTTGCCACCAGCTACAGCCATTTGCTGCCTCGCGCATCACACCCGAAGCGCTGCCATGAGGCCTGGGGGATCCTCTCCCCTTCTGAGCCAGATGCCATTATAATGGTTTCTGACCTCTGCCTGGCTTGTTCTGCGGCTTCATGGTAGCAGCATGAGGTGGCAAACAGCTGGTTTCAGCAAGACGCAGCTGTTTGCTGCGTAGCGCATTGCACCCAATGCTGCTGCAACACAGCTTGGCCAAGAGCGGCCATGGAACAAGTGGGGCATGTTCCCCCCTCATCTGCCCATTCTCTTCTCTGTCAGAGAAGAGAACTTTGCAGCTTTGCCTACAGAGCCACCAAAGTGGCAGGTGGAGTGACAGAGGCTTGGAGAGGGAGGGTGCTGAAGTGGGTGGTCGCAGATGGCAAGAGCAATACGGCTCAGTGGAAAGCAGCCTCAGAACAAGTGGGGCAGGTAAGGAAAGAAATCCTCGCTCCCCCCAGGAATATGCCTTTCTTTTCTTACCTGATTCCCAGCCCTGTGCCATTTCTCCTTTGTGATCTACTGCCGCCACGTGCAAGGAAACAAAGGAAAGGGGTTTTTTAGGGAAAAAAAGGTCAATCAATCAATTCAAACTTTGCGAGATTTTTTTTTTATGAGAAGTTGGAATTGATTGATTGACCTACAGAGGCTTGTTTTTGATCATAATTTTGAATTTCTAATGTAAGTACCCTTTCTGAATAACCTCAATTTTGTGAAATCTCACTAAATAAATGCTTGTATCTGGAGGGTTACCTATATTATTCTAATTAGCTGATGTTTTTCTATAGCTTTGCAAACTTAATTTTGAAAGCTATTTTTCCCATTTAAATAAACCACACTATTACAGCAATTGTATCTTGGACTGCACACAAAGATATAGGAATGCCATCAATTTATAATCCTCTTCCTTGAAAGAAAGATGTGTACTTAGATATGTACTTGAAGAGAGTAGAAAAAGAGGTATCATTATTGGCCAGCAAGTGAGCACTATTTGGTTGATTCTATGTGCCCAAAAAATGCAAGTGCTAATTGACATATGGCTTCTTGCCATCTCTGGACTCCCAAAAGGACAACATACCTATTCTAATTGTACCCTGATCTCAAAACTTGATTGGGAACTGTTCAAATTTCTCAAAGATGGGCAACTGTCTAACTGTTTCAAATAAAATAAATAAATATAACAGCTCAAATAAAACACAGCTCTGCTTTTAGTGAGATACAAAACTGATACAGTTGAAACAAATTAATGAAAATTTATTTGAGGTGGGAATTTTTCATACTTGTGGGGTTTAGTTTGGGTAGGGGTCATTTTAGTTTCAGTTAGTCAAGATACTTCCTATAGGAAGTCAATACAAAGCCATTTATCTTCACATTTTTCTGTAGATTGTGTGCTTGCTCAATCCTGTCTCAACAACTTAAAAAAAGAAGACAATTCTGTTGTCTGTGTTCCTCAGAACACAAATATTATAAAATGGCACTTAAAGGACCACTCTTTGAGTTCTTAGATCAAATACTTGGAAGCCACTGGTTTTGTTGTGATTCAGCATCAGCCTGTGGTTCCAGCAGCTGAGTCAGATGATTCTGAAGAGGAGGAGGAGGAGTTTGGAGAGCCTTTGGTGTCAGAGAAAGGGTCTGATGCATTGCAGAACTCTCAGCCTGGCCCCTCCCATCTTGTTCCTCCTCAGACTCAGCTGTGTGAGCATGAGGGATTCAAAGAAGACGATCCACAGCTGGCTCTGTTCAGGGATGCTAGGAGCAGGAGGCAATCTAGCAGAACAGAACAGAGAAAAGCAATGAGGCAACTCGGGAGAAGGCAATGAGAAGCCACGCCTTGGGACTGCTGATAAAAGGGGAATGTGTGGGAGGTGGTAGTTGCTGAAGGCAACCGTTTGAAGATCTTCTGCTAGAGTCCTGGTCTGTTATTCTTGTTTGTTTAATCTTTTTGGTTTAAGTCTTGTTTGAACTTTTCGTTTAACTTTTGTTTGAACTCTTTGTAAATAAATTTGGTTAGGTTTTTTCCAGCCTGTTGACTATAAAAAGGGGTTGTCCCTAATATTCAAACAGGGCCGGTCGTAGGCTGGAAAAGAACAAGTTTTGGGATATTTTTGTTTTTGTTTTTAGAAAAATAATTATTTTTGTTTCTTGGCATAAATTTTCTTATATGAAGGCCTATAAGTACATAATTGTGTTTGTCTTAGAAGCTTTACAAGTTATAGTAGTAATATATCTAATTAAACTATAACCTGCAGGTGTCAATTTAACATTTCAAGTGCATTTTTTGAGTAGCTTTTAAGGCTTTGCCACATATTTCTTTGATAGTTTCCACTTGATGGTGACATAGATATTTTTAAAAGAGAAACTAATCATTTTTGTCTTAAGTAAAATAAGTACTTTTTTAAATGTTGAAGTAGAGGAAGGTCCTCATTAACTGCTATTTTAAATTAACCTTGGTTGTACTAATTTTAACAGATAAATCCTAATTTTATTCTTGTGTGACAACAAAATGCCTACTCAGGTTGAAAAGATTCAAATATTGACCCTGTACACCGAGAGAGAGAGAGAGTGTAATATCATTCCAATTGTACTATGATTGCATGGATCTTTCTTGCTTTAATCATGATTTTGTCTGAGGAGTTTTTTCTTTCTTTTCTCTTCCAATATCACAGAAGTGCACATAGTTCCTTGAAAAACATTAATTTAAGTGAGTGACAGTCATGAAAATCTCATTCACACATATCAGATAGAAATATCTCTTTGTTTTTTCAAAAATTCTATGGACGTAGAAAGGAGTATAATACAGGCCAGGATATCAAACTGCAGATATCAAGTATCACATAGTCTGATAAATGAACCAAACTAGTTTTAGTAAAACTACCTAGTAGAGATGTGCAGATGAAGCATGATTTATGCGAGAAGTCAGAAGAGATGTCAGTTGTGATTACAGGTTTCTTATTGACAATTTTCATTGAAATACATAGCCATTTTAACTGGGATCTAAGAAGAATAAGCTGGAGACCAGATTTTAGTACTGTCTCAAGCCAAAGCCATCTGCTTCAAAACAGATCAATAAAACCAAATACAGTGCTAACCAAAGAGCAACTTCAATGGGAGGGAGCAACTGTGAGATGATATGCCTAGTTGTGCTCAGCAGGTTAATTTCATGAAGCTGTTTAACTACATGGAAAACTTTCTTTGAACAGTGAGAGCAATTTCAGAATCACAACACTGATGTGGCTAAAGGGATGCAAAAACTGAAAAGAATAACATATCAAATGTATATCTATTCAAATTCAGTAAGACAGTGCAGTCTATGAAATTTTGGCTTATGGTATCTCACTGATTTATGCTTTATATAAGGTAAAGGTAAAGGTTCCCCCGCACATGCGTGCTAGTTGTTTCTGACTCTAGGGGCCGGTGCTCATCTCCATTTCAAAGCCAAAGAGCCAGCGCTTGTCTGAGGACGTCTCTGTGGTCATGTGGCCGGCATGACTAGACACCAAAGGCGCACGGAACGCTGTTACCTTCCCACTGTAGTGGTCCCTATTTTTCTACTTGCGTTTTTACGTGCTTTTGAACTGCTAGGTTGGCAGAAGCTGGGATGAGTAACAGGCACTCACTCTGCTATAGTCAACACCCTGACCTATCAATATCTTACTACCTGAGTTTTCCACAAAGTCCATTGCTTTTGCTTTGGTAAGTCACTGGTTTTCCATTTTCCATTTTAACTCAGATGTATATCAATACATCTCTATATATTTATATCTCTGTTCCAAATCAAAATGGGCACCATGCAGAAAAATCTCACAATAGTGTGGTCTTCCCTTTGTGCTGGTTTAGCTGTTA
Source organism: Vipera ursinii (assembly GCF_947247035.1). Taxonomy (NCBI): domain Eukaryota; kingdom Metazoa; phylum Chordata; class Lepidosauria; order Squamata; family Viperidae; genus Vipera; species Vipera ursinii. The sequence continues at coordinate 250,437,636 of NC_139512.1, forward strand.
ATAGTGTTTCAAAGTCCTAGTCTTTGTGGAATAGAGGGATTGTCACAATAAAGAGAGATTTCAAAAAAGTTTGTGCATGTAATGAAATGGCAAAATAACAATAATCCTATAGCAAACCACCCATGTTCCCTCAAACCCCCAAAACAGAAAGGATAAATGAAAAGTATCATAACTGCAGTTGTCAACTTGCCTCATAAAAGAAAGTGGAATAACCTGAGCATTAAATAATCAGATCTGACAGGCTAAGGCATGTTGTTTAAGACAAATCATTTATCTTTAAAGCTTATAACATTATTTCCCATACTTTTTCTCAATGCCATAACAGGGCTAAACATACCATCAATCAGAAAATCAACACAGTGAGACCTCAGGGAAATCACTCTATTGAGGTGACCATTGATGTGACAGATTCATTAACATTAGCACCTGCTATCACCATGAGAATCTCAATCATTTATACATACACACACACACACACACACACACACACACACACTCATACACAGAGATCTCACAGAACTTGAGAAAGAGGCAATTATGTCATCATGCAATTATTTTTTATAAAGAAATATAGAGGTTCTGCACTGTTGTTTGGTTTTTTGATGTTTTCGGGATTTTTTTGTTTAATTATGTTTCAATGCAGAACAAGCTATCCATTGTTAGTTCCTCTTCACTTTCTGCCATTAGAGTGGTATCATCTGCATCTTTTAGGTTGTTGATATTTTTCCCAGCACTTTTAATTCCAACTTTTGATTCATCTAGCCCTGCCTTTCTCATGATCTTATTTGTCTCCTGAGAAACCTATATGCTGGTCAAGAAGCAACAGTGAGAACTGGACACGGAACCACTGATTGGTTCAAAATTGGGAAAGGAGTCTGGCAAGGCTGTCTGTTTGGATCTGAAATCCCACAGGATCTTGACTTGCTCATTTTCAAGAATTTTTGTCTGGTATCTGTTGCTATTATTGTTGATGTTGTTGTTAGGCCACTGAGCGTGATGGCTCAGCAGTTAAAAGATGCTGAGCTTGTCATTTGGCAGCCCAGGTTCAAGCTTGAGCACCACGAGACTGGGTGAGCTTCTGTTATGTGCCCCAGCTCCTGCCCACCTAGCAGTTTGAAAACAATCAAATGTGAGTAGATAAATAAGTACCACTTCAGTGGGAAGGCAACAGTGTTCTGTGTGCTCCAGCATATAGTCATGCTAGCCACATGACCACGGAAGCGTTTTCAGACAACTGTGGCTCCCTTGGAGAGAAAGAGAGAAAGAGATATCCTAACTATTTTTTATATATGGTAAGCATTTGGCAGGATTGCCTCTATTAAAAAGGGATTTTTAACAAACATAAGTGGTCCATGTCCTCTTGCTCAGAATGGTTGTATCTTGTAATACAGTGTACTAATGTGCTGAAGCATAAGTGGGACATCAGCCCTGATCTTTTTGTTTTTGGAATAACTCTATTTTCTGACCATTGAGAATACACATCTGCTTGGTTTATGGACATCCAAATTAAAAAGTTAGCAAAACATAGACAATAGGCATTTGAGCCTTGTAAATTAGATTACAAAGTTTATATTAAAGACTATAACAGCATTAAGCAAGTATTTCTATAATCATCATGTCAAAGCACATCTGCTGAACATGTCTTTTGATCTACCTAGAAAAGAAATAAAATTCCCTTTATAAGAATAAAAGCATTCTGATTTTTGTAGTCTTTCAGATAGTAGTTGAATTTGTTGATAAATATACTATTTAAACTAATGAACCTTTATTATCAAAGTACAACATGTATACATTGAGATTGGCTGACAATCATTATTGTGTTTTATAAAATAGGAAGAAAAACTTCCTGCTGTAATTATCACATGGCTTTCAAGAATCTAAAAAATATTTTTGAAAAAATTGCTCTGGTTAAGTAACAACATTTTAGAATACATCAGCAGACTTGTAAGTACATATTATGAAATTTGCACATTAAGTAAGCATTAAGCTAATTTGAAACTGATTTTTTTTTCCACATCAGAAGTTTTTCATCCCATACAGAAAATTCAGGTTAAATAAACTAAAAAGGAATAAACTGGTATAAATGCAGAAATAAAGAAGCACGCGTTGTGATCATTATAGTTATTATAGTTATGCACATTTTGGAAATGAAGTATGACTTTTCTACTGTTCATTAAAGCAGTTGTCTATTTCAGGCTCTATGGAAGCCTAAAAGTAGATGCTGCTGCTTCAAAATACGGTAAAGGAATTTCTTTTTAGTCTCAGACAGAAGCCTGAGGCCAAAAACAGATGAGGATGAATTAATGAACAGTGAGATGGAACTGCAGCTACTGGCAGTCTGGCCACCTCTTCTTCATCATTTTCAAAGCAGATACAGCTCTAGTAATGATACGCAAAATTGGATTAACAGTGGGAATTGGGTTCTCAGCCGCCAAAGATATAAGTATAACACAGACAATTCAATCCCAATAGTGCTTTTTCCCTTCCAAAATGGCAGGCTACCTGGATCTTTCTTTTTGCCTTCTTGCATTCAGTTTAATCTATCTGTGCATATTTCTGATGGTTATTTTATCTCTTATTGTCCTACAGACTGTTCTGAAAATAACAGAACATGTTATTGCCAGGCAACATTAAAATAAAACAGCCTCTATCTATTTGTCGGAGATGCAAAAAGGATGACCAATAATGTTGAAAAACCGGTTGCTTCAAATCTTATCCATCTAAATCTTGGATATGTTTTCCAATTGATGATGTTACTTTTTCTGGTTAAGCAATATAAATAGCAGATTGAGCTGTTCCAGGTTGACATCCGCTAGTTATGTTAGGATAGCAATTCCCAGAATTTTCAGAAATATGAGCAGCTGAAGGAGCACCCACACCATTAATCATGTTAATGTACATATTCTTTTCATTTCCATCTTGTTAAGAACTCAATTAGAACCAGATTGTTTCCTATTCTAAGTAATTTCCAGATTGAACATTTATAATTCTTAGCAATGGTCATTGTGATTGGGGAATTCTAGGAGTTAAACTTCAGATACCTAAAAGTTGCCCACTTTGAAGAGGTTTTCAGGCAGAATTTTGACTTTATGTTCAAAGGGAGTCCAGTTTGTCCTTCACTTCACAGTTCAACCAGTGTCAGCTTTCTTCTTACGTTTCCCTCCCAAAGAATGACACAGGCTGGAATTCACTGCAGTGTGCTCAGCCTGGCTTGACTGTCTTCTGGATCTGGTCATCCAGTCATCTACTGATTCTCCATTAAGGGGAGAACTTCTCTCGGTCTTCTGCCCAATCCTTCCCCACCGGGCTTCCCGCCAGGTGTTTTGGATGAAGCCCCCATCTGCAGCAAGGTAGATCCTTAGGTCTCAGATAGAGCTGTCATCCCTCTGGGTCTTCCCTTCTTTTTTTTTTTTTTTTTTTTTTTTTTTTTCCTGCTCCAAAGATGGCGGACGCGCTGGGGAGAGCTCCGTAGCCCCCAACGGTAAGGCGTCCCCCCAGGAGCCCCCCAGGGATGTCAGCGGACCCCTGGGGTGGGGCCAAAAATTCGGGCAGATGAGCTGGGCAATGGTGCCACCTGCTGCCTCCCGAAACAGCTGCTGGGGTGCCGGGACACCTCCGCCTCGTCACCTGGGCCGTTGGCAACCGTTATAAGCGGGGGCCAGCGCCTCTGCCCTGCCTCTACCAATGTTCATGCTGCCGGGCAGGGGCGGCGTCTCCGCGGATCAGCTGTGCGGCGGAGGCGCCCTCAGGCATCCAGGAGAGACCGGAGGCTCTGCTCTGCCCGGCCCCCTGATCGACTCCTGACTGGCTCCCGGGCGGCAACGGCGTCTCCGCAGATCAGCTGTGCGGCGGAGGCGCCTTCAGGCATCCAGGAGGGGCCGGAGGCTCTGCTCTGCCCCGGCCCCCTGATCGACTCCTGACCGGCTCCCGGGCGGCAACGGCGTCTCCGCAGATCAGCTGTGCGGCGGAGGCACCTTCAGGCATCCAGAAGGGGCCGGAGGCTCTGCTCTGCCCCGGCCCCCTGATCGACTCCTGACTGGCTCCCGGGCGGCAACGGCGTCTCCGCAGATCAGCTGTGCGGCGGAGGCACCTTCAGGCATCCAGAAGGGGCCGGAGGCTCTGCTCTGCCCCGGCCCCCTGATCGACTCCTGACTGGCTCCCGGGCGGCAACGGCGTCTCCGCAGATCAGCTGTGCGGCGGAGGCGCCTTCAGGCATCCAGGAGGGGCCGGAGGCTCTGCTCTGCCCCGGCCCCCTGATCGACTCCTGACCGGCTCCCGGGCGGCAACGGCGTCTCCGCAGATCAGCTGTGCGGCGGAGGCACCTTCAGGCATCCAGAAGGGGCCGGAGGCTCTGCTCTGCCCCGGCCCCCTGATCGGCTCCTGACCGGCTCCCGGGCGGCAGCGGCGTCTCCGTGGGCCAGCTGTGCGGCGGAGGCGCCTTCAGGCATCCAGGAGGGGCCGGAGGCTCTGCTCTGCCCCGGCCCCCTGATCGACTCCTGACCGGCTCCCGGGCGGCAATCGGCGTCTCCGCAGATCAGCGGTGCGGCGGAGGCGCCTTCAGACATCCAGGAGGGGCCGGAGGCTCTGCTCTGCCCCGGCCCCCTGATCGGCTCCTGACCGGCTCCCGGGCGGCAGCGGCGTCTCTGCGGACCAGCTGTGCGGCGGAGGCGCCTTCAGCGGCGGTGGCAACGACTCCCAAGCCCCAGCTCGGTCGCCTATTCGGGGAGCCGGCAGCCACGATGGCAGTGGCGGCAGGGCTTCCCCAGGCCCGCCCCCTGGCCCTTGGCGGGCATCCAGGAGGGGCCGGAGGCTCTGCTCTGCCCCGGCCCCCTGACCGGCTTCCAGGCGACTGCGGCAACATCTCTGCCCTGCCCCAACCCCCGTACCTGTTCGACTCCGGCGGCTTCCCCAAGCGACCAACGGAGGCGCTGCAGACCACCTGGGTAGCGGAGGCGGCGGCATCGTCGGCAGCGGCGACGGCGAGTACCCCGTGGGGCCCTAGCCTTTCATCTCCCCACGGGCCCGAACACCGGCGGGGGCAGTGGCGATGGGGCGCCTCTAACCCGCCCCCGAGCCGCTGCAACTGCTGCAGCCATCCAGAGTGGGGCCGGTGCCTCCATCCTCGGCTCCCTATTATGCCTCCCTGGACAACAGCGACGTCAGGGATGTTCAGGAAAGACCCCGCGGATCAAATGGAGCAGCTAGGTGGCGGAAGAGACAGCCGCAGCAACCGGGACTGGAGTCGTTGCCCTGCTTCGACCTCCTGGCCTGCTCCTGATCAACGGCGGCTTCTCCCTGGGAACAAGGAGATGCCGCAGGCCGGCTGTACGGACCCGATCGACCACCACCGAGGGGCCTTTGACAGCGGCGCTAAACTTCTCCAGGCCCCGGTCACCCAATCTCACCGAAACCCCCTCGACGGCAGCACCACTAGATGCGGCGGGGCGTCCACGGCCCGCACCCTGGGTGCCGAAACAATCTCCGTGCCGATCAACACCCCTAAAGACGCCAGGATGCAGCTGATTGTTGGAGATGACGGCGACCAGACAACCGAGGCCATCAACATCTGGCCTCTTCCAGCTCCGAACCCCCCCCCCTGCCCTCCCTCGCCCCACAGGACATGATGGGCCTGGGTGCAAGCCACGGTGGCAGAGTGGCCTGTCCTACACCTGCAGCCCCATAGAGGTGAGAGCTCTATGGGGTATGCTTCACCCAGAGTGGGTCCTGGACCACCCCCAGAAGCAGAATCACAACCCATCGTGAGAGGATGGGGGAGTGGCCTGCTTCTGCGGTTCACCCAGCCAAGTGGCAGTGGCTGGGTGACGGTCCAGATACCCACCTACCCGACTAGACCCTCCTTCTAATGCTCCACCCAGGGGACCGCCTTCCCAATGCTACCCGATGCTCCCTATGCATCTTCAATATTCTTGCATAGACCTTCTCGCCCTCAGGAGTTCCCCCCTCTCCTGGGTTCGTCCTGCCTTCATTACATCAAACCTCGATGACGGGCCCGACCTTTGGGCCTCTGAGAGATGGCCAGGCAGGGTCAGGGGCCTCCATTACAAGACCAACAAGAGGCCCCTGGTTAAGTTTCTTGTTAAGTTTTTTGTTGGGTTAGGGAGGGGGGCGGGAAAAGAGTATGGCTGCTCGGGAAAGGCAGGCCTTCCGAGTGCCATAACGCAGGCCAGGCTTGGTGAGAAACGAGGACCAGTCGCCGACAATATCCGAAGGTGCACTGACGAACATCCTATTCCCAGGATGGTGGGGAACGGCAGAAGGTGCACAAACAGAGGGCCGCATCATCACCGGGAGTGTCATCTCCGCTCTGTACAAGCGGTGAGACGCTCCGACCCTCTGTACTTCCCCGGAGGACCCGGGAGCGAAGGTGTGCAGCCTCCTATGCTGAGGCTGGTCTACCTGAATGCCAGGTCCGTAGCTAACAAGGCACATCTTGTTCGTGACCTAGTGGAGAGCGAGCACGCGGACCTGGCTTGCATCACGGAAACCTGGCTGGGCCAAGAGGGTGGTGTCCCTCTAGTTGACCTCTGCCCGCCAGGTTTCCAGGTGCTGCACCAGCCTCGGACCCACGGGAGGGGCGGGGGAGTGGCAGTTATCATCAGGGAATCCCTTAGCCCGCGAGAGATCACCGTCCCTCAGATGGTCGGGTGTGAGTCTCTCCTACTGAGATACGGCCCGGGAGCGCAGTTGGGCCTGCTGCTAGCATACCTACCACCTAATCGTGCAGCAGCAGCCCTGCCCGAGCTACTCGATGTCCTCTCAGGGTTGGTGGTTGAATTCCCAAGACTCATGGTCTTGGGCGACTTTAACCTACCGTCCCTGGGAGGATCGTCCGATCTGGCTCGGGAGTTCATGGCTTCCATGACGGCCATGGACCTGTCGCAAATAATTTCTGGACCGACTCATGAGAGAGGCCACACCCCAGACTTAGTGTTCTTGTCTGGACGGTGGCGCGATGATTTCGGTGGGGGTGCCACGACTGTTATGCCCCTGTCATGGACCGATCATCACCTCGTGCGGCTAGACTTCCCCTTTGCCACCCCCCGCCGTGGGTGCACGGTGCCAACCAGATGGTACCGCCCTAGGCGCCTAATGGACCCTGATAGGTTCCAGGCAGCGCTTGGGGACGCACATGCACTCCCTGCTCACAGCTCGGCGGATGCCTTAGTGGAAGCCTGGGAGAAGGCAGCCACGGAGGCTCTGGACCGAGTTGCACCCATGCGGCCTTTGACCCGGCGCAGATCCCAGCGAGCCCCATGGTTCACCGCGGAGCTCCGGGAAATGAAGCGTCGGAGACGGGGCCTAGAGAGCCGTTGGAGATCCAGTCGATCCGAATCCGACCGATTGCGATTAAGAAGCCTCACCAGGTCTTATCTCGCTGCGATAAGGGTGGCAAAATCCAACTACTTTTCCACCCTCATCGCGTCCGCAGATAATCGCCCGGCTGCCTTGTTCAGGGTGACTCGCTCCCTACTGAACCAAGAGGTGAGGGAGGAACCCTTGCAGGGTCGAGCCGAGGAATTCGGTCAATATCTGCTGGATAAAATTGCTCGGATCCGAACCGGCCTGGACTCCAACTGGGCTGAGTTGGAAGAACAAGACATGGACAGTCTTGTCGACGTCACCTGGGAGGAATTTGATCCTGTGACTCCCAAGGAAGTGGACAGGATTATGAGGAGGTTGAGCTCCTCCACATGCTTACTGGACCCGTGCCCTTCCTGGCTGGCATATGCAGCTCGAGAGGGGACACGAGGCTGGTTCCTGGCGGTCATCTCCGCTTCTCTGAGTGAGGGTCACTTCCCCACCGCCTTGAAGGAGGCGGTGGTGAGACCTCTCCTCAAGAAGCCCACCTTGGACCCATCCTCATTGAATAACTTTCGTCCAGTCTCCAATCTTCGCTTCCTTGCGAAGGTTGTTGAGAGCGTGGTGGCGCACCAACTCCCTCAGATCCTGGACGAAGCGGTTTATCTAGACCCGTACCAATCGGGCTTCAGGCCGGGGTACAGCACGGAGACGGCATTGGTCGCTCTGATAAATGATCTCTGGAGAGCCCGGGACAGGGGCCATTCCTCTGTCCTAGTCTTATTAGACCTCTCGGCGGCTTTCGATACCATCGACCATGGTATCTTGCTGCGACGCCTCAGGGGACTGGGAGTGGGAGGCACGGTTCTGCGCTGGTTCTCCTCCTTTCTCCAGGGTCGCTCGCAGTCGGTGTTGGCAGGAGGACAGAGGTCGACCCCGAGGCCTCTCGCTTGCGGAGTACCTCAGGGGTCGGTCCTCTCGCCTCTCCTGTTCAACATCTACATGAAACCGCTGGGCGAGATCATTCGCAGCTTTGGAGTAGGGTACCATCAGTATGCTGATGACACCCAGCTTTTCATCTCAACTCCAAACAACATCAGTGATGCCCTCGACGTGATGTCCCGCTGCCTGAAAGCGGTCCGGGAATGGATGGGGAGGAACAGGCTTCAACTGAACCCGGACAAGACTGAATGGCTGTACGTACCGGCTAGCCAGGATACTCAGAACATCCCATCCCTTAACATCGGGGACGAGTTACTACCCCCTGTTGATAGGGCCCGCAACCTGGGTGTCCTCCTTGACTCGCAGCTCTCCCTGGAAGATCACATAGGAGCTGTGACCAAGGGGGCCTTCTCCCGGGTTCGACTAGTTCGCCAATTACGGCCTTATCTGGACCTGGATGCCTTACGTACAGTCACCCATGCTCTTGTGACCTCTCGCCTAGACTACTGTAACGCTCTCTACTTGGGGCTGCCCTTGAGATCCACTCGGAAGCTTCAACTGGTGCAAAGTGCAGCGGCGCGGACACTCTTGGGAGCCTCCCGATACTCCCATATCACACCTCTCCTCCGTGCGCTGCACTGGCTTCCAGTTGCCTTCCGTGTGAAGTTCAAGGTGCTGACAATGACATACAAAGCCCTACATGGCATGGGTCCGGACTACCTGCGGGAGCACCTTCTGCCAATGTCAACGCCCCACCGTCCTGTGCGCTCCCACAGAGAGGGCCTCCTCAGGGTGCCACCGCTCAAGGAATGTCGGCTGGTGGCCCCCAGGGGGAGGGCATTCTCAGTGGGTGCGCCAGCCCTCTGGAACAGCTTGCCAACCGAAATCCGGATGGCCCCCGACCTCCGCACCTTCCGGCGCGAATTAAAAACTTACCTGTTCCAGCAGTCCGGCCTGGCCTGATAGCTCTTATTGGGGTCCCAATTTGTATTTTACTATTGTTTGTTTTTCACTACGGTTCATTCTGTATGCCTATCTTATTCTGTACACCGCCCTGAGTCCCTCGGGAGAAGGGCGGTTTATAAAAACAAATAAATAAATAAATAAATAAACTGCTCTGCACACTTGACTACAATCTTTCTCTCCAGCTATTCCATTCACTCTGCACAGACTTTTTCCTCTCTCCTCTTTCTCTCCTTTCCTCCTGTCTTGCTCCAATTTTTAGATTAGACTAGTAGCATGTCCTCCAGCAACTGAGAAGATGAGATGCCCCCAAGGCTCTGTTCTCCAACACCTATAGACTAGGCTGGAACAATGAGACTGCTGTCTCAGCATTTTCCGACATCAGGCCTGGTTAGCAGCCAGTCAGTTCATCAGCCTTGTCACAGCACAGTTGATCTTCAAGGCCAAATGAGAACTTCTTTTGTCTCCTTTTAGTCACTGCAAAGGCTAGCTCCTATCATCAGAAATACAGATATGTGAGGCCCCTAAAACCCATGTGCCACAACTTGATACAGCCATTGATCCCAAAATAAAAGTCGTCAATAGTTATCTTAGCAGTCACCAACATGTTAAATAGAGTCAGAACTGCACCGGAATTTTAGTAAATAACTATTAAATAAAATATGGTTGGAGCAATGGCATTCATAAATGTGAAGATTATATTTAGATTACAGTATAGGGAACATGTAATGCTGGCTTTTGTTTCTTTTTTAATGCTGAAAGGGAAAGGGGACACAATATATGCCTATCAGTCTGTTTTGCCTTGGCATTTTTTAAAAAATAGTTTATTACTGTATTTTCCTTATAGTATCACAGAAACCTTTTCATGGGTGGGTTGATAAATGAATAGCTGAGCTGAGTATTCAGCTGGGCTTTGCAATTTTGAGAAATGTGAATTTTTAAAAAATGCAAATTAAAAGAGATTTTTATTTTGCTCAGACTCTTGAGAACAAGGAATACCCTCCTGCTAGCTTCAAAAATGAATTTCACATGGAAGATAAGACTCTTTGGTATATAATTTAAACTAATAATACTCAGCAGACCAAAAATGGCATGGAGAAATATCATATATCAATGAAGAAGCCTTATTATACTCTGTTCATTTCTAAATGCCTGCTAACACTGAAGCAGTATTCAATTCCTTCTGAATAACATTCTGATAGAATTTTATTTCTAGTAACTAAGAAGATGATTTGACATTCAGCCATGAAAAGTGTGCATAATATGTTTACCTGCTCTTTAAATATTATCTTTACTATGCTATGTTGAATTATCTTTGTTGATAATAATGCTATATATACAGTTGGGCTGTACATGTACACTAAGTAGTCCAAAAGGGATAAAATGCTTAAATAGGATGATTTCAAATCATCTGTGTGCATTGCAATTGTAAGATTTTGACACATATAAATGTCAGCATATGCCAGCAAGGACTGTGATGTGGAGGCTATTGTACATCTTTTTTGGGATCTGTCCCAAAAAGATGTACTCTCTGTGCAGAATGATTTCCATAGCTTGGGGCAGGAACTTAGCAGAATAGACTGTAGGCTTACTTTTTCAGAGGTTTTACCAGTGTATAAGGAACAAAATGGAAAAGGCCAGCATATAGCACAATTCAATATGTGGCTAAAAGAGTGGTGTAAAGAGGAAGGATTTGGATATATTAGTCATGATGTCTGTAGCTGGTCCAATGAAAAAATATACAAAAGAGATGGTTTGCATCCATCAAAGAAAGGGACGGAGTTGCTCAGCTATAAATTCACAGACTTTCTGGAGGAATATTTAAACTAAACAGCGGGGACAGTGAGTTAATTGATACAGAACATCCCTGTCCTTGGCAATATAAAAACTATAGAGCTATCAGTGCATGTAACATAGATGTGTGTGTGGACATGAATATCAACCTTGCTGTCAAGCAAAATCAAGCTTCTAATAGCTAGTGCCATACAAAGTGCACTAACCAAATAGGTGGTAAGACAATAGGGGAACTCAGGCACCACACTGGTCATGTAGAAAGTAAACACAGGGTCAATCATAAAGGACTCAAATGTCTATACACCAATGCACAGAGTATGAGCAATAAACAGCGTGAACTAGAAATTCAGGTTAATGAGGGCAGATAAGATATTGTTGCCATTACGGAAACATGGTGGGATGAAACCCACAAATGGAACATACAGCTAGAGGGATTTAAATTATTCAAAAGAAACAGACCAAATAAAAGAGGAGGTGGAGTTGCTCTCTATATAAGAAATAACTACATCTCTACAGAAATAGAGCACAACAATGATGAAAACTGTAAACTTGAATGCATTTGTGTCAATATAAAAGGGAGAAAAATGACATTGCCATAGGTGTATACTATAGGCCACCCAACCAAATAGAGGAAATAGATGAACTTTTTGCTAGTCAGCTAACTAAGGTATGTAGGAAGCACATCACAATAGTAATGGGTGACTTTAACTACCCTGACATCAACTGGGAGACAAATTCTGCACCAAGTGGAAGATCAAACAGATTCCTGACAAACCTAGCAGACAACTTCATCACCCAAAAAGTAGAGAAGAAAACTAGAAGATTAGCCATTTTGGATCTAATCCTCACTAACACAGATGAAATGATAGAAGGTATTGAAGCCACAGAAACCTTGGGAGGAAGTGATCATACAATATTGCAATTCAACATTATGGAAGCACAAGCAATAGAATACAGTCAAACTAGAGTCTTGGACTTTAAGAGAGCTAATTTCAATAAACTTAGAGACAGCTTGGGAAGGATTCCATGGATGAGAATCCTCAAGGGGAAAACAACTCAAGAAGCTTGGGAAATTTTGAAAAGTGAGATAATAAAAGCCCAGTCTAGCACAATACCAACAAAGAGGAAAAATAACAGCTCTCAAAAGAAACCAGCATGGCTGCATAAAGAACTCTCTGATAAATTGAAAGATAAAAAGGACAAGTATAGAAAGTGGAAAGAGGGGCACATAACTAAGGCAGAATATCAGCAAATAGCCCGAGCCTGCAAAGATGAAGTGAGGAAAGCTAAGGCTCAAAATGAACTAAGGCTTGCGACCAAAGTCAAAAATAACAAAAAGCTTCTTTCAACATGTAAAAAACAAGAAAAAAGTGAAGGAAATGATTGGTCCATTAGTGGGTGAAAGTGGCAAGAAGGTGACAAGCAACAGGGAGAAAGCAGAACTCTTTAACTTGTTTTTTGCATCTGTCTTTACACAAAGGGAAAAAACCAGATCAACCTATCAAAAATAGTGCCATAAAAACAGAATAAAAACACAAGTTAAGATAGGCAAGAAAATGGTAAGTAAGCACCTGTCCAGCCTAGACGAGTTCAAATCACCAAGCCCAGATGGATTACACCCCAAGGTTCTCAAGGAACTGGCAGATGTGATCTCAGAACCACTGAACTATACTTTTCAAAGATCCTGGAGCACTGGGGAACTACCAGAGGACTGGAAAAGAGCTGATGTAGTTCCCATCTTCAAAAAAGGGGAAAAAATGGATCCAGGAAATTACAGACCTATCAGCCTGACCTCAATACCTGGGAAGATTCTGGAAAAGATAATCAGACAATGAATCAGTGAGCATCTAGAGGCAAACAAAATCATTACTAAAAACCAACATGGGTTTGTCAAAAACAGATCATGCCAGACAAATCTTATTGTATTCTTTGACCAAGTGACAAAATTAGTGGACCAAAAGAATGCTGTGGATATAATTTACTTGGACTTCAGTAAGGCATTTGATAAAGTAGATCACAACCTACTACTTGATAAGATAGAAAAATGTGGGTTAGACAGCACCACCAGATCGATTCGTAGCTGGCTGACCGGCCGTACTCAGCATGTGGTCCTCAATGGAACTGCAACTCCATGGAGGGAAGTGTGTAGTGGGGTGCCCCAGGGTTCTGTTCTGGGCCCAGTGCTCTTCAACATCTTCATCAATGATTTGGACAAAGGGATAGATGGGGAACTCATCAAATTTGCAGATGACACCAAGCTGGCAGGAATAGCCAATACTCCAGAAGATAGGCTTAAGATACAGGAAGATCTGGACAGACTTGAACACTGGGCGCTATCTAACAAAATGAAATTCAATTGTGAAAAAAGTAAGGTTCTACATTTAGGCAAGAAAAATCAAATGTACAAGTATAGTATAGGGGGTACCTTGCTCAATAGTAGTAACTGTGAGAGGGATCTCAGAGTCCTAGTGGACAATCACTTAAATATGAGCCAGCAGTGTGCTGCACCTGCCAAAAAAGCCAACACAGTGCTAGGCTGCATTAACAGAGGGATAGAATCAAGATCACGTGAAGTATTAATACCACTTTACAATGCCTTGGTAAGGCCACACTTTGAATACTGCATCCAGTTTTGGTCACCATGATGTAAAAAAGATGTTGATACTATGGAAAGAGTACAGAGAAGATCAACAAAGATGATTAGGGGACTGGAGGCTAAAACATATAAGGAACGGCTGCTGGAATTTGGTATGTCTAGTTTAATAAAGAGAAGGACTAGGGGTGACATGATAGCAGTGTTCCAATATCTCAGGGGCTGACACAAAGAAGAGGGAGTCAAGCTATTCTCCAAAGTGCCCAAAGGCAGGACAACAAACAATGGGTGGAAACTAGTCAAGAAGAGAAGCAACCTAGAACTAAGGAGAAACGTCCTGACAGTTAGAACAATTAACCAGTGGAACAACCTGCCTCCAGAAGCTGTGAATACTCCAACACTGGAAGTTTTTAAGAAGAGACTGGACAGCCATTTGCCTGAAATGGTATAGGGTTTCCTGCCTGAGCAGGGGGTTGGACTAGATGACCTCCAAGGCCCCCTTCCAACTTTACTATTATGATTATGATTATGATTATGTTTGAGGAAAACAGACATTCAGACATTCAAAAGAAAAGATTATTTAGCCTGACTGCTTTGAAAATGTTTCCAAGGAAGAGCTTCATATCTCAGCAGAGTAAGCATAGCATATAACTGCTAGTAGCTAAAGTACCCTATTTTTTAGAAAGGTTTGTCTGAACCTCAAAGAAAATAAAAAGTGTTTTTTAGAAAAGTGCATTGTTGAATTGAACCCTTCAAGGAGCAGCATTTTTTTAAAGCTTGCATGGAAATCTGAAAAAAAAGATGAGCTGTTTTAATGAATGACAATGTGCAGTGCTGTTCAAAGCACTTCAATACTCAATAAGTTTTATTAAATCATTGACTAATTCAAAAACATGAAGGGAAAAAGAAAAGAAAAAAAGAAAAAAAGAAGACCATCCTGAATGTAGCAAATGTAGCAAAAAAATATTGTTTATAAAATTAATACTGGGCAGGATGCAAGCAATTATCTATAACAGGGTTTCATGGGTGAATTTATATGCAATTGTACAGTATATCACTTCAAGGAGTTTAACTGAAAGGCTCTTATACTGAGATAAGTAAACTTAGACTCCATACAATTTATGATTGGCTTGCTCCAGGCATAGCAGTGAGGGAAAAATGTTTGAAATCCATTTATATAGAGATACTGAACTTCCCAAGCTTCCAGGGGGGGGGGAAGTATATAAAGTCATAGAATCATAGGACTTTGAAGGACTTTTAAGTCCTACCCCCTGCCCAAGACAGCAGTTCTTATGTCATCCTGGACAAATGGTTTCCCATAACTCCCAGATGCAAGCTGTTTCATTCCTTAATCATTCTCACTGTCAGGAAATTCCTCTTTATTTCCAAGTTGAATCTTCCTCTGACGCGCTTCCATCCATTGCTTCTTGCCCTGCCCTCCAGTGCTATGGAAAGTAAATCGACACTCTGTTCCCTGTGACAGCCTTTCAAGTATTGGAAAATTGCTATGATGTTTCAACAAATCTTCTCTTTGTTAAGCTAAACATGCCTAGTTCCTTTAGCCAGTCATTATGCTATTTAATCTCCAGATCCCTTACCATCTTTGTTGTTCTTCTCTGCACTCTTTCTAGGGCCTATGGATCATTTTTCTTTTGTATTGTGGTGATCAGAACTAGATGCCAGATTCCAAGTGTGGCTTCACTAGTGCAGTATAAAACAGTACTGTCACTTCCTTTGATCTTCCAATAATATATCAAATTATGCAGTAGAAATATAATCCATAAATGCAATATCTTTAATGTAGCTTTCCACCTAGCAGGGTTCAAAAGAAGCAGTGTCAGGAATTTGCCTGAATTAGTGCATCTTTTGAGGAACAATCACCGAAAGATCTGACATTCTATCATTTTTAACAGAACTGAAAGGGGCGCTTTGAGTGATTCCAATCACCCTGTCACAGCAGCAGCAAATGAAATTCAGGCATTAAAGCTCATCATGCCATATAGTAAATTTGGGCCTTTTGGATACTCAGAATTCAGCTTTGATGATTTCAGAGGTCTCATATTATCTGTTTGTAATACGCTAGCAGCAAACCTCAGGAACATAACTCAGTGAGTGTTGCAAAATGGGTATTATTAGCTATGAGCCATATTATAGGAGCTATATTGGTCAAATACAACCTTGTATAAAATAATTGTTGTTTTATAATTTTGTAAGCTGCCCAGTCGCATGATAATGTTGTGATTCCTCGCCAGCCAGTGGATCCAGCAGCTGACTCTGAGGAATCAGATAAGGAGGAGGGGCCTGGAGTTACATTAGAGTCAGAGGAAGGCTCTGAGGATCTGCAAGACTTACAGTCAGACGAGGAGCCTGGCCCCTCTACTCGCACTCAGGCTGAGACACAGCTGTGCTGGGAGCCTGAGTTGGACAGTGATGAAGTGCAGCCAAGAGAAGCGAGTAGGACAGAGGAATACAATGCGGCAGCTCCAAAGGCAAAGGAGAAGGCATTAGGATGCCATGCCTTGGCTGAATTATAAAAGGGAAGGTGTGGGAGGTGCCGGTTGCCAAAGGCAACTGTTCATGTTGAGGATCAAGTTTCTGTGGACTGTGTTTGTTTTCCTTGGACATTGACTCAGGTCTGTGAGAATAAAAGGGTTTGGATTTTTCTTGAGGTTCCTGCCTGTTTCTTGGAAGAGGAGTTTCTCCTTGTGAGCATAACAAGGATTCACGTAGGCTGGGACAGAACAGATAATCAGATGAATGGCAAAAAAATTAATAAATAAATACTTCTTATAGATCACAATCCTGAACTCTAAAGAGCAAAGATAATACTGAGCTGCTGGCTTGCTTGAGCAGAGATAATACTGAGATGTTGGCTTGCACCTCCAGCATAGATTCCTAGATTTAAGATGATCCAATATGATGTGGAATGACTGATCAAATGACAGTTTCTACTGCTAAGTTTGTAAAGATGCATCAATGTGAATAAAAATCTATCTCTGGGAGCTCCCTTCACTAAGGGATTTCCAAGGGTCTTCTGTTGAAATTGTCAGGAGTTCTTCCCTTCTTCTTGCAAGTCTTTAACTGAGCAAGAGGATCCATGTGGCTTACTATATCTCATTGGGGCTTCCTGTAGAGCTCAGATATCTGTGTGGCTGAGTCTGTAAGTAGAGCAGAATGTTTCTCCCTACAAATGGGCTGTATTAATCATTCTTGCTGTTCAGCTACATGTACCATGATAGACTGTCTATTATCTGCTCCCTTGCATTCTTGGCTTAGGCTATTATGTCTCCTCTTTTTATAGACTGAAGAGCTTAATTCATCCACTTGATATACAGGATAATTTAATGCAGAGCCACTTTGCTATTAGCTGGAGCTAAAGTTTTAAACGTCCCAATAGAACTCACACCAGATGTTAGTGCACTTTTAACTGCATTGAGTTTGTACAAGATTTCTTTCCCAAATGAGTGACATGGGAGTATCCCTTCCCTTATGTGTTCCCCAAGATTTAGCTTAAATGAGTCTAACCTTGGAGATGACTTCTCCTCTGCTAAATGTCAATTTTATGAGCCCATGTACTTTTCCAAATGCCAGTCGCTTCCTCCATTGAGGTCAGTAAATGGAAAACACTAGTGTCCTTGAAAGCCATGACTGAAATATTTTGAAACCTCCTTTTTGTTGTTGTTAGTTGCGAAGTCGTGTCCGACCCATCGTGACCCTATGGACAATGTTCCTCCAGGCCTTCCTGTCCTCTACCATCTTCTGGAGTCCATTTAAGCTCACGCCTACTGCTTCAGTGACTCCATCCAGCCACCTCATTCTCTGTTGTCCCCTTCTTCTATTGCCCTCAATCTTTCCCAGCATTAGGCTCTTCTCCAGTGAGTCCTTCCTTCTCATTAGGTGGCCAAAGTATTTGAGTTTTAGCTTCAGGATCTGGCCTTCTAAAGAGCAGTCAGGGTTGATCTCCTCTAGGACTGACCAGTTTGATCGCCTTGCAGTCCAAGGAACTCGCAGGAGTCTTCTCCAGCACCATAGTTCAAAGGCCTCAATTCTTTGGCGCTCAGCCTTTCTTATGGTATGTATCGTATGTATCATATGCTGCTGTGAGATCCACAAATACAACAGATGTTTTCAATTTATTCTGATAGCTGCTTTCAATGCGGCTAGTAAGACTAAGGACTTGATCGGCACAGCTCCGATAAGATCTAAACCCAGCCTGTTCAATCGGTATTTGTACGTTAATTTTCTGTCCAATTCTTTTAAGTATCAACCTTTCAAGTAGTTTATAACAAACACTTAACAGAGCAGTGGGGCGATAGTTTTCTGGCTTGTTGCTTTCTTTTCCAGGTTTTAATATGCCGATTACCTTGGTTCTCTTAAATTCTGGAGGGAGCTTACTGGAAGTTAGGATATCTGTGTAGAATTTTGCCAGCCATTCTCTTGTGCGAGGCCCAGAATGGATGATAAATTCAGGCATTACTCCATCAAAACCAGGAGATTTTCCAGCTTTGACATTCTTCAGGGCAGTATCTATTTCAGCCACTTGGAAGGGTCGAGCATATTCCTGGCTAGGCGAGCACAAAGTTTTTAAGTGCTTTAGTTCTCTTTTCACTAATTTAGTATGTTTCTTATCATGGGGTACTCTAGTTAAGTTGACAATTTGAGTTGCTACTTGATCTGGAGTAACCTCTTGTTTTTTGCGTTGAGCTGGTTGGTCTCCTCCCAATTTTTTTCAGTAGGCTCCATGCCTTCCTGCTTGAGTGTTTAAAGTCTAATCCAGACGTAGTTTGCTCCCATTTCTGCCTGCACGCCAGGTCAAGGTTATGAAGAAGTTCATCTGCTATCTCAGCATCACAATTCTGTAGATGTTTTTGGTACAGGTTTTTGCAGGTTTCATTCCATCATGGGATATATTCCTTGCAGAAGCCACGTGGGATGGATTTTTTAGCCGATGACATGATTGCTCCAACAAAGCGATAGTAGCTTTTACTAACTGCCGGGATATGTCTTATTGTGTTCTCAAGGTCCATCGTAAACTTTTCCCAGTTGGCCATCTTCAGGTTCCACCTTGGTCAGGGTATAGATCTGATAATAGGTATCTTTATTCCTGTCTTAATGATAATAGGTCTATGTTGGCTATGGGGGAAGGTTGGTAGCACTTGCCGAGAGGCAGGTACAGCTTTGGTTTTATCTTGTGTAACAAAACATAAGTCAGGGTTATACTCTTTCTTCCATGCAGCTGATTTAAAAGTACCTCGATCTTTAGCATCAAAAACTAGGTATAGGTTGTTCTGCTCTGCCCATTTGCATTGGGTCTCGCCGTTAGTATCATTAAGCATATATCTCCATTGGGTATGGTGGCTATTGAAATCTCCTATATAGATGCCCGGGTGTGGAATCCTTGGAAGAACTGTGTTAGGCCAAGAGATAGTAGGGGGCTTATAGATGTTCATAACCTGGGTGTCTCCAATCTTAATTGTGATAGTGTAGATGTTATCCTCACTGCTTGTTTCCAATAAATATGCGTTTTCAATGTTATTACGCACGTATGTTATCAGACCATAAGTTTGATGAAAAATAGCACCTAAGACATCGTATCATTGGGGGGCAAAGTTACTCGTGTCCATGGCAAACCTTAAGCCATACGTGCCTCCTGGGTGGTGCTAAATGAGTAACAGACGGACTGGTAGCCAGACATGCGCGAGGATCTCCTGGCTTCACACACAACTCCACAGTCCTTTTAAGGACTAAAAAATAGCAGAAATAACAGAAATAACAAATACCAATACTAAAATGATTTGGAATATTGGAAGTTCAATATGTATATGCCAACTTAACATTGAAGGCAGTAGTAGATCAAAATGTGAACATCTCTCCAAACTACTACTTGAAAACTATGTCAATTTGGCTGTGATCCAGGAAACACGCATTGAGAATGAACAGCAGCTTAAAAGCAGAGGAAGAATACCTGGATATCAGAGAAGAAATGAGCGACATGAATGAAACCAAAGTAATAATAAAATTAAGAACACTATTTTTAAAAGAAAGAAAGAAAGAAATCCCCAGTTCAGTTCTCTATAAAAGTGGCTGTCCCACTGCTGTCTTGAATCTTTCTGCATGCTTTTTCCAGATCATATTTGAAGCATGCACACCTTCGAACTTCTCTGACAAGCACTACCATCAAGCTCCATTCCTCACCCATGTTGTTCAAATGAAGCCATCCATATGTCAGCTGTTAATGTCCTCTGTAAAAAAAAAAGATTTCAGGACCAAGATCCCTTGGCTTTCTATTGCAGAATTTGCATTGTACCTCTAGACATCCTTAGAGGAAATGAGGTTGTTTGAGTAATATCAGGAAAGAAATTCCCACTGAGATTGCTCATGTGACAAAAGGAGCAATTCAGAAGCTATAAAATCACATGAGTTATTAATAAAACATTTTATATATTACATTGGTCTTCTTCTGGATAGAAAAAGAGGGAGTTTGCCCCAGTGCCATTTCACCAT
Source organism: Vipera ursinii (assembly GCF_947247035.1). Classification (NCBI taxonomy): domain Eukaryota; kingdom Metazoa; phylum Chordata; class Lepidosauria; order Squamata; family Viperidae; genus Vipera; species Vipera ursinii. The sequence continues at coordinate 250,457,752 of NC_139512.1, forward strand.
TTAATTAATTAGCTAATTGACCATTTTTATGCTATTTCTTGGCTTTTGCAGTATATACCATCAGCATGCTACTGTAAATATCCACATTCCTGTGGATATTAAGGTAAAGGTAAAGGTTCCCCTGCACATGCATGCTAGTCATTTCCAACTCTAGGGGTCGGTGCTCATCTCCGTTTCAAAGCCGAAGAGCCAGCGCTTGTCCGAGGACATCTCTGTGGTCATGTGGCCAGCATGACTAGATGCCAAAGGTGCACGGAACGCTGTTACCTTCTCACCGTAGTGATCCCTATTTTTCTACTTGCATTTTTACGTAATTTCGAACTGCTAAGTTGGCAGAAGCTGGGACGAGTAACAGGAGCTCACTCTGCTACGCAGCAGTCGGGATTTGACCCACCAAACTGCCGACCTTCTGATCGACAAGCTCAGCGACCTAACCCACTGAGCCGTATATTTTTGTTTTAATAGTAGTGTGTTAAACAAACCAGGAACAAGCCAGAATTAGACTTTGAAATAAAGCAAAATAATTGTTGTTTGTCTGGTCAGTTTCTCTTTTGTTCTCTCTTAGTTTCTCTTGGCTTTCTACAAAAGGTAGTTAACAACTTGAACAAATAAAAAAAGCAACACGGTAATCTAGGAAACTATATAAAAAATATGAGTATCTATTACTACATCACCCTAAGTGACAGCTACAGAAAATAAATCAATAGTAAACCACAATATGATTTACAATCCTGAGAGTTAATGTTCATACAATCTATTGATGCCTGTATAAGATGTATAAAATTAGAAACTCTAAAAATGTAGCTATTAAGATTTCTCGAAGGTAGTTTAAATCAAGTGAAGTATTTTATAGACTATATTCAAAAGCTCTGTACTATGAGGTTATATAATTACATTATAAAAAAGACATTAGAAAAACATAATTTCTTTTTATTTGTTTTTGAAACCAGTAAACCTTTTTTGGAATTGGTATCTTCAGTATTTAGAAGCAACAAATTAAACAGCAGATTATTCAATCAATCAACCAATTAATCAACTGATATGGGGAAAAACTTTCAACATAATAAGACATTAAATACAGAAGTCAACTAAAATAATAATAGCATTAAATCAGACATTGAATCTATCAAACCATAGTTTGTGTATACATGTATGCATGTAATATGAAATACAACCGCTCTTCCTTGAAATGATTGTGTAATATTTTTTTATTAATTGAACACAATAAAGTGAAAAATAATACATGTTGTTATAAAGAATAAATACCAGCATGTTGTTATAAAGAATAAATACCAGCAAATAAAACTAGAAAAAGCAAAAACACAGAGAATATATTCACTGATATATTTAAATCCATATTTCAATAGCATCAAAAATAACTAATCTGCACTAATAAATAATTTATTGGTAAATTGCTAATAACATCAAGTTTGCAAATTTTTGAGTACTATATATTTATTCTTCCAATTTTAAAGAAAAATATTTTCAGGTATAGGTGATATATAGAGAATTCACTTTCCGTGCCACATGCCAATTTCTTTACACAGTAATAGGGATATAGTTCAAGAGACTATGAATATCTGAGAATATTACATCTTGTCTAACAGCTGAGTTAATACATGTAATAACTTGTTCATGAAAAGGAACAGCTAGAAGATATTATAAAAAGTATGTTTAAAGGAAGCATTAATCTGATTTCATGTCTATCAGCATAATTTACTCAAGGACTTTCTATATAAGCACAGAATGCACTAATTTAGTCAGTATTTTATTATTATTATTGGTTGAATAAGGCACTATCTAAGATCTATTTAAGTTTAGATGTTGATGTTGACATTTCTACCCTTTGTCTGGGCAAAATGGGAACCTCAAATTCTTTATTCTGGTCAGCCATTGAAGTTTACATATCAAATAGATTTATCATCAACAGAATTTCATAAAGACTAATTATAGGCTTTTTATGTCACAAATTTTAATAATGGCTTTTAGTAGATTAGATGTTTCCAAGGTTAAAAATGCTGCAGATCCAAATTGGAATATTAATATGTGCTGTAACTATAAATATTGCCACTGATACACCAGGTAGATAATAATTGTCCTCTAGAATGAAGAATTATATATTTTTTAATCTACTAAACAATTCAAGGGGAAATTTTGGCTTCCATCTACATTTTCCATATGATTACTTTTTTGGGGGAGGGGGCTGTTTTTTTTTTAAAAAAAATGAAATCTGGATTACCACATAGAGTCAATTTACAAAGCTGAAAGAGGACAAATGTCATTTCCTAGACATATTATACTACAAACAACAAATCAAAGTAATAGTGAGAGGAACTATTAAAAAAACTGGTTTATTTTGATCCTAAGAAAGTTAAAATAATTTTAGTGTAATCTAAGATTATTGTAGAGGAGCTCAAGAAGTATAGTTTATACTGAGAGTCATTAAACATGGTATTAGCCAATAGATAAGCAAAATGTTATGAGTCAAAATTTAGAAAACTGTATTCCCCTGTCTTTAATAGACCTTACTCTCTTTTCAAAAGAGGTATATGGGATTACAGATTCTCATCCCATTAAAAAAATGAAGACCCACATTTTAGAAACATTTTGCAGACATATGTTTAGGAATTCCACATAAAATGTATAATATGCTACAGTATTTTTACTATTATTAAAAACATGCCCTAAATATTGCCCCAAAGGATATGTTTCAAAGATTGTCATTTATCAAGATCCAAAGAGATCCCCTTTGTAATGTATTGGGATTTTACTGACTCAACCAGTCAGTACAACGGGGAGGTGGTCGTAGATGAACAAAGTCCAGGAGTGCAACATGGGTCTCCAGATGGGGAAAGTCAACCCAAACAAGGCAGCAACTGTGCTGACTCTGTTTCTTCTTTGGACTTTTGTTTGGGCCGACCTGGAATGGCCGGCCAAAAAGACTCGAGTCAATCTGACTCTTGTGAACTTGTGAGCCCTGGTCTACCCAGCCCGGTGGGCAAGCTGGTAGACAAAGGGTTGCCTGGGTTCCCCAGAAGGTCATGCAGACCACCCCCATATTTACAAGACTTTATTCTTAAATAATATTAATAATGTGTGTACATTCTAGGGGGGAGGGGTGTAATGTATTGGCAATTTACTTGAACTATTTCACATGTCTGTTTGAATGCTGCTTAAGGTTGCTCAATTGGTGTGTCTGTGTAACGGTCACTGACTTGCCAGACTTCCTGTCTCCAAGAAGATCATTGGATGATTTGGGCTGGAACGGGTTCCTTTAAACCTATTGGCTGCTGCCTAGTGGCCACCCACTAGGTAGTAGCTGTGCAGAAGCCTCTGATTCAGTTTTGTTCCTGCTTGCCTCAATAAAGCAATGTTCCTGTTTGCAACCTCTCATCTCGCTTACTGCCTCCAAAGAACTCACTACACGACACCCTTTATATTTTAGTCACATTTTAAATTATTAAGGAAAGTTTACATATGATAAAATTGCCAAAGTCTGCCTCTTGATTTGTCCTGAATATTATATTTTTAATTCTTTCCATTCAGACAGCTAATTCATGTGTAATCAACTATGATCATTTTGCAGCCTTTACAACATTGAAGGGGGTAAAAAAAAACTTTTCTAAACAGTGCTATAAATTTTATTTGACTTGCCAGCTTAGTTTTGCAATGAAAGTACAAATTTTCTCCTTCATAATTGATTCATGGGGTATTGCTAGAATTGCTAAGCAAACTGAGAAAGGATTCATTTAAAGCAACATCAGAAATGGAGTGGAGGTTATTAAGCCAATGATTTGATAAGACAGAGAGAAAATGAACAAGGAAACAAATGAAGCTTTCTTAATGAAAAGTTAAAACCTTTTTCCTTTTTTTTACTTTTTTCTTTAAAGTAGAAACTTGAGCTGGCTTCCTATCTTATCTAAAGCTGTAAACCTTGGACTCTTAAGGAGTGAAGTAATTCTAATTTATCTGAGAAAGGAAATAGGAGCAATTAAATAGATATTTGCTGGACATTAAACATTAAACATCCTACTATTTTTCTCCTATACTGTTGGTTGAAGCAATGCTGGATTTAGACATAACCTAAACAAGCTATAACTTAGGGCCTTACAACATTTCAGAATATCAGTTTTCTGATTTTGCAAAGGAGTTTATTCTTAGTTATATTAATAAAGTGGTGCTGATCACTTATTTTGACAGCGTTGTGTGTGTGTGTGTGTGTGTGTGTGTATTAATGTAAGTTTAAAAAAAATAAAATCACATTTCAGTATTGTTTCCAGAATATACTATATTCTAATCTACGTAAGATATGATACGAAGCCAATGAAATAATATATAAGTAAACAGTAAATGAATTCATTTGAAAATAATGGGCATTTTTCACTCTAAATCCCTTGCTATAAAATGTTTAAAAGATGTGTTTTGTGCATGTGTGTGCGTATGCATGTGTGCATGTTTGTGTTTCAATTTTTTGTGGCAAAAAAGTCCTGTTCCTATTTTGGTACACATATTAGTGAGACCTTCTGGTATAACTTTTTAATGAGGGACCACCAAACTTCATACAGCTTAGGATCTCACCAAGTTTCAGTCCAGTGCCTTCACTATTTTATCCAAGCCCCATTATGTTGTAAGTTAGGAAACATTTGGAAAACCTAGACAGATATCTAAGGAAGGAAACAGAATGAAGTGAAGTCAAAAAGGCCATTTTACCCTACTAACATCTTTATTTATTTTTATCCTGCCTTTATTATTTTCATAAATAACTCAAGGTGGGAATTAATGCTCTTCTACTTTCCTCACAATAAAAGCCCTGTGAGGTGGGCTGGGCTGAGAAAGAATCACTAGTCCCAAATCATTCTGATAATACAGTACACAAAGTATGAAAAATGCCAGTATAAATGCAGACTGCCACAACATCACACACACACACACACACACACACACACACATTCTTTATTGTTTTTAAAAGGCTCATTCATTGCAATTTTATTTGGTCCATGATAGAATTAATATATGATTTCTCTCAAATCATATATATTCCCTTATATGTAGTATTAATTAAACTTGGGAAATAGAAAGGAACCTAGAAAATTAACACACATCCGCAAAAAAAAATATTCCACACATCTTTACAAAACTTCATCTTGGGATACAAGTAGAGGTGTAATTGCAGCTATCAGTTAATTGAAAATCGGTGCACTCAACTAGAGAAATATACTAAATCTGACTTTCTTTTCTTTCTTTTTTTGCTTTATTGAGCCTAATTGATATTTGAGGGGAAAGCACAGAATAAACAGGCATCTTTAAAATGACAATTTTTCAAGGATTTTTCAGTGTTTGTTTATGAAACTGGGGATACTTTATTACTGTGACAAAATCTCGTATTCTCAGTACTGCCTGGGTCACCATTAATTGTGGTGTTTGCTATTGTCCCTCTGTTGGGAGTAGTATTGGGCAAAAATCCATCCACCTGTTACTTTCTGGACTTAGAGTAAACAACATTTGCCAGTTTGATTTTTAACTGCATCAATATGGCCACACTACTAGATAACAGCACTGGGTGTTTTCCCCCCTGTTTTTTTAACCTTTTCTAAGAAGAAATGTGTCTTCAATTTCTTAAACAGAGAAATAAGAAGAATTCATAAATTTTATCATAATGTAGTGTGGAAAGTGAAAATATTGGCTATTGTTCTTTTATGCAAGGTTTAGGCCCAGGTAAACTGAATCAGGCCTCATGGACAAAGTATTGAACCAAAGTCTGTGCTATGCTTAATTTTGCAGCTTGCAATTGTATTTTATTTAATATGATTTTGCTAAGCTTGCTTGTTTCAAATATATTTAGAACATAAGGACTGGAACAGTAAAGAAATAAGGAACTGAAAGTAGCTGATGGATGCAGATTCCAATGTACAGGGGTATATGTGGAAAGTTATGTTCAACAGAAGGTCAGCAGGAGGTCAGTAAAAAGTCAGCAGAAGTCAACAGAAGTCAGAAAAAGTCAGTGGACTATCTGACTACAGTCTTAGAATGAGAAAGGCTATAAAGGGTTGGGACTGGACCTGATTGATTTGCCATTGGCCTATAGCTGTCCTTTTGGAATCTCCTATGCCATATGGTCCTCATTGCAATGGGTTATTAATGTAAGTGATGTTGTGTTATTATGCTTGCTATGTTCCAAATCATTAGCAAAATAAACCTCTGAATCTTAAAGTAAGAATTATTGTATTGTGTTGCTGTCTCTTGTCTTTTTCATTGGGTTTTTCCATGACAGTAGCAAATATTTATGAGAACAAAAGAGAAGCGCATTTTACAAAGGAAAAAATATACTGGTTATCATAAATATACCTGTAAGGTTGCTTATACTGTAAGCCTCTGGTTTTGACCTATAAATGCTAAATATTATTAAACTACTCAAGTCAATATGGAGATCATTCTCAGGCATAATTTGGCTTGTTTGGGTTTAGCAGGTTATAGGCACCTAGCCTAGCCATTGCAATGTAAATCTTTTATGCTCTATGGTGATGAATGAACCTAAGATACTAATTAAAACAAATCTCATTTTAGTATGCTACAACTGAAAACCACAGATTATTGCAAAATGTGGCAAGGAAACATGCATAGTATGCATACATTTCCTTCTGTGCTCTCACATGTCAAACCTCTTTTTAGGATTTTTTTTTATTCAAAGCAATTTTATCTTTACTTCTAACATTAATAGGAGAAATTGACATGATAAAAGCTTATGCGGAAAAAAAATGTAACAAAAATGGCATCAAGGTAATTTGTATTTTTAATATAAGGGTTTCTCAAGCAATTTTACATTGTCAACTATATACTTGAGTGAAGATTGTGTGTGAAGTTATATATTAAGAAAAGATGTAGATCTTAATAAGGAGCCAATTAGCAGATTGGCTCCTATGATTGTCTCTGGATAAAAGGGAGGATGGGTGATTGTCTAAGCTGTTTCTCATTATGCTCCCTGTAAAGTATTGGCCATTTCTGTTTAAATCACTTGCTTAATGTCTGATCACTTGCTTAATGTCTGACCTACTTTTCTGTATTATGTAACAGTTGCTGTTACAGAGCCAGACTTGCTGTCTCAAGGCTGATAATTAGGTTTTGGGCGGGAAACTGCTACTTTAAATCTATTGGTCGCCACCTAGAGGCCAACCGTATAAATAGCTATGCAGCAGCCATTAGCTTGCTTCTGTTCTGTTCTGAGTTAATAAACTTGTTGCTGTTTCAACTCATCGTCTCACTCAATGCCTTCTAACCAAAGATACTACACTCCCCATGAAGCAACTGCAAAAGAGCAGTTTCTGGAGGAGTGGAAAATAGTCTCCTGATGGGGGAATTTGCCATGATTATTGCAGCTATAAATGGAGCCTTTTCAAATGTCTATGGAAATTCTCAGTCATCCATGTCATAGTTGTCCTGGACCTGAAAAAGCTTCATCAGTTGTGATGGTGAGGAGATGGAAGGATAGGTACTGACCCCCACCATCACAACTGATGAGGCTTCTTGGATGAGAAAACTTTATATTACCTTTTTCTGTTTTTTTTCTAAAAATTATAATAAAATTATTAAAATTTAATTGCATGTCTCTAATTATGTGCATATTGTATTGTATTAACAAAAATGACATGTTTTGTGCCTCGAACCCTTCAGAATGCTCTGGCTTGTCAAATTTGATTAATTGCTGAGAAAACTACATATATAATACATAGGTAGAGAAAAGAAATACTTACATATAGATGCCATTCAAAATGGAGGCTGTTTTAAGACTGCTGCATTTCCTCCAATTGTTTTCTTTTTAATTCCATCCAATTAGAAGCTAATCTTTACTTTGCTGCAAGCTGGTAAATGTTGCATTTCAGTGCAAACTAGTGGGGCATTTTCATCTCTTGTAATTATAAGACATAATTACTTTGATGCTTTCTTAAAACTTGGTGTTATTAAAGAATCTGTTAAAATATACAACTTTTTCTTTTTCACAAAGTGAGCACTATTTTAATGTTCAAATAAAACATAACTCCTAAGAGCAAAGGAAATGGACCAGAGTCTCAAAGTCTTTGCAGTATTTTTTAGTAAGATGATAATGTGATTATATAACATAACACAATGTACATTTTTGTTACAGTAAGGATATTCATAATCAGTATGTTCAGTTTTTTTGCAAACGTATATGTAGATCAAAAGTATGATATAGTGCAAATTGAAACATAATAATAATAATAAAAACAACAAGAAGAATAGAGTTGGAAGGGACCTTGGAGGTCTTCTAGTCCAACCCTCTGCTCAGGCAAGAAACCCTATACCATTTCAGACAAATAGTTGATCAGTTTCTTCTTAAAAACGTCCAGTGTTGGAGCATTCACAACTTCTGGAGGCAGGGTGTTCCACTGATTAATTATTCTGTCAGGAAATTCCTCCTTAGTTCTAGGTTGCTTCTCTCTTTGATTAGTTTCCATCCATTGCTTCTTGTCCTACCTTCAGGTGCTTTGGGGAATAGCTTGCCTCCCTCTTCTTTGTGGCAGCCCCTGAGTTATTGCTGTCATATCACCTCTCGTCCTTCTCTTCATTAAACTAGACATATCCAATTCCAGCAACTGTTCTTTATATGTTTTAGCCTCCAGTCCCCTAATCATCTTTGTTGATATTCTCTGTACTCTTTCTAGAGTCTCAACATCTTTTTACATCAAGGTGACCAAAACTGGATGCTTTATTCGAAGTGTGGCCTTACCAAAGCATTATAAAGCAGTGTTAACACTTCACGTGATCTTGATTCTATCCCTCTGTTAATGCAGCCTAGAATTGTGTTTGCTTTTTTGGCAGCTGCAGCACACTGCTTGAAGTAGCCGAAGGACCACTCGGGACGACAGGCTAGTTAACTTAAAGATTTATTAAGAGCAAGACAACAACAGAATAACTTGCCGGCTTTTTATAGCCGGCGGCTGTCAGTGAGGGCCAATCAGGTTTGTTCGTTTTGGCGCCGCGTCTCTCCCGACCAATCCGCGTCGTCTGTGTTTGACAGCTCTGGCTTCCGCATGGCTCGGTGTTTTGACAGCCGCGAGCTGTCAGTGGTCGCGCCTGCGCCTTGCGGGGAACTTTGACAGCTGTCAAAGTTCCCGCGTGTTCTTCTGTCAAATCGTTTTACCTCATCGTCTGACTTGTTACTTATATATTAAAGATGTTTATACATATAATACACTGCTGGGTCATATTTACGTGATTGTCCACTAAGACTCCAAGATCCTCTCACAGTTATTACTGTTGAGCAAGGTACCCCCTATACTATACCTGTACATTTGGTTTTTCTTGCCTAAAAGTATAACCTTACTTTTTTCATCATTGAATTTCATTTTGTTAGATAGTGCCCAATGTTCAAGTCTGTCAAGATCCTTCTGTATCTTAAGCCTATCTTCTGCAGTGTTGGCTGTTCCTGCCAGTGTTGTGTCATCTGCAAATTTGATGAATGTTATGCTCTGGAATAGCTTTACTGCTGAACAGTAAACATATAACAACATTCTCCAGCATGTCAGAAAGACATCTAATACTCTAAATGTATTCAGAAATTTTACAGAGCAAGTATGTCTCTATCATCATGTTTGTATTCTATGATGCACATTTCTCATGTGCTAAATGATGTCTGTATCAAGCACCAGAGAAATCAGGAGATTCAGGCAATTCAAATGATTATAAAGATGTACTCCAAGCTTAAGCTCTCTACAAGAATCTGAATTACTAACAGTGAAGGAAAATTAGTGGGACTTAAGAAAGGAGTTTAAGATGGGCTGCACTTAAATCTCTTGTGGGTGTGCAGGGACATATGACTGATGATGTATTTGAACCCTCCCTTGTACTCAGCTGATCATCTCTTACATCCTGTTATGTATAGATTTCAACCTAAATTATGAGTATCGTTTATTATCTTTCTCACACCAAAGAAATGTATCACATGCACAACTTACTTATAGAAAGATGAAAAAAATGAAAAATGTTTGTACCCCTTATGCCATAATACAGTAGGGTGAAGATAAAAGCCATAATTAAAGATGAAGAACAACTAACATAAAAGAAGTAGGAGGAATTTTAGTTGGTGGATATGACAAACATTAAAAGAGAGAGAGAAAGAGAGAGAACTTCAATGGCTGGGATGAATTCAACATTTCAGATCATCCTGTTTTTCTGCAAATCTATTTATATTAGTAATGGCCACCATGCTCTATTGAAAGCCATAAATGCTCAACAGGAGAACTAGGAATTTGTAATTACTAGAAATTGGTAAGGTATCAATTGTAGTGTCCGTATTCTTTGTGACCTCCACCAGTAAGAATAAAGAGCTATCTTGGACTAAGCTACCACTTCATTGCAGATGTTTCTTCCCATTCTCAGAAACCTCCACTAGAATAGTCTATTTGTCTAAGCAGTAGCATAAGTGAGATGTGAACTAATACATGATTCTAATAGTTGATCCCTAAAAAGGCAAGTTGGAATAGGTATATAATCTTTAGAATACACATTTCTTCTAAATTTACATTAGCTAATATGAATAGATTGGAAATACAATTCTGTTTTAGTACTGGCATCTCTTCAGATTCACATAAAATTTATATTGGGCAGAGGGTCTTTTTCCTCAATCATCAGACATAATATGATGATTATTTGTCAGCTATGTCAACTATGATAATAGGAGAACAGCTAACAGAATTTCTAACAATAACAACTAGAGTTTGACAATATTTGAAGACGCTGCAAACATAGTATATAAGATATACTGGACAGTTTGGTTTCAGCAATTGATTGTAAAATTATCAGTGCCTTGATAGTTTCTTTTTAAAAAAAACCAATATCAAGGATATCTTGAAATTGTTGCCCAAATACTACAGGAAAAAAATAAAATAAAATAAAATAAAACATCATGGAAATAAATGGAAGAAGGCATCTGGCATTATGTGCAATAGCTCTGCCATTGTTCTGTAAGGACTTTGTGTACATAAATATTATTTCTGTGTTTTTATAAAACTGTTGGGTAATGGATTTTAAAAGACTTCTTTTTTTAGAAAAGCTTCAACATATCCTTTTGCTGAAGTGGATGAAACACAAAGATGAAAGAGAAAAAATGTATAAGTATATAAATCTATAATGTAGTATGCTAGAAAAAAAATATGCAGGTTGTTACACTGGAAAAAATGTATGGTGATATTTGACATTTTCATAAGGCATTTGCAGTGAAAGAAATGCATAGGAGTGGAAAGCAGATTTATAATCTCTCACATTTTTCCATCTATCCTAGAGAGCTGATCATACTTTCCTCTTCTTTGCCCACTCACCCACTCAGCTGGCCATATCTCCACTGAGGAGAACTCTCAGAGAAGTTACTTAACATTTTATGCATAGATAGATTAAGTATATTTGAAATTGATTGAGTGATACAGTTTTGTCTATTTGCAAAACATGAGCTTGGCATCTATATTTGAATGCAGATTTGATCAACAAAATGTCAGTCATGTATTCACTATATAGAGTTGCTCTGAGAGTGGGTGGAGGAAAAAAAGAGACAGACAGACAGAGAGAGAGAGAGACAGACTTACAGAAACAGAGAGAGACTAAATATAGAAGGAAAAATAAGAGCGAGAAAAAGGGGGAGAATTGGAAGAGAATTAGTATTTTGCAGATTGTCATTACTGCTAAAGATATTCCCTGGAATGTACTCAGTTTCAATAACCCTGGTTTCATGGGTCTTTGACCACGTAATAAAGATGAATGAATCAATCAATGACTAATCCTGGCTGTTTAAGGGTAGACTCCAATGCTGCCAGATAAACAGTTCAAATAAATACCATTAAGTATTTCTTATATACTCACAGATTTTAGGAGGCTAAGAAGATAGATTGCTTGTGGGGGGGAGCACTTGATTAAGAGTCATTCATGCCTACATTATATTTGCAACGCATTTCTCTTAGTTTGAGCCAAAGTAGATAATTATGTGCTCATTTAATACAGATGCTTTTCTCTCCCTATAAAGCTAAATTGAAAACATATGGTGGAGAGATTCAGGAATTGGTCATGGAAGTGTAAATGGGCCCCAGAACCTGGTACAGCTACTAACTGGCAACAATGGAATCTAGGAACCTTTAAATTTCTGCCACTGCCCATAGATTTTTGCAGCCCATGTATGGTACCTCTTCATGAAAAAGATCTCTTTTCTCTGCTCCCTGCTCTACTATTCAAATCACTTTTTTGATATTATAATTGCACTGGCTGAAAAGTTCTCCAAACAGATTTGTACAGGGGAGCAAGGTTAAGAGGACATTGATGTCATTTCTATTTTTTATATGTTCAACTTTAGTCTCTAACTATAGAGCCTATTCTCAATGCATTCTTGCCAGTCCATTTATCAGCAAATCAGTATGTATCTGAACTGGTCATTTGCATATATACAGGGAGAGACAGAACAGAGAACTCCAAGAATGCAACAGTTCAACTCTGAGCCACATTTCTTGGTACACAAATACACACACTGAAAAATGCTACAGAATTTCAGGAAACGTGGCATTTTGGCAAATTACCCATCAACAGACTAATATAGATACACATCCTTTACCTAACATCTCAAATATTCAACCAAAAATCCAGGAGGAAAACAAATAGCACTGAGAACATGCTCCATAGCAGTCAACTTCTAGATTAGCATGAAATAGCACCAGATCAGGATCTTAATTGAAATAGGATCAAAGTAAAAACTACAGTCCAGCCAAAACTGCCTGGATAACATGTTAAATGTAAACAGCCAGCAAACTCCACTTCCTCATGCACTCTTGTTAACTAGAATGGTAATAAAGTGTTTGGAAGAAAACAACCCAGTTGCAAATGCACACACAAAAGAGATATACTGAATGCAGTCAACTATTAAAAATAGGACTATTTTGAAAACACCTTTGTAATTGGACTTTGATGAAGTGGGATAGAAAGAATATTGATGCATTAGGAAGGACTTAGAGAATACAAAACAAAAACAAAGGATCATCACACAAATCAACTCAGCATTCTCACTGCAGGTATAAATGACTAGGCTCAAATTATCTTATTTCAGATACATTACACAAAGACCCAGTTCTCTGAAGAAAGTTGTAGTGCTGGGAAAGGTGGAAGGAAATAGGAGAAAGGAACAACTAGGTGGACAGACTCAGTTACAGCGATGAATGCCGCACCATTGGAAGATTTGAAAGACCAGATTAGGGACAGATCATCATGGGGAAAAAATCTTTGTTGTCACTGAGTTGATCCCAATAGGAAGGTGCAAGTAGGTCTTAAATATTTTCAGCAATTCTGTGAAAATACAAAGGGGAAAAACAGGAATGCCATGTTTTTGCTAGAGATTCAAATGGATTTTGAAGTCCCTCTAATTACCATTTTTATCCCAGAGTTGAGAGCTTTTCTTTTAGCAGAGGAAGAGAGAGGTTGACAGATTCCATTCAGCACTTCTGCCCATGCTACAGCAGAATCTATTTCATGAACTTCATAAATTCACTTCCACAGGAATCCATGATCACGCTAAAAAGACTTAACAATCTCTACTATCTAGTTTTTTATGTATTGCCCTGTTCACCGCCCTGAGTCCCTAGGGAGAAGGGCGGTATATAAATTAAATTAATAATAATAATAATAATAATAATAATAATAATAATAATAATAATAATAATAATAATAATAATAATAATAATAATAATACTTGTTTCTACTTTCATGTCTAACTGCTGAATCTGGGTGCACAAGGTTTTTTTTTCTTAATATAAAATCTTACATTATTCTTGTTGCCTGTTTAAATATATCCTTTCTTATCAGTCTGTAAAAATGATAAAATAAGATCTGATTTTTTTTTCTATACAGATGAGAGGAGTGAATAAGAAATCAATTTTATTTTCTTTTATACCAGAATATTTAAACTGACTGAGAATGTAGAAAAGTATGTGGTAAATAAATGTAGTCATGTTGTATTGCCTAATTATTCTTCTAAAACAAGGAAAAAATAGAGATGAATTTACATGCATTTTCACATTAAGCCAAATAACACTTTCCATTAGTAAATCTTCCATATTGCATGTAATTGCCTACATAAATGAAAATGTAGACTTTAAATTAACTTTCTCAAGCTGATGGGGTTTTTTGATGGAATTTATCAGCTAATTAAATGAAAAATAAAAATAGGACAAGGCTAGCATTACAGGCACACATCTCATGAATTAATAATTAACTTTGATTTTATGCTAGCAAAAATGAATTTTTTTGGATACTTTAAATTGTCATTCAATAACACTTCAGTAAACTCAAGGATTATAATTTTATCCTCAACATTGAAGTTTGCTTATCACTTTAACATAATAAACTAGTCAAATCAAAGTTATAAAATGAATCAGTGAGGGTTAATTTCATTATGTAGACATTTCATTGCAAAACATGTCAACAATCATATTTTTGTTTAACAATAAATTCAAATAAGCATTCTGGCATAATTTTAATATTATCCAATTAATTTCATTAAATATTGAATATTAAGTCTCCCCTAGTGACTTAACACAAAATTTAAGAAGGTGATTCATCTAGTGGGTCTACATGTCTTTTAACATTTGATATTTGCATTTTTTGTTTAAAAAATGTTTCTGGAATGATGAAGAATAGTAGCTGAATTGACCCAAATGGACTATTACTCTGTAAATACCCATTGAAGCTCAAAAATATTTGCAGAGATTAGGTTGCTGAAATAAAAAAGATGTACAGATACAGGTAAACTTACAACAATTTAGTGATGGTTTGATATTACAACAGCAGTGAAAAACATGATTTATGATAGTTTTCACAACCATTGCATCATCCCATGGTCACGTGATCGAAATTCAGATGGTTGGCAACTAACTCATATTTATGATGATTGAAGTGTCCCTGGATCACAATATCAAATTATGCAACCTTCTGACAAACATTTCACTTAACCATGTTAATAACTTAACAACCACAGTAATTCACTTAACAGCTGGCAAGAAAGGTCATAAAATGGACAAAACTCACTTAACTTCTGTTTCGCTTAGCAAAAGAAATTTTGGGCTCAACTGTGGTCATAAGTCGAAGACTACATGCATAGGAGAAATAAAATTTAGCTGCAGCTGCCTCTCCCTCAGGCTTGGCTCACTTCGGCTCATTCTCCTCCCCTGCTACACTGGACTAGCAGTCGCATACCACCTGCCATGTGGCAAAGTACCTCAGGTGGTATGCGTACCACCGGTTGAAAAGCCCTGTTTTAGAAGACCTTGTTTGGGTTACTAGTCTTTTCATGACATTTTGTCCAAAGTTATAAAAGCCACTCCTTTCACCCCCTTTTGAAGGTAGTTGTACCATTACCTTCAGTGCTACCAAGGATAAACTCAATCCCATAGTATATTTAACTCTATTGGCCATTTGAAGAAAAGAAAAATGGATTCAAAACAGTTGCTGCAAAGAAACACTAGTTGTGCAGTCAAAGACTACCAGATTGAAGCTGCTAACGGTTGTAAGACTACTAGATGGCAACATATGGCTTCCTATGTGTCTTTGCTGCCACCTGGAGGTCCTTTCAATGTTTGCATTCTCTGTCTGATACAGGTAGTCATCGACTTAATTGACCACAATTGAGCTCAAAATTTATTTTGCTAAGTGAGAAATTTGTTGAGTTTTGACCCATTTTACGACTTTTTTGCCACATTTGTTAAGTCCATCATGGCACTTGTTAAATTAACAACACAGTTAATTTAACTGTTAATTTAATCTTGCTTTCCCATTGACTTTGCTTGTGAAAAGGTCACAAAAGGAGGAATCACATGACCCTGGGACACTACTGTAATGTATTGGGCCTAGTTTAACTGAGTTGTACCATGTGGGTTTGGTTGCTTAAGCAGGGAGCTGGCTAACGGTTGCCAGCTCCTCAGACAGTCAGTCTCCAGGACCCCCATTGGTTGGCTCTAGGGCAGCAACAGGTTGCTTTAAACCTATTGGCCACCGCCTAGTGGCCAGAGTATAAATAGCGGCATTGCAGTCCTTGTTCTCAGTTCAGTTTCTGCATTCCAATAAAGCATGTTCCTGCCCGAACTTTCTCACCTCGTCTCTTGCTTCAAGAAAAGAACCCAGTACACAACAACTACATCTGTCAAAAATATGAACCTCTTGAATGTGACCATGGGGATGCTGCAATGATCATAAATGCAAAAAATGGTCATAAGTCACTTTTGTCAGTGCTATTGTAACTTTGAACGGTTACTAAACAAACTCTTGTAAGTCGAGGACTACCAGTAGCCCTAATAAAGCCACCATTTACCCTTTGTATTAGAGAGCTTTTGATTGCAGGCTAGCAATTTTGCACCCAGGAACTATTTTTAATTGTCCTAACCATGGCGGTTATTACAGTGGTGCTGGAATGAAAGAGAAAGCAAGTTGTATTTTAAACAATACCTAAAATAGGCATTTTGCACACTGAGATACAGTGCATTTATACCTTCAGAGACAGAAATGGCTATGGAGCATCAGAAATTTATATCCACATACAAGAGAAATAGGTTTGATAGATGAAATACATGTTCAGGATGCAGTCACTGGATGAAATATCCAGAGACTAACCTGGTAGTTTGCAACCAGTGTTTTGCTAAAAAGAGAAGAGGAACTAACAGAATATTTCTCAATTTCAAAACTTTGACTTAACTACTGATTTATAGCAACAATTGGAAGGATCTACAAAAAGTCAAAATAGTTTAGGTCATATGAGTTGAATTTTTAAGAGGGAAAAAAACTTGAAGTGTTGCTGTGAAGTAACATTTCATAAAGCTATCAGGCTTCTTGTTTTGTCTTCAAAGCAGAATGCTATGTCAATTGAAACTTCACACATCAAGGAAAGATTTTTCATTCACACTCACATACTTTGCAAAGCATTTTGCAGATCTCTACTATATTTGAATTTTTGTACTTGCCACGGTGATTTTTAAAAATACAGATTGCAGTTCCTGAAGGATAATTGCTTGGGTCAGCATAGGGATTATTTCTTCCTTTCTAAATTTCTGGAAATAAAAATTCTTCCCATGATTTGTTTTTCTCATGCTTGTTTCTGATATCCCCGAAACATTTCTTAAAGAAATAATAATTCAAAAAGAGATGGAAAAAGTCTCTTCATTTTAACTAACTCCCCCCCCCCGAATGTCTCTTCATAAATAATCATAATAGTACCAGGATATTTCTGATTACTGCTCATTTTAAGCCTCACTAATTTGTTTCAGCTCTCATTCATTCCTTGCCTTGAAAGCACTGTTGTCTGTGTAACCAGGTTTCCCAGGAAGTTTGAATATACTGAGAATAGAAACCATTTTGTTGTAATTTGCAAGGGAGGGGAATGCCTTTTCTGGACAATAGCATAAATCAAATCTCTAGGCCGAAAGCCCAGGCTGCCACTTACGAAGTATACCATTAGGCAAATGTTATTTTGCTTAATAAATCACTTTTTGCTATAATTCATTATATATTCTTGTACCACATTATACCTTTCCAAGCCCAGAAACTGTCAGATTTAACTACGCATCTGGTGGGCCTACATCCAATGAGTTATTGATATTGTTTTTCCCTCACAAGTATGAACATCAAATGCCCATTTTACCATATGCATTAACATGAGGTACTGGCTTCTTTGAAAACAACTAGAAAAAAATCCCATGAATCAAAATACAAGCCAAATATATTTGGAAATCTTAACCAACATTTAGGTGGGAATTACACAGTCAAATTGCTGATGACCTCAAAGGAAATGGTGCTTATGGTCTCCAGCCCATATTTTAAAAGACAAATATAGATATAGATACTGACCCCATGTTTACAGTGTAAATGTCACTCCAAAAAAAAAAAAGAAAGAAAGAAAAGAAACAAAAAGAAAAGAAAAAAGGAATGGTGGGACAGAAAAACAAAAGCAACTGCAAAGAGCTAATTTTACTTTTTAGCTCTAAGTAACCTTTACTTAGAAAAGTTTATGAATATTTACATGGACTGAAATAAGGAAATTATTAACTCTTTTTCAAGTTAAGTATCATTACAGATGACTTCCTGGTACCATATGGAAGTAATTTATCATTCTCTTTCTCTTTTTATACCACAGTCTAGTCCAGGGGTCAGCAACATGAAACAGTGAAAGAGCCACTCGGAACCGGTTCCCTCACAAAAGAAAAAACTGGGAGCCACAAAAAAAATGTGTGCACATGTGCATACATGCGTGCATGCGCAGAACAGGGTTTGACTAAAGAGTGGAGCCAAGGCGAGATATGCACCTACCCTGCATATTTGAACTGATTGGTTGAACTTTTTTAGTCCCACTTTTTTTTTGGACTGCACATGGCAGAGGACTGGGAGCCACAGGAGATGGCTGAAAGAGCCGCATGCGGCTCCGGAGCCACGGGTTGCAGACCTGTGGTCTAGTCCATAGTACTGATATTTCCTTGTGGTTCATGGGCTATGTCTGATCTGAATTTGCTTAGCTTTTAAATATCAGCCAAGGCCATTTAGATGCTGTTGTATAACTGAGTTGTCCTAGTCTCAAGATGGCTATATCAGAAGATATAAGTCTTACAGGTTTCCTGAAGCCTTGCTAGAATCTGTTGGCTTATCAGCAGGAAGGAATTTACTCATCTAATTCTCTGCAAAATAGGAGGCCCTGGGAAATGAATTTCTGCAAATTTTTCTCCCATTCCTTATTCTCCTTATTTTAACTATTTATTTATTTATTATTTATTAGTTGAATTTATATACCGCCCTATTCTCGAAGGACTCATATTGTGACCTTCTATTCTTTACTCAAAGGAGAATAACTGACAGTTATTCTGTTGCATGTTAATAATCTGGGCATACTAAATTAGTTGAGCAATTATTTAAGAAATGCCAGATTACCGAGTGTTGAAGACTGAATTCAGATTTTTCTCACAACCTCCCAGAAAGAGAGAAAAGAAAGAAGTTTGTCATTTCTTGCATCAAAATGTTCCCTTTGCCTTAAACTTTACATTTTCTTTGATGCAATACAATCCCCATTCGCTAAAATCAGCCAAATAACAAATCTCTGTTGATAGTTTGTGTGGAAAAGGTACCTTGGGAATAATATGTTCAAATGCAACCAAATGTAGCCATTCCTCATTTCCAATGGCTCCAACACGCCACTTGTTTTCTATTCAGTCCACACTCATTGCCCTTTGTCAACCTCCTCTTGCAAATACAAAATAACGTCCAACCTAAAAATCTCCAGGTTAACTTGGTGGCATGGAGAAAATGCCTCAAATTAGACTATGCCCTGGAGACTGCCAGTTTCTCCTGCCCCTGTCCTTCTCCAGCTCATGTCTCATTACCTGTAATTGGCTCTGGTTTGTTATACAATAGAGACACAGAGCCTACTGTAACATACATCTCTACTGCTGAATTTTTTTTACATTGAAAGTACATTTAACAATGCCCATGGAGATCTAGTTAAAGAGCTTGCATCAAGGAATGTATAACATCTGATACAGAAAAGTAGGATGGAGGTACCCTTCTTGCTAAAAATTATATTATTTCATTTATTTATTTATTTATTCTGAAAAATCTATCAGAAGAGTGGATGAGTTGCCTGGTTTCATCCTTGTAGTTCTTTGAGCTTAGCAACAACAATGACTTCCAGGTGGCAAGGCTCTATCGATGGTGGCCGCTTCGACCGTCAGCCCCGTTGTTCTCCATTGAACCACGAAAACAGTGACAATCAGCTGTTTTGCGGTTCGGAAACCCCCCTCAGGAAAAGAGGGGAGGGGGAGCATTCAGGTAGGGGTTGAGCTCCCCTAGACCCCTAGAATTGTTATTCTGGGGGTTGAAGGGTGAGAAATGTGATTATCCAAGCTTTTTTATCACAATAGATTTAAAGTTGCTAATCAAGAAGTTTTAATTTTGAAAGAAATTCCACCGAGAATTTTAAGGAGAAGGAAAGAATTTACTTTTTTGGCAGATGAATTAAAGAAACATCAGCTTCAGTTCAGATGGGAGATACCATTAGGTTTGGTGGTGAATTATTTAGGCACGAGATACCATCTCAACACAGTTTTGAAGGCACAAGACTTTTATTCTAATATATTGAAAGCAGGTTCTCCACCACCCCCAGAATTTAAAGGAAGGAAGGAAGATGGAGGGCGACAGATGCAAATGGAGAGTACACAGGGAGATGAAGAAGTAATCTCGTGGATGGTTAAAGAACTTCAGCAAACTTTGGAAACTGTGCAGCCCCAGGCATCGTTAGAAAAGGTTAAGGAACAAAGAATGATGCGGGCTGCAACCAGACGAATAAGACAAGAACAAGAAGAACAGAAATCCACAATTATATCTCAAGAATCTACTTATAGTGAAGCAGTAGGAGGAGCGAGACCGAAGAGGCAGGTGCTTGTGGTTTTGCAAGACGCGCTCCAAAAGCTTCAGGTCACAAAAGATGGCAACAAAGTTTCTAACCTGGAATGTTAATGGCTTAAACTCCCCGCAAAAGAGAAGGTAAGTATTTCAGTATTTGAAACAATTTTAAAATGATGTTGTGTGCTTACAGGAAACACACATTCGTGTATCAGACCAAAAATATTTGATAAATTCCAGACTGGGTGTACAGTTTAGTGCATCTGCTTTAGATAAGAAAAATGGAGTAGTTATTTATGTAAAGAAGAATTTAACAGCCAATTTAATCGAAGCTGATAAACAAGGAAGATATGTTATAATTGAACTTTTAATAGAAGGCAAGAAAATACTTTTAGTTGGACTATATGCACCTAATCAACAACGAGAATTTTATAAATTTTTACATAATAAAATAATTCAATGGGATTATAAATCATGTATTTTGATGGGAGATTGGAATGGAGTCCTGGACGCACAGAAAGACAAAAAAGGTCTTTTTAAAAGTACTCCGAATCATGCCAGATTGCCTAAATCTTTTTTTGAGATGAAAGATGATTTGGAATTGAGAGATGTTTGGAGAGAATGAAATCTGGAAGAAAAGAATTTTACCTTTTTTTCTGACCGACATCAATCCTTTTCTAGGATTGATTTTGTATTAACTACTAATGATTTTTTTTCTAGGGTTAAGAAGATCAAGATATGTCCAAGAACTTTATCAGATCATAGTCCAGTATGGTTGGAATTGGATAAGGAGAGGAAAGATAGAGGATTTTGGAGATTAAATGAAAATTTGTTTAGACATCAAGAGAATGTGGATGAATGTAAAAAACAGATGACAGAATTTTTTAATATAAATATGCATAAGGGTACTCCTATTGAAATGGTTTGGGATGCAAGTAAAGCCTATATGAGAGGAGTGTTAATATATTTGAATAATAAATATAGACGTAGATTGGAATACAAGCGTAAAGAGTTAGAGGAGGAAATCAGTTAGAGGAGGAAAGAGAAGGCTCTAACTTTGAATCCATCTGATAAGAGGGTGAAGGAAGCAATTACTTTGTTAAGAGGTCAGTTTAATAAGTTGATGGCAGATCAAGTGGCATCTAACCTGTGGTATGTTAAACACAATACTTTTTGTAATGCTAATAAGCCGGGAAGGTGGCTAGCTTATTTGTTAAGGAAAAGACAAAGGTCACGCTACATAGATAAGATAGAATATAAGGGTAAAGAGATGTTTCAGAAAAATTATATTAAAAAGGCTTTTGTTGAATTTTATTCTAAGTTATATGCCGGGGATAGAATTCAAAGTTTAGATGTTGTTGTTGTTGTTAGCTGCGAAGTCGTGTCCGACCCATCGCGACCCTATGGACAACATTCCTCCAGGCCTTCCTGTCCTCTACCATCTTCTGGAGTCCATTTAAGCTCACGCCTACTGCTTCAGTGACTCCATCCAGCCACCTCATTCTCTGTCGTCCCCTTCTTCTATTGCCCTCGATCTTCCCCAGCATTAGGCTCTTCTCCAGGGAGTCCTTCCTTCTCATTAGGTGGCCAAAGTACTTGAGTTTTAGCTTCAGGATCTGGCCTTCTAAAGAGCAGTCAGGATTGATCTCCTCTAGGACTGACTGGTTTGATCGCCTTGCAGTCCAAGGGACTCGCAGGAGTCTTCTCCAGCACCACAGTTCAAAGGCCTCAATTCTTTGGCGCTCAGCCTTTCTTATGGTCCAACTTTCACTACCATACATTGCAACTGGAAAGACCATAGCCTTGACTATACGCACTTTTGTTGACAGGGTGATGTCTCTGCTTTTTAGTGTGCTGTCTAGATTTGCCATGGCTTTCCTCCCCAGGAGCAAGCGTCTTTTAATTTCTTGGCTACAGTCCCCATCTGCAGTGATCTTGGAGCCCAGGAAAATAAAATCTGTCACTACCTCCATTTCTTCCCCATCTATTTGCCAGGAATTGAGAGGGCCAGATGCCATGATCTTGGTTTTCTTAATGTTAAGTTTCAACCCAAGTTTTGCACTCTCCTTCTTCACCTGCAACAAGAGGCTCTTTAGTTCTTCTTCACTTTCTGCCATTAGAGTGGTATCATCTGCGTATCTTAGGTTGTTGATATTTCTTCCGGCAATCTTAATTCCAACTTTTGATTCATCTAGCCCTGCCTTTCTCATGATGTGCTCTGCATATAAGTTAAATAGGCAGGGCGACAGTATACAGCCTTGCCGGACTCCTTTCCCAATTTTGAACCAATCAGTGGTTCCGTGTCCAGTTCTCACTGTTGCTTCTTGACCCGCATATAGGTTTCTCAAGAGACAAATAAGATGGTCTGGTACTCCCATCTCTTTAAGAACTTGCCACAGTTTGTTATGATCCACACAATCAAAGGCTTTAGCATAGTCAATGAAGCAGAAGTAGATGTTTTTCTGGAACTCCCTAGCTTTCTCCATGATCCAGCGTATGTTGGCAATTTGATCTCTAGTTCCTCTGCCTCTTCGAAATCCTGCCTGCACTTCTGGTAGTTCTCGATCCACATACTGCTGAAGTCTAGCTTGTAGGATTTTAAGCATGACTTTACTAGCATGAGAAATGAGTGCAATGGTGCGATAGTTTGAACATTCTTTGGCACTGCCTTTCTTAGGAATTGGAATGTAAACTGATCTTTTCCAATCCTGTGGCCACTGTTGAGTTTTCCAAATTTGCTGGCAAATTGAGTGTAGCACTTTTACTGCATTGTCTTTTAAGATTTTGAATAGCTCAGCTGGAATACTGTCACCTCCACTAGCTTTGTTGTTGCTCAGCTTTTCTAAGGCCCACTTCACTTCACATTCTAGGATGTCTGGCTCGAGGTCAGTGACCACCTCATTGTGATTATCAGGGACGTTAAGCTCATTCTTGTATAGTTCTTCTGTGTAATTTTGCCACCTCTTCTTAATCTCTTCTGCCTCTGTTAGGTCCCTGCCATTTTGGTCCTTTATCATGCCCATTTTTGCATTAAACGTTCCCTTCATTTCTCCAATTTTCTTGAAAAGATCTCTGGTCCTCCCTATTCTATTGTTTTCTTCTATTTCTTTGCACTGTTCATTTAAGAAGGCATTCTTATCTCTTCTAGCTATTCTCTGGAATTCTGCATTCAATTGGGTGTATCTTTCTTTTTCTCCCTTGCCTTTCGCTTCCCTCCTTTCCTCAGCTATTTGCAAAGCTTCCTCAGACAGCCATTTTGCTTTCTTGCATTTCTTTTTCTTTGGGATGGTTTTGGTTGCTACCTGTTGTACAATGTCACGAACCTCTGTCCATAGTTCTTCAGGCACTCTGTCTATCAGATCTAATTCCTTAAATCTATTTGTCACCTCTACTGTATATTCAACAGGGATATGATTTAATTCATACCTGACTGGCCTAGTGCTTTTCCCTACTTTCTTCAGTTTAAGCCTAAACTTTGCAAGGAGAAGCTCATGGTCTGAGCCACAGTCAGCTCCTGGTCTTGTTTTTACTGACTGTATAGAGCTTCTCCATCTTTGGCTGCAGAGCATATAGTCAATCTGATTTCTGTGTTGACCATCTGGTGATGTCCATGTGTAGAGCCGTCTCTTGGGTTGTTGGAAAAGAGTGTTTGCTATGACCATCGTATTCTCTTGACAGAATTCTATCAGCCTGTGCCCTGCTTCATTTTGCACTCCAAGGCCAAACTTGCCTGTTATTCCAGTTATCTTTTGGCTTCCTACTTTAGCATTCCAATCCCCCATGATGATAAGAACATCATTTTTTGGTGTTAGTTCTATAAGGTGCTGTAGTGCTTCATAGAACTGGTCAATTTCATCCTCTTCAGCACTGGTGGTTGGGGCATAGACTTGGACTACTGTGATATTGAATGGTTTGCCTTGGATTCGAACTGAGATCATTCTGTCATTTTGAGGATTGTATCCCAGTATTGCTTTTCCTACTCTTTTATTGACTATGAAGGCTACTCCATTTCTTCTGAAGGATTCTTGCCCACAGTAGTATACCTGATGGTCATCTGAATTAAATTCACCCATTCCTGTCCATTTTAGTTCGCTGATACCTAAGATGTCAATGTTCAGTCTTGTCATCTCTTGTTTGACCACGTCCAGTTTTCCTTGATTCATGGATCTTACATTCCAGGTTCCTATGGAGAAAAAATCTTTACAGCATCGGACTTTCCTTTCACCACCAGACACATCCACAGCTGAGCGTCCTTTCGGCTTTGGCCCAGTCGCTTCATTCTTTCTGGCGCTACTAGTACTAGCCCTCTGCTCTTCCCCAGTAGCATATTGGACGCCTTCCGACCTGAGGGGCTCATCTTCCAGCGTCATATCGTTTTGCCTTTTGGTACTGTCCATAGGGTTTTCATGGCAAAGATACTGGAGTGGGTTGCCATTTCCTTCTCCAGTGGATCACGTTTTGTCAGAACTCTCTGCTATGACCTGTCCGTCTTGGGTGGCCCTGCACGGCATAGCTCATAGCTTCATTGAATTACGCAAGCCCCTTCGCCACGACAAGGCAGTAATCCATGAAGGGGAAAGTTTAGATATAGATAGATATTTACAAGAAGTGAATATCCGTGTACTTACACAAGAGCAAAGGGAAGGGATGAATCAATTGATAAATGCTGAAGAAATTATTTTGGCAATTAAAAGTGGGTAAAGCACCAGGAACAGATGGTTTGACTGCCATTGATTATAAAAATTTACAGTTAGAAATGGTGGAACCTCTAAAAGAGTTATTTAGAACAATTCAATCTGGAGGAGAAGTGCCTCCATCATGGAAAACAGCTTTTATATTGTTGATTCCAAAGGAAGATCAAGATCTTACCCAAACCAAAAATTATAGACCAATATCGCTTTTAAATACTGATTATAAGATATTTGCAAAAAATTTAGCAAATAGATTAATGAAGGTTATGCAGCAAATGATTCATAGTAATCAAACAGGATTTATAAGTGGTAGACAAATGAAAAATAATGTGAGACATATTGTAGATTTATTGGAATTTTTGGAGAGAAATAACCAGATCTCTGCAGCGCTGATCTTTTTGGATGCTGAAAAGGCTTTTGATCAATTGAATTGGGAATTTTTATTTAAAGTATTAGAGAAGATGGAGTTTGGGGATGAGTTTTTACAACCTATTAAAACAATATATCAGAAGCAAACAGCTCAAATAATAGTTAATGGTAGTTTGACAGAAGCATGTAATATTGAAAAGGGTACACAACAGGGGTGCCCATTGTCACCTTTGTTGTTTGTTTTAACACTGGAAATATTATTGATTAAGATACGTGATTCAAATAAAATTAAGGGAATTAATATAAGAGATCAAGATTATAGATTGAGAGCATTTGCGGATGACCTGGTTATTACATTAAGACAACCGACTCAGTCGGTTGTAGACCTGATGGAGATAATATTGTTATATGGAAAAGTTTCTGGATTTAAGATAAATACACAAAAAACTAAAATATTGCCTAAAAATATGACCACGGAACAAAAGGTAGTCTTAGAAAAATTAACAAGATTTGAAATAGTTAAAAAGATTAAATATTTGGGGGTATATCTTTCAGTTTCAAATGTGAAATTATATAAAAATAATTATGAATTGTTATGGTTAAAAATACAAAAAGAGTTAGATAGTTGGAAAAAATTACAATTGTCTTTATTGGGAAGAATCGCAGCAGTGAAAATGAATATTTTACCAAAATTTTTATTTTTGTTTCAAATGATACCTATACTCAAAAAAGATTCAAATTTGGAAGAATGGCAGAAAGGTATTAATAAATTTGTTTGGGCAGGGAAAAGACCAAGAGTAAAAATTAAGATAATGTAAGATGTACGTGAAAGAGGTGGTCTTAAAATGCCCAATTTTAAATTATATTATGAGGCTGCGGCTTTATCATCAATTAGTGATTGGTTTAACCTAACACAAGGGAGATTACTAAATATTGAGGGATCTGATTTACTATTTGGTTGGCACGCATATTTATTGTATGATAAGAAGGTGGATAATATTTTTAAGACACATATATTAAGGTATGCCCTGTTGCGAGTTTGGAAAAAATATCGACATAAGCTAAATTATAAAATAACACTTTGGGCAATACCTAAACATGCAATATAAAATATAAGTGTGGGATTCAAACATGATGTGACTACATATAAAGATATTCTTAGAATGGAAAGGAATAGATGGCAATTAAAGCCATTCAATATTTTAAAAGAAGAAAGAATAGTGTGGACCTGGTTTCAGTATGGTCAGTTACAAGCTAGATGGAAGGAGGATCAGAAAGTTGGTATTTCGACAACAAATAAGAGATCAAAGTCCAGCGCATATAAGGAGGATACATAATGCACTGGTAGAAATAGATTCAGAAACGGAACTTGTTAAAGATTGCATGATAAAATGGGCCCAGAATTTTCAGGAGCCCATAGCGATGGATATCTGGGAAAAGATATGGGTCAGAAATGTGAAATTTACACAGGCTCAAAATTTAAGAGAGAATTTTTATAAGATGCTTTATAGATGGCATTTAGATCAAAAAAAAATAGCATGTATGTATCTGAATTATCAGCCTAAATGTTGGAGCTGTGGTTGTGATGATGCAACCTATTATCATATATGGTGGACTTGTAAAAACGTTAAAGCTTTTTGGATTAAAATTTGGTGGAATATGCAGAAGATATTTAAGAGAAAGGTAAGGTTTTCTCCACAGTTATTTCTGTTGGGTATTACTAGAGATTGTACTGTTATAGATACTTAATTGATGTTAAATTTAATTACGGCAGCAAGACTCTTGGTAGCGCAATATTGGAAGAAGGAGGAACTGCCTACTATAGAAGAGTGGACTTTAAAAGTTTCAAACCTGGCGGAAATGGCAAAGATTTCAGCATATTTGAAAGAACACTCGCAACAGAGATATATTTTGGAATGGAGAAGATGGATCGATTATATTCAGAATAAATATGGGACTAGAAAGTTTCATTTAGTATATGAATAAGTATTAGTATTATATGATATATTATTAATTAGTTATTATTATTTAGTTATTTAGTTATGTTAAGAGGAGTTAAAGTGCGATAGAATTTAAAGTGTCTTTTTTAGTTGGTTAGCATATTTTAGCTTAAGTTGGTTAAAGTTTATATCCTGTATTCAGCTCTGGGAAGTCAGGGGGGGAGGGGAAGGGAGGGGAAGTGGGGGGGAGGGGGAGGAAGGGAGTTTATGTTTTTAAAAATGTATTTTAAAACTTTTCAATAAAAAACAACAACAAAACCCCTTGAAGACAACCAAAACGTAGCACTGGGTACTATATATGCAGTGTGTTTGAGTGTTTGTGCGTATCTACCATGTTTCCCTGAAAATAAGTCCTGTCTTATATTATTTTGGCTCCAAAAGACTCATTAGGGCTTATTTTTGGTGAATGTCTTATTTTGGGGGGGAGGTGCCTCATGAACCCCACATGCTGGGCGCTGCATGCCTCCTCTGCCTTGCATGTCTGGCAGATAGAGGGAGGCAGCCACACAACACATCGAACAGGCCGGTGCCACTGCCACAAGGTGAGGGAAGGCAGGTGGCAGTGGTGTGGAGCTGTCCCACGTGCCCCTTAGGCCAGGCAGTGCATACCTCCCCTGCCCTGTGTGGCTTCGGTGGGTGTTTGGCAGGCTGTGGGGACCCTGAGGTGCACCAGAGTGGGGTGCGTGGGGCAGCTGCATACACCCTGCCACCTGCCTCACCTCATCTCATCTCATGGTGGTGGCACCAGTGTGCTGTGCAGCCTCCTGCCCCATTGCAGCAGTGAGCAACCAGATGGTGGGGTGGAGTTGGCAGGCTCTTCACAAGGGCTTATTTTGGGGATAGGGCTTATATTAGGTACACATTAAAATCATGTTAGGGCTTATTTTCTGGGTGGGTCTTATTTTCAGGAAAACACGGTATCTTTATATCAGTTATATCTAATCTATATACTGTGTATGTGTATCTATATACTGTGCATGTGTATACATGCACAAACACACACATACCACATGCACAATAATACAATCATCTCATAAACTAGGCTTATTTTGACATAGCACTTTATATAAACATGATATTTCTATTGTTTTGTTAACTAGGTTTAGCACTTAGGATTGGTGCAAGGATGGCCAAATACTCTTCACAGTGAAACAGACTTCCCTATAAGCTGTATTTTCTTCTTTGGTTTAGCTATGTCATGAGAAGTTGGAAGGCTGTGTATGTGAAATGTGGTTATATCTGACACTGCAGATGATGCTCATTTAAATTGTTCTTCAAAACTAAGAGCAGAACTGAAATAGAGGAATACAAACAGAGAAAAATATAACATAGACACTAGAAAACTAGGCGGTTCTATTCAGAGAGAATAGTAAAGATCCTGAAGTAAACAAGAACATAGAGTACACAGAATCCATTCTCTGTCAGGAAGTTAACTGGGTTGTTTTGGGCCAATTGTGCTCAGCCCTACCTGCACTATGTACCAATCCGTATTCAAAAAGAATAGAACTTGTATAGTCATGTTCTTGACCCCACCTTGCCAACTGGTTTTTCCCCATGCAGATGGTCCTATTTCTATATGTGGAAGGAAGGAAGGAAGGAAGGAAGGAAGGAAGGAAGGAAGGAAGGAAGGAAGGAAGGAAGGAAGGAAGGAAGGAAGGAAGGAAGGAAGAGGGATCTTTTTCCCTACTCATTAACTGATACTTTTCTTTGGATTATTGCTCATTTCTATATTATTATTATTATTATTTTATTTTTCCTTCAAAAACTATATTCCAAGTGTCTTAGCTAGCTTTGCTGTGTGATAAGATGTGTAGCAGGAAACCACTATTGCTTAAATTTGTTTGGACTTTTACTGCCAATGTGCATAGTTATGCCATTGCCATATATTCTTTTTCTTTCATAATTTTTATTGAGAATTTTAATTACAGTAATAAAAATGAATAGAAACTAAGCTCAGAAAAAGAAAAAGAAAGTAAGAAAAGAAACCATATAATCAAGTGATTTCCTATAGTGGAGTCTGGAGCTGAAGTGAGGGGAGCAGTTAAAAGACTGCTAGCTTGAAATCATTAAGTCGGAGGAAATGGTGGAAAGATCTTAGATCTTCCCTAAACCTGCATTATTTATTTAGCAGTTTCTCGAGTACATTATTCTGGCAAGATTAGTGTCAATAGGTGAATAGCAATAATAAATATATCATTCTGATCAACCATTCTGGTCATTTTGATCAACCATTCTGTGTTGTTCTGCTTCCTTGCACTTGACAGTTCCAATATTTATCACAAGTAAAAACAAATTTGACAACACTTCACCCACTACAGGGTTACAAACAAACATCTCCTCTTCCCCAATCCATCCCTTATCTAAATGTAAATTCATAAATCATCCATTCTTCAGTTTTAGTGTCAGCAAAAAAAAAATCCATAAAAGGTTCATAAAAACATGTTTTGTTTTAACCTTGATGAAACAAACCAAATATATACTCCTTCTTTTTGCTTCTAACAATATTGATCTTTATTTCATTCAGATGTTATCACAGGATTTGGTCTTTGTGCAGAGGCTTCTTTAAGGTTTTAACAAACCTCTTTTGTAAAAATAATAAAAATAGTAAAAAAAAAATAGTAAAAATCACTATCCAGATCATGGTTTTGGTGTACCATTTGTAATTCAGTTTAATTCTTAAAGCTTTTTACTAGCTTCTTTTGTTTATCCAGTAAAAAGTCCTGGTCCCCTCTTTTCTACATTATTTATTATTCGATTAATATGTGAAAGAAGGAAATACCTATATCATCTATGCTGAATGTGTATATGTGAGGATCCATAACTTCTGCTCATTAGGGGATCTTATTTAATTCTGCATAGAATAACTTTCTTTACTGTGTAAATTATCTTAAATCAGGTTTGGTTTGTATGTTAAAGTTTAGTTGATACCACTTGTTCGCCGCCACCATGGGATAAATGCATCTCACAGAAAATAGCAACTCTTTTAATAATTGAATGTTAAATAAGTTTCTAAAAATTAATTGCAATTATTATTCTTGACTCCATTTAAGATTGTAAAATAGGTTCCAGACATATTATTAGCTTTCTTTTTCAGGTTCATTCACACAGCCACTTTGCTTGCTCTCCTGACTCATAACACCCAGTTGTATATTTCAATCCTATGTCAACCAAGTTGTGCTGCCAATACTCTGTTGCATTGCCCAGTGGCGTAGCGTGGGTTGTCAGCACCCAGGGCAAGGCAACCAGAAGCGGAAATAGAGGGGCGGGCGGGCGGTGATGTCACGGGCTGAAAAGATGTGCCCCGCAGCAGCGTAGACTTTCCAAGAAGAGTCGCGCGCATGCGGGATGCTTCCGGGTCCCTCTCGAGGGCGGCTGGGCGGGGCTCCGACCTGCAAGAGCCGCTGCATTCAAGCTCGCACGTGAGCCCCGCTAAATAAAGCCACGCATGCGCACGAAGCTAGGCCGGCCGGCCAGCAGGTCCATCTTCGCTCGGCCAAACCTGCCAGGGCGCCTGCGGGGCGCTTGCGGTTGGCCTGAGCCTGGGCGGAGAGTTGGCCGCTTCTATTTATTTTATTCAGTTTATGTGGCCGCCCATCTCACCTGCCGGACTCATTTCGCTTTGCAAGAAAGAATAGCTCGAGAGCGGAGCCAAGCCAACTCTGTGCAGCCCTTGGGGCTCCCTCAGCAGCTCAGTGCGAGCGCGCCCCCCCAGATGTTGCACCCGGTGCGGCCGACCCCCCCCTGCACCCCCCACGCTACGCCACTGGCATTGCCTGGAACCCTGGTTGGAGAAGCTCAGATTCAGTGATGGCAAGAGCAGCTGACCTTAGATTCAGGGACCATCTGGCTTTGGAGTCCTTCTATCCTTAGTCCTCAATATGGTTGTGCTACTCCAGGGTGCAAAAATTGGAAGATCTCCTAGATTCTTTACTCTTGCTTGACAAGTAGGTGGCAGCTACAGCTAGGAAAGCCTTTGCACAAATTCATCTTCTGCACCAATGGCATCTATTGCTAAACTGGAAAGTCACTCAACATAATCAGTCATTCCTGCCTTAGTCAGCTTTTGCTTAGGTAGTTGCAACATGCCATACCTGGAGGTGTCCTTGAATACCACAGGAAGTATGGTGAAAGGGAACAGATTTCTTATCCTAGCTAATGTTTGCTTCCATGGTCAAACTGTTATCCTGCCTGCTAATTGAAATGTTAAATTTCATACCAAAGTATTTTTATAGCACAACATCTTAGTAAGTAATTCTCATTTCCCAACCAGGTTATGCTTATTTCTTCTTGCAGGAAGCCTTGAATCAGTGGGTGTAATATTTTAGAGTCTTTTGCAAGAAGACTATGGAGCTGTCAAGAAATATTCTTTCCAAATGGATAGGTTAAGGTTAAAAATTAAGGAAAAAGAACAAACAGAATATTATATGACATTGGGATTTATTTTACCAATGGTTAGTTGACAACAGCAGAGGTTAGAAAGTTGGAAATATGAGAATATGTGGATTATGTAAACAAGACTTATAATGGATTAGTAAATAATTTTATTGTTATATAACTAATGTTAATGTGGGTAATACTATTTTTTAATATTTTAATTGCTATTTTAGTATATGATTGTATCTTGATAAGATTATTATGAATGTGATTATTATTATATCTTAATACTTTTATACCTAGACAACATGCTGTTCAATATAGAAATGGAATTTTTAAAATAATATTATATATATATATATATATATATATATATATATATATATATATATATATATATATATATATATATATATATGGATCCTTGGTTTTTCGGGTTTTTCCCCGCGTAGAACTAAAGGTGTAGGCGCAACGTTTCGACGGAATCCCATCCGTCATCATCAGGCTTTAGCTTCCTTCTTCTGGGAGAAGCATGTGGCCACATGCTTCTCCCAGAAGAAGGAAGCTAAAGCCTGATGATGACGGATGGGATTCCGTCGAAACGTTGCGCCTACACCTTTAGTTCTACGCGGGGAAAAACCCGAAAAACCAAGGATCCACATACAGGCACCCGCGAAAACCTCAGAAAACAAATATATATATATATATATATATATATATATATATATATATATATATATATATATATATATATATATATATATATATATATATATATATATATATATATATATCTTCTTTTCAATGAAGAAAAGTAGGACTAGACTTTACTACCAGTACCCTGGCTTAAAAATTCTTTGAGCTCTAAAGTAGAAAGATGGATTTTTTTAATGAATTTTACTTCTGCTCCATACTTGTCCAGTAACTCTTCCAGTCCAGTAAGACTGCAGTGAAAATAGAGATATAACTATGGACACTCCTTATCTATGTAAGATTCACTTTGATGAAAGAGACAAGTATGTTCATGAAAGGCTTATATTGTTTTAAAAAATGGTACTTATATGGGAATACAGTAGACATTTATTCACATTTTCTTTATGTAGCCAAATATTTGTTTAAAAAAACACTTCCCTTGGTGCAAACTCAGAAACATTCATCATGTATCAGGACATTATACAACTATAATGTATATGAATTAAAGCATCTTAAAACTTGGAGGAAACCAGGCATACATATTTCTTGGCAAAATGGTACCTTAAAGTAATTCACAAATGGTTTGCTTTCTATTGCCATTAATAAGGTACCAACCGGCAATAATCCATTAAGATAGAGATGCTATCACATGAATGGCCATCAGACAAAATTATCCCTTCTACTGAAGTCATCTGGAAGAAAAGAAATAGTCTTTGCTGTGAGGCATGATTACTGAGATAGATTTTCTTTTTTTCTTTTCCTTTTTAAATATAAACGCATTAGCATTAAGTCAGATCCGAATTCCATTTCTTTTTGTTTTCTGGTTAACAAATTGTATATTCTGTTAAATGGTTCTTTCTTCTTCAACACTGAAAATGTATTTCAGAGGAACATGCAGAAGTGAAAAAGAATACCACTGACTGATTATAATACAGAGTTTTCTCCACTTGTATTGTGGAGGCCAAGAAATGAAAGAAAAGTAATTCCTGTTAAATAATATATGCTCATTTTCTAAATGAAAAAAGCAGAACAGCATGCTGATCAGGGAAGTTACTGAGGAACTTCAGAAGAGAAAATAGTTCCTAACTCAAAAGTTCATCAGAAGGAAAGGAAAGGAAAGGAAAGGAAAGGAAAGGAAAGGAAAGGAAAGGAAAGGAAAGGAAAGGAAAGGAAAGGAAAGGAAAGGAAAGGAAAGGAAAGGAAAGGAAAGGAAAGGAAAGGAAAGGAAAGGAAAATATATTCACTATTATTATCAATGAAACATACAACACAGCTCTGCTGTGTTCCACATTAGGTGGAAGAAGTGCAGTATAATGACTAATAATGCAGTTGCCCTATATATTCTCGCCGAGAAAGCCCATTGATTCCAGGAGAAATGATCCCCATGTAAATGTGAGATCCTAAAATATTTGTACAGCTTAACAAAAAGTAGGCATATCCTATGTTTTATCTTTAGGGCAGTAGACCATTTCCTGGTCATATGTCTCATGTTTGCATGCACATCACCAATCAATGATTTGGATGAGGAGATAGATGGGGAACTCATCAAATTTGCGGATGACACCAAGCTGGCAGGAATAACCAACACTCCAGAAGATAGGCTTAAGATACAGAAGGAACTTGACAGACTTGAACATTGGACGTTGTCCAACAAAATGAAATTCAATGGTGAAAAAAAGTAAGGTTGTACATTTAGGTAAGAAAAACCAAACACACAGGTATAGTATAGGTGGTAACTTGCTCAATAGTAGCAACTGTATGAGGGATCTTAGAATTCTAGTGGAGAATCACTTAAATATGAGCCAGCAGTGTGCTGCATCTGCCAAAAAAGCCAACACAGTGCTAGGCTGCATTAACAGAGGGATAGAATCAAGATCATGTGAAGTGTTAATACCACTTTACAATGCCTTGGTAAGGCCACACTTCGAATACTGCATCCAGTTTTGGTCACCACAATGTAAAAAAAGATGTTGAGACTCTAGAAAGAGTACAGAGAAGAGCAACAAAGATGATTAGGGACTGGAGACTAAAACATATAAGGAACAGTTGTTGGAATTGGATATGTCTAGTTTAATGAAGAGAGGGACGAGGGGAGACATGATAGCAATGTTTCAATATCTCAGTGGTTATCAAGCTATTCTCCAAAGTACCTGAAGGGAGGACAAGAAGCAATGGTAACTATTCACAGTAACTGTTCACATTACATTGCTTTTTAGCAATCAATATGCAATGTGCACTTTTCTATTGAGTGGTTTTGTCCAGTGAAATTAACAGGGTTGAACTTCCATGTGAATTCCTTAGCATACCTGCATCTCCAAGGCCAGGACTCTCCAAGTGTGCGTATCTATCTATCTATCTATCTATCTATCTATCTATCTATCTATCTATCTATCTATCTACATCCATCGATCCATCCATCCATCCATCCATCCATCCATCCATCATCTAGAATTTTCTTGCAAAGAGAAGAACTCTGCAGTGCAGAGACTGCATCTTCCATTCTCTGCTTCTAAACAAATGACTAATGTGAGCAGCATCAACCGCTAGTTCAAGTGGAGATTATCACATGCTGCACCTGTTCTGTTTGTAAACACAGGTTGTCAACTATCTGATGAATATGTGCATATGCCACTTTTGATTTTTTTAAAAATATATATAGTATTCCATGCTGATCCTTATGCACAACAATCAAACATTGTTATTCATTAGATTGCACTCTGTCCCATAGATATCAAGTATACCCATTTTTCTGATTCACAGTATATCAGCACTGTTGGAAGTGGGAGGAAGCAGTTTCAGATCTTATCTTAGACAAAATGTTTATTGAGCATAATCATCATCCAGTGGCCTGTAGTGAACTGAAGGAGTTTGGTGTGAAGAAAAAGTGAAGGTGGGTCCCGTAAGTACTTGCTGAGCTGATTAAAGGATGTATGGGATAAAATTAAGCAAATACATATTAATAGAAAAAATTAATATGAAAAGATATCCACCAAGGCAAAATTCCTCCATATGCTAACAATAGATATAAAGAGGATTATTCTTGCTAATTTTCCAGTTACCTTTGAGAACTCCTGCCCAGAAATTAAATGCAATTAACAGCAGGTTGTTCCTGCATGCCTCCTTTGAGAAATGTGATAATAAGATATGTTACAAATTTAGCTTTAGAAGAACATAAAAGAAAACACAAGAAGCAAGCTTTTCCATTCACAGGTCAACAAGAGGCAATGACTATAAAGTTATTATAATATCCTGTTCTTCTACCACCACATCTCTATTGTATGAGACATAATAGCTACTAGCACAGAGTGCAAGGTTTTAAAACTGTGGAGTCCTTGAGCTTGGCTGTTTGCTTGTAAATATTTAATTAGCCAAGTAGATAACGTTAACAGTGCAAGTAAGAGTGGGGTTTGCTCCCTATTTATATACAATAGCTTGTCCTATCTATTTTGGTGAGGAGGTGGTAAAATAAATAAATAAAAGAATTTAAAATTATGCTCAAAAGTGGAAAGGTTTAACATTCACAATGGAGAAATGGTTGGTGATAAAATGCCAAAATTAACTTCTTTAATTAGGGAAATATAATATCTACATTTATGGCTCCTCACAGACTTTTTGCATGAAACATTAAAAATGCAATAATGATATGTGGTTTCAATGTAAAAATTCAATAATAGAAAAAAAAGCGATCCCTCTCTTTTTTTTTGTAGTCATAGAATAAGAGATAACTTTGTAATCAAATTTGCATTTGCTGAAAAGTAAATTGGTGGCTTCTATTTCTTTTCATCCTTTCTTTTTATGTTTCTTTTCTCTCTCTCTCTCTCTCTCTCTCTCTCTCTCTCTCTCTCTCTCTCTCTCGTCAATTTCTTAGAATAATTCAAAATGTTTACTTCATATCTGATGGAAATTGTTTTGAATTTGATTATCCAAAGAACCTTCTTATTCTATCCACCTCTGTCTTTATTGGGACCTTCCATCCAGCCAATCATAATCCATGCTTTATGGCCCCCTCCATCCTAGCATTCGAAAGCATGTGTGAGTACATAAATATGTACTTCTTAGGTGGGAAGATAACAGCATTCTGTGAGCCTTTGGCATATAGCCATGCTGACCAAATGACCATGAAAAATTACCTTCAGACAACTTTGGCTCCCTTGGCTAAGAAAAAGAGATGAGCACCACCCCCTAGAATCAGACACAACTGAACAGGGAAACATTTACCTCTACCATCCTCTGAAATTAGGAGGAGTATATCCTTTGGATGAGAAGGAAGCCCTTTCTTATTTAAAGATATTAAAAGAGACTCTGCCGGGTCTAAGAAGAAGATTGGACCATGAGCATCATCCAAGAAGCAGTGGAGATGGGTCTGCTGGACAGTTACAAGCCAGAAGAAGGATCCGTGGGGCAGTCCCAGTGGTGATAGTACTGGCAGAATGATAAGCAAATAATAGGGGGAGCTGAAGATACAAATGCTGCAGAGAGTATCTCAGGTGATGGCTTTTCGACAAGGGGTTTGAAATCCAGGCAGAAGAATAAGTTTTTATTATCATTGTTTTGCTTCTTTTACCCCCCTATATCCCTGGCCTTGGCGTTGAAAGAAAATAAAGCGTTCTGAAGAAAGGACTAATATAGTTCTAAAATAGTAGAAAGGGAAGGTGGGAATGTCTTCAGGAGAATGACAATTCTCCTCAGCAGCTTCATTTACTCAATATCAATTGAATCAGCACTCCTACAAGCAATCCTATACTTTGCCCAAACCCAGCCTTTTAGAGACATGAGTACAACAACATGTCACCTCAGAAATATTTCAGGGTGGCTAGATTGCTTTCAGATGTGACTACATGGTAGCGGTTAAAAATCTGGCCAGGAGACAAAAAAGGCGGGGGATGAAAAAGGGGGGTGGGAAATGAAAATGTAATTTCAGCCATCATGGTTTATCCTGCCAAGGCCACAGTTGTCTGTGTCCCAGTTCCATGTGTTGATATGTTTTAAATCTGTACCTTATCACAATATTGACCCCTTTACTTTTGATACTGATCCTATTTGAAGAAACATATGTTATCTAACAGCTCAGTTTGGGCAACCTGCAGAAACATGGATTTCAAATTTAAGAATCCTTAGCAATCTGGAGGATACTCAGGTTGCAGAATACCCTGTCCTTACTGCCATTTACTTAATCTCTAATCAAATATAGTGCTAAGAGAGCTTTTTATGAAGCAGTTAGTTTATGCCACTGCCTCCCCATGGAATACATATGAGAAAGTCTATTCCTTACACTTTTGTGCTGAACAATCATTTACACAGAAAAGCAAATTAATATGAACAGCAACATAATGCAACATTCTGCTTTAATATTGATGTCATTTAATATCCTGTTGCCTGATTTGGGTGTTAACTCATGGTTCTTTTTTCTTTCCTACTTTTTTTTGGCTTTCAACACCAGTACTACTGCATCAACATGCCACCTAAATAACTGTAATTAAGCATTCTCTGTACTTGCTGATTACAGTATGCTGATGAAGATTCCCACTGGATTTTAACAGCCTCTTTCATAACAACTACAATAATCAACTCATATTATAGTCCTTGTGCTTCTAAAAAACCTCCTTAAATAATCTAAAATTTAAATTGTACTGACTGTTGATTATTACAATCTAAAGTTCAACAGGAGCTTAATCAAAAAGATTTTCAAGTATAACATTGCTGACATCTATTAAATAATATATATTCTGGAAAATAAATATTAAAGCTGTTTATTCTTTTAATCAAATTCTATACCATTTTTCTTTTAATGACTAGACTTGCTTTCCTAGGAAATGACATTTTAATTTTGCCTTCTTACAATTAATTCTCCATTTTCTAGAGTTGTTAAAATAAAGTTCACAATGCTTTCAATAGCATCTTCATTTAACAAAATAATCTAGTGATATTAAATAGCAATTGGAAAAGCAAAAGAGTGAAGAAAAATACCTTTAATATAAAAATCTGAAGTGCATTCAAGTATAAATGTAATTGTGGTGATTTTTCAAGAATGTGAATTGATGGGGAAGGACAGAGGGAGGGAAGAGTAAAACCTTAAGAGTACTATACAGTGACTTATACAGAACTCACTATCTGCTGCATGGTGGATCTATGCCTAAATATTCCCCAAAGTAGTATTTTTCATCAATCTACCATACTAGCCTTCATCAAGCATTGATCATTATAATGTATGAACTTGCTCTCTGGCCCCAATTTCTCAATCTCAAATTTTTCACATTAACAAGCAATGTCTGTAATGGGTTTTACACATTTAAAAAACCATAATGCCATCATGAAAACCATGGGCTTATCCCACATCATCTCAGATTTAACCCATATAAATGATCCATGTGCTTGATTTAGCTTCTAACTCTGAGCAATTGAATGGAGATGACGATGAAGGTCATTGTCATATGTCACGAAGAAATCATTTGCAGATGAGCATATTTGTTGGCATGACTAACTTTTGCAGGGTTTGCCCTGGGACAGTTATGAAAGCCATGCCTGAGTTCTATAGGATTTCAGCAAGTGCTTGAGGATTTGTTTTTCCTGTAATTTGGCAGGCAAGTTGATGGCTGGAACAAAGAGACAGCAAAGCGCTAGAAGCAAAGTAGAGATAATTTTTCCTCTTATGATAAACAACCCAAATTGATCTCACAAGACAATTATATCCTATCATTTAAATGACCAGGACTAGGAGGATTGGCCAAATTTTGTGCCATTATAATGACAGTCAGAAAATACTGGACTTGACAGTACTCAAGGGATGCATAGTCTGAAGTAGAATTAGTTTTTTTACTGGATATTTTATGAGAGGGAGAGAGGGGGGGGTAGCCCACATAGGTATTGTACAAAATTATGAACTAGAATGTTCATGTTAAGAGAAATATACAAAAGTAGTAAAATTGCAATGCCTCTTCTATTAGTTTAGAAATGGGGAGCACCTTAAGAATAGAAAAATGGGGGGGGGGAAAGAAACTCAGCAGAAATGTTTTAATTCACTCATTCCTAGAATGCCCAAACCTTCAACACACTTCCAGATTTTTAAAGCCCAAAGAAAATTCAAATAGGCCCTGCAGTGAGGGCCTATTATTTCTAACTGCAGTGTAAATTGTGATGGGAATACATGCAGTCCTTTGATCTCTGCCAAAGTTAGCAGAATTTTTGCCACCAAACATAATTCAAGCAGCTCCAGTTTAAAATTTGGAGAACTGTGCTTTGAGTTAAGTTTCATTTTAAAATTCTTTCTTTCATATTCATGTTGCTTTGCAGTTTTCAACATTGCACTTGGCCCTACCCATTTCCTAGCTTGGGCCCAATCGATCACTACAGTTGTCAGGAAATTGCTAAATGTGGCTTCTTTTAACTTCAAAAGGTGGCCATCCCTGATTTAAATACCCCTGTCTATCCATCACTCCGAGGAATCTTGTGCTGTTTATTACTCTGGGAAAAACATTAGTTTAGTTTAGTTTTAGTTTTATTTGATTTCTATACCGCCCTTCTCCCTAGGGACTCAGGGCGGTTCACAGGGCATATATAAATAACGATACAAAAGTTAAAAGGAAATAAAACCAGTGCCCAGTTAAAAAAACAATAATAAAGTACTAAAAAACACCAATTTAAAAACCCATATTCCCCCATCAGGCCAGACCAGCTAATTCAAATAAGTGGGTCTTCAGCCCGCGGCGGAAGGATCGGAGGTCTGATGCCATCCGGAGCTCAACCGGCAGTTGGTTCCATAATGCCGGAGCGCCCACAGAGAAGGCCCTCCCCCTGGGGGCCACCAGTCGGCATTCCCTGACCGGAGGCACCCTGAGGAGGCCCTCACTGTGGGCACGTAATGGGCGGAGGGAAGTTGACGCCGGCAGCAGGTGGTCCCCGAGGTAACCCGGACCCATGCCATGTAAGGACTTAAAGATCATGACCAAGACCTTGAACCTCACCCGGAAGACAACTGGTAGCCAATGCAGCTCGCGGAGCAAAGGTGTAACATGGGAGTACCGGGAAACTCCCAAGACAACTCTCGCGGCCGCATTCTGTACCAGTTGGAGCCTCCGAGTGGTCTTCAAGGGAAGCCCCATGTAGAGAGCATTACAGTAGTCAAGGCGAGAGGTCACGAGCGCATGAGTGACCGTACACAGGGCATCCCGGTCCAGATAGGGCCGCAACTGGCGCACCAGGCGAACCTGGGCGAAAGCCCCCCTAGTCACGGCCACTATATGATCTTCCAGAGTAAGCCGTGAATCTAGGAGGACTCCCAAGTTGCGAGCCCTATCCACGGGGGGTAAGAGCTCACCCCCCATAGAAAGAGATGGAACATTTTGAATGTCCCGGAATGTACAGCCGGAATGTACAGCCACTCAGTCTTGTCAGGGTTGAGTTGAAGTCTGTTCCTCCCCATCCAGACCCGAACCGCCTCCAGGCAACGGGACATCACAGCGAGGGCATCACTGGGGTGGTTTGGGGTCGAAAAGAAAAGTTGGGTATCATCGGCATATTGATGATACCCAACTCCAAAACCACGAATGATCTCACCCAGCGGTTTCATGTAGATGTTGAACAGGAGAGGCGAGAGAACCAACCCCTGAGGAACTCCACAAACGAGAGACCTAGGGGCCGATCTCTGCCCCCCTGCCAACACCAACTGCAAGCGTCCCAGGAGATAGGAGGAGAACCACTGAAGAACTGTGCCTCCCACTCCCAATCCCCTGAGGCGCCGCAGCAAGATACCATGGTCGATGGTATCGAAAGCTGCCGAGAGGTCTAATAGGACTAGGACAGAGGAATATCCCCTATCCCGAGCCCTCCAGAGATCATTCACCAGAGCGACCAATGCCGTCTCCGTGCTGTACCCGG
Source organism: Vipera ursinii (assembly GCF_947247035.1). Classification (NCBI taxonomy): domain Eukaryota; kingdom Metazoa; phylum Chordata; class Lepidosauria; order Squamata; family Viperidae; genus Vipera; species Vipera ursinii. Next base: position 250,499,168 of record NC_139512.1, read on the forward strand.
GCCTGAAACCCGATTGGTAGGGGTCCAAATAATCCGCTTCATCCAGGACCAGAGGGAGCTGATGCGCCACCACACTCTCAACAACCTTCACAAGAAAGCGAAGGTTGGAGACTGGACGAAAGTTGTTCAATACAGCTGGGTCCAAGGCAGGCTTCTTGAGGAGAGGTCTCACCACCGCCTCCTTCAAGACGGTGGGGAAATAACCCTCACTCAGAGAAGCAGATATAACCGCCTGGAGCCAGCCTCGTGTCCTCTCCCTAGCTGCATAAACCAGCCAGGAAGGGCACGGGTCCAATAAACATGTGGTGGAGCTCAGCTTTCCCATAATCCTGTCCACTTCATCAGGGGTCACAGAATCAAACTCTTCCCAGATAACATTGACAAGACCGCCCGTGTCCTGATCGCCAGACTCTGCCCAGCTGGAGTCCAAACCGGTCCGAATCCGAGCGATTTTATCCGACAGATGTTGTGGTGACTTAAAAAAAGAGGGCGAGAGAATCAAAAATATATTTTTATTTCACAATTACAGAATTGCCTGAGTTTCAAATCTAGTCTTTAAGCAATGGGAAAAGGTATAAGCATTAATGTAGCTCAATATCTAATCTATCACATTGTCTCTGTTACTTTTGCTCTGAGTGAACGTGTGCCCCCAGCATAGCTCACAATTATGAGTTTCTTGGAAAGATGCTTCTGACCTTTAAGTTCCAGGAAGCATTTATGTTTACCCACCATAGCATATCCATATGAATGGTCCAGTGCAAAAAAAAAACCTGGTTATTTTTGCCCTTTAATTTCCCCAAATGCAAGGGAAAGAAATAACTGGGTAGAAGGAAAGCAATTGTTACTTATCCCTTGTCGAAGATCAGCAAACACTGTGTCACAAAACCAATGTGAAGAAATAGAGTATGGATTTTCTACTGACATTTGTAAACTGTTTGTGTCAAAGTATTTTTCTAATATAGCAAAAGTTACAGTTTAACAAATTAAAGCACATGTTTCTTTCAAACAAACACTCTGGTCATTTGGGTTAATTTAAATGGTGTCTGTTTTTCTAATAAACTCATAACCAAATCCTCTCTTTGCATCATTATTAAGACAAATGCAATTGCTTTTCCAACAAAAATGAGTTCAATAGAAATACTGTAATAGCCTATTTTTGAGCCCATTTTTTTATCTGATCCAGTAAGTGAACAGATCCTATTAGCAATGCAATGCAATGCAATGCATGCCTATATATGTATATGCACATATAACAGTAATAGCTTTTATCTCCATTTGGGACTGAAGTCTCCAGGCAGCAGTAGAATGTAAGTTGATATATTTTACTAGTGATCTAACTTCTCTTTTACAACTAGCAATAGAATTCAGGACAATTCTTCCTTCATCATTTAACTACTGTCTAATCTTTATTAGTTTTATTGACTAAGATTTTCACTGACCCTGTCTTGCATATGTTTGTTTTATGTTTATAAGATATTTAAGAATGAATGCCAATGTGATCAACAGATCTTACACTATACAATGGGGCTAAAATGTATGTATATTTGTATGTATGTACATATGTACACACTTATATACGCTAAGAAGCAAACACTACCAATACAGCTCAATGTCTACAGTTGTTTTTCTGCTGGCAAATCATACAAAAATTTGGAAAGATCAGACTAAGTACTTATGTTCTAAGAGAGTCTTTATGACAAAGAGAATTATCTACTGAATTCCTTTCAATGTTGAACCATTTCTTGGAAAAAGGAGACTAGGATTCCCATTCCTGATGATGTACTGATAGCACTGATGATGTTACCTAGTTAGGGCAATGAAATATCTGCAAGAAAACAAGCAAGCTCAGAAACCATCAAGGATCCCTTCATGTGTTGTGATTCAGAGTCAGCCTGTGGGTTCGGCAGTTGGGTCGGACGATTCAGAGGAGGAGGAGGGGGTGTTGGAGAGGTTGCTGAAGGTGTTGGAGAGCTTGCTGATGAGAGCCCTCAGCCAGGCCCCTCCCACCTGGTTATGACGCAGACCCAGCTGTGTGAGCCTGACAGCGTGGATGAAGATGACCCGCAGCTGGCCCTGTTCAAGGACGCCCGACGCAGGAGGCAGTCAATCAGGAGTAAACAGAGGAAGGCAATGGGGCACCTCGTAAGGAGGCAGAGAAAAGCCACGCCCTGAACTGTTTAAAAGGGGAATGTGTGGGAGGGCTGGTTTGCTGAAGGCAACCGTTTGAATAGCTCCTGTTTCATGGTTCGTGTCTTGTTTTTGCTCTGTTTGCTTTTGTGTCCATAAATTTGGCAGGCTTAGTTCCAGCCTCTTGCCTTCTTGTAAAGGGGTTGTCCCTGCCTTATCTGCAGGGCCGGTAGTAGGCTGGTACAGAACATCATGTCAACCCTGAGTTACAAATAATCTCCTTCATTGGTATCACATTTGTGCGACCAACACTTCAGACAGCATGCTAGCACTGATGACGTTACCTAGTTAGGCTAATACAATGTCTGCAAGAAAAAAAAGGCAAGCTCAGAGGGCACCAAGGAACCCTTATTTCAACCCTGAGCTACAAATATTCTCCTTCATTGGTATCACATTTGTGTGACCAACACTTCAGACAGCATGCTAGCACTGATGACGTTACCTAGTTAGGCTAATACAATGTCTGCAAGAAAAAAAGGCAAGCTCAGAGGGCACCAAGGAACCCATTTTTCATCCCTGCGCTACAAATATTCTCCTTCATTCCCATTCCTTTCCTGTGAAAAATTGCTGGATTCCCACAAAAACAATTCCTTGATTTCAAAGTAGAATTGTTGAGCAGCAATGGATATACCATTAGAAGCCATGAAGGTTCAAGTTGGGGACATATCATCTAGAGAATATCTAAGTGATCACTTAGAGTTGACACCAACTTAATTGCACATAACTGTAACAATGTAAGACGTGCATAATGAGCATTACATTTTCAATTATTGTTTCTTTAAAAAAATAATATATTTGATATAAAACATGAAGTAGTCTATTATAGCTAATGTAACTTCATTAAGAATTGACAAATTACCCAATCCCAAATTTAAAGTATTAATGGGATTCAAAGAATCAAGTGAGTTTAATATAAAGCATCAGATTAAAAAAAATCAATTTGTCAATTCAGTTTGAAAAAACAATGTTTTCCAAAATGTATATTGACTTGGAGGCATTCGAATTGACTTAAATTGAAATGTAAAATTGATTTGGCTGTTTGATATATCAAATCCATCCAGAAATTCAATTTGAAGGGGTAATTTGTATGAAGGTCCCTTGAAATCAAATCTTTGAACTGAATCTTTGCTCAAACCTATTTAAGAAAGTTAGAGCATATAAAAAACACTTCCTTTCAGGAATAATGCTGTAAAGGAATAAAAGCAGAAAATATCAATAATGGGAAATTTCTGTCCAATTTGCACAACTGACCACAAATATTGTGATCCTATTTACTGCTAATTCTAGATCAGAGGTCCCCAACCTTTTGGGCACCAGGGACCAGTTCCATGGTGAAAGGTTTTTCCACGGACCAGAGAGTGTGTGGTTTTGTGTGATACCTGCATCCCACGGATTTGCTTGTTTGGTTGCTGGCATGCCATGGACCAGTACTGATCCACAGACCAGGGATTGGGGACCCCTGTTCTAGATCATACTTGTTAGCAAACTTTATTGTGACACATGATTTTCTAATAACACAGTTAAAGTTTAAAAATTTCTATAAATCGTTGTTTTGAAATAATATGCCCTGCTTTCATTCAACTGTTTCAGATAAATGTATCCTAGCCTAATGATCAAAACCAGAATGTCTCAGTATATCAGTTATGGGAAAACAATGCCCCATTGCACATTTTGTAGAGGCATCAGGTCAGCCACTAGTTAAAAGTTTCTAGATTCTTTTGTTATTGAGTCTGAATTAGTTGTCTGTTCATTTTTGGGCTAAATTCAAAGTGTTAGTGATAACCTGCAAATGATTTGAAAGTTGAAAGTTGGATTTCTAAAGATATTGCTTTCCTTGAATAAGATTACCCACACATATCCCAACTTTGCCTTAGTATGTAATTGACCAGACTGGGTCTCTATTTAACACCTAGAATGTCTAATGAGAGTTTCCATTAATTATTGTTATAAGACAAAAAATAATCTCTACCAATCAAAGGCCTGTTTGTATTCTTATATCATTCATTCTCATCTTCTTTCTTATTAAGGAAGTGAAGCTGGAAGGCAGGGAAAAAGAAAGAATGTTTCCTTCAACCTAAGTGAAAAATAGACAAGAAAGAAAGAAAGAAAGGACTTCCGGTGGCGGCGCGGCGCCGAAGACAGCCTTCCCGGGCTGCCCGCGGCTCAGCTGTTTGTTTTTTCGCCCGAAACAGTGCCGATCAGCTGTTCGGGTGAAATTGAAGCCCCCTCCTCGGGAGAAGAGGAGGGGGTGAGGCCCCAGGTAGGGGTAGAGTTCTCCGGGGCCGCCTGAGCTTGGAGCTTGGGCGGCTGAAGGATTGAACTCCCCCGAAGCCTGGGTTGCTCCCAGCTGGCCGGCGTCTCTGCTCCGAACTTCTTGGAGCAGAGCCAGGCGTCTGCGAACCATCCCTGCCTGAAGAAAGGACTATGGTTTAAAGGAGCAGGCAGAGCGGTACAAGAGGAAAAGGTGAAGAGGATTATTTTACTATACTCTCGAGTTTGTTGGACTTTTTAAATCTTAAGTGAAAGTGCGTCATAATTGAGGAGTAAAATATGGCGGCTAAACCTCCCCCTAAAACTCTTCGGAGTGGTGGATCTTCGCCGGTGCAACAATCTTCACTACAGGCATTGCACCCTCCTGAAGTGCTGACACCGAAGGATTTACGAGATGCTCTGGATAAACTTTTGGACTCAATCAATCAATCAATGGGTGATAAATTTGCACAGATGGAGGAGAAATTGGAGAAACTGGAGGAGAGAATGGAAGAGAGGATGGAACAGAAGTTCAGCGTGATGAAGGTAGACATTTTGTCCTCAGTGGTTTCCCAACATTTTAGGTCAATGGGCACATTTGGAATTTTGAAAACACATTATGGGTATAATAGATTCCTTGGGAATAGATTTTTGGTGATTCAGAAATAGTGGCCAAATTAGTCATGGATTATCATGAAACAAAAATATTGAATGGTCTTTGGTAAGTGCTAAGGTAAATTCCAAATCCAAAGCACACTGAACATTACTTGAGTTTATCACACTTGCATTTTTGGGCTTCCATTTGAATGTAGAAGGAAAATGGCACTTTGAGGGATCCTCTTAAAGCTTCTTCCATCTACTATAATTATTAGATGGGAGTATCAGTTTGAAAGCACGTAAAAATGCAAGTAGAAAAATAGGGACCACTACGGTGGGAAGGTATCAGCGCTCCGTGCACTTTTGGCATCTAGTCATGCTGGCCACATGACCACGGAGTCGTCCTCGGACAAGCGCTGGCTCTTCTGCTTTGAAACGGAGATGAGCACCGGCCCCTAGAGTTGGAAACAAGTAGCACGCATGTGCAGGGGAACCTTTACCTTTACCTTTTTATCAGAATGATCTAGAATTTTATTTTTTGGAAAACATATTACTTTGGAAACCATATTACTTCGCCCTGAGTCCTTCGGGAGAAGGGTGGTATATAAATAAAATTATTATTATTATTATTATTATTATTATTATTATTATTATTATTATTATTATTATTATTATTATTATTATTATTATTGTGAAGCAGCTTGTGTGTTCATGTTTGTTTATTCATGTCAGGAGCATCATAATTAAAATAAGGCATACCATATGTGAAACAGATTTGAAGAGGTGATTTGTTCATATCATCGTTAACATTTTGCATGGCTCAAGTTTGCATTTTTTTAATAGTTACAGACTTAGATGTATAGCTATGTAGAGTGCAAGTGAAATGGAAAACACTCTTTTCAGGACTTTTTTTTCATATGAATATAAAAATAGCAATTGGAAGATAAAGTTAAGGAGTCCCTGAGGATTTTACTCAGCTACTCATTGCCAGCTATGAGCAGTGCTCATGCCTGTTTCAAGGTGAGTACTGTCCGAAGTACTGTCCAAAGAAATTTCCAAGTTCATGTGGCCAGCATGACATTATGGAGCACTGTTTCCTTGCCACTGAAGTGGTACCCTTTATCTGTTCACATTTGCATGCTTTCAAATGGTTATGTGGGCAAGAGCTGGGGCAAGAATGGAAGTTCATCCTGTCATATGGTGCTTGGGTCTCAAACCTGTCCTGCCAGCCTTCCAGCCAACAATTGGAAGACCTGAGTGAAATCCAGAAGAATACGGGCTTTCCACAAATGTACAAAACTTTTGGAGAAGTGACACTGTTTATAATAGAAAGTCTTGAGACAGTGACATGGGTTCATATGCCCAATTCTTCTCAAACCAGCCTGCCAACAATTTAGTTCAAAATAAATATTTCTAAAATCAACCTTGTAATATTAGACCAAGAGAACTGAATATGTAGCATTATAGTATTAATAGTATTATTTCTTTCATGCAAAGAATTCAGAAATTTTAGGGCTTGGATGAATTTATGAAGCAGCTGCCCATAAAATGCAATCTGTTCATGTACATAATAAATACAGTGTAGTTCCATAAAACATATCTATCTTTAATTTTTTTTTCTAACAACAAAAGCTATGGAATAAAGGTTGCCAACAGTAATGGCTAAATCTGATCATTCAAAAGTAAATTACTAAATATAATGAGAAGACATAGATTTAATTTGCTTTTAACCATAAAACAAGACTGGACATCATCCAAAATTCAGATTTATTGACATCCAAAAATGCTGTCAGAGCTCATGTGTACATGGGATGTTAGTCATGCATTTTTGTTAATCTAACATAATATCCAACATAATTTATCAGGACATCAAAATAATAGCTTTTACTCCATTTCCCATCTCAATGAGGACATGCACAATAGATTCAGAAGCTATACATGCACTCTATTAGAGCTAATTGAAAATAGATGATACAATTAACCTGCTTCTTTGAAAAAAGCATTAACACTTAATGTAAAATTCTAATCATAATGAAAGAGGTTAACATTGGAAGGAAATGTGTATAATCCAAAATTATGTTCTTTACTTTCTTACAAACATTTTGTTAAGTGGCAAGTATGCTCTGTGCTTATAAAATATAGGAAACCATATTATTCTTTCCATACCTTATGTTGCTTCCCTCACCCAATAGGAATATGACATTTTAGTCCTTTCCAAGATATTTAAGTGCACAAACTCTTGGCATTTAGACACAACACAGCAGAAGTGAACAGGTGGTTATGGTATAAATGATTTGTAAAGACAATCTATTTACAATTCATACTGTAATGTTATGAAAATTGGAGATAGTGTCTATGTAGGGATGGATGGCAATAACACCCTCAAATTTAATTTAATTTAATTTATTAATATTTCTATACTGCCCTTCTCCCGAAGGACTCAGGGCGGTGTACAGGGCAAGAATAAAAACACAGAATTACAAAAGTTAAAAAGTAATTAAATACATGCCCATTAAAAACAATTAATACATAATAAAAACCCCAATAAAATGACAATAAAAACCCCACCAATCCCCCCTCAGGCCAGGCATGGAATCTATTATAAACCTGGCCTCTTGATTATGATTGCCTTTTAATCTTGTCACCAGCCAAGAAAGCCCAGATTTGTAATTATCTGTAAAATCATGGTATATCTATTATCAACTTGCTATCACCCACAGACTGTAGGGCTACATTTACTGGATCCTCCTCTTCCGTTCCCGCCCACCCCACAAAAAAGAAAAGGCTGGAAAAAAGCTTTTTAGAGCAGATTGGTTTGATTTTCGGATAACAGATTAAAGCTGCATTTAATTTTCATTCATGAACACTTATGCAGTGCTTTTTTTGTAAAAGAAAAAGGTGCCGGAACTCACACATGTTATACAACCCGCCTTGCCTACCCTACAAGGTTCCATCCAAAAAAGGTGCCGGAACTCCGTTCTGAGCGTTCTATGAGAAAAAAAGCCCTGCTTATGCTTCTGGGAAGTGACTTAAACCTGTATGTTCTACATTTTATGCTTTTCCAATTATTTCCATCCGGTTTCCTCCCCCCTCTTTTTTCCCCTGCTACTCCTTTACCAGTTTTCTCTATTTTATTCTCTATTAAATGATCCCATCAAGACAAGGATTGCCTTGTGGATAGGATGATGTCATGATATCAGGTAAGCAGGGAGGTTGGGTTCCTGGTGAGATTGCTAATGGCAAACAGTGTTTAGAATCTGAATGAGTTGCAATTATCACCTGCTCTTCATTGACAGGCAATATATACCAGAATGCAGCACTGCAAATCAGGAAGTGAGGCCTTAGTTACCTTGGAAACAGAAGCACATTATCCTTTCCTTTCAAACAATCCTACCTGTATGATGCATGATGCATGAATATTCTCATCTTATTTTAAAACTGTCCATTACAGTTTTATTGCTATTTTCAAAGGAAAAAAGAGCCTTGTTGTTTTAGATCAGTACTATTCAATATTTGTTACATAGTAATGGATAATGAAACAATCAAGTAGTCTTGGCTTTAACTAAACAATGCAGTACTTCATAACTAGCCTGATGGGGATTGGTGGGGTTTTTTATTTTTTGGTTTCTTAATTTTATCTTGGGGTTTTAGAATTGTATACCAATTGTTTTAATTTGGGCAATCATTTAATCTCTTTTTAATGTTTGTAATTAGTACTTTACTCTGCCCTGTGAACCGCCCTGAGTCCTCAGGGAGAAGGGCGGTATAGAAATATTATTAAATTAAATTAAATTAAATTAAACATTGTGGGTGCGATGAAAAGGCTCAGTCTCCTAATAAATAGGGCTTTTTTTTCTCTCATAGTTCTATGGATCAGAGTCCATTTGAATCTCAGGGTCACACTATATACATGAAATGGGCTGTTTTATAAAAGAACAGAACAGAAGAGAACAGAACAAAATAGAATCCCCACAGATCAATTTTATATACACATACCATGTTTTCCTCAAAATAAGACCCAACCAGAAAATAAGCCCTAGCATGATTTTTAGGGTGCTTGTAATATAAGCCCCACCCCCAAAATAAGACCCAGTTAAGATCATCAGCCAGATGGATGCATTTAGTGCTGTATTTCCCCCAAAATAAGACCTAATGTGTCTTTTGGACCAAAATTAATATGAGACAAGGCCTTATTTTTAAGGAAATGTGTTAGTTGTCTGGGAATGGAAGAGAAAGTAAGGGGGGAATAATAAAAGGAGAGGTAGGAGAATTTCTTTGGATTAGAACTTTCCATGTTTTGCCTTCATTGGACCTATAACTTCCCAATATCATCTCTCTTTAAACTGTTTTTTGGTTTAAAAAAGTTACATTGTCAAATCTCCCAAGATTTTGAAATTTATAAATTCAGTGGTCTCCTAAGATTTGGGTTTTTGTTTTTCAGAAAGAGAAAAAAAATTGCCTTTCTCCCTATACTATGGACTACTTGCAGGGCTTTTCTGGACCTTCAGAGATTGGATCAGAGATTGGGAACCATTGAAATAAAAAAGAAAGAAAGAACATAACAGATACGTTAGTTATTTATGACTGCATTGAATAACAAGTTAATAGATAATTATAAATCACACAATATCCAATCCATCTGATGCAGATCATTGACCCAATTTGATTTAAATTCAGAATTCATTTCAAAGGCTAGAGTTGATTCAGTCTGACATGTAATCATCACATTACGTCAATTTGAAATAGTAAATATGTAAATAGGCATGTGTAAAAGTCCGCTGAATCCTTGAAGTGTTTCAAAGGCATCTGATACCATTCAATATGTTAAATAGTGATTTAAAAAAAAAATCATTGAAAACAGTGATTTGACAGAACTACTTTAAAACATCAAATTGAAGCTTCACAATTCCTCTCCTCAATTATCTCTTCCAGAAGCAGAAGGAAAATATCGCAACCTAATGCTCAGCACCACTCAGATACAAGCCGGTTGGGAAGACTAGGGGTCTTTTCACCCTAGTTAAAATGATAATAAATCATAATACTACACTGAAGAGAACTGTGCATATATTTTGGAACTGTGCTATGTGCCTTCCAACAGTAATCCAGTATTGTGAGTAAGAATGGGCCAATTTTTTTATCTTTGATAACTTTATTACATTTTAAAATAGAGTTCATTTTCATTACTTCCTCATTTTTTCTAATCTGCAATTCATTTTGTCCTGATTCTCTTTTCACATTTTTTTTTACAATTTGAGCTAACACTTGGCAGGAAAAAAAAGTAGATAAGTAGTCTCTCCCACCTGCTGCCCTCCATTTAACCTCAAGGCCTCTTACAGCCTGTGTTCATTAAAAAGAAAAAGGAGGAAAAAATGATAAAACCACACATAATACATAGTTGTAGAATAACAGAATAATAGAATACAAGAAAAACAGAGTTGGAAAGGACCTTGGAGGGTCTTTTAGTCCAACCTCCTGCTCAAGCAGGAGACCATCTACCATTTCAGACAAGCAGAGTACAATGTTTTGTAATATCAGTTTATTTGAGCAATTTAAGTTTTTTTTAAAAAAAAAACAACAACCAGGCAGATCAACTGAAGCAGCAATGCTGTTGTCTGAGAAGAATCATTCCAGCTCAAGAGCCAAAAAGCAAAATCATTGTCCCAAGATGGCTTCATCTGCCCAACTGCAATATCTGAAGGTGACTCTCTCTCTCCCTCTCTCTCTCTCTCTCTCTCTCTCTCTCTCTCTCTCTCCAAATTAAATCACAGGGGCAGAAAACTAATCTCATAACAGTCTGTGGGACTTCTATTGCAGATACACGGCTAGATAACCATCAACTTAATGAGCCATTGGAAAGCACATTGAAATTGCCAAGACACACAAAGCCTACTGAGAGTTACTTTGCACCAGATAGGATGCCTCTGATGTATCTAGATATTTTATCTTTACCTTTGAAGTTTGGAGTGTACTTTATTTTCTCTATTTAATAAATGGATTAGATCATTGTTCCTATTTGGGAGGTCAAAGCAATCTACCAGGCATGGCATTTGCACTATTTATTTTACAGCTTCAGACATCTGGCCAGGATTTGATTTCTGCCAATCCTGCTGTTATTGTAAACCTTGGACACAGCCTCCCGAGTGAATTTTTACTATTTATTTGAAGAAGGACTATCCTGGTGACCATGGTTCACCTGAGAGGAAAGCAGTGATGGTCTCCACCCACCCCCACCCCCTGTGGCTTCTAAGCAGGATTTCTTCCTCAGTGCCATCAAGGATAATGCATTCAGATCTCCACTATGAGCCACCATGGTCAAATAAGTTGGCACGAAAGGATGTTGGAATGCTTGGGAACATGGCGCACTGCCTTACATGAAAAAGACCACTGGTCTGACTAAATCAGTGCTCATTGCAGATCCATCTAGATGGGCCATTGCTCTTAGTTTCACACTGTGCAGCATTTGAGACAAGAGACCTTCTCATCCTATGTAGATATTGGGCCAGAGACCAAGTAATCTAAGTAAAATACAGAAAGTGCTCCATACCCTTAAAATTGTTGGATAGTCATTTCCTAAAATACTTCCCAAATTTATAAGGGAACAAGCAACGATCATTTGACACAGTAAACTTATTCAGTGGAACTAATGTAGAGTATCACTGAAATCTTGACTTGCCGCGGGGGTGGGTGGGTGGCGGGCGGAGTTGCAAGATTGTGGAACGTGCAGTGTTCTTTTTCTTTGCCTTTCATAATTCAGGGTAATATAGGCAATGCTCAGAAGATTGCAGCAAACATCTAGAAAGGTTGGGCAGTCCAGTCTTAACTTGCTCAAGTCTTAAAAACCGCAACATTCATAACAAAAGACAAGGACACTCTGGCCATTACTCCATGCACAGGCAACTATCTCTAAAAGTAAATAAAGTCCCCAGTGATGACAGATAAGCTTTTTTTCTTTCACAGTGACAGATAGCCATTCTGTAAATTTTCTCTATATCCCCTGAACACATTTTGTTTCATCAGCCTGATAAGCAGAAGTGATAGCAGATAGAAATCTGTGTCAACACAAAAGTAAATTAAACATGCGGGCCTTTCATCTGATAGAATCTTTTATGGAATGTAATTTCTTTGGCTAATGTTCTCTATTTTACTTCAAAATGTTACAGAAGAAAAAGTGTCTGTGATAGATTATAAAGCAAGCAAAGAAAACAGTGTGCAAGGATACTGTATCTATGAGGGTAATAATAAAAAGTGGTTGCCCTACTATTTATTATAAATGTTACTTGTCATTTTTTATAGAAATTGTATCTTGGTTGCCAGATGGTTTTAAACCATAGGATCCAAAACTCCATTAATATTAGAGGGCTGGGGCAGTCCACTTCTGATTAATTTTTCAGTTCAGAATAATAGAGCTGGAAGGGACCTTGGAGGTCTTCTAGTCCAACCCCCTGCTCAAGCAGGAGACCCTATACCATTTCAGACAAGTGGCTGTCCAGTCTCTTCTTAAAAACCTCAAGTGATGAAGCACCCAGAACTTCTGAAGGCAAGCTGTTCCACTGTTAATTGACCTCACTCCTTAATTCCAGGTTGCTTCTCTCCTTGAGTAGTTTCCATCCGTTGTTTCTTTTCCTACCTTCTGGTGCTTTGGAAAATAAGTTGACCCCCTCCTCCTTGTGGCAGCCTCCTAAATATGGGAATATTGCTGTACTGTCTCCCCTAGTCCTTCTTTTCTCTAGATTAGCCACACCCAATTCCTGCAACCGTACTTCGTATGTTTTAGTCTCCAGGCCCTTAATCATCTTAGTTGCTCTTTTTCCAAAGCCTCGACATCTTTTTTGTAATTTTTTTTGAAGATTGTTTTCTTTTTGAAGATTAAAATCATTGCTGAATAAAATGTGCATTCTGCATTGTTGGTTTAGTCTGGTTTAAATAAAAAAATCAAGGAAAGTTTTGTTTCGAGACTGAGATTCAATAAGAAAATTCATTGATGAAAATGTGGAACTTCAGTTTCCATCAAACAGCAATATAATAAAGCATCTATTGAGAGGTAATACACCTTTCCTGAAAAAGGTAAATTTCTGGTGAAAAACCAAACTTCAATTACTAGTCAATCTCTCGTGATAATCTTGAGAGATCTGCCTTTCATGATCCACTTGTCTTACAAGTATCAATGCCCCATTTCTAAGGGATGGGGAAAATGTACTATTTAGCACGCAGAGGAGTCTATAAGCTGCAAAGAAGGGCCCAAGGGACAATAAACACTAAGCACCCTATGTTGTGATTCAGGGTCAGCCTGTGGGTTCGGCAGTTGGGTCGGACGACTCAGAGGAGGAGGGGGGTGTTGAAGACCTTGCTGATGATAGCCCTCAGGCAGGCCCCTCCCACTTGGTCACCATGGAGACCCAGCTGTGTGAGCCTGACAGTGTGGATGAAGATGACCCACAGCTGGCCCTGTTCAAGGACGCCCGACGCAGGAGGCAGTCAAGTAGGAGTAAGCAGAGGAAGGCAATGGGGCTTCTCGGAAGGAGGGAGAGAGAAACCACACCCTGAACTCTTTATAAAGGACTTGTGTGGGGAGGGCTGGTTTGCTGAAAGCAACCGCTCAGATAGTGTTTCAAAGCTCCGGTATCTTGGTTCGTGTCTTGTTTGTTTTTGTAATAAATTTGGCAGACGTATTCCAGCCTCTTGCCGTCTATAAAGGGGTTGCCTTTTCTGCAAGACCGGTAGCAGGCTGGTACAGAACACCCTAAGTACACAGGTTTGCAGCATATATGAGATGTTTAGAATTCACCAGTTAGGAATCAGTGTTTTACAATGTAAGCATTATTTGCATATTGCCCCAACATTATGGGTCCTCATTTTATTGACCTCAGAAGGATGAAAGGCTGAGTCAACCTTGAGCTTGTCAAGACTGAACTCCAGACTATGGGCAGAGTTGCTTGCAATACTGCACTTACAGTATATTAATACTAATATTCAGTTGTAATTAGGTTTTTTTCAGACTCAACCAACCGAAACCAGATTTAGATTCACTTATATGCCCTTTAGAAATACGGCGGTGAAGGAAACCTGGGTCTTCTTTTAACATCAATATAATTTGCACCCCCCATGTCAATCAAGAGATTTGCATTTGGCATTATTGTTTATCACTTTCTCTGAGCAAAATGGAGTGTAGGAAGTCAGCACACATCCTTCCCCAGAGAATGAAATATTTTGAGGAATATTACAAAAGGCAGGATAGAATATTCCTCCTAAAGGAGAAATGGAGAAAAATCTTTAGGAAGGCAGAAACAAACCCAGTCTCCCTCCCTCAAGCAGAAATCTGAAGAGGCTGACCTTTAGAAATGCAGATTGTGGTAATCCATTCAGAAAGAATGGGCTAATCTATTCATAAACAAAATGCCTTCAGCCCCCACAACTGATGGGATTAAGAATTTACATTCCTCCACCAAAATTCTAAGGACCAGACATAACCTTTAGGACATAATAGGATTAATCCACCACCTTTGACACAAGGCTCACTACATTGCACAACCCCTGGAGCATCTCAGTCAGAACCCTATAAAGATCCATCTGCTCACAGCCATTTTGTCAGCTGTCCCAGAACTGCATGCCATTGCTGGTTCTGCTCATCAATAAACAGAAACCTTCTTTCCTAAGCAGACTCCATTTTATTTCCAGCATTTTAGCCTCCTTTTATTTCCAGTGTCTAACTCCTGGCTTAGAACTGGACCGTATTTTTCTTTCAACAGGTGCATGGCTTCAAGGAAAAGAAAAATAAATATTAGCAGTGATGCTAAGAAGTTTTGTAGCTACTACTTTTATGTCATCTTAGTCTTAGACAAAGCCCAATACATTACAGATGTATCCAGGCTTAAATCCTGAGACTTAATAAGACTCTCCTAAGTGACCTGTGCTAGACAAAACTTTTGCCTGATATCTTGAAAAAATAGTAGGATGGATTGGGATGATTTAAGACATGGTTTGTACAAGTTCAGGCAATATATTAAGTGATTGGGTTAAGGAAGTTGTGGTCCAATACATCAGGATTTCAGTGGATTGTCAATGCTTAAACTAAACAATTTAACCACTGATCCACTTCCACTCCCTTGACACCCAAAGTGGTAAAAAAGGAAGTGAAGAAGAAGAAGATCTGATTCCACAAATACAGACAATTCTTAGGAAGCCTCCTTATATCACTTCAGATTTCATATATCTCAGACTCTGTTGTGTAGTCTGCATAGAAGGAACTTTTTAAAGCCTTGGGAAAGCAGAAAACTGCTGAGTCTTAAAAATCAAATCAAAGCAAAACACCTGAGATTGATTCCACTCTTGTGAAAATATTGAACATACTCTGGAAAGAATATGTTAGAAGATATTTCAGAATAAAAATTTATTACATTTGGAAATGGTTAATTTCTGCTTATAGTTCACTTTTAAATTAAAGTGCTGTATGTGCCCTTCACAATTTTTTTCCATTTCAAGAACAAGATTTATTGAAACAAAAAAGGTAATTTTATCTTTGTTTCCAGAACACTGTGATCGATAACTCTTTGCCACTACACATATAGCAATCACTTCCCACACTTCCTCTGTACACACACACATACAGCTAAACAAAAGCAGCAGTTTTTTCATTGTAAAGGTAAAAGCTATTGATTGATGATACTTTTTTAAAAATTCCAATTGGAAAAGGGGTATAGAATATCACATATCCATTTTTCTCGTATTCTTTGTTTCAGCATACCTGAATGCTTCCAAACAGGCTTCACGCCAATGGAGCAGAAAGTTTTCAGGTAGAACAACTGACATGCATGAAAAGTCAAAATCTCTAGCAAAAGGATAAGTTGATCTAAATAAGTGATTCACTTCCAAACATGGGGTTAATTGCTGGAAGATGGCTAATGGCTCCCAGCTCCTCAGACAAGCCATCTCTAACACCACCATTGGCTGCTTCTAGGGTGGCAATAGGTTGCTTTAAACCTATTGGCCGCCGCCTAGAGGCCAGAGTATAAATTGCTGTATTCACGGCCCTGTTTCTCAGTTCAGTTCCTGCAACCAAATAAACAATGATCTTTGCTGAACTCACTGAGCCCTTTCAAGGACAGCTCTTTCTTATAGTGGTCGACAGCCACTCTAAATGGCTGGAAGTTATACCAATCGCAAATATGACTACTGCTAGGACCATCCAGGTGCTTAGGAAACTCTTTGCAATGCATGGGCTACCGGACATCATAGTGTCCGATAATGGGGCCCAATTTACTGCAGCAGAATTTCAGGCTTTCCTGAGGGCAAACTCATTAGGCATGCAACATTGGCTCCATTTCACCCATCTAGTAATGGTCAAGCTGAATGAATGGTGTGCACCACGAAAGAATCATTGAAATGCATAGTGACTGGGGACTGGCACCACAGACTGGCCAACTTTTTGCTCTGCCAACATTCCACACTGTGCACGGCAATGGGCAAAAGCCCAGCAGAGCTGCACTGGGGGAGGTGACTAATCATGAAACTGGACAGGTTGCACCCAGACCAGGTGGCAGCTAAGGCCTCTTGCCCAAAACCCCCAAGGGGGCTGCAAGTGGGTGATGGGGTGTGGGCCTGGAACTATGGGCATGGAAACTTGTGGGTGCCAGGGAAAATCACCAAAATGTCGGGTCCTCTCTCATATGAAATGGGCCTAGAGGGCAGGTGAGTCGTTTGTCACCATATCGATCAGCTTAGAAAGCATTTTCCAGAACAGCCACAAAGCGAGGACTTCATCCCAGGTCCCATTCATGGACCGCAAACCGGCAGACAGGCCGATCAATCCATAGGCTCTGAAGTCCCAAGCAGTCAGAGCAACAGGGAGGTGGCCGTAGGGGGTCAAAGCTCAGGAGTGCAACATGGGGCCCCTGATGGAGAAAGCCAACCAGAACACTACAGCCACTGTGCTAACTCTGCAGAGCAATTGGACTCTGCAGTGGGCTGACCTGAAAGGGCCAGCCAGAGAATTCTGTGTCAGCCTGACTTGCTTGAACTTATGGACCCTGGTTTACCCAGCCCGGCAGGCAAGCTGGTAGGCCAGGGAGTGCCTGACTCTCCCAGGAGTTCCACAAGCTTTCGCAAGCCTCCTGCATATTTACAAGATTTTGTTCCAAATAACTGAGCTATAATGTTGTATGTGTCATTGATGTGCTGCTAGCCAGGAGACTCTCTGTATTAGCCAGTACAGAAAAATGTGTACATTGCATCGTACTTTTGTATCTCTGTAAAACTTGTAATTGCTGTAATCATTCCCTTTTGTTGTTATAATGTGTATACATTCTAGGGGGGAGGGGTGTAATGTATTGGGCTTTGTCTTGCTAAGGAATATCACATGGAGTTAATTGCTGAAAGGTTGCTCAAGCAGGGAAGCTGGCTAATGGCTCCCAGCTCCTCAGACAACCCATCTCCAGTGCCGCTATTGGCTGCCTCTAGGGTGGCAATAGGTTGCTTTAAACCTATTGGCTGCCACCTAGAGGCCAGGGTATAAATTGCTGCATTCACAGCCCTGTTTCTCAGTTCAGTTCCTGCAACCAAATAAACAATGATCTTTGCTGAACTCATTCGCCTCGTCTCGTCAATCAAGCAACAAACCCAGTATTTAATAACATCTATACGCATTCTTCCAGTAGGCCCAGAGCCAACTAAGTATTACAACTCTAGAGAGACATGGAAGCATTTGAACACTTCATTATGTCATGTAGCAAAGCACTAACTAGATTTATTTCAGTCAATGTTGGCAGCTATGTTATAGATAGGAAGATAGGAAATTTGTCACTACTATTAACTGAAAGGACACAAGCATACAGATTGCTTTTAGTAGTGTTTTCATAATTAAATCTTTTTAAATTCCTTAAAACAACCAATCTGATCACCATATCACAAACAATGTACTATTTGGAATTTTGCCATCCACTGGATTTTATATTTCTTCTTATATTGTGATACATTTCTTAGCAGATTACATTATTTAAAATGTACTTTTAAATATGTTCTTTAATTTTCTTTTAAAGCTCAAATTAGTGCAAAATGAAAGAATTATGAATTAAAACAGAAGAACTGGGTATCAACTGGAAACTATTATAATGTCCATATGAACACCCATTACAGAAATACTGTAATTTTAAGTGGACAGAATTAGATTAATTCTATTGAAAAAAAATCTGGTAGAATTCAAAGCTAGGAAATAGTCCTTACAATCAAATTATATGTGTAGGTAATGATACTACAATTTTTTGGTTTGCATATGGGCAGAACACGTTTGAACTGATTAAATATTTCATATATCCATATTCATATAAGATTCATTTAAGTAGATCCAGTGGTGGGATTCAAATATGTGAACAACCAATTCTATGTGTGGATGATGCTTCCAGAAGTCTATTCTGGGCCTGGGAACAAAACATTAGCTACCGGTTCTGCCAAACTGGTGCAAACTGGCTGAATCCCACCACTGAGTAGATCCATGTGAAAAGTGTTGAATAAATCCAGAAGTTAATGGAGATTTGGTTCTTAGTGCAATACAAGTGTGGGAGACAAAAATATAGCCTATTAATCTTTTGGATTTAATGTTGTTGTTGTTATTAGCTGCGAAGTCGTGTCCGACTCATCGCAACCCTATGGACAACATTCCTCCAGGCCCTCCTGTCTTCTGCCATCTTCTGGAGTCCATTTAAGCTCACTCCTACTGCTTCAGTGACTCCTTCTAGCCACCTAATTCTCTGTCATCCCCTTCTTTTATTGCCCTCAATCTTTCCCAGCATTAAGCTCTTCTCCAGTGAGTGGATTTAATAAGGCCTGGATAACTTGAAGAAGGCCCTACAAAGAAGACTTGAACCAAAGTTTCCATCTAGGATGGTTTCATAATTTGAAAGAACTATTTGTAATTTGCTGAGCTGCTGCAATTTGTGTAATATGATTTTGCAAAGTAGATAGTTATTCTAAGTATATTTGGAACAAAAAAAATTGGAACTGTGGGAAATAGGGAACTGAAAGTAGCAGATGGATGGAGGTTTCAGATGTACATGGGTATGTGTGGAAAGTGATGATCAGCAAGAAAGAACAAGGAACAAATTCCTTAAATGTTGTAAGAAAGTGACCATCTGTGTGTAGTAGTTAGAAGAAAGATACAAAAGATTGAGTTTTGGATCAACTTGGGGCCTCTGGCCTATAGCTGTCCTTGCTGGACCTGCTATGTCACTGGACCTCATTGCCACAGGTCATTAATGTAAGTGGTGTTAGAATGTTTGCTTATGTTCCAAATTATTGGTAAAATAAACCTCTGAATCTTAAAGTAAGAATTATTGTTTTGTGTTGCTGTCTCTTATTTCTTTCATTGGGTTTTTCCATGACACAAGGAAGGCCTAATACATTTGATAACATCAGTCTCTACAATTTTGATAAAGTTATTGTCTACATCCCATATTTGGCCTTTAATATGACTTGCCTATTGCAGTTTTGGTTCTGTAACATATCATGTTCATTTTTAATAGTACGTTTTTTATTAGTTTATAGTAATACAATATAATGAAAATACAATAGTAAATAGCAGAAAAGATAGGGAAGGGGAAAGGGAATAGAAAAGTGATGGAAGGAAGAAAAAAGAAAAAAGGCATTGACTCCCAACTTCCCACTTTTTTATATCATGTTCATTTAAAAAAATCTAATTTAACTGTGATGACACAAACCAAAAGTCATATTCTTCCTTACTTTTTAGCAACTGAATATTGTCATTTCAATTTACCCAAGAACCCAAAACTGGCTAAAATGGGAAAAAATGGGTCATCACTAAAGATTATGAGAAAGTGTAAGGAATACTGCTATACAGTGGAAAGATAAATGATAAAGGAAATTATTGAGTTCAGTTATATCATAGGAAAGGTAAGGAATAGAGAACAGACTCTTGATGGAGTTTTGGATATATAGTTAACCCTACATTTTAGTGACAAAGAAACCAGACTTTTATTCTCTCTGGGGCTGGTAACTATTTAGGTAAAATATTGCATTACATTTCTTTTCTATGATACCATATGTTGGGTAGTATTCTACAGATGTTTCATGGGTGCCATTCTGGAGGGCAATATTATTCACTCTATTTACATTTAAATAAACGCCCTTAAATTTAAATGGAGGTTTTAGTGTCAGGCTCAATGGTTGACAATATATCATCCAAAGGACCTATTTAATAATGTTTCATTAAGGTGAAAGGAAATTTTGTTAATTAACCTCAGAGCAAGACGTTGTTGTTGTTAGTTGCGAAGTCGTGTCCGACCCATCGCGACCCTATGGACAACGTTCCTCCAGGCTTTCCTGTCCTCTACCATCTTCTGGAGTCCATTTAAGCTCATGCCTACTGCTTCAGTGACTCCATCCAGCCACCTCATTCTCTGTCGTCCCCTTCTTCTATTGCCCTCGATCTTTCCCAGCATTAGGCTCTTCTCCAGTGAGTCCTTCCTTCTCATTAGGTGGCCAAAGTATTTGAGTTTTAGCTTCAGGATCTGGCCTTCTAAAGAGCAGTCAGGGTTGATCTCCTCTAGGACTGACCGGTTTGATCGCCTTGCAGTCCAAGGGACTCGCAGGAGTCTTCTCCAGCACCATAGTTCAAAGGCCTCAATTCTTTGGCGCTCAGCCTTTCTTATGGTCCAACTTTCACTGCCATACATTGCAACTGGGAAGACCATAGCCTTGACTATACACACTTTTATTGACAGGGTGATGTCTCTGCTTTTTAGTGTGCTGTCTAGATTTGCCATGGCTTTCCTCCCCAGGAGCAAGCGTCTTTTAATTTCTTGGCTACAGTCCCCATCTGCAGTGACAACTGCAGACAACTTACTTCAAATGAAAAGCTTCCTATAAAGACCAATGACCTAAGTTGTCATTGGTATCTTTATGGCATTTCCTTACTATCCATACTAAGAATGTTCAGGGAAGTAAGTTTATTTGAAAGAAAATGAGAACTTTTCTTTCTTCCAAGAAAATTTAACACAAAGGGAAAAAAATGTCCAAAAAAGTAAAATACTGAGGTAACACAAAGAACTGCTATCAGAAGATCCTGATACCATATACCAATATCAAAAATTTAAGCCTTTTAATTCTTAGTCTAGTCTCAGACCAATGTACATGTAAGTCCTAGTTGGATAGGCACAGACATGGAGCTCTAGGATGAAAACCATTGTTACATTTTTGCACATGCTTCTTTCTTGTTTTTGTGTCTCCCACTGGTGTGTCTGTGTCAGCTCAGAATTTTTATTGTTTTTTCCTGAGTTTGATTGACACTAACAAAACCAAACTGTTAAGCTTAAAGTTGCCTGCAACTGTGTGTGGGTGTCATCACATTCCTACACTGCAAAGGGGTTAGTGGGTAAGTGTAGGTTGCAGATGGTTGCAGAAAGGCGCTTCTCAAATCCCAACTGCACATTATGCAGAAATGCATGTCCTGCATGCTGATTGCTTGATCCAACTTCCTGTTCTTTGCTTTGTTGAGTGTCCTGTGCCAGAATGTTAAGTTTACAGATGTATAAATACAACAGTTACGCACAGGGCTTTTTTTTTTGGACATAGAACGCTCAGAACGGAGTTCCAGCACCTTTTTTGGATGGAACCTTGTAGGTTAGGCAAGGCAGGTTGTACGACATGTGTGAGTTCCGGCACCTTTTTCTTTTTCAAAAAAAGCACTGGTTACACAATCATTTCCAAATGAAACAGTCACATATTCTCTGATGTCTAGTGGGGTGGGGGGGATAAATCTAATCTAAGCTTTAACATGTCAGTAACAAAATCTTCATGCAGAGATAGCAAGGGTTGGATCCTTTCTGGCAGAGTGTTTCCCTCCTACAGACGTTTATCTAAAGAAGCTTGTAGAAGCTCTAAATTATAGATAGATGTGATCAGAGACATATTTTCTTCCAAAAATGATGAATTGTAATATCTGGTTGGTGCAACCAAGATGGATTAGGACTTGTTCTCTAGTGTACATTTTATCTGACATGGTTAGAAAGTCATTATAAAATGTCATTTTCTAATATGTATCCTGGTGTAAGGAAACAACAAGTAGAAGATCAGTAGCATATGATATCATCACTATTGAAATGTATATTCTCAACAGGAGCCTCAAACAGAAGGTAAATTGTTTTCTGTTACATCTGAGCTTCCAGATTTCCAGAAAAATTGCAGAGTACAGGAACCATTTGCACTTCAGTTTGAGATTCAGAGAACACAGACTCATCCCCAACAGCCTGTTCCTGTGTTCAACAGTGAAGAGAGACAGGGCAGAAAAAAATATCCTGCAGAAAAGCACAGCTCCACAACAAAGTCCTTTTAATAGTTCCAAGAAGGCTCTACACACATTTGCACTATTCAGGTGATCCTGAGTACACAAACAAACCTCCAAATAACCTCAATGACTCTCTAAAAGAATGCAAATGACCAACAAAAAAGTCCAGTTGCCTCTTGAAAAAAGCATCTTTGGGATGCCTAAAAATTGAATTGCTAGGATTTGTCTGTTGTTTTATGCTTTGACTGTCCTAGCATTGCTAGGTTTAGTTCCTGACAGGATTAGTCAATGTTGTTGAAATTGTTAGGATTTGCTTGTCCTTCATTCCTTTGTCTTCTCTATTGGGAAGAGTTGTTTTATTGTTGACTTTGCTTTGGAGGCTATAACAAGTTGGCAATTCAACAGCATTAATGCTCTGTGATTTGCTCTGCCCCTTTCATTCTTCCAGAAAACAGAAATTTCAAGCCTTCAGTGAGCAAACCTGATTTAAACTAAGTAGGCTGTGGATTAATACCTATGTAAGTGAATCATAACAGTAAAGGAATGTGTATTTGGTAAATGTACAAATCCTATAATTTATCTAGTGTTTCAACCTTTGTTGAGGACAAAATATTATCTTGTACTTTAGAAATAAACATAGCAGTGGGAAAAATGTTTCTAGCTGTTTATCATGATTTGACATGATATAAATTATACTATAAAGAGCTGGTGTAAGAGAATTGCTTTTCTGTCCAACCTTCAACACCATGCTGCTGAAGACTGATATTAATAAGTATTCATTTGATTAGGAAAAAAAACAAGTGGGGAGGTTATTAAAATTCACTTTGGGCAGGGTTTTATACATGGGCTCTGCACAGATCATAAAATAAATAAATAAATCAGAAAAGCAACACCTTTAAAAGCTGCAATTGAAACTTCCACAAATAAAATAAAAATTGCATTATAGCTACAGGAAATGATGCCTGTAGGGAGAAGGCGGGGAAGTGTGGAGAGATAGGCACTAAGAACTGACAATAAACAGGTCATTATATTATTAAGTGAGCATGCATAGTGTTCTGCCCAACTCTGAGTAGTAGTAATAATAATCCTTCCTGTTGTGATGCCTAGAAGACAGGCATTGCCAGACATTAGCTTTTGAACATTAAAGCTCAATTTTAAAATCTACCAAATAGATGATTCTGTTAGAAGAAAAAAGATACAAGCAGAAGTTAGTTTATCCTTGGAATCACCTACAAGCCTCTTGATTGCATAATGGGTGTAATTGTTTAGTAGGCAGGGGCCACATGTTTGAAAGAACTGAGAGTCCCACGGTGAGTAGACTCACTTCACTCACATGAGCAGAGTTGAATTTGGAGAGTAGACTCACTTCACTCACATGAGCAGAGTTGAATTTGGAGAGGTGTTTTCTTTGTTTACTAAACATGCTATATCCCTACCTAGCTGATCTTGGTTAAAAAAGCTTGAAAAAAAAGCTAAGCCGGGCCAGAGCTAGTTAGCATTTAGAAAGGATCTCCCTAAAACCAGTGCTTTTTTTCTAAAAAAAAAAAAAAGGTGCCGGAACTCTCATCTTGGCGGGCGCAGGAGGAGGGGGGTGGGGGGCGGTGCTGCTGCAGTCACAGGTGCGAAGGGTGTTGGCGGCGGGCTCCCCTCCCTGGGGCCAGAGCTGACACAGCTGGTGCTGTGGGAGCAGCAGAGCCCACTCTATATGCCGGGGCTGCGCAATGCGGGCAACGGAGGCACTGCGGGCCAGGCGATATTTTCATCTTATGGTTTTAAATATATATTTTTTCTATTGTAAGTTTCCCCAAACCTCGCCATGTGGATTGCATACAAATATAATATAATTGGTAAATAAAGGTAGAACATGTATGTTAAATATACATCAAATGATAATATGCTTCCCTACAAAGTCAATTCTTGCTCAATGACAGACCAAGAAGTTAACTCGGAAAGGCAAGAGGAAAATCTAGAAGAGGTCTGTGCAGCTCTTCAACATCTTCATCAATGATTTGGATGAGGGGATAGATGGGGAACTCATCAAATTTGCAGACAACACCAAGCTGGCAGGAATAGCCAATACTCCAGAAGATAGGCTTAAGAAACAGGAGGATCTGGACAGACTGGAACAATGGGCACTATCTAACAAAATGAAATTCAATTGTGAAAAAAGTAAGGTTCTACATTTAGGCATGAAAAATCAAATGCACAGGTATAGTATAGGTCAGACATGTCAAACACAAGGCCCGGGGGCTGGATCCGGCCCGCGAAGTGGTTTCATGTGGCCCACGAAGCCATCCTGGAAACAGTGAGGGAATGGCCCCCACTGCCTTGGCCCTGGCCCAGAGACCCTCCTTCTGCCAGAGACCCTCAGATCTGTCCCACTCCTGCCCAGGCCCCCCCATAGGTGCCCTTGATGTGAACAATGTAGAGCTGGCCACGCCCACCCAGTAGGCCACACGCACTCTAGCCATGCCCATCCAGTAGGCCACTCCCACCCTGGCCATACCCACCCGGCCCCTTGAGGACAACCGCCATGCTGATGCGGCCCTCAGTGAAATTGAGTTTGACACCCCTGGTATAGGTGGTACCTTGCTCAATAGTAGTAACTGTGAGAGAGATCTCACAGTCCTAGTGGACAATCACTTAAATATGAGCCAGCAGTGTGCTGCAGCTGCCAAAAAAGCCAACACAGTGCTAGGCTGCATTAACAGAGGGATAGAATCAAGATCACGTGAAGTACTAATACCACTTTACAATGCCTTGGTAAGGCCACACCTGGAATATTGCATCTAGTTTTGGTCACCACGATGTAAAAGAGATGTCAAGACTTTAGAAAGAGTACAGAGAAGAGCAACAAAGATGATTGGGAGACTGGAGGCTAAAACATATAGGGAACAGTTGCTGGAATTGGGTATATGTAGTTTAATGAAGAGAAGGGTGAGGGGTGACATGATAGCAGTGTTCCAATATCTCAGGGGCTGCCACAAAGAAGAGGGAGTCAAGCTGTTCTCCAAAGCACCTGAAAGCAGGACAAGAAGCAACGGATGGAAACTAGTCAAGGAGAGAAGCAACCTAGAACTAAGGAGAAATTTCCCGACAGTTAGAACAATTAACCAGTGGAACAACCTGCCTCCAGAAGTGGTGAATGCTCCAACACTGGAAGTTTTTAAGAAGAGACTGGCCAGCCACTTGTCTGAAATGGTATAGGGTTTCCTGCCTGAGCAAGGGGTTGGACTAGATGACCTCCAAGGTCCCTTCCTCCTCCTCCTCCTCCTCCTCCTCCTCCTCCTCCTCCTCCTCCTCCTCCTCCTTCTTCTTCTTCTTCTTCTTCTTCTTCTTCTTCTTCTTCTTCTTCTTCTTCTTCTTCTTCTTCTTCTTCATTATTATCATTATTATTATTATTATTATTATTATTATTATTATTATTATTATTATTATTATTATTATTATTATTATTATCTTGTAGAAAGGAAAGGCCCACACTGATAAATTAAAAATCTCATGGTCCTCATACCTGTTCAGGGTCGAGAATTACCTTCGAGCAAACCAGGTCACCGAGGATGGATTGAAGGCAGCCACACTCCTCTGTGTGTGCAGCCCAGCAACATAACGGAGAACCTGTTCGCACCAATGCCATTGGAGTCCATATCATTCACGGACTTGAAGAAGAAGCTCAGAGACCACTTCCAGCCCAAGCTGTTGGTAAACGCTTGGCGCTATGCATTCGAGTAAAGAGTCCAGCAACCAGGTGAAACCGCATCCGAGTTCATCGTGGCCTTGAGGGAGGCCGCACGCCTGTGCCAGTTCTCCGACATCGAGGAAAGGCTACGAGACTGGTTTGTCTGCAGTCACCAAAACCGAGAGCTACAGGAAAAGCTCTTCGCCAAAGAGACTCTGTCGTTCCCAGACGTGCTGAAGGAAGTCATGGCAGACGAAGCCGCTAGCGGGACTGTACAAGCCATGCGGCCCGCCAAAACTACAAAATGTGAAGAAGCCATCCACGAGGATGCCGAACACACAGAGGACCCTGAAGATGACACAGAAGTCGACAAGCTACACAGACACCATGACCAACAGCATCGCAGTGACAAGCAACATGGGGCCACTTACAAGGCAGATCCCTTCCTTAGATGCCCAGGTTGTGGTGACCACCACCAATGCTTGGACTGTATATTCCAGACAGCCACGTGCCGGGCCTGCAGAAAGATGGGCCACATCGGTATAGCCTGGGGTTTTGCTCCAGCCGCAGAAGCATTTGCCATACTGGGGCTCGCCGCCTGATTAAGCCAAAGTATAGACCTCAGGTGGAGCTGCAAGGGGTCCCCTGCAAGATGGAGCTGGACACGGGCTCTGCCATTTCCATTATTTCCCTTGAAACATTTAATTTCATTTGTGGTGGCAGTAAAAGATGGGCCAAGCTGAGCACATCTGATATTGTATTAAATGATTTTCAGAATGCCATAGTCGCAGTCAAGAGTGAGGCCACACTAGCCATTAAATTTAAGGGGTTTTCGGGGCACCTGGATGTTGTCATAGTAGGGGGTGAGTGAACGAGTCTGATTGGGCTCGATTGCTTTGATGCACTAGGCATCCAAGTAACCGGGATCAACCAGACACAAGTTGCAAGCCTAGCGACAGTATGCGAGGAATTTGCAGATGTGTTTGATTCAGCTTTGGGGACATACACGGGCCTGCCAATAGCATTTAAACTAGATCCAAACAAAGTGCCAGTCAGGATTAAACCTCGTAGGGTTCCATTTGCTCTTAAACACAAGATAAACACTGAACTAGATAAACTTGGTGAACAGGGCATACTGCAGCCAGTAGATGGGGTGATTGGGAGACCCCAATCATAACACAACTTAAAGCCAACGGGGAGGTCAGAATCTGTACAGATTACAAATGCACAATTAACTGTGCACTCAAACAGCATGCATACCCAGGACCGTTAGTAAGCCACATCCTGCCATCTTTGCAGGGTGGCATCATTTTTGCAAAATTAGATTTGGCTCAGGCCTACCAGCAGCTCCCTGTTGATGAGGCCACAGCCACGGCACAGACTATTGTAACCCATAGGGGGGCATTTAAAGTAAAGAGCCTGCAATTTGGGGTCAGTGTAGCCCCCGGCATTTTTCAGGGCATCATGGAACGTACACTCAAGGGCATTCCGGGGGTTTGCCCCTATTTTGATGACGTGCTCATTGCCAGTGAGTCCACTGAGGGGCTTGCAAGGAGGCTCAGAGCCATCCTGCAAAGGCTGCGTGAAGAAGGCCTCAAGCTTAAAAAGAATAAGTGCAGTATTGGAGTCCCCTCAACTGAGTTCTTAGAGTTTCACATTGATGGTGACGGCATCCACACTGCTGAGTCGAAAGTAAAAGCCATTCAGATGGCACCCAGACCTAAAACAAAAGGAGAGCTGCCGGCATTCCTAGGCCTCCTAAATTTTTACCACGCATTCCTTCCTAAAAAGGCTGCAGTGGCAGAGCCACTACACCGGCTCTTGGATAAAAATGCTACATGGAAGTGGACTAGAGTTCACGAAAAGAGTTTCCAGGAATTGAAGGCCCTTCTGTCCGTTAGTTCCACTATCACTCATTTCAAGGAGTCAAAGCCAGTTTGCTTAGCATGTGACGCATCCCCATATGGGGTGGGTTTAGACCTAAGTCACTTAGAGAGAGATGGAACTCAAGTTTCAATTGCTTTTTATTCAAGGACACTGTCCTCCGCCGAGCGTAATTACACTCAAATTGACAAAGAGGCACTGGCTATAGTTGCTGGTGTAAAAAAATTCCATGACTATTTATACAGCAGGGACTTCACAGTCTTCACAGACCATAAACCACTATTGGGGTTATTCACTACAGACAGACAGACACACCACATTTTATCCCCTAGGATGCTTAGATGGTCCATTTTTTATCAGCTTATACTTTTAAGCTAATTTACAAACCCGGCAAGGATATGGGCCATGCAGATGGCCTGAGCAGACTTCCACTGCCTCAAATCGAACCAGCCCCAGTGGCCCATGTTTTGTCCATTCAGGACTTGCCAGAATTTCCCCTCCACGCAGGGGACATTGCTGCACAAATGGCAGCAGACAAGACCCTAAGTAGAGTGCTATCTTGGGTACACATAGGGTGGCTGGATAAAAGCCCAGGTCCTGAGTTTCAGAGCTATTTTATGAGGAGACATGAGCTCTCAGCTCACAAGGGTTGTATTCTTTGGGAGAACAGGGTCATAGTTTCCAACTCACTAAGAGACAGGGTGTTGCAATCACTTCATGAAGGTCATCCAGGTATTATTCTCATGAAAGCCTTGGCAAGAAGCTATTTATGGTGGCCAGGATTAGATAAGGCCATTGAGGCCCAGGTGCATGGCTGTTACACATGCCAGCAATCAAGGCCTGAAATGCCGCACTCTCCAGTTTACAGGTGGGAGGAGACTCACACTCCCTGGTCTAGGATACATATAGACTTCGCTGGGCCCTTTCAGGGACAGCTCTTTCTTATAGTGGTCGACAGCCACTCTAAATGGCTAGAAGTTATATCAATAGCAAACATGACTACTGCTAGGACCATCCAGGTGCTTAGGAAACTCTTTGCCATGCACGGGCTTCCAGACGTTGTAGTGTCCAATAACGGGGCCCAATTTACTGTGGCAGAATTTCAGGTGTTCCTGAGAGCTATATTTGAATCGAAATCTGTTGGCCACTATATCATTCTTCAGATGTGCTGGCATACTTTGAGTAGAACTTTTATTGATTTTTCTTTTGTTGCCCTATATTTCTGTAATTATTCCATCAACCCATGTAGTCTTCTGACTTGGTGATCTAACTTCACCTTCTTGTGTTAGAGAGCATATCTCCTAAGGCAGGGGTGTCGAACTGCTGGCCCGTGGCCGGATAGATCATAGGTAAACAGTGCCCACCCCATTGCCGGCAATGGCAAAGAAGTCATGATACATTGCGACATGTCACATGACGTTGCGAGTTTGACACCCCTGTCCTAAGGGATTGAGGATGTTGACATCTCTACTATTCAAAATTTCAGGATACTCCTCCCATCTTTCTTTGACCTTCCTTGAATCAGTTATTTTCTGTACATAGCGTCTTTTAGCATGCCAGTTGGAATTTGGAATCTCTGAGTTTGGAGAACTTTTAAAGAATTTTTTTATTTTTCCATGTAGCTTTCCATTTTCAGTATGTTTGCAGATGTTTCTTTGTAATACTGCCTTGGGTGTCTTCTGCCAGATCACTGACATTGTTATATTATTTTCTGAAATCTTTGTTTTCAGATTTCTTTCACTTTCCACTATTTGTTCTGACATTCAGACTGCCTTCTTTTATGTCTTGGTGTTTGGCAGTCTATTTTCACATTCACCCTTAACGATGTCATTGATTTCATTTCATAGTTTATCTGACTCTCTATCAAGGAGGTTCAGGACTTCAAAGTGACTCCTGATGTTCTCCTTAAGAATGATATGTGGTCAAGATCATATTGTAAAAACTGCTGACTTCCCTATTTCATTTTAATTTAACGTGGAATTTGCATTTGAGCAGTTTTTGATCTGTTTAAGACCTGGCTATGTCTTTGCTATTATAATTTTAACATTTCAGTTTTGAAGCTTCTCAACTCCACAATGACTCTGAGTAAATGACAATTAAGAAAGAATTAAAAACAATACATATCAAAAGGAAAGGGAATACAACCAATCAAGTTGTTCCACATTTTTTTAAAAATAATGTAATTAAATTGATTACTCTGCAATCTGTCTGGATGGATAGATAGATGATAGACAGACAGACAGACATTGTTTTGGCTTAATTATGTTAGCAATAAAAAAAGTGGTTTGCCAGAAATTATCCTGGACATCACTAATGGATTATTATCACATTAAAGGGTTGTCTATGATATCTAATTGATGATATTTAGTTTTTGATTGCATTATGGCCAAATACTGTCCTTGCTATACCTTTCCTAACCATGAGTCTAGTGCCCTTCCTTCTTTGTTTTATTAAATGGTGTGATTTTCTTACTGTAAGGTCCAATTCCAGTTCATTTCAATTTGCTGATGCCTAATGTTTAGTTGATTTACTTCTTTTTTCATTATGATAAGCTTTCTTACATGCATGCTTCTTCCATTCCGTATTCTTTCTCTACATCTGTCTTTGTGGCTTTCAATTTTTCCCCCCCACATGGCAACAACAGAAACTAGATAACTCAAAAGCTTTAATTTAGCTACTGTTAGTTTGAAAGATCCTCAACTCTTCCTCAGTAACATGTTGAGTGCCATCTGACCTGAGACCCATCATCTGGCACTATAGCATCAATCAGTTTATAGTTTTCCATCCATGCGGTTTTCTTAATAAATCACAAGAATGGTTTACAATGGTCTGTAATGATGCTTCTGCTGCTCTTGCCAAAGTGATCTTTCACCTCTAGCATTTTCTTATATCACTGCTACCCAGTATAGTGCTTTGATTGTTTAAATTGGACAGGTGGAATGACCTTCATGCTTTTGGTAACATGGCACTGAAATCTGTGAATTTTTCAATTTTTCAGTTATTTATTCATTTTGAAAATTGAGAACAGTTATATACATTACTCACAGAGAAAGATTTGGACTAATTCAGCACCCTATTAGAGAATAATGAGAGTAATGTACTCTTCCAATGATTCAATATTTCTTAGTATTTCAATTACATTTCATCTACATTTTCTTCAAGTTTCTCAACAATCACACAACGACTTAGAACTGAAATGGATTGGTTTATATTTTGTATAAACGTGAATGTCACAGTAATCCATGAGCCAAGATATTAGAGTGTCAAGGTCTTATTCTGCATTTTCTAAAAAAAAAAGTGAAATGGATTCATTCATCTGGCTCATTGGTGAACATTTTGAAATACTTATAGATGCATAATCTGATAAATACAATTCTGTGAACAGTACACAAATTGTATTTAAATTTCTATAGAATAATTCTGCTGAATCAATATCAAGGATATTCTATAATATCAGCATCATTATATTATTAGCCTCCTTTAATGAAGCAGTATTTGTGGACTGGAGAGGTTGGGTTATATACATTTATTATTAGATACAAAATCCAGAAAACAATGGGTAATAATTTCAGCTCATCCTGAAAGTCACTATTTTTGAGAAGTAGAAGTGTAAGGATTAGTTAGAATCAAAAGAGTCAACATTCATCCCCTGGATTCAATATAAACCAAGCATTGGCACTGGTTACTATTTCAATTCTAAATCATGCAAGTCAATTTTTTCACATCTGAATACAGATAGTCCTTGACTTACAACAGTTCATTTGGTGACTGTTTAAAGTTAAAGCAGCACTGAAAAAGCTGACTTATGACTGCTTTTCACACTTATCACCATTGCAGCATCCCCATGATCATGTGATCATGTGACAACTGACTCTTGTTTATGACGGTTGCAGTGCCCCAAGCTCATGTGATCACTTTTTGTGTCTTCTGACAAGCAAAGTCAGTGAGGAAGTCAGATTCACTAAACAACTGTGTTACTAGCTTCACAGCTACAGTGATTCACTTAACAACCGTGGCAAGCAAAGTTGTAAAATGGGGCAAATTCACTTAACAACTGTCTTGCTTAGCAACAGAAATTTTGTGCTCAACTGTGGTCATAGGTTGAGGACTACCTGTATTTCCAAAGCAATCCTGCATATGATCTCTATATATTTTTTAGCATTTTCTCTTTCCCACATCTACTGTATGACATAAAGACCTGTTGTACTAATAGTTTTCCCATTTGCGTTCTTTTATAGCACCCTAATGTTTCCAGTTATCTTTACTTTCTTTACTTCTAAAATACTTCCAGCATGATATGATCTATATTCTTGGCCTGCAACCCAATTCCATCCAATCATTGCTCAATCTGAGCGAATCAATAGGTACAAGCAAAAAGTGCTAACCAATCAGTGCTCATTCTCTCTGATTCAATCTAGCCAATTTCTTAGTTACCATATCCAATGTTTCCAGCCCTTTACAAGATAACAAACTTTGCTTCACTTTCACAAAAGAAGTGAATAAGTTTTCAGTGTCCTCAGTCCATCCCCCAAAAGCTATTTATGCATTTGCTCACATTTATTAGTATTCATTGATCTGGTAGTTTGCAAAAACGTCTTCCTGACAGTGTGCAAAGACTGTTCATTTTTAAATTGAAAAAAAAGTGCCCTGAGAAACATAAAAGCTTTTGCTTTACCATGGCCTCAAGATTTGTATTTCAGGACTGTGAAGTAACTCCCTATAAGAGGAGCGTGTCATTAAAATTGCTCTGGAGGACTTTTTCAAACAGCAGTGATCACAGAACCTATTAATAAAGTGGGATAAACACAAATTTAAAGCTTAGAGGCATTCAGGCTGTACTTCCAATAGAAAAGCATACCTCTCTAGGGGTTGGGGGGGGGGGACAGAATGTTCCAGAAAACACCAGAACATTCCATTACAGAGTCAGGGAGTTTGCATACACCTAAATGAATGTCTTTAAGGACAAAATGAAATCACTTAACCAGTCTCAGAAGCAAGTTTTTAAAAGAAAAATGCAAACTATTTTTCAGGTATTGTCAAGGAAATTGAGTTTTTATAAATTGTCCTAATATGAGTGATGATTTCAGAAGCATCCCCTGATAGTGGTGACAGCAATTCAAGGGGGAAAGTGGCAAATGTTGTAGCATGACATTATAATGAAAGCTTCATGCCTGTTCTGTGAACACTGTGACATTACACATACATATGAAAAAAGCAGCAATGCTGTTTTGATCATTTTCATGGAAGCCTTCAGTCCTGGACTTCCCAAGAGAAAAAGGGTTATCAGGGAAGGGGTGGTTCTCATTAAAAAAGATTATACATGTTAGTTACTTTAATTGCTTAATTACTTAACACCCTAATTGAGCCTGGCAAGTACAGTGATAAGTCATGACAGTCATAGAGCAGGTCATCATGTGTCTGACTGATTTTGTGACCTCCTTTTGCAGCAATTGTTAAATGAACATGGAAGTTAAGCAAACGACACAATCATTAAATAAACACCATGGTTTGCTATGACTGGAAATCAGCAAAAGCATTATAAATTGCAGACACATGACCATAGGACGCTGCAAAGGCCATAAGTATGCTCACCTGACAGTGGGGAAGCAGCCATCAGAACTTCAAAACCATGTTGTAAGTAGCAAATGGTTGCTAAGTGACCAGTCATAAATTGAGGACTCCCTGTATAAGCCTACACTGGATTATAAATATCATGAATAAGACCTTTGATAGATTTTGCTACATGGACCAGAATGCATACTACCACTTTATTTAGAACTATTGTCTATTGTTTTTCTGTCTCCTGGCTATTAAAGCAATTCTGTCTATTTTCACCATCCCTTATTCTCTCCCCTTTCTCTTGGTTCCACGGGCATGCCATATATATTTCAGAAAATCAACCCCAATAAATGAGAATATTTGCTTCTATAAACTTTGTGTTGACGTTAGAAAATTTCACTTCCCAAAGAATATGTTGCCTATAGAAAAAAAATTCCTTCTTTAGAATGATTAAAGCCATCGATTAAAGCAATTGATTAACATTCCTCGATTCTGCTTCTCTCTTAAGGGATTTTTTATTTGCCCAAAATTCAGGTAAAGAAAAAGAAGTCATTATAAAAACTGACTTATCTTTGACTGTTATTGTTATTATAAAGTGTTATTGTTATTATAAAACTCTACTAGAGAGATGATGATAATATTGCTTGGACTTTTGCTTTTCAATATTTGGGCAGAGAGGAAAGGTGCAAAATGTAAATTTAGGTCTTGCATTTCAGTTTTGCAATTCTGATGGTATAGATGCCAGTCATTGATTCTGACACTGATATTCCCCTAGACCAGGGGTTTCAAACCAGTGGTGCGAGACGATATTCCAGGGGGTGCGAAAACTTAGATTTTCAAAATTATAGTGTATATGCATAATTTGTTGCCGTTATTTCGAACTCTTGTAAGGGGTGTGAAAATATATCAGAAGTGTGCAGGGTATAGAAAAGGTTGGGAACCACTGCCCTAGACCAATACCCTGCCTGAACAGTTCAGGAAGTGATTCAAGAACAGGGTAAGATGTTCTTATTAGAAAGGTTGTATTTAGATCTGAAAACCAATAATTCCCTAAAGGTAGAGGTAAAGGTTCCCCCACACATGCGTGCTAGTCATTTCTGACTCTAGGGACCGGTGCTCATCTCCATTTCAAAACCGAAGAGCGAGCGCTTGTCCAAGGACGTCTCCGTGGTCATGGGGCCGGCATGACTGGATGCCAAAGGCGCACGGAACGCTGTTACCTTCCCACCGTAGTGGTCCCTATTTTTCTACTTGCATTTTTACATGCTTTCGAACTGCTAGGTTGGCAGAAGCTGGCATGAGTAATAGGCGCTCACTCTGTTACCCAGCACTCGGGATTCGACCCGCCAAACTGCTGACCTTCTGATCGACAAGCTCAGTATCCTAACCCACTGAGCCACCGCATCCCTTAATAATTCCCTATATGCCTTAAATAATACATATAATAGTCAGAAAGTCCAAATCTGACCTTGTTTTCCTGCCTGTGTATCTTACCAGACTAAAAACAACTCAGTTACAGTGGTTGACATCTGTACATTCCTATTGTAATGAATATATCTGATCTCAGGCTCTTTATCTAGTCTTAAGGTTTCTATCCTCCACAATGGCCCTTATAAAGTGCTTCTGTGTGGTTGTTAGGTGCCATGAAATGAAACACGCTTAGGAACTAGCTTTCCATCTTTCAGAGGAAGCTAATTCGGCTCTTGGGGTTTTTTGTTCGTTTGTTTGGAGAGAGCCTTTGGTCCATGGAAAAGCAATTTTGCCTCCAATCTGTCCTAAGCTCTTGCTTTGGATCTTACTTCAATCTTAATGTTTAATAATCTTTTATGAGTGGTTGCACCACATTGTAGCATGCTTTAAATGAAGCTGTAAACATGAATTACTAGAGCATGGTTTCCTAGCGTCGGCAAAATTAATAGCAAAAACTGAAACATCTATCTTTCCAGTTAGGTATGAGAATGCAGTGTAATGGCCTAGAGTATTGGATGAGAAAGGTGTATAAACTTGAGAAGATACCAGTATTTTTTGTGATGACTTTTTTTTGTTGCTTATTATAACTTTTTGAAAGGCGACTTTCCCTTCTCTGACTAACTCTGCTCAATTACTGATAAACAACAAACATTCATCCTATCCCATAAGTGTGGTCAGTGGCAATTGCTTTTTTGTTTGTTGTCATCTGAATAACATTCTGCTTTCATGAGTTGGAATGCATAAAAAGTAAACAAAGGTACCCAGGAGTTGATAGCAAGGCCATCGCTTACCATTGGGATTCTGCTGACATTTACAGACCATTTAAACTTTGTTCTTCTGGTTTATAACATCAGCCTCAGCACAATCTTTGCAGTGCATCGTTGCCTTCAGTGTGGCTATAATGGAACTCACATGAATAACTAGCAGCAAATTAGAATTTCCTATTTATGATTTATCGATGTGCCAGCTGTAAATATTAAAAGGGGTAAAAAAACCCTCTCTCTCTACATTAAACTGCTCCTAAACTATGGCAAAATGTCAAGGTGACTCTTTTTTAAAAGCTAAATATTTTTCTGTGAACCATAAGGTAATGATTTTGGTTGTTGTCTATTAAAAACTAACCTTTTCATTTATGATATGCAGGATTTATCTGGTATTTAATTCTAAGGATGCTAAAACCTGTTGTTTAAGGAGGAAATAGTGGTTATGGAAGCAAAACAATATTTCAAGGCTCTGTATATTTTACATGATTTAAGCTTTCAGCCTATTTACAATCAAAAGGAAGAAAAAGTCTATATTTAACTATTTGAAATAAATCTAGCACTCGGGAATGGTATACACTCATATTCTCTTTGTTAAGAACAGATGCAGTGATTGCCTCTCAGTGTTGTACATTTTTCATTGTAAAATTGTTGGGCAGTGATTATGCTACTTTGGCAGCAGAGTTTTTAATGCAGTGATTTATTTTCTCTTTATTGTTATTTAATGTTTGGTGTGATTCTTCTGTTTTTGGCCTAGGAAATACATTTCTAGATGGTAATCAGGTTGGGCAAGGTATTCAAATGAAGAAACATACATGATAAAGTCCTCATGCAAATATTATGGCCTATATACTTGGGCTAGATATTTGGATGCAAAAACATGATTATGGCATTTACAAAATGCCATTACTGTGAACGTGTTGTTTCGACATTATTAAAGTTTGTGGTGGAGGCTATCTTTTTCCAGGGTTGACAGCATTGGATTTAGACTGATGACAGCTGATGATTTGCAACAAAAACCCCCTTTTTTATTGTCATGATCAGCAAATTACTGTCTCCTGAAGGGGAGTGCATCCCATTCTTCCTTTCACTAAACATAGATAATGGGGCAATGGCAAAACTCTCCTAGGGACTCTTGAAATCTCCTTCTCCAGACACTGATAAATTACTCTCCAGAAAGACAGCATACAAGGTAGTTTTACCTCTAGATCTAATAGCACAAGCAAGAATACTTAATGAAAGTATTGGAACAATGTTGGATACACTTGAAATTTGCTTTGCCCTAGAAGTTAATAACTGTGTACAAATATTCTATTTACAACAGAATTGATATATCCTTTATGAATATATCAACTGGACACCAAAATTAGCATGAGTTGCTACTTCTGAACATCTTTGGGAATTATTCTAAACTGATAAAGATTCACTTTTCTACCCAGAGACCAGCCATCTGCTTCTTGGATGCCAACAATCTTAGAAAGAGACACTTCATTTTAAAGAAGGTTTGAATCAATGAAAATGGTCTTTTGTTCTACACAGCACTAGGACTGTGCTGATTTGCATGGTGGGGGATGTAGGCAAAATGATTGGAAATGTTAAGGTAGCTACAAAGCATTGACCAGAACATGTCAGCTCCACAGTGCCAAGAGCTGAACCAAGGTGAAGCATGTCCACTTCACAATGACCTAGAATATATTTGTTCACTTTCCCTTTTTCTTCTATGATGGCATTGGTTCAGGGCTATGATGATGTCAAAAATAATGAAATGTGTATTGTGGTATCATAAGATAAATATTCTTTTTAAAAAAATATTTTATTAGTTTTCCAATATTTACAATAATATCTTTAAAAAGCAATGTGGTATCCGAGTTACAATAGTTCCATTTCAGACAAGTACATATTATTACAAATCTCCACATTATTTATAATCAATACTTCCTCTCTCTTTTTTCTTCGATGTTTACTATCTGTTATCTAAATTAACATATTTCTTATTACTATCCATCAATCATTTAATAGTTTATTTTATTTTTTGGATATATATCCATCAATCTTTTAGTATATTTCATATTTTAACATTCCATCTTTAAGACATCAAACACCTTATCTATTTTTTCTAGCTTTAATTTTACATTGATATTAAAATTAAAACGTTTAAGATTTCTTAATTTCATATTACTAAATAACCTCTTTTTCCTTTATACAATTCTCTTCAATACCTAGTAATGTAGTTCAGTTCTCATTTATCTCATTTCCATATCTATATCAATTATACAATATTTAAAATAGTAGTCATTAAGATACAAATCGCAAGGAAGAGAAAAGAAAAATGAAAAAAGAGGAAAAAAAGAAGAAAGAAAAAAGAAAAAGAAAAGAGGACAATAAAATATTTTTATTTCTCATTTATAGTTTCCACATATTAAAAATTAACCAAAATTTGTTCCATTTTAACAGTCAATACATCCTTCATGTCTTTGCATTCAAGTATATTAGTTACATTCTATCATTCTTAGCATATATACATCTTAACCCATATCTTTTAGAAAAACTCAATATTTCAATGTTGATATTCATACATTTGCATTTTGTTTGTTATTTTTATTATTTTTTTATTAGTTAATCAATATTTTTATCTACTCATCAAAACATTCTCATAATCCCACTACCATCCTGGTACTGGGATTTTTAATATTAAACCATTTTAATATTATCTATTTCAGGCCTTTTAAAAATGTTCATATTTCTTCAATCTTATTCTTGCTTTCTTCCTTTGCCATGTCATTTTGTGCTTCTTTGCTTCAGGGTCATCAAAGCATTCTTGTATTACTATATCATATTGAAGTGGACGCCCAGTCTCCACCTTTGAAGAATTAAAGAATCTGCCAACAGCACCACATCTTATTATTTTCACCTCTTGATACAATTGTCCTGGTCCAAATAAACTTCCTTCCATATTTTCTTCATCACCATCTTTAAAAACCTGTATTTGTTGACTGTTTAATTCTTCTGCCAATGTATTTAATTGTTCAATTTCTTCTGTTGAGTTCTGTCCCAGTAGAATATTAGTTGTAGTCACAGTTTGAGTTTGAGTTTGTTTCATCGAGATGTTTTCTAATTCTTTCCCAAAAGCTCTTATTTCATTGCCAGCTGTAGAAAGGAGCTGATAAGTTTGGTAAGATATTTCCCACAGAGCATGAATTTGTTTTTTAAACTCTTCCATTGTAGACTTTCACATCTGATGTTCAAGGTTACTCTTTATCTTGTTTTCTTAAATATTTTCTTGGGTTTTTTTTTAAAGAGAAAGTCAAAATTGCAATTTCAAATTTAGCCACTGGGTGTCCCCCAAGTACTTTAAGAGTTCTTTTCTTTTGTTATTTATTTCTTAAACGTTCTTTTGTTTCCAAAAAACACCCCTGAGTTTGTTCGCCACCTTCCAAAGGGAGGGTTAAGTTCCCCCTCCCTCTCCACAGGGGGGAAAGTACTTAGCAGCTTAATTAGGTGAAAAGAAGATGATTAAGGTACAAGAGAGGAATCTTACCCTCATCTCTTCCACGCTGCTTTAATGTTGCCTGATAGTAGATTTGACTTTGGCTGTCTGCAGCCTAGTTGCTGACCATATTCCTATGGTCAGTCTTTCGTCCACCGGTACAAAGGGAATGCAGGCACTAATGGGGGGTTGCTGCCCCCTGCATTTCTGCAAAAGCCCCTTCTGTCTGGACACCCCTCCAGAGTGACTCTTCAGTCCTTTTAGGACCCCCCCAGTGATGCAAATCTGGATGTGGAAGACGGGAGCCATCCTCCAGACATCCATTTATGGCTGTCGGCAAACCAGAAGCCTAGATAAATATTTTTTTTACTTTCATCACAACATTACACATTAGTATGTGGGGGGACAATTACACCAAACCAATGCACATTTCATCCCTTACCCACAGATGTCTGTCCTCAATAATTAATAGTATTAGCATTATATCCTTCCATGCTATGTAGCACTTCAGGTAGCAATCATTAATAGTGAGAAAGTTCTTTCTAGCTATCTTAACTAAGAGCCATTGATTGCATTCCCCACCTGGATTTTTCTGATCTCATTTAAAACCACTGATCCCTGGCCCAAATAGGCTACCCTTCTGTCTTTTAAGTATTATGCACATAGTGGTATGTACATCTGTGTATCTGTCTGTGTGAGGGATAGAGAGTCTCCTCTTCTTCTTCTTCCTCCTCCTCCTCCTCCTCCTCCTCCTCCTCCTCTTTTCTATTCAGATTCTGCTCTGAAGGAATGAATCAAGTGGCATTCCATACCTTTTCAAATAAAAACGGAGAGCAATTTATACAGAGATAGGTAGACCTCTCTTGTGTGGATAACCCAAATGTGATATCAGAGTCCACTGTACTCAGACCTTATGTCTGGGCAAAGCTTTATAAGTTTGTTTCCAGAAAAAAACCCAAATTATTGTGCTTCACTAAGAAATGTAGCATTGACAGTCTCCACATTATTATTTTATGTCATGGCATGGATGCATGAGTTCAAAACTGGATTGAACTAATGAGATCCCTGCAAAATCACAGTTGATCAGAGCCCACTGTGGTGTTGATATGATCCTAATGAGTTTCAGTGCTGTGATTTACAAGTCTAAAAAGAAGCCTATTTTAAAGTTCAGAGACAGAGGATGCTTTGTGTTCCTTTTCTTTCTTTTTTCACAGTTACATAATACCTGGTAGCATTATAGAAAGCACTTTCTTTTCCCAGACGTCAGATAAACCTACAGTTTTTAATGCTTTCATAAGGAAGGGCAAGTGGACCAAATCGGGGTGAACTGTGGCTTTTCACTAAGAGGAGAACATCTATTATTACAACGTTTAATACCCCATTGATTTAAACTTGACTTTATAAAGAAGACTTAGCAGTTGTTAAAAATTTTGTTAACATATTCATGAAGGTAATGGCTGAATTATTATTCATTTTAAACAAAAAGGTTACCATAGTCCCACATTGCTTTTGAAGTCCCTTTAACATCATGTAATATATTATTGATGGCTTCTGCTGCAAAAGAAGTTGGTCTAAAAGGTTCATATCTATAAAAGTCTGATTTTCAAACACAAGGTTCTAATTTAGATTCCAGCCTTTATGTATACTAGAACCAATTGCTGATCATCAATGTCTTTAATGTTAAGTATTTCTCTTATTATATTCAGTAATAACTTATACAATTAGATTTTACTGATAGTAAAAATAGCATGGTATTTCAAAATAAATAAATTATTTGTACCACATCTGTTTCACAGGTAAAAAGCTCAGATTTCCTTACAGTATATATAAACTTTTTCTCCTGTAAGGTGCCTTTCTTCAAGAAATTCAAATGAAATGGTGTTATCCATACAGCAACTGCACGAAAGTAGGCATAATGAAAGAGATCTTTAGATAAAACCCATAATAGCTTATATAAGGCTTATATAAGAAAGGAATCTGTAGTTAGGACCCATGAGTGCCAAAGGGCCTGAGATTCTTCTACATCAGTAGAAGAGAACATAGGTAGCTCATGATTGAACTGAGGAGTTCTTGATGTTCTCTGAATGTGGTTGTTTGCTTGCAGACATTTCATTACCCAACTAGGTAAGATCATTAGTGCAAGTGTAGGGTTTGCTCTCTGTTTATATACAATAGCTTATACTTCCAGTGTTGGTGGGGTTGTAGCTTTCTCACCCTCCTCAAGCCCTCAGTCCCACGTCTACCATAACTTACATTTAAATTGATCTCTTTTAGTGCATACAATATAGGTTGAAAAAAAGTCAAGGCATTGATTCTCTGGTCCCGCCTTCTATCCTGATAACCCTTCCTCTTTATGGAAATCCCTGAATCAAAGTTTTGTCAAGCACTCTGACATAATGTGATTTGTTTCAAATTTCACCAGAGAGAAGAACTTGTGTTTTGGTTTTCAAATCAAGTTACAGATGGTTTTGCAAACACTTCAAATGTTCTTTAGAATGTGATTTTATTTTCTTCTCTACTCAGTGAAGAAAGACAATAGAGACCAAAAAAAAAGTCAGGCATGAAAATTAATTACTTAGCTACTTGTAATTGTTTGTTCAGTGCATCTAACTGGCAACACAAAAATGACTCGCATTTGTATTTTTTTTCAAAACTCTGCCTCTACAAAGAGAAGAAAAAAACAATTTTGTGAATGTGGCCTTCTGGGATGAATATCTTTTTCAGAATGATTATGATAGATGGCAAGAAAAGAGGATGAGGAAGTTGATCACCAGGCTCTTTTATTCTTCACTGTTTAATCTACCGCTCATAGAAGGTTTTGCTTACTTTGAAATGGCATGATTGACACAGGTAATCAAAAAAGATAAAAACATGTTTGCTCATTTTCTATTTTCAGGAAGCAAGTGAGAGACAAATTGTCTGGGAATGAAATTACTAGCAGTGAACAAATATTGTTCCTCCAAAGCCAAATAGAATTCATTTGGCCACCACTGACTTTGAGATGAAAACACAATGGAAACTAGACTTGTGGTCATTAAATTCCAACTGTTACCTACACAAACGCATACAAAAATATTTCTTGAGTCCCAATAAACAGAAATAACAAACTTGTAACTGGTGAATTTTGTATTTTGTGAAATGATCAAGGATTTCTAATTTTTTCTGGCTCTCCAAGACCATGGTGATGTTGTTGATGATGATGGTGATTTTTATCATCCCTATATTATTTTATAAAGGTGGCAAACCTATCTAATACTCCTTCCTCCTCCTCTTTCCCATATCTCAACAACAATGGAGTGAACTGGGCTGAGAGAGAGTGGCTGGCCCAAAGTCACCTAACTCGCTTTCATGTCTAATGGAGCTTAAGAACGCTGAGGGGTAGTTATTAAGAAATGATTTCATATAGCATGAATTGAGATTGTCTAATGCTGATTCTCATATTTTGCTTTGTCTTATATTAACTAGTAAGAGAAGCAAACATAGACTTAGTAAAACTATTAACTTAATATTCCTTAAGATGTTAACAAGCATGAGAAAATATGTTTTGAACAGAAGTCCACATATTAACCATCTTGCTTGAAAGCAGTGTTTGCCCCTTTACTGGGAAAAAATATCTAATCCAAATGTTAACAAACAGTAGATATCAACAGCCTATTTCTGCAAATAGGTTATAGGTTTTTCTTATGGTGTTAGATAACAATTCTTTTATTAGCCTCTTTTCCTGAAAAAAAGTTCTTGATCTTTTAGTAGATTCCAAATACTGTATCCCAGCAACTATGCAGTGTTATTACATAGCAATAGATCCATACTGACAGTTTGTTAACTTTAGCCCCAAACATTCCATTTATAGAAATATTCTTACTTTAGTGATCTTTGTCATTAATCTCCTAGGATTAATCTCCTCTTTACTTCTTCACTGCATTTTTTTCCTTTATCTATTCTTGAGATCAAGGAGTGGTGAGGGAAATAACTAGCACAGGGGTCTTCAAACTTGGCCCTTTTATGACATGCTGGCTGAGAAATTCTGGGAGTC
The DNA here is from genome assembly GCF_947247035.1 of Vipera ursinii. NCBI lineage: Eukaryota > Metazoa > Chordata > Lepidosauria > Squamata > Viperidae > Vipera > Vipera ursinii. The sequence goes on from NC_139512.1 coordinate 250,542,365, forward strand.
CATGTGTCATAAAAGGGCCAAGTTTGAAGACCCCTGAACTAGCATCTTTATTTCTTTGCCATCAACTGTAAGGTCATAGAACATGCTTGTTAACATTACCTTTGTCCTAATAATTAATGTGAACCCAGGCTTTTCAGTCTTCATTTTTACATCTATAATAAGATCTTCAAAGTCTGCTTTCCTTTTGACTAACAGGCATTGTCTGCTTATCTCAACCAGTTGGTAGCTCAGCCTCCTGTTTTGATTCCAACTGTCACCTGTTCCAGTGCTACCATTCTTATAAAATATTATATACAGACATATAATCTTCACTCCTTTTCAACTATTTTTCTTCCTTAGTCTCCAAGATCACAGTAGCTTCTTGTTTACTTTAAAGTTTTTTTAAAAAAAGACAACACTTCTCTTGCTCTTTTTATATGTATTAACTGTCCTAATTTAGAAAAAAAACTTTTCTTGAACTTGCTTTTTTGATGTTGAAAGTTTGCAGTCAGTCATCATATTTCCTTTTTGTTGCCCAAGTCTTTCATCTCCTCTCTTTCCCTAGTTATCAAGGTAGCTTTTTCTGGAAACCACATGGATCCTTTCCTCTGAAAATTTGGAAATATTTCTACTGCTTTGATTTTCACAATGTCACTTATTACTTCCCCCAGCTCTTCAGCTTCCTTTTCACATAAGATAAATGTACTGAATCAATTCATAGCATTGATCTTATATTCTGATTGTATGTCTTCCAGGTCAAATCTTGCTTCACACCTACTGTCTTTAATTATCTAAGTTTATATATTTGACACCAATAATTTATGGTCTGCTCCACAATCTGTTCCAATAACTGCTAGCTGACTGAATTGAACTTCTTCATCTTCTCTTTCTTATTATCGTATGTGGTTGATTTGATGCTGATCTTTTGTGTCTGGTAATGTTCGTGCATAGGATCTGCATTTATCTTGCTTAAGGCATGTGTTGGCAATACTCCAATAATTTTGTTATACCTCCCAAACAATTTGTTGCTGATGAAGCTTTGTTGCACTGTATTATACTATGACAAGCTAATTAATGATCAGATTTCTGCAGAGATATGGATCCTGGATAATAAATGTGATTTGGAACACACATAGAGATGCATATTACAATTACTAGGGACAGATTATAACAGATGCATTTTCCTAGTTTCATGCAGCTGGTCTCCATAGCTGACATGTGATTCTTGAGAAAGATGTATTTGGTTTAAGGCAGGGGTGTCAAACTGCCAGCACGCAGGCCAGATGCATCATCTGGCAGCTGTGCCCACCCCATTGCCAGCAATGGCGAAAATGCTCCGATACATTGCATGACGTCACATGACTTCGCGAGTTTGACAAGTCTGGTTTATGGTGTTCCTGACAAGTGCAACATGCACACTAATTCACATGCTAAACTACATTGGTCTTTTGATTCTGCTTTACTAATCAGTTTGTACAGTTACAGGTCTTTATCTTGTTATTATTCTTGGATTGTTAATAACATAGCCAAGAAATGAAATCAGAATTCTTTTAGCCAACTCAAGATTCATTAGATCAACAATGCCATTGTTTGCACAGCATATTAACTTATGGTCTAATAAGCTGAGTTTTCTGAATTAGCCTAACTGCTTGCATTTGGAGAACACAATTAAACCCAACACAATTAAACCATATTAGCTAGATTCATCTATTTCACTGAGCCCTAAACTAGCCAACCACAATTTAGCCTAGTATCTTGGGCAAGCCCAAATTATTTATTCCCAAAATATATCAACACTAAAAGATTTAAAATATAGAAAAGTAGGTTTCAAAGAATTGGTAACTGTTGATAATAATTTAACATTCTGGATCATGATTTCTATAAGTGCACTTTTTTGCTTTTGATATAATTTAATGGTATTTGTCATTGTGAAAGTTGTTCTGAAACACCTCAGAAATAAAGGGGAGAATATATAATTTCTATTTTTTTATCAGTTCTCTTCTTGCACTGTTTTATGGGCTTTCCAAATTTTTTGTTTATCATTTTAATTTTATTCTAAAAGAAAATTGCATCTTAAAAAGATAATCTTGGGACATTAACAGCATATTGGTCCAATTAAACAGTAAATTTGTTTTCCCAATAGGTAGGTTGAAGACAAAACAGTAAAGCTACAAGCTCATTAATAGTAATGTTCTAGTTCCATTTTTTTTAGTTCTCTGTGTTCAAAATTTCTGTATGAAGTCTTTGATTTGATTAAATAAGGAATCTGAGTTGCAAATTAGATGTAATGTGCCCTAATTCAAGCAAAGAGGCAGTGCACCATATCTCATTTTAATTGCACAATTGAACCCTCCTTTTTTTACATGCAACTTTAATTCCATATCAGAGCGTTTCCTAGCAATGGTGATATTTACCATTAATGGTTCTTTTTTTTGATGAAGCCTGCAGCTTCCTTCTTAAGAAAAGTATTTAAGGCACAAAATAAAATAATGAAAATAAAAGTATTTTTTTGTTTTCCCATCTATTTTCAGAGACCACATGTGGTCCATGGATCCCAGGTTAAGAACCCCTGGTTTAAGATGGTTTCTGTGTAGTCTTCCATGTGTTACCCATCTGCAGGCATTATGGATAAATGTTGAGTGTTACCCATCTGCAGGCATTATGGATAAATTCTCCAGTTTCTTATGTTGTGCTCCATTAGTTTCAAATTTTCCCATAATGCAATGTAACACATACATATCATGTAACATTCTGGCCTCAGCACTTAAGAGGGGAAAACAGGTCTTCAAGCATTCTCCAAGGATATTTGGGTTAGAGACATCTTACTTTTGGAGGAGGCTACTCTGTAGAGCAAGAGACAGGATAGAGAAAGCACACATTCTGGTTCCAGCAATGTAACACTGTTTCCCAGAAGGAATCTAGAGTATGCCTATTCTGCCAGATTTGGTAAGATTTGGTAAGATGGAAACAATTGTACAAGCAATTGTACAAGCAACTGGTCCTGGATCACAGAGAGCTTTGTAGATGACAACCTACATCTTGAACTGCATCTGGAAACCTACTGGAAGGCAGATGCAGCTTACAAAGCCATGTAGCTATATGTATTTCCTATGTATCCAGTAGGCCACTGCATTCTATAACAGTTACAGGTCCAAAATGTTCTTGAAAAGATCTCCATATAGAACCCATTGCAATACTGTAACTGGGAGGTAATTAAGGTGTGAATGTTTCAAAAGTGACTTTTTTTATTTTATTTTTTTATTTTAATCCCATTTATATCCCGCCCTTCTTCGAAGACTCATGGCAGCTTACAATTTAAAGCACAAATCAATGTGGTTAGCAATAGCCTTCATTCTATGCATATGCCTGCTTATTAGGGCTTTCGCCCCCCCCCAAGCGGCATTATTACAAAGTCAGCTTATTGCCCCCAACAATCTGGGTCCTCATTTTACCTACCTTGGAAGGATGGAAGGCTGAGTCAACCTTGAGCCTGGTGGGATGCGAACCTGCACTAATTGCAGGCAGCTGGTGATAAATATGTAAAATCCAAAAACTGCTTTTTCATGGGTTTTGTTAAAAAATAATAATAGGACTTTCTTGAAAATTTCATAATTAAAAATTACATGTTTTACTATTTTGTTATTGAATAACTGCTAATATAATATGAGATTCTAAATCATGGCCAGTATGATGGACTGTTAAAGGCACTGTGTTAGAAACCAGGAAACTGAGTTCTAGAATTAGCCCCACCAACTAATTTTTTTAGCCCCACCAACTAATTTTTCACAACTTGGATTTAGCCCAAAAAATGATCTGCATTTGTACACAAGAATTAGTGTGGTATTCACAGATTCTGCAGTTAGATCAAAACTAAATCTGGTTAGTCTCATCTTATGTATATGTCAAAGATCATTTTTAAGAGCTTTGATAAGTGATTCTTTTGTAAATGTTCACATGCAGTGGCGTAGCATGGGTTGTCAGCACCCGGGGCAAGGCAAGTAATTTGCGCCCCCTAACCCGTGGATTTTAGCTCACTCTCTCTCCGCTCCGCACCGCACCGCACGCCTGGCACCCCCCTCCATAGTGGGCGGCGACCCGGCGGCTCGGATCGGATTCGCAGGAGCCAGGCAGGGGCAGAGAGCTGCGAGTGTGAGCGTGCCCCCCCAGATGTTGCACCCGGTGCAGCCAGCCCCCCCTGCACCCCCCACGCTATGCCACTGTTCACATGGTTGCATTGAAAGAGGAGGCTATAATATCAACCTAAATATCTTAGACTATGCAGGACTTCTTTCTATTTATGCTAATTAAAGCATTACATTGGGAGGGAATCTTTCACCACAGTGCTTCTACACCTATTCCAGTAAGACTGCAATCAGTAACTCATTTATTGGGATGACAATCTCACTGTGTTCCATTGGATTTTCAGACAGATAAGTGTAGACTTTTACCATGATTGTATTTCAAAAGAACTAGTGACAATGCAAAAGTTGTATTCATTGGCAACTGATAAAGTCCTGAGCTGTAGCAATGTGCATCAGATTTAGTCAAATTTCAGGTCCTGAGCCAATCCTGGCTGTTTTGGACTGATTCTATGAGTTCACAAAACAATTCTGGAATTCTTTCCAGGTGAACAAAAACCAAAAGAAAAGTCTGCCCAAAATGTATACACAGAAAACAACATAGTAACTTGGGATATTATCCAAGTGATAATGATATCTCCAAGATATCAGATAATCAGAATTCCCTGTTCATCATACCATGGGAACAGAAGTTGTATCTTCAACCACCTTTTGCTCCTATCATGCAGGCTTTCTCCTTTGGGGGATTGTGATTTCACAAGTGCATCTTTGCTTTCTGTTGTTGTGGACAGATTATTAATAGCTATTTTTTTCATCCCAAAAGAAAAGTACAAAAGCACCTTAGTCATCCTTCTAAGTTCAGGTGATTTTTTTACTGAAGAAATAGTTTTACTCAAAGGCAGTGTGACTATTTCTAAAGCAACATTGAACAAATAAAAATGATGAACAAGATATTTTTGACTGATGTAAAAAAATTTTTCAAAGTTCAAGAGGTGAATTAAAATGTCAGAAATTAGAAAGAGGGATTATGTGCAATCAATTTCTTGGTGTTTTTCTAGCAACTATTTACATAATTCTATTTCTAATTGGGGGGGCGTGATGGTTCAGCAGTTAAGAAGGTGAGCTTGTCAGTTGGAAAGCTGACAGCTCAGCTTTCAGACCAAAGCACCACGTAATGGGATGAAATCCTGTTACTCGCTCCGGTTCTTGCCCAACTAGCAGTTTGAGAGCCTGAAAATGTGAGAAGATAAATAGGTACCACTTTGGTGGGAAAGTAATAGCGTTTTGTGTTTCACCACATGTTCTGAGCTGTAGTGTGATGTCATGTTGGCCAAATGACTGTAGAACTGTCTTTGGACAACACTGGCTTCCTTGGCTAAGAAACAGAAATGAGCACCAGCCCCTAAAGCCAGACACAACTGCATATGGGAAAACCTTACCTTTTTTTAAATTACTAAACCACATAGAAAAAAGGCAGGAAAACATCCTAATTTCTTTATTATAATCTGAATTATTTTATACAAATGTATATATTGATAGGCAATACAATGTGACATCTATACATTAGAATCTATTTTAATTACAAACAAAATGAAAGCAATGAAAATGTATGATTAACCATCACCTTGAACCCAATTAAATGCTGTATTTTATGTAACTAATAAATATGCAAATTATGGTATTATTATGTAAATTGCTCCATTCAAATGTTAAGTTAAGGAAGAAAGATATAAACAATTTCAATTAAAAATTACAATTGCCTGAAGACTGTGGTTTGTAAGAAGGGATTACTTTACAGCCTACAAAATGTTGAGAAATTGTTATTTCTTCATTACACTGAACATCACATATATTCCATCAATTATGAATCACTAGATCCGGGGTGTCAAACTGCCAGCCCACAGGACGGTTGCATCATACGGATGCTGCCCCCAACCAGCAGCTCTGGCAATGCAAAAAATGTCACGATACGTCGTGACATGTCACATGATATGGTGAGTTTGACATCCGTGCACTAGATGGTATTAAAAAGCAGGACAGATAAGAACTTGCTTTTGAAACTATCTCAGTTTCAATATTTAAGCTTGTTTGGTATAATTTGGGCTGTTTGCTGGACAACGTGGAAATTGATGCTTTATCCTTCTTGCTAATCTCATCTGGAAAAGTCAGGGGTGGGGGGAGAAGAGAGATTGTGATGAAGCCTTGAAGGAAACCATCTGAAATTGGCAGGGCTCTAAAGATCTACTACTCTGCTATTTATGTCGACGTTTGCCAAAAAAATAAAGCAGCTGCAGGTGTTTTGGTTCTTCTCCATTATAACCTTTTATTTTTTCCCCAAATTGAATTATGAAGTGGTTCAAATCAAGTCATTTTGCCTTTTAAATCTTGGATTATAAACCTGAATGTAATCATACTCTCCTTGAATTTGGATGGAAAGTCTGATTTGCATATAGACCTATTTGATTTTCAATGGCTGTGAAAGTTGGACCATAAGAAAGGCTGACCACCAAAGAATTTGAGGCCTTTGAACTGTGGTGCTGGAGAAGACTCCTGTGAGTCCCTTAGATTGCAAGGCGATCAAACCACTCAGTCCTAGAGGAGATCAACCTTGACTGATATTTAGAAGGCCAGATCCTGAAGTTGAAACTCAAATACTTTGGCCACCTAATGAGAAGGAAGGACTCACTGGAGAAGAGCCTAATGCTGGGAAAGATTGAGGGCAAGAGAAGAAGGGGACAACAGAGAATGAGGTGGCTGGATGGAGTCACTGAAGCAGAAGGTATGAGCTTAAATTGACTCCAGAAGATGGTAGAGTACAGGAAGGGCCTGGAGGAAAGTTGTCCATGGGGTTGCGATGAGTCGGACACAACTTTGCAACTAACAACAATTTGATTTTCAAGTTACAAACAAAGGGGAAATGTACACTTCAAATAGTTTGTGAACTCTCAAGCTTCCTCCTTCCATTATATACTCAAGATGGACAGTATTTAATATTTATTTGTTATGTATATGTAGGGGTGTGGGTCTATACATATGTGTATATAGTATGGCTAGGTGTGTGTCATGTATGTGTTCCACTTTGAGAGCAGGCAACTAAATTTCATTTTTGATGTGTGCCATTGTGCCCACAGTAAAAAAATGACAATAAAGATTATCTTATCTATGCTGGGTGCATATTTCTTCCTATATAGAAGAGAAAAAATAAAATCAATGAGACAGAAGTTAATTATGACTAATTTAAACCCATCTGATTTCAACGTGTGTCTACTTCAACTATGAAATATGGATCCAGTCTATTGCTTAGGAATGGAACTGTTGCTGTGAGAAATGGTTCCTCTAAACAAGTTTACATTATATAAATGCTTGTTGGGACATCAAGGCAGAAATTTTATTTGCAAATGGATGAGGATTTCTATCAAAAACTTGGCAGGGAAACCTGAAGGTGTTCTTTTCAATTACAATTAACTGTATAATAAGGTATTTTATTCCCAGTCTTCATTCAAAGAAAGGTAATGTCAGCACTTCTAGAAAACAATAATGGGCTTAAAAATGTAAATAGCCTTCTTTGCAGCTAAATATTTGACTGCAATCTGAAGGGATTCATGTATATTTTCAAGAAGAAGAAAGGACTGATTGGAAAGATGATCAACACAAACTGTAACATGAGATGGATCAAATGGGAGAAATAATCTGCACTTGAGACTGAGACTGTATTGAGACTGTATTGAGACTGAGCAATAAGAATATTTCTTTTCTTTAAAAGAAGGTAAAAAAATAAAGAAAACAGCCAATAGGAACGGAAAAAAGAATTAATCAGAATAATTCAAAAGTTATTTCTTTATATAATTTCTATCAGTGTTTCTAAACCTTGTCAAATTTGAGATATCTGAACTTCACCTCCCAAAATTCCCCAGGCAGCTTGCAACTGACTCTGGAAGCCTTACAAGATTGAAAAACACAACCCCAACAGCAACTTCTGGCACCCAAGGAAGTCATAGACCCTATTTACCACAAACAACAGCAGACCTCATCCACCCCTGTCCCAAATGCCTAGCCGGGGGGGGGGGGAAATAGCCAGGCCATCAGTGTTTTTTAATAGGGTTGAGAGCAGAGAAAATCTAAACTACTCTGAAAATATAGGGAATCATAAAGAAATTGCAAAACAATTGATTTCTCCCGGTCAAACATTTCACCTAAGAAGGATTTTTAACATCTATTCTCTCCCATGTGGCCAGTTTTGAGACACACTTATTCCAAAAGGAAATCTATGACCCCTCTACGTCAGTGATAAAATAATCTAATTTAGCATATTATTTACTTTTTTAAAAAAAATCAATAAATGCTATTAGAGAGAAAAGAATGGGTCCTCTTGGCTTAAATATTTAACACAATCTATGGAGGAATAATTTTATCGAGTGGTTTGCACAAAGAATCTAAAGACAGCTGACAGCCAGTAAATAAGCTGCTAGATGAACAGTGCACTGATTTACAATTTTGTAGAATAGGCTGGATGGATCTTTGCCTCTGTGCACAGAGAGAGGAGCTGACCTTAGAAACTGTCTCCCATAACCTACAAACACTTCACTACAAGCCTGGAGAGAAGCGAAGAGATTCTTTACACTTAGTTCCTCTTCATGATTCTCCGTAGAGTAAAATGCAGTGATATTATCTGACTTTATCCATTACCAAGTCCTTCCCAAGACAATGCACTAATGCAGCCTTCCAATGGGTTTATGGGGCAGATTGGACCTTGCTGAGAAAAGTTAGTGTGCTCTGAGGGTGGGGTGGGGGGTGGAGAGGGTGTTTCTTCTTTGTTTTTTTGTTTTTATTCCTACAGAATAACCATTAGATTGTTTCAATAGTTCATTAATAGCATTCTAACATAGCTTTGAACCTCGGCTATATTCCTGTTTTTGTCCTCTTTCCCTCTTTTACACTTTTTTTCTTTTCTTTCTTCCTCCATAAAGAAAAATAACAGCAGTCCATGACGTCATGCTGGCCCTGTGACCGCAGAAATGTCTTCGGATATGGCCTTGAAATAAAGATGAGCATCTCCTCCCTATAGCAATGACTAGTGAACTAAAATCAATAAGGTCTCCTTTACCTTTTTTTTTTCTTCCATAAAAAAATAGTTTTCTCCTGCTCTCTTCTACATTTTCTAGGAAGCATCTAATTTTGTCTCCTTGGAACTCTTGTTTATTAGTTCATATATATAGCCTGGTTCCCATGTGTTCCACATCTCCCACTAATCATTTGTTGAGAACATGCTTTCATAATGGAGTTTCACTGCCACTTCCCCACTCCTGAGATAGGGTGGAAACTGGTCCAAGTTGTTCTCCCTTGAAAATAAGTCTTGGGGGGGGGGGTCCAATTCAGTTTATTTCCTATAATTCTACAGCTCAAGTTTCCATTATTTTTGAGACCTTCCCAGGCAGACTCTATTTGTCACAATAAATTCTGTCCAGAAGACTCAGATTTGCTCCTTAGGTATGTGAATGAGATGGAAGTCCAAAAGCCGCCTTCATGGTCAAAACCTTCCTGATCTGCAGCAGTCTGCCTATTAATATGTTTTAGACTCTTATACTGCTTCGGATTTGCTTTTTATTCTGCTACTTAAGGCATTTATTTATTGTTATTAAATGCATAATAAATGCTTATATAAGAAATAAATATGGAGGCTGACATTTTGTACTTTAATTATTATTACTTAACATAACTTTAAAAAGTTAGCAGGGAGCCTAGTGAGTCCCAAGGGAGATACCTATGAATATATGCCTATCCTTGTTTCTGGAAAAATAAATTTGCAAATGAGCCTTGGTGGAGCAGTGGGCTAATGCCTCCTTAAGTAACACCAGCTGCCGGCAATTAGTGCAGGTTCGAGTCCCACCAGGCTCAAGGTTGACTCAGCCTTCCATCCTTCCAAGGTAGGTAAAATGAGGACCCAGATTGTTGGGGGCAATAAGCTGACTTTGTAAAAATGCCGCTTGGGGGGCACTGAAAGCCCTAATAAGCAGGCATATACATAAAATGAAGGCTATTGCTAAACACATTGATTTGTGCTTCTTAGATTGTAAGCCACCCTGAGTCTTCGGAGAAGGGCGGGATATAAATGGGATTTTAAAAAATGAGCTTCCCCCACTGACTTTGCTTTTGTTGGAAACCAACTGGGAAGGTCATAAATGATCACATGACCCCGGGATACTGCGATTGTCCTAAATACATGCAAGTTGCCAAGTGCCTGAATTTTTATCACGTGATCATGGAAATACTGTGACAATTGTAAGTGCAAGGACTGGACATAAATCACTTCTTTCAGTGCTGTTGTAATTTCAAGTGATCACTAAACAAATGGTTGTAAGTCAAGGACTATCTATAAAGTTTTTTGCTAAATAGGTGACTGTGCCATGCAGATTGTATGAAAATGCTAATAGCATTTGATCCTTGAGGAAAGAACACATCCTAATAGTGGACATTGAAAGAGGGAGGAAACCCAAGTCATAATTTTTTTGCATTTGCTGTTTAGGAATTTGAGTTTATTGCATATCAAGAAAACAAGAGTGAAACTGGAGTGGAAAAGAGCAAAGCAAATTATGAAAATACCTTGGTCAGTATTACCAAATGCTGCCAAGAGCAACAGCAGGTACTGAAATATGCAGTATATGTGTTTTTCTTCCCTGTAAGTTATTTTAATTCTTCTCCTCCTCATCACAGCCACTAGCAATGATGATGATCATAAGGGGATAATATATTTGCTCCATCTAATTTCAGAGGGCAGCAACCTTCTAATGTCAATACATAAGACGTGCTTAATCCAATTCATGGTTCATAAAATGTAGTAAAACTAGACCTTTAAATGTCAGTTGTAGTTTGAACCCTGAAGAGAATAAAGTAGGAAAACACTAACACGCAAGGTAAATAAAAAGGAGTATGGAGTGCCAAATTGAATAACTTGGCAGAGCTGAACAGGAGTAGTAATCGTGTCTTCTGCCGCTCTTTAATCATTGAAGTAGCTGTTAAATTAAGAGAAGTAGCAAGAAAATATTTTCAATGTTTCAAAAGTGCCCTTCCTTCCTTCCTTCCTTCCTTCCTTCCTTCCTTCCTTCCTTCCTTCCTTCCTTCCTTCCTTCCTTCAGAAAATGATCACCTGCATCCATGGAAACAAGTATTGCATTTCCCTTTTGAGTCAGTTTAGCTTGTTGGTGAATATTTGATTTTTATTTGATTACATTGAGTACTCAGTAGACAAATCAGTTTGTTGTTGTTAAATATGTTTTCATTAAAGTTAAAATTCTTAAACATTCCAAAAGGAATTTTACTCAATTTTAGATGTACATTTCAGTGCAGAGATCAAAATAATCACTTTTGAGTTTCCTTCTATGGAAACTCATTCAGTTGCTTAGTGCTCTCTTAAGCACCCTACATAGAAATGGGGTTGAATAAGTATAGATAAATACCACAATATGACAAGTACTTTCAGTTATTGGCAAAGACTATATTGGCTTGGCCCCTATAATTCTGTCCAATAGCAGTTGATTTTCCTGGAAACATGATTGCCACTTGATATCCTCTTGAAAGGTTATTGTCTTTGGGCTACAAGTAGACCTTGGCAAAACTTAAGTTAGGGAATCTAGATGTAGAGTCCCAGTCGAGTAATCTGAGTAGATGTAAGAACCATTTAAAACTAAATAGGTACTTAACCAAATCATATCTCACAAATACTGTACTGCAGGTCTTTCACACAAATGCAGCTCAGCATGCTACCCTGAGAAGTTATTTAGGTAGTTCCAGTTCAGAAAGATCTCCTTGGCAGGAAGAACCTACTCTTGCATTGGTGTTGTTGAGTTATTCATATTCTACTCTACTGTGATTCTATTGAAACTCTCATTACTCTCCTTGAGTTCATTCCTATGTTGTTCCCAAGTGGTCATGGCTTTTATATGCATCATCTGCTTTCAGACAGGGACCCTAGAATAATCCTTATCATAGCTAAATTTGCATCCATGATCTTCTTACTACAGAATTCCTTCAGCAGCCTCACTCTATAACTATAACTACTACTATCACTAACTTTATCAATAAGTTTAATGATGTTCAATTATGGAATCCTTGGTGCTCTCTGAGCTTGGATTTTGCTTGTAGACATTTCATTACCCAACTAAATAACATCATCAGTGCAGGTAAGTGTGGGGTTTGTTCCTTGTTTATATACAGTATCTTACCCTGCCACCATGGGAGTGTTTTTTTTTTTCACTTGGTAGTTTCTCAGTTAAATATATTGTTACTTGATTATTTAACAAGTATTAATCCCTGATTATCTGGATGTTGGCTTCTAGAGAGGATGTATTTTGGTCTTTTTATTTCTGCCTTAGCTTTTTTTATTCTCTCTTTTGAATAGTGTAAACATATTGTTTATTTCTATGGTGACTGATTTATCTGAACACTAAGTTTTCAGGGATTCTGCAATTAGTGTAGATTGGTCTCTACAATTTGACCCTGCGCGCTCTCCCCCCCCCTCTCTCTCTCTCTCTTGCAGATCATTCCAGAGGGAAGAGAACAAAAAGGAAGTCTCCAGTTCAGACTTGTATGAATCAACTAATGTGGGAACTAAAACCTCCAAAGGATGGGAAATGGAGGAGACTATTGTGTGGGTTAATAAACCAGAAAAAGAGAATCAGTGAGGCATGCCTAGATGTTTTGTATTAACATTTTTATCATATACTGCCAGTGTGACCAAGAGCAAGGAATTGCCAAAATTTTAAGTACAACATCTGGAGAATACTATATTTCTTATCCCTGAGCTAGACAAAGAATAATTCATTTATTATTTATTCCATCTTTCAACAGTCTAGGAAATGTAACTATAACATTTAAGTCTATGGGATTCTGATTCTGATTTTTTAAAATTGCTGAGATTGTTCTATAGTTTTCCTTGTATAATTTTTGCATAGCACTTCCATTATTCTTCACCATATATCAAGAATCATGAAAAAGCAGAACTTGCTCATTCTGAAAGGCAATTTAAAAAATTTGCAGATGTATTATCATTGCTTGTACATGTTGAAATGGTGCTTTTTTGGAGACCACCAACCATAAAAATAAAATTAACCAATGTACCTACAATAGAATGTAATGACAAATGACAACAATCATTCTGGAATTCTGCATCAACAACAAATAATTAAACACTGAATGAAACTGACAGAAGACCTTTAAAACATTGCCAAACTCTATTTAGAAAATCGTAATGTTTACAGCAAGTCTAATGATTTCATCAGTCTTAATTATAACTGTACCTTGGTGAAAGGCTTGCCTGCATTAAAAGTAATGAACAATGTGTCAAATATTTGAACAGAACAATTAACTTCTGCCCAATGTTTATTGTTTTGCAAATAATCAGAAAATGGAGAAATTGTTGTTAACTTCAAGACTATGTTTATTACCCATATAGCAGCAAACAAATTCTTTCCCCAATCACTTAGAGGAATAAGTTTGGAACTATTTATCCAGATCTGGTTATACTATTAGAAAGACTATCAAATCAGATGTTCCAATCTAGAACATAAAAAGATAAATCTTGAAGCTCTTGTAATTTCTGGTGTCTGTAGTTGAAGGTACCTTGTTTGATTAAAATCCAGACAGTGAAAAAGCTATCTAGAAATTTTGGGGAGAAAAAATAAATATAGCATGTGATCAGAGTATGTTCCCATTGTTAGCACTGATGGACAAAAGAACAGTTGTTGCTTACATCAGAGAGAAAGAAAGAAATGTTTGAGCAATCTGGACTTGTGAGTGATCCTGCAATTTTTCAGAACAAAACTTCACAGGAAAATGTTGGCATTCAACACATTTCTCAGATCATTTTAAACAGTTTATAATGTTTGCATGGGCAAGACATGAGGGGAATATCTAGTTTAGGAGTACCAACATGTAATTCATCATTTCCACACAATACTAACTTTAGTTTAATCATGATATATGAATGATATTCTATAGGTACTACTCCTTCTGTTCATGCATAGTAACATACACATGAATAAGGGGGCACCACTTCTGGTGTCAATGTTGATGGTGAATGCAATGTTGCACTCAGCATCTTGATGAAAGCACAAGATCATACGGGTGCCTTCACCATCTTGATGATACTAGGAGATAAGACCACAAAGCTAAACAAACCACAGACATAACAAAAACATTCTACACTGAAATTTTCTAATGAAGCATTTAACAGCACAAACTACAAATATCACACAAGATCTCAGTGTTAGAAAAATATTTAACCCACACCAATCTTCACTATTCTCTGTCCCAAGCCCCCACTCCAGGACACCTCTACCTAGGATATCAATATCAATAACACACACACATACACACATACACAAACACACAGAGAGAAGCCATTCTTACTTATATTTGGTAAAAACTGTATTAAATTTTCAATTGTATTATGTATTATGAATATATGCTGCTAGTTTTGCCATTACTGCATATTCACAAAGTTCCCAGTACAATAGTTTTGGAAGAGTTTCTCTTTTCCAGAATTATCCTCATGTCTATGAACATTTAACTTAGTAAAATGTGATTTTATGTTGTTGTTGATATGTCATGGAATTATGCCTATTTTAAAAAAAGATATGGCTTAATTTCAAGTTTGTTTTCTAACATTCTCTGAATAGTGCTGTTTATTTCTTTCCAGTATATCTGAGGTTTTTAAAATGTCCATCATATATGGTAAAATATATGTTTTGTCTGTCTTATGGCATTTTCCGGCATTTATTTCTAGATTTATCTATCCAGGCAATTATGAACAAAGTTGCATACCATCTATTTAAAAAATAATACCAATGTTCTCTTAACTTGTAACTTGGATATATTTTATAGACTTGTTCCATAGTTCTTCCCAATATTGTACTATGACTGTTTCTTTCAACTTTTGTATCCATTTCATCATACAAAGTTTGATTCGCTTTGATTTTCTGTATCCAACCCATAATGCATAATAGGCAATCTTGCTTTTATATGAGCATTTCAAATTCTGTCATTTTTCTTAGAACTGCTCTCTCATTTCTGAGGTCAGTTTTTATTCTTCCAACAACAATTTGTAGGTACGAATTATGAAAGTTGAGCCTTCTGTTCTTTTTTCTTTCCCCATGTAAAATCAATCCCTGACCTTACTCATGTAGGACAGTTTCATTACACATCATTTGGAAATGACATTTGTAAAATCCCAGACTGATTGAGGCTAAAAAGGGAAATGGCACAGCTTCTGCCATTTCTGATGGGGAGGGAGCATTATCAGCTTTCTGCAGGAATATGTTCTGCTAGCTGTGCATTTAAATAAAGATTTATTAAGCAATGAATTACATACAGGCCATGTAAAATCACTTTTTGTCCAGGGTGGTCTTTCATTTAGTACCAAACTTATTCAAAGGTCAAAAGTTGACAAATTCCATTAAACTTGCTTTTAGATGTCGGGACACAAATGCTTCACAACAACTTAATTCAATATATCCAAAGTTTTTCACAGGTTGAACAATTTCAGATTTCAGGAACAGTTGACCACATTAGAATCTTTAATCCTTGTATGGGATGGTAGTATGGAATGGTAGTCCCTTGGGTTCAAAGAAGACACTCTGTTGTGCAGTTCATCTGTGACAGGGAGGAGACTCTCCAGTTCTAGTCTGAAAGCACAGAGTCTAGCACAATATTCTGTGATGGTGCTCATAGTTTTATATCGGTTTTACCATTTCCTTGGGAATCCAGAATGTCTCAGGATGATCCAGGATGTTTTAATGCCTGTCATTGAAGTCATTGTAAAGAGGCTTTCTCTGCTCAGTGCATTCCTCCTGGACTTGCCTCATATCTGTTGTATTCTGTTCTGGCTAAAAGCCAGACTGCATCTCTTTCTAAAACAGTGACAAGTTCGGGAGAACTTGGGCAAAGTGTGGTGTGGACAGCAATAAAATCCCTCAGGGATTTCTGCAGTCTGATTTGCTTCTCTTATTTTTATAGAGAGCAACAATGAGGGCACCACAGAAGTCACCAAGTATCTCCTCTGTGGACCAATGTCTTCTAAGATGTCTTGCAATGCCTGCAAGGCATTTGGATCTAGCACTTTGTAGGTTTCAGCAAGAATACCATCCTGCCATGTTTGACCTCATCCGCAAGATCACTTTTTTAAACTCTTCAGTAAGGGAGGCAAGTATAGGGCATGTAAGACTAGCAGCTGAAGGATCTGCTGTAAGATATCCATGATCAAATGTGGACAGCCTATTGAGTAAGTTGAAAAAGTGTTCTGTCTAGTGTTTTCCAATCCTTCCTGGTCTTTGATCAATCTCAAGTCATCAGATGACACCAAGGGCGAGGACCATAAACTGTTTTTATGGCACTGAAGAACTCTCTGGTGGCATGCATGTCTGCAGAGTGCTAACTGCTCAGCCTTTTTCTGCCGTAATTTATCCTGCATTTCTCACAGTTCCATCTGTGCTTTGAGTTACAGGTCCTTAAACTTTTCTTTCTTTGGGACAGATGATGGATCATCCTGCCAGGCTGTGTTAAGCCTTGTTCCTATCCTGGAGGGCTGTTGAAATGGTTTTTTCATCAAACCAATCTTGATCCACACAGGTTTTCAGTCCGAGCACAGTGGTTGCCATCTGCATGAAGAAATCTTTAAATTGGTACACTTTTCAGAATAGGTTTCTACAAGTGGTAAAATGCTAAATAAATTTTCATTAAGTACACCTTGGAAGCATTGTACTTAGTCTGGGTATTATAGCCTGGCAATGTTGAATGCTCTCTGACTTTTCTGTAAAGGGGCTCTGTCTGTGATATCTCAGTCATCACCTTGAATGGCATGAGTGATGGTGAAGTCTTTGGGATCACACTTACGCATTATATGCAAAAATCTGGTTTGACGTAGTAATACTATTTAATAAGGAATTGCTATTGGCTATACCTATAACATAAAGTATACACAAACTTTCCTTCAGTTAATAAAAAATAGGACCATCTTTAAAATTGTCTTTTATTTTTATTTTTATTTTTTTGAATAATTCATTTTGTTTGTTTTTGTTTGTTTTTGCTGAACTATATGATTTTTATACTGTAAGAAACATAGCTTCATATGTCTATCTACAAGCTTCAGCTGATCCAGAATACTGTGGCATGTGCAGTTCTAAGTGCACTTCAGTATGCCTATGTAACACTACAGCTACATGAACTTCAATGGTTCACATTAAGCTTCCAGGTGAAATTAAAGGTGCTGGTTGTTACCTTTAAAGCCCTACATGCATGAAGCCAGGTTATTTTCATGCCCATGCTTCCTCAGTCTCTGCTGATCCCATTAGATCTGACAGAATAGGCATGTTCAGGGTCCATCTGAGAATGCAGTGTCAGGTCTCAGAACATGTGCCTTCTTTATCATGGATAGCCTCCCGACTGAGATATGGACAATCCCAGATCAACTGGCCTTTCAGCAGGTCATGAAGAACAGGGCATACCCTCAGCTTTAAGTTTGGAATGTTCATTATGGGTGCATGCATTTAGATGATATTATTTTATTGTGCCTCATTTGTTGATGATGATGCTGTTTTCATTGGAATGGTATTTTATTTTGTCCACTGCAAAGACAGATGGGCACCATATTAATTTGATTAATAACTAAATAAAATGTCCAACTTGCTTTAAATCTTGAAGCCATTAATTGAGTAGTAGAAGATAGTCCATTACTCTCTCTATTCCAACTTCTTTTGTATCCCAAAGGTGCTTTTCAAAAGACAAGTGGACTTTCTTGGCTTTTTTTTAAAATCTTTTTGAAAAGCACCTTTGGGACAACCATGGCCTGGATGATTGAGAATCTCCATAAACTTTTGTGCATTGTTCAAATTAGTTCTGATTTATATACATACATACATACATATATATATAATGTTAAGTATTTTAGAATACCTTGCTAGGCCCCAAACATGGGGCAAATCTTATTGCCTGTTTCAGCCTTTGTTTGTTAGCAATCCAAAAAATTTACATAATATATATATATATATATATATATATATATATATATATATATATATATATATATATGTGTGTGTGTGTGTGTGTGTGTGTGTATGTGTGTGTGTTTTCTGAGGTTTTCGCGGGTGTTTGTATGTATATCTTTGGTCATTCAGGTTTTTTCCCACGTAGAATTGAAGGTGTAAGAGCAACGTTTCGACGAAATCTCATCCATCATCCTCAGGCTGGTGGCTTCAGCTTCGTTCTTCTGGGAGAAGTGTGTACACACACACACACACACACACACACACACACACACAGACATATCAGTTGACAATTTCATTTTAGTGAAGGTATTTTCTAAATCAAATAAAATTAAATCTTTATTACAGACATAGACCAGCATAGACCAGCATAAGGTGGGTAGGATCATCGTCATCTCTTAAAAATAGCTTATAGAATATGTCTCTTTTTTAAAAAATAAGACTAAAGGAAAAAATAAAGGAAATGGAATTAGAACTTATCTTTTTAAAAATGCTATATCCAAATCTCTTTACACAAGACCCTCAACAGCTAACTATTATAAAGAAAAATAATCTTAATTGAAAATAAAATCCAAACTTAGGGAGAAGGATAAATGAATCTCAGGACTCCTAGTGGGGATAGGCCACATTTCATAAGAAATGTGAATTGGAAAATAGATGATCTTTCCTGGTATTAAATTATAAAAATGTTAAACTAGGTTACGAAACTTTGCTGTCTTGACAGCATATTTAAATATAGTTTTCATATTAACCAAATGTAATGTTTAAAATGCAAACAAATTTCACCTTGCTTCTAAATAGTAATTAAAAGTCAGATTCTGCTGCTGATATTTTAATAAAACCAAATGAAAAGTGAACATTTTAAGTGGCAAAGCAGTAATTTAGAGTGGTAGTTAAAGCTATAACCATAGCAACAAAATACTAAAGGCAAACCTAAGCCATTTCTTCACTATTTGCATGATTACTGAATTATACCTAATGGAATATATTATAGTTACTTAATGCCAGATTTAGTTTGATTTTTTTTAAGTAACCCTGGGAGTTGAGCATCTCCTAAATATAATTCCCTGTAATTTCATGGAATGTAGAAAACACATTTGTTGTGAACAATGGCATTGTGTAAGGTATTTTAACATTATTATATTATTCAGCAAGAGTAGTTAAGATATAAATGCTGGTGATTTTATCAGCCAAATGTCCCAGCATAGACTTAAAATAGCAAAAATTCTTGAAGTGAGATGCGAGACATCGGAAGAGAGGAAAAACTATCAATCTATTCACTGATCAATGACCTATGGATAGGGAAAACATCAACCACAGTACCTCACTGGATTTTACCTAATATATTCTAGAAAATGACCATAGGCAAATTGTATGCCAGGCTGTGATTTGCTGTAGGAAAAGTTGCAAAATATATAATCTTTTACTGGATGAGTTAATAATCTGATCTGAAATGACAAAGAAGGTTTGAGAATTGGGGGTTTTTCCCATAAATTACAAAGAGCACAAAAGAACAGAAAGTATTCAGAGTCCACCCTTGTACAGCACTTCATTAAGATGAAACCTGAAAGATTATGTGAGATAAATACTTTCCCATTATCATTGTGACTAAGTTTGTTTCCTATTAGTAAATAAACAGTAAATAAATGGGGATACCTAAGATTACAGAGAGCCAATTTGATGTAGTGGTTAAGGCAGATGCTAGGTACCAGGAGACTGTGAGTTCTAGTCCCATATTAGGCCCCAAGCTGGCTAGGTGACTTTGGGGCAGTCACTCTCTCTCAGTCCTAAGAAGAAAGCAATGGCAAACCACTTCTGAAATCCTGCCAAGAAAACTGCAGGGAGTAATCCAAGAGTCTCCAGGAGTTACAAATGACTTGAAAGAAGAAACAACCTTAGAGACTACAGCCTTAAGATGAGAAACTAAATCCCATTAAATCTGTGGAATTCCTTTTAAGTAAACATGCCTTGTCCTCACTTCAACTAACACTTCTGGGAACCGAACCATAAAATCAGACAATGAGAGGAAGAAAGATGTTTTTGACCTCAGCTTGTATTGCTGGATAGCAAAATGTGGATTGTTAGTCATTACAGGGAATAAGACGTGTTCTGTATTGCTACAGTCCATATGAGACTAATTCTGTCACAAACTGTCACCTGCTTGTTGAACTGAAAAATTCTAAGAGGAAGCTAGAGTGCCCCAATGATTCTCAAAGGCCAGTATCAGGTGGGATTAGGGCAAAGGGTTTAGCAGGACTTGCCATGGGAAGAAACTTATTTAGATGACTTGTTTCTCAGCTGTTCCTATCCTTCTGATTGCTAAACTAATGTTCCCATTCTTTTTTGGGGAGAGAGTATTTTGTGTGTGTGTGTGTGTCTGTATACACACACACACACACACATACACATTCAAAAAGTTGAAATACAAGGTCCAACGAAGAAATAAAAAGTTATTTTATAAAAATGAAGCAGAAACAGGGAAGTGGCTTTGGTTATTCAAGATACTCTGGTGGTATTCAGAGAAACTGTCCCATGCATAACTTCATAGGAGACCTGTATGTCAACAGAATAACAGAGTTGGAAGGGACCTTGGAGGCCTTCAACCCTCTGCCATTCCAGATAAGTAGCTGTCCAATCTCTTCTTAAAAGCCTCCAGTGATGAAGCACCCACAACATCTGAGGGCAAGGCGTTTCACTGGTTAATTGCTCTCACTGTTGAGAAATTTCTCCTTAGTTCTAGGTTGTTCTTCTCTTGTTAGGTTGGGCTGTAGGGTTCAATTGGGACTGATGCTTTTGTATCGGTCTCCTTGGAGTATAGAAGCCTCCCTGCCTTTGTTCCTAGACCTGTGGCTGTATTGGTAGTGGAGTTCCACAGGTTCATGGTTCTGTAGGATTGGGAGGCATTCAAATTAGCCACAGGATTTTTTTACCATATCCATTTTTTACCTGCATCCTCCACTGTATGGTAGTCAAATCACCAATTAGTTTGGATACAAAGACAATGACAAAATAGGAAATAAGATTTCTCTGTTTGAAGTAAGCAGTGAGCCCACCACCTTTTTTTCTTCCTTTTGCTGCTGACATTATTTGAAGGAACTTTTCTTACTACATTTTATCTCTCTTGTTAACTGTAGTCATTTCCTGGCTTTACCTTCCTGACTTCATTCTTACATTTCTAAGTTGAAGCTACCTGTAGATTTCCTTATGCATTAGCCTTTCTGTTTCTAACAAGCAAGCATATTTAATCTTACCTCCTTCACAAGCTGCCTACTCAGTCGCACTGTCTTCTTTAGATATGTATCCTCTAGCTTCCTTCCTGATTGGTATTGTTTGAGACTACACAATTCTTAATTCCATTTTTTTTCCACCCCTGGAGAAAAGACAACAAAGAATCCTATCTCACCTTTGATGCTTTCTCAAGTGTCTTAAAACTACTTTCTTATTTATTTATTTAAATCAACTGTATATAAAATCAGGTTCTAAGATGACGGCGCCTGGAATGGCTGCGGCTGCATTGGCTCTTGAAGGCGAATAGTTTTGGGAGGGATAGTAAGAGCTATAGGCCACATGATCAGGAAGATTTTAATGTGTTTGAGCAACATGGTGGAACTAAGGTAACATACGACATACGACCAACAATCTTTGCTGGCATGGTGAGTTTCTAGTTGTTTTCAAACTGTTGGTGAGACCATTAAAAGTTGTTGGCGCTGTTTGAATTTGTTCTACCAGCAGCAAGATCTGACTGCTGGCCTAGTGATGGATTGTATTGCAAATCAGGGCTGTTTCCAGAGGAGACAGAGGAGGAGAGGACCTGGAGCTTATGGAGCGAAGGAACTGGATGAGGCTGTCAGCAGGCCCAGAGGAAGAGAGAGAGGCTTTTGGAGGAGTTGGTGGCAGCAGCAGCGTGCTCCAGGGGTGAAAAGAAGCAAGGCCTCTTTAAGGAAAAGGTGGAAGAGTCAGGATCAGAAAAAGGAAAGAAGGAGAGGTTGTCAGAATACAAGCGAATTTGAGGGCTAATTCACATGGAGCCCCATTTCCATCTGTCCTGTTTGCCATCGTTCACTCTCTAGAGACTAAAATGGACAATGTGAAATTTGAGCGGGCCACGAACAAGGTGTATATATCGGAGGTGGTGACCCTTTGAGAGCTGTATGTAACGAAATTTCATTTTGATATATGCCGATTGGTGTACATTCAAAGTGACAATAAAGTTATCATCATCATTTGCAAAGGGTTAAAAATCTACCCTTTCACTGAGATGAACTGTAAAAGTTCCACTTTAAAGTGATAAAATTTGAAAAGGAAGTTCCACCAGCACACATTCTTCTGGTGGAGGTGGTGGGGAGAGAAGATTGTCTGATCTTCCTGGGTTCTTCCTTCTGTAATGAACCCAGTAAACATGCTGTGTTTTTAAAGATATTTCCTACGCTCTCAAATCCCGCTGAGGTGCAGGTTCATAATGGATTCTTCAGACTTCAGACTTCAAATCATTTATACATCTCACTCCTGGTTTTCTTTAAAAAGAAATAGTGTGTTTAAGCTCTATAATTGTGTTCAAGACAGTAGGTGTTCAAAATATCACACAAAGAAACATTGTTACCGTACTGTTTTGGCAGGGAGTGAGGAAGAAAGAGGAAGAAAACAGGTAGATTTTTACCACCCAGCTATGTAGTCGCTATTTCCTTTTTATTCTCCCCTCAGTGTTGACTACAATTCAGTGTTGACTTTTGGTGGCTGTCCGGACCAGTCCCTGCAGTTTTCTTGGCAAGATTATTAGGAAATAGTTTGTCACTGCTTCCTTCTTAAGGCTGAGGCCTTAAGGCCATTGGAGGGGGGCAAGATGTTCCAAAGCACAGGAGTAACAGCGGAGAAGCTGTCCTCCTGAATCCCTCCAGTCAGAATAATCAGGTTGACAGGACCTGCAGCATGTCTCCTCTACCAGCACAAGTGTTAGGGGGCAATCCCAGTGGGGTGAGACAGTCCCTCAAGTAACTTTTTCCTTCGGGGCTGATGGATAAACTCTTAGAAAAGAGCCATGTGACACTGTTTCTGTTTATGAACTACAGTAAGATTGTTGGGTGATCAAAGATGGAAAGATCTGGCAATAACTGCAATGGAGAAATAGTTGATGAAGACGACTGAACTTGCTGAAATATTTAAATTGACTTGCTTCGTTAGAGAAAGGATGATATCTACATTTATCACTGACTGGAAACCCCTTATAGACTTTTTGCGTATAAAAAGAAAAAAAAGATTATCATTTATGGTTTAGAAAAGATAAACTATAGAAAGAAAAGGGTCATGATGTAATCTTAGCAAAGTAGTTAAAATATAATTGTACTGGTAACTGCTGTGAAAAAGATTGGAAGCCATTTCTTTGTATTTTTTGTGTATCTCCCTTTTTTTCTATCTGTCTTCGTATTTTCTTTTTATCTCTTACGTTTTCCTTCTGGCTCTTAGCTTTTTCTTTTATTTCTCTCTTTTTTTCTTTCTAATTCTATTTTAGCTTGTATTAGTTCTTATTATTGTTGTTAAAATGTTCAATAAAAATTAGATAGATAGATAGATAGATAGATAGATAGATAGATAGATAGATAGATAGATAGATAGATAGATAGACAGATGATTTTTTAAAAAAAATCAGAGAACAATGAATGCTTTATTTTTAAGAATTTGAAACAAAGTTATCATCATACTTTGTGTTTTGTAGAATTTCAAGTAGTTTTCCTTTCTATCAGGCATTTTAATTGCTGCATGATAGAATAGCGCAGCACAGGATGTTCCTCCCCTTCATAGCACTAAGTAGACCTCATGAATTTGGCCAGTACAAATGGATGAGAATTTTACTGAATTTTTTTCTGGGAAAATAGCTTACTGACATTCAATTTTTACCCTTGTTTTCAGCATAATTTCTTCAAATATTGGTATACTATGACAAGTTTCATACAGTCTACAAGCACTGACTTCAAATAGTTTGGAAATTATAATTGAATCATTATAGAAGTTAGTCTATGACTAGTTAGTGATAGATTCCTGAGATATTAACACTGTATGTAATTTGGGAAAACCAGAATTACCCCTTGAACAAAATGCAAGTTTTTTGCATAGCTAAAAGTTAAATGTGTCTCTTTAGCTTTTGGAAATGGAAGCCTTGGCAAATCATGGCATGACAATAAAATAAAATAATAAATAACACTTAAAAGAGCTATTCTGCTGGCAGGCTTGTCACTGGCTAAATGACAACCTCTCAGGAATTCTAAGCATGCAATCAAATTATTTAAGCTAAGTATATCATAAACATCCAGTAGATAAATGAACATACCATCCATTTGCTGCCTTTATTGTGATTTTTCTCCTACATTTTTTTTTAAAAAATGTGCTGGCAATGCAGTTCATAAATCTCCAGCAAACAGCTGGTATATGATGGGATATGCACTCAGGTCAAAGTGGTCCGTGACTCCTTTCTAAGTCTGCATATTGTTGAGTCCATTTGCTGAAATCTATTGCATTTGCTTCTAACTGGAAAACTAGCTTTAAAGTGATGGCAGTTTAATTTTACACCCTCTTGAGAAATCCGAAGTGCCTTTTTAGAAGATGCAATGACAAGATATGATTCTGCACATCATTATTTCCAGTGGACCCATTTCCATTTCATCTTCTGACAAGTGCTGACATCCAATATGCATCCTAGAGAGAGGGGGGGGAGAAAGAAGCAGAGGAATAGAGAAACTGAAGCTACAGAATTGACATCTAATGCCCAGAAGGCATTAATTACCCACTGGGCTATTTCAGTAGTGGCTGCTGATCCAACAGACAACCAAAAGGTATCCCAAGCTAAGAAATAACAGCAAGCAGGTTGTTAATGCATGTTTTCAGCAATCAGGAGCTTGTTAGACAGTGATAGATGTCCAACTGGTGCCAGGCAGGAAAGTCAGCAAGATAGAGGAGAAAAACAGTGGTGTACTGTTGCCTATTTCTACATGCTCTTCATCTTATGTCAATCACCCAGGAAAGAAAGCTGGAATTCTTCTAAAACATTTAATGCTATATGCTGGAGAAAACAGTGTTAATTTTCATGACCACAAGGAATTTTATTTGGTATGTAATACTTACTTCAAATACTTTAATGTTGTACAAATATGATCTAAGTAATCCAGAAGATGCAGCTAGATAGTTGGGGAGCTGATATTAATTTTCATTTCACAAAGTGAAACACTACGATGGAGACTGGGGGGAAAAAAGGGGTAATTCTTAATTCAGAATCAGACTTTAATGGGGTACATCTTGAAACATGCAGAATTAGGAGCTCAAAATTACAAAAGTAAAATTTGCCTGAAAACTCAATGCAGATAATGAGAAGCAGAGAAAGGAGGAAAGAAATAATATTAATAATGCAAATATACTGGCTGAGTTATAATTTCTGGAATCTCTTCCCAGTAACTCATTACATCCTTTTTAAATGAACACTAACTTTATCCCCATTTTTATTTTTATTTATTTATTTTAATTCCATTTATATCCCGCCCTTCTCTGAAGATTCAGGGCGGCTTACAAGCTTAGCAGTAGCCTTCATTCTATGTATATGCCTGCTTATTAGGGCTTTCACACACACCCCAAGCGGCATTATTACAAAGTCAACTTAATTGCCCCCAACAATCTGGGTCCTCATTTTACCTACCTCGGAAGGATGGAAGGCTGAGTCAACCTTGAGCCTGGTGTTTGTGTTTCTAGTTCTCGTTCAGCTATCATTTTAATATGGATGAATCAAATGGGTATTTTGTACCCAGAAGTTACTACTTGAGGTAACATTGCTTCACTTTTTTTTACAGTTTTGGGGAATGGGTTATAAAAAAATCTTTTTCTGCATGTCTTTTGAGAAGTGAATTTTAATGGAAGACAGCAGCAGATTTCTTTCACATTCAATATTTATGGGTTTGTATGGATGTTTAATGTAAATGTTTTAAGTCCTAAGAGTCATTCAAGAAGGTACAATACAAATAATTGCAATATATACATAACTAAATAGATCAAGGAAAAAAGTCATATCTTTGCATATTAAAAGGAAAAGGTAATATTTTCTTCAGGTTGAGTCTGACTCTTCCTGACTACATAGATATTTTCATTACATTTCCTTCCAATGGTGTAAAAATTCTTTCTTATTACCTTCTGAGATTTTTTCATTGCCTTTCCAGTTTCCCATCTGAGTTTCTACCCATTTAGCTTTTGAAGATGAGAAAAGTTCCTGTCATTAAAGGCACAAGTAAAAGCCCTATTATTAGAGAATCATCATGTCTCCTTTTTACCTTTCCAGAATTTCTGCTGTTGTATCATGACCAGGATGTACAATCTGAAGTTCGAGATCTGCAACTCCTATTTTTCCTGCATCTCAAGTTTTCCCTAACTGCACCACTAAATCTGTCTACAACCCTTCCCCTTTCACTCTTCTCCCCCCCCCATGAAACTTTTCTCCTTGAGCATTGACTTCTGCAGAAATATTAATGTTTTTATGGACATTGTAATAAGTCCTGTAGAATCCTTATCTGTAGATTAAATGTATAAATCATTGTCAGTTTCATTTTCTGGAACTTAGGGACCTCAGGCAATCTCCAAGAAAAGATCAGCATAAATAATAATAATAATAATAATAATAATAATAATAATAATAATAATAATAATAATAATAATAATATCAAGAAAATTATGTAAAAGAAATATGTGTTAAAAAGAGCATTAAAATCTGTAGGATGCTATCTTTAATCCATAGATAATTGGATATGCTTTATGGAAAACTAAAATACTTTGAATACCTTATATAATTTGCCCTGTAAACTGCCCTGAGTCCCTCAGGAAAAGGGAGGTATATAAATCGAAATAAATAAATAAATAAATAAATAAATATATGTACTCTAAGGATTGTTCACTGATCAAAAAAAGAATCTACCAAAGCTGCTTTTTCCTTTTAAACATTGTGTACTAATTTGTTAAAAGCAACTTAATTAACACAAAGTAACAATCAAAGATTTTTGTTTCTGCTTTATATGTCATCAGTTTTTATTTGTTTTCATGTAAAATTGCTATCAAAGGGATTGATTGATGAGACTATTTCGAAACCCAAAGCACTATTTTAGTTTCTATCCTATGGGATTTTTTGAAGGGCAAAACAAAAATGTTATATGCACTTTTGTATGTTCAGGTGGAAAAGGTTTGGGAAAAGGAGGCATGAATCAAAAGACTTCATGTATGGGAATGGATTAAATGTCAATTTCCCCTGAAGGAAGAGAAAGGGGAAGGGGAAGGAATGGAGATTATCATATGAAACATGTTGCATGTGTTTATTGTACTGTAACATCATATATTTGGGGTTGGCAAATATAAGCCTACAAAAACAAACTAGTTGGGTGCCATTTACAGGTGCCATTAACATCAGGAAAGAATTTGTAGTTGCTATATTCCAAACATGAATAAAAAATGTGCTTGCTTGTTTACAATTAAATTAACCATTCAAGAATTATAACCTAAAAGCTTATGCTTTCAGAAAAGATTGCTTGATAAGAATGAAGCTTCTTACTCTATGGAGATACATTGCAGCTTAGTGATATTCACACAGGCACTTCTTTTCCATTTATTTTTTGTATTAAAAACAAAATCAGAATTAAGATGTGTAGCACACAGAAAACAAAAAGAATACTATATAGTTGTCCCAGTAATTTTAGAATAAATGGCTTTCCTTTCTTCAGTTTCTCAACCCAAGTAGGACATGATGATTTTGTTCTTTCTATCCCTTCCCCTCCTCCTCCTCCTCCTCCTCCTCCTCCTCCTCCTCCTCCTCCTCCTCCTCCTCCTCCTCCTCTTCTTCTTCTTCTTCTTCTTCTTCTTCTTCTTCCTGATATTCTCTCATTCATCTCCATTGCAAAGGCTGATAATGGGTTACACTTCTTGATGATACTTTCTCATTTCTTCTCATTAAGTCCATTGCCCATTGTAGCCTTTCTGTTGCCAAAGAATTGCTTAAGGGATATAAGAGTGTTGTAATTCCTCTTCATTAATCTAAAGGAAGTCAAAGTATATAAAATCAAATTGTACCTGTTGTGTCAGCAACTTGGTTGAAGGCCTTAATAGTAATAGATGGTTTGTCATTCATACAATTGCCTCTTGCTAAACAAAAGATAAATGTAACCTAAAGCTACATCAGAGCAATCTAAAATGAATTATGCCCTTTTCTACTGTACATTAATTCAGGAGCTGTTAAACAAAATAATGCTCAATATATGTGTTTTAATTTTTTTTTATTTATCTGCATTTATGAATGTTTAATTGTGACTACTATACCCCTCGGCATCCTACAAATTCAAGGCCCAGCATTTTATTTTATTTATTTTATTTTATTTAAAACATCACTTTGAAATAATATGAAAACTAAACTTTTAACACAGCAAATGTCCTGTTTCAATTATATACTCACACAGTTGCTATGGAAATTTAGCAGTGTACTCAAAATCAAGAAGATAACAGCAGACAAGGAATGCAAGCAAAACTGAATCTCCATTTAAAAAAAAACCTCCCTGAGTATGGTTTTGCTTTTAACAAGAGCATTCAGAAGAGTAACCAAAATCCAGAGTTCAGAGCTCCAAGAGCCAGGACAGGGTTGTCAGCTAGTCTAGAAGTCATAATTTCATGAGCAGAACCCCCACAAATCTCACACAAGAGCCAGTTATCAGACAGTTGATTCCAATGAAGGTTCATAGGTCAGGACTGTCTCTTAAATCAGTTGCCTTTAATCAACATATTTACTCTCTTGCTTGACAAGGAGTCTCCTAGAATGTCTCTGCTCTGCTCTCTACTCCACACACTGGGTACATGGGTTGGGAAGCTTTATGGCATCATCATCTAATTGCTCCAGTTGTTCTGATGGCTCCTGTGTTTGATCAGCCTGAGGTAATACTTGACTTTGTGTCTCCTGAATCTGACATTCTACAAACTCTTCTGGAGCCACTTCTTCAGAATCAGTGCCTTGAGTCCTAGCCCATTTAGGCTTTCAGCAGTATTCCTCCAAAAAAGAATGATGGGTGGTGGGTGGTTCCAATCTTATGCTTTGGAATGTGTTTTCTCCCCAGGGGGGAAAGAAACAAAGTAGTGAAATATGTGTGTGTGTGTGTGCTGATTGAGGGAATGGTCTCACTGATTTTTCTTCTGGTGAATAAGTATTTTATGATTGCATCCCCACATTTTGTGAATGGGCAATTTCACTTCCATACCGGTCATTCTTTGAAAGCAACTACTGTACCATATTCTCTTAAAAAAATCCTAATTTACTTACAACCAACACAAAAGCAGTTGCATATTCTTCTGACCCACCTAGTTAAAGCCACAGCTAAAAGCCATCAAACATTATCAAGATCAAATATTAAAAATCCATACAAATCATACAAAAAGAAAATAACATGAATGAACTAGAATTAAGACATAAGCAGAACATGGTCTTGGCCTTAGAGCAGGGGTGTCAAACTCGCAACATCTCGTAACGTGTCACGACATATCACAACTTTTTTTTCCATTGCTGGCAAGGGATGGGTGTGGTTTCACCATGACGCATCCAGCCTGCAGGCCGGCAGTTTAACACCCCTGCCTTAGAGCAAGAGATCAAAATGATTTATAATCAAACCTACTGGAAATAAGAAAACTTATAAAGAAAAATATTTTAAAAGGTAATAAACCAGATTGTAAGTTATCAACTATGAAAGGAACAAGAGAAAAGAATAGTCACCTGTATTCGGGACACAAGAAAGTATATTTCAACAACCAGAGTACAGTATGAATTAATTTATTAAATAATATTATTAATTATACCCTATATAAATATAAAACACAGAAAAGACTGAAGAGTACTTAAATGCAACACAGATTGTGAGATTTGCAGATCAACAAAATGAAGCTCTTAATGAACTAATTACAGAACATAAAACTAAATCCAGAAATTAAAATTGAACAAGTCCCCAGGACTATAGAGATAATGTATTTCTGCAATACTTTATAAGATTTTCCAAGAAATGTTGATTAAATCATTAAACCAGGTAATGAATGATGTACTATGTTATTAAGTTCTTCCTTCCTCATAGCAAAGACCTTTTATTTCTTTGAGTTAGAAAAAGGAGAATGATTCAATTTCCCTAGAATTGTATAGTCTATTTTTAATTGAATGTAGATTACAAGGGTTTTTTTTATGACAACACTTGCAAAGCAATTAAATAGCTTCTTAACACATGTTATATATCCAGATCATACTGGATTTGTCTCAGAAAAAAATCCATGACAGACAATATCAAATGTGTTTTGAATACAATTGATAATATAAATCAGAAAAAAAGATGTGGCAGATAAGTAAAGGAGCATTTTATACTTAAAAAAAATCTATCAGGCAAGATCGTGTTCATAAAATACAGCTCAAATTCAAAAAGAGACAGAAGTCCCACCAATTACTAAGGTCCAAGATTTCCAAGAAGCTGAATTAGAACATGAAATTTAGAAGAATGTGGGGTTACAGAGGATATTCTATACAGTACTCAAACTGTATATTCTATACAGTACTCAAACAGGAAGTGTCAGCCTCTACTTGAATATAATTAATACTGATCAGGTTTGATTCTCAATGCCAGGTTACTCCAAAATAAATTCATTTTGCACCTGATACATTTCCATGTAGCTCTCCATTTTTCTACTTCCTATTCTCTGTCTCTCCAAGTAGAGATGGTGGCCTTCATATTACTGGGAGTTTATCACTTCAGTCAACTGGGACAGAGACAGTGGGAGTTTGTTTCAGCTCTCTGCTACAACTTTAATCTTGCCTTTCTGGGCCCAGATCCATGCATCCTTTGTCTTAGTTTCTCTTCTGGTCTGAGGATACCTTTTCACACACACACATACATGTTAGTTTATGGCTGGTTTATAGTGCTGTTCCATTCAAATATACAGAATGATGATTACACAGTTAACCAATAAAAGCAGTGAGTTCTAGATTCAGGAATTCTATGCCTGCTCTCAATGTCACTCCAATTAATAAAGATTGGAGAAGACAGTGCTTAAAATGGGAAAATACATTTGACAATATGCTGATCTTTTTTCAAAATATTGCAGAAATACTATAAAGCTGCAATCCTAAACTCTCTTGTTAAAATCTGTGAGACTCTCCATATACAGCCCATATACTGATGATATACGTGGCACCTTTCTGCCTTCAAAATCTAAATAATAAAGGCCATTTGAGCACTAAAGTGAGATTGAAGAATATCATTTCCATTTTTCCCCTCATGCATCTTATCCATTATTATAAATTAT
This sequence comes from Vipera ursinii, assembly GCF_947247035.1. Lineage (NCBI taxonomy): Eukaryota > Metazoa > Chordata > Lepidosauria > Squamata > Viperidae > Vipera > Vipera ursinii. Next base: position 250,573,788 of record NC_139512.1, read on the forward strand.
GTCTCCATTAAATATAATGTGCTCCCATAATCTGTTATTCCAACTCAAGCATTATTTGCATATTCCGGTTGCTCATTTATAACATTTATGCCCATTCTTCACTTTTATTAGAAATATAATTTATGTAAAAACATTAAACACAGTTAAGAGGAGAGCTTGAAATATAGGCATACTTAATGTTTATGAATTAGGCGTGCAGTGCCATTTTAAGCAAGCTTGCTCAAAAGTAAATTTATTTTATTTAGTGGGACTTGCTTTTAGGTAACTGTTTTGTAGCCTAAAGCAGTAGTAAGAACGGCAATTGAGACATTTGTCATTCCAAGAATGAGCCAAAGTTAATAGGAAAAAAGAAAACATCTTATTTAGGTTGTTCATTGAAATGTACTTCTGGCCTAACAAAAAAAAAGGTACACCTAAATACCTTTGTTTTAAATGCTATAGAGTCATATGTGGCCAGGCATTCCTAGAACGCTATGGCAATCTACAAATCGGGTAACTCTTTATTGTCCTGGAAAGATTTATATTTAGCCATGGGAATGGCAGTGAGCCTTAAATAAGCACGCAAATGCCCTGTTCTGGAGGAAGACTGTGTTTTCCTTTCCTAATGAATGAAAGCATTGATTCAATTGAGGCCTGCTTATTTGATCCAGATCTCCTTTGTATTATATATGTAAACATTCCTTTAATCAATGTATATATATGTTAACAGTACAAATAAGAAGGCATCGCCTAGTATATAAAGTAAAACCGCCTGACAGAAATACACGCGGGAACTTTGACAGCTGTCAAAGTTCCTCGCACCACGCAGGCGCCACCACTGACAGCTCGCGGCTGTCAAAACACCAAGACACGCGGAAGCCGGAGCTATCAACAAAAGACGACGCGGATTGGTCCCTGCCTGACAGGGCGCCAAAATGAACACCGCTGATTGGTCCTCGCTACCAGCTGCCGGCTATAAAAGCCGGACAAGTTATTCTATGTTGCCTTGCTCTTAATAAACCTGTTGTTGAACTAGCCTGTCGTCCCGAGTGGTCCTTCGGCTACTTCACTGGCGACGAAGGTGGGATCGCTCCGGAGCTGAAGTCACGGCCGAGGAAGAGAGTTCCCGGCAAGAGCTGTCACGGAAGTTTTAACTTCCATCGGAGCAACCCAGGACCGGACGACATGGCAAACTTCGGCCGTGTGAGGGAGTTTGATACCCGCCATCCCGAGAGATGGCAATCACACCTCGGCCAAGTCGAGGGATTTCTCCTCGTCAGTAAAATCACTGACGACCGAGCAAAGGCCGCCGCTCTGCTGTACATCAGCGGGCCCCCGGTGTACGACGCAGCCGTCGGGCTGTTCAGCCCAGTGCCCATCACGGAAGTCTCCTACGCTGACCTGGTGGACCAGCTGAACAAGTACTACATGCCAGCGCGTTCAGAACTGTACTGGCGGGTGCAATTCGCACAAAAGAAACAACGGCAGGACGAGCCCGCCAACGAATTCATTGCCGGGGTCAGACACGCCGCGCGCAACTGCTCCTTCCCCGACCTGGAAGACCGCATCAGAGACCAGGTGGTGATCGGTCTGAGGGACGAGAAGCTACAGAAGAAACTGACGTCCAAACCCGACATGAACCTGGCAGAGCTGACCAGGGAAATCATGGCATATGAACACAGCCACAAGAAGAAGCCGACGAACATGACCCCAGAGACCCCCGCGACCGTCTACCAGGAAAGCGCAACCTTCAGCGACAGCGGAGAGTCAGTAGACTTCACCGATGGGGAAGCCCTACAGCGCAGGATGGAGCAACGGCAGCCGAGGAGGGGAAAAACGTCGGACCGCCGCGGATCCAGGAACCCGCCACCGCCACCACCGCGTTACGAGCAACGGGCCGCCTGTGCCAGCTGCGGGGGCAACCATGCCCGAGGAAGCTGCCGTTTTAGGAACGCGAAATGCCACAACTGCGGGAAGACTGGCCACATCAAGCCGGTGTGCCGCAGCAAGGGCCGGGACAACATCAATGAGGTGGAGGCAAACCCCCCAGGTAGGCCGGCTGCCCAGGCCAGCAGAGAAACCCCACCAGGCCCCCTGGTAGAGACAATTGACAGGGTAAACAGCATAAGCTCCAAGGTTAAGATCTGGGTCAGAATTCAGGGGGTGCCCTGCCACATGGAGGTAGATTCAGGGTCAGCAGTCTCATTAATTTCGCTGACAACCTATCAGGAAATCTGTCAGAAAGGCCGAAGACAAATTCCCCTGAAACAAACTCAGGTACACCTTGCAGACTTCCAGAAAACCCCTATTCCGTTGGAAGGGAAAGCCAAGGTCCTGGTACAGTATAAGGGGTTCAAGGGTCCCCTGGAGGTTTTAGTTACGCCAGGGAACCGTACCAATTTGATAGGGCTAAACTGGTTCACTCCACTGGGCATCGCCTTAACGGGGGTTAATACCATTCAAACACCTAGCCTAGAAGCCGTTTGCGAAAAGTACGCCGACGTTTTCGATGGCACTTTAGGGAAATATACAGGTTCCCCCATTTCCCTGCAACTAAATCCAGCAGTTCAACCAATTAAAATAAGAGCTAGGAGGGTACCTTTGGCCCTTAAAGAAAAAATTGAAAACGAGCTTGACCGACTCGTGGGACTAGGGGTACTGGAGCCAACAGAAGGGGGAACCTGGGAGACCCCTATTGTCACCCCAATCAAACCTAATGGCGAAGTGAGACTGTGCGCGGACTATAAAGCGACAGTCAACCTAGCCCTCAGCCCCCACGTTTACCCGGTGCCAGCGGTAAGGGACGTATTTGCTTCCATCCGCTCTGGCACCATTTTCGCCAAGCTGGATCTCACACAGGCGTATTTACAGCTGCCTGTCACAGACGACACCGCGGAAGCTCAAACTATTGTCACCCACCGCGGTGCGTTTAAAGTAAAGAGACTACAATTCGGCATATCTGCAGCCCCGGGTATTTTTCAGGGCATCATGGAAAAGACCCTGAAAGGAATACCCGGGGTCTGCCCCTATTTCGACGATGTTCTCATCGCCGGGGAAAACGAAGCTAGTTTAGCTGACAGGTTGTCAGCTGTGCTGAGCCGGCTCAGAGAAGCCGGTCTCAAACTTAAGCGGGAGAAGTGCTCTATTGGAGTCACTTCTACAGAATTCTTAGGGTATAAAATTGATAGCCAGGGCATCCACCCCACCGCTGAAAAACTAATGGCTATTCAAACCGCACCCAGCCCTAGGAATAAGCAAGAGCTTCAATCCTTTTTGGGGCTGTTAAACTTTTACCATGCCTTCATTCCCCACAAAGCCACTATTGCAGAGCCGCTCCATAGGCTCCTAGACAAAGGTACAACTTGGTCCTGGACCAAGGAACATGAGAACAGTTTCCAATCGTTAAAAAAGCTTATCTGTCACAGCTCAACTATCACCCTTTTCAGGGAAGACACCCCAATATGCATCGCTTGCGATGCCTCTCCCTATGGAATCGGGGCTGTATTAAGTCACATATTCAAGGACGGTACACAAAGACCCATAGCTTTCTATTCACGCACTCTGACCAAAGCTGAAAGAAACTATGCACAAATTGACAGGGAAGCCCTAGCGATAGTGGCAGGGGTCAAAAAATTTCACGATTATCTGTATGGAAGACCATTTACTATATTTACAGATCACAAACCCCTGCTAGGCATATTTACTTGGAATAAAACTACTCCACAAATCCTCTCCCCGAGAATTTTAAGATGGTCAACATTTTTAGCAGCCTATTCTTATCAGCTAATACATAAACCAGGTAAAGAATTGGGCCATGCTGACTGCCTCAGCAGACTGCCCATACAAACCAGGGACTCAGACCCAGCCCCAGCCAGCGGGATTTTAGCAATCTCCCAACTTCCAGAATGCCCCCTGACTGCAAACATTATAGCCAATAATTCAACAAAAGATAAAATACTTGCCAGAGTCCTCAAATGAGCCACAACTGGGTGGCCAACTCAAAACCCACAACCCCAATTCCAACCTTATTATAACAGAAAAAATGAGATTTCAACACACAGAGGTTGCCTGCTATGGGGAAATAGGGTCATCATACCAGAGAAAAACATAGACCAAACATTGCACATTTTACATGAAGGGCACCCTGGAATTGTAAAAATGAAGGCGATGGCCAGAAGTTATGTGTGGTGGCCCGGCATAGATAAACAAATTGAACAGTATGTGGGTGGGTGTTACACCTGTCAGGAGACCAGGAATGAACCACCCCAGGCACCAATCCATAAATGGGAGACTACAAGGAACCCTTGGTCACGCATACATATAGATTTTGCAGGACCTATCCAGGGCCAAAGTTTCTTAATTGTAGTGGACAGCTATTCCAAATGGCTGGAAGTCACACCCCTTAGAAAAACAACGTCCACAGCCACTATTCACGCCTTACGAAAAATATTCGCAACACACGGCCTACCTGATACCATAGTTTCTGACAATGGACCTCAATTCACCTCTCGTGAATTTCAGATCTTCGCTACGAGGAATTGTATTAGGCTGGTCACGTCGGCGCCGTTCCACCCATCGTCGAACGGAATGGCTGAAATTATGGTACGATACACAAAAGAAGCCTTGAAAAAATTCGTTAAAGGAAACTGGCAAAGGCGACTCAGCCAGTTCCTCTTATCACAACACACAACACCATGCTCTACAACTAGCAAATCACCAGCAGAATTAAGATGGGGGAGGAGGCTAATAACACGTCTCGACAGACTGCAACCTGACACAGCCCCAGAAGAAAAACAGCACCCCCACCCCGGCCGCAAACTCAACCCGGGTCAATTAATATGGGCACGTTCATACACAGATAAAAACAAGTGGGTCCAAGGGACAGTAATAAAACAAACAGGGCCCATCTCATACCTTGTAGCTACGCAAGCACAGGGCAACATACGCCGCCATATTGACCAGCTCAGACCCAGACAACCACCACACGCGTCTGAGCAACCATCCACTGCCGACTTACAACCCCCACCGGAAATGCGGCCTATCCCAAACCAGGAAGCTGAGCACCAAGACGAAGAACCAGAACCAGAACACCCACCACCCCTTCGCCGCTCAACCAGGAATCGAAGACCACCCACCTACCTAAAAGACTATCAGTGGGCAGGTTTCTTCCAAGAAGGAAGAAACGAACCAGGGGAGGGGTAAGGGGTGTATTATATATGTAAACATTCCTTTAATCAATGTATATATATGTTAACAGTACAAATAAGAAGGCATCGCCTAGTATATAAAGTAAAACCGCCTGACAGAAATACACGCGGGAACTTTGACAGCTGTCAAAGTTCCTCGCACCACGCAGGCGCCACCACTGACAGCTCGCGGCTGTCAAACGCCGGACTACGGAGAAGCCTGAGCTGTCAAAGCACCCACCGTACAGCGCAGGCGCAACCACTGACAGCTCGCGGCTGTCAAAACACCAAGACACGCGGAAGCCGGAGCTATCAACAAAAGACGACGCGGATTGGTCCCTGCCTGACAGGGCGCCAAAATGAACACCGCTGATTGGTCCTCGCTACCAGCTGCCGGCTATAAAAGCCGGACAAGTTATTCTATGTTGCCTTGCTCTTAATAAACCTGTTGTTGAACTAGCCTGTCGTCCCGAGTGGTCCTTCGGCTACTTCATCCTTCATTGTCAAAGTCATTCCACAGAGAACCAACTGGTACGAATGGCTTTGGTTTCTACCTTATTTGTATTCAGTCATCATTCATTGGGGAGGAAAGACTTACCTGTCTCTGATGGCAGGGAAATTGCATCATTGAAAAGGAAGGGGAGAAAGGAAATACCACTCATACCACTCATCACTGAGTCATCAGGTGAAAAACGAACAAAAAGGTGAAAACATAAAATCCAGTTGTGGCAGTCATGTAAGGAAAGAAAGAAAAATGACACAAAATTTAACATGAATAATGCAAGCAAATGAAATCTCAGTGGTTGAATAATGGAGCAGATGATGTTTTAATCACATAAATGAATAAAATTCTTACCCAGCCCCATCTATTGTCAGCTGATTCTTGGTGTGTGAGGTTCCTGGTGTGCAGTTGTTAACAAATGAGCCTTGGTGGAGCAGTGGGCTAATGCCTCCTTAAGTAACACCAGCTGCCTGCAATTAGTGCAGGTTCGCATCCCACTAGGCTCAAGGTTGACTCAGCCTTCCATCCTTCCGAGGTAGGTAAAATGAGGACCCAGATTGTTGGGGGCAATAAGCTGACTTTGTAATAATGCCGCTTGGAGTTTGTGTGAAAGCCCTAACAAGCAGGCATATACATAGAATGAAGGCTATTGCTAAGCACATTGACTTGTGCTTAAATTGTAAGCCGCCCTGAGTCTTCGGAGAAGGGCGGGATATAAATAGGATTAAAAAAAATGTTTTGTATAGTTAATCTTAGCAAATGTCAAAGGCTGCTTTTGTGGGCAGCCTTGAAGCCATGCATATTGATGTAGAACACTATATCATGAATACATCTGTGTCAATCCCACACATCTATGTGTCCATTCTGACACATAGTAGGAGGACAGTAAGCAATTTATTAGAATAAATATGTTGGTAATACTGTGCCTCATTTTCCCAGGGTAAGCAATCTTACATTCAACACTGTTTATTTCCAACTGCATAATGCAGAGCCTTTAAGAAATAGTGAAATACTACTTCTTTTAATTAGAAGTGCAAATATGGTTTGCATGGTTCAACTGCTCTTCTGGGGTAAGAGCTCCATCAAAGACAAGGAAATAATTTTTCAGCTTCAGCTCAATTAGTTTCTTCTCAAGAATTCCTACATGTCCTAAACTTCATTAAATCCTGAAGATCTAATTTTTAAATTATTTTCTTACCTCAGAACATGGCAAGTGTTAATTGCCTAAGCATTTCAGTAGAAATTCACCAGAGTTTTATTCCTCTCAATGTCCTTCTAAATAGAGAAAATGATAACATCTAATTGATCTTGTATGGGTTTGGACACCAAGAAAGTTTTACCCTGATTGCTTACATGAGATACTACTAAGGACTAGCAGATCACCAAGCAGCCAAGGAGCTAGTTATAGTGCTGTACTCAATCCACCACTAGAAGTCATTCAAAGTCATTTTCCACTTTTAAAATAAAGGGTTGATTTCTTATATTTCTTATGTTTCCCCTCCATGATTTTTTTTCCAAAGAGAAAATCTTAACAATGATCTCAGTTATCAAATTTATCAAAACTGTAGCTTTGTATTACTTTCACTTCAGTATTGTATGTTTCTGTCCCCCATAAAAAAGTTAAAATGCCGTTTCCGTTTACATCCAGAGGTTTTTAGCTTCTTGGGAGCCTTTCCCAGGAAATTCAGTTGTAAAATAGTAAAGAAAGGATCAATATTCTCACCCAGTTACAAACATGTTGTTTACGGTATGCTAATTGAAGCTTTTTGTTCTTCAGTTGTCAACTGCTAATGGCCAACCACAGAGGTGTGGCTGATCTTTCCCCTGCTAGTTTATAAGGCTTTCCTTGGATTGAATGGAAAGACTGCCATCTCTCCGTGATCAACAAGGCACCTCTCCTTCTTCATCACCTCTTCGGGGTGACTTTAGGCCTTTTTCAGAGCACCCAGCAGGGCAAAATCGGGCATGGAAGGCAGAGCCCTGACTTCCTGCATCCATTTTGCCATGGCGCAAAACTGGAAGTTGGCATATTTATCACCCTGACCTTCTCGGACTATAAAAATCTAATGAGTTTTGACTTTTAATCTCAAGAGCTAGTGGGAGAGAAAGAAAATTTTGACTTTTGAACATGTCTGGCTGAAGGGAGGTTGAACATTTTGGATACTGGGAACATTGTGGATTACAACCTTGCCTGACTGATAATTTTTAGGATACTTTAGACAAAGGATTACTATAAAATATAGCCATTAGGACTAGCTATATAAAGCTACATATAAAACTAGAGGAAACTTTATTCCACTCTTACTGAGATAGGTGATACTAGAGGATTTCTAGGAATGATGCCTCAAGAAAAAACAAACACCTTTCTGAATGGAATATTCTCTATGCTACAGTGAATTCATCAAACAATTCTTGCACACAAAGAGGACATAAAAACAAACCATAATGAGACTAAACATAACCTAGATGATATAAATGACCAAATCTCCAAATTGAAGCTACAACTGGAAAGTTCCCAGACAACAACTACAAAGTATGAACAAACAAACCAGAAATCAGAAGACAAAACAGAAGAAATGGACCTAGAGATGTAGGAGACAAGAGAAGGGAAATATGGACTTCCATGCACAAATAAAATACTGCAATACCTACCTATAACAATGAAAATATAAATGACCCTTTACTCCTTTCTCCAAAATACACCTGATGACAAGGAAGAAGATTCTAGAAAATGGAACATAGAGCAGGCAGGAGAAATGTTTAGGGAATGTGAATGGGTGGAGTTACCCCCCCCCCCAAAAAAAAATACTCTACCTAAATTATCTTTCTCATGCCAAGCAGTCTTCACAAAAATAGAAAGAAAGTTCTTGGGCAATTTAATTGCCTTGGTTACTTGGCAAAGAAAGAAAGTGAGAGTTAAATTTAAAAAACAGAGGATTTGATCTATTATAGAGGGCACTATCTGTTTAATATACCTGTTTGAATATGATAAAAAGAACGGATGACCCTTAGAGATAAGTAGTTTTTTATAATAGAAGATATGATTTAGAATTAAAATAGCATTTTTTTTTCTTTTGATATGAAAATTTGAAAATAAGAGGATTGGTATGAATAAAAAAAATAAGTTATATAAATCATAACTGACAAAGATATTTTAAATATTGATGGGAAATCAAACTTTAATAAGATATTGGATCTTATGAATTGATATTATTGTTATTTGTATAATATTAGTAAAATATGATGATGTCTATATCTAATTTTGTATACATCAATAGTACCAAGAATTGTAATTGTCTAATGAGGGGAAAATGGAAAAAAATATGGGGAAGAAAGGAAGATCAAAGAAAAAAATACTGGGTAGTGCAGTATTGAATAGATTTATATTGAAGAAATTAATGTTAAATATGTGAGCCCAGACAAAACTCTAAAGCTCTAAAGACTGTAATTTTTTTAAAAATAATACTTATAAAAAATAAAATAAAATAAAGATGAGTGGGAAGAGTCACAACCAGGGGAATGATCAGATAAGAGCTTAGCCTGAAGAAGGAATAGATGAAATGTCTCTGAAGGGATCATCCCTAATTAATTAGACTGTAAAAGCAATGCATTAATATGGCATCCTTAGTTTATCTGGGCATACTTCCTGTCTGGACTACCTCACAAGACTGACAGGGGAGGAGAGGGGGGATGACAAAATGTGACATCACAGAGAAACTCATCACTTCTTTATATGTGTTTTGATGAGGTAGTCCAGGTATAGTTAAGGGGCTATCAGCCTTGTGAGGTAGTCCAGATGAGAAGCACAACCAGAAGTACTAGCTCTAACTTGATTGTAAGGTTATCTTAAAATAGTCTTGAAAATCGGAAAGCACATCTGTCTTCCCTCACCTTTACCGTCTAAGAAACTGGGAAGGATCCCTTCTGTGACATTTTCCATGTCCACATTCCTTCTGCAGACTCAGAAGGAGTTTGATTTGACCATTTGATTTGACCATTGTCTAGTCTGAATCTCTTCTTCCTGTTTCCCTAAGTCATACTCGCATACCATTACAGGATGTCACAATAACATTCAGATTCTACAGATTAAGAGTAGAAGGTGATTTGTTTTCTTATTATGAATGGTTGTGGTTTTTAATGACAATTTAGAAAGAAACCCTGTTTTATTTCAATTATGGACAACTTTCTGAGCATCAAAGACAACTCTATCCCCAAAAACTGGTGGCTTGAAAATGAAATAACTGGAATATAGAGATATCACAGGTACAAGAAATGTTTTTCCCAGACTTTCTTTTTTTCTAGTTTTGTTTTATAGTAGAAATGGGAGCAAGCTGCTCCCATTTATACTCTTAAAAGATTGCCCCATCATGATTTTTCATTCTTTATTATTTAAAAATTAATCTAGATACCCTTTAAATAGAGGTTTGCTGTCTATAAAGTCCAATGTAAAGATAAATAATTATAATAAATGGCAATCATTTAATATTTGAATAGCAGATTTGAGTAAACATGCAAATAATTCATCAAGATCTTTTCCATTTCTCCATACATAGGTATATTGTATTTCTATCTGTAGATACAACTCAGTATTGGGAAATCAATGCACATGTGATCCCTCTTAAATATATGTTGAGCACCAGAGTCTAGCAATGCCTTGAAGAAGATTTAGAATCCATTGCATCTTTTTAGAACTACTGTGGGAAGCTTTAGTCTCATTTATCCTTCAGTTTTATCCTTCCAAAAAAGGTCATGGACTCCTTAAACAGCAATAATAGAAAGTAGAAAGTGGAACTATTGTATCAAAAGAGCTGCCAGCCTTCATAAGACTTCTGTAAACTATTTGACATTCGCTAGAAGAACATCTCTTTTAATGAGAGTAGCTCCAGCCTGTTAGTATTGTATGACACTGTCCAAGGTCCTGAATGATCTCTGACTTTCATGTTCCAGAGATTTTGCTAATTCAGCTCTGCCTGAAAAGTTTAAGTCTGACCAGTTTTTCTCAAAGGTCTTTTCCTAGCCCAGAGGATTCTTCTATTATTATTATTATTATTATTATTATTATTATTATTATTATTATTATTATTATTATTATTATTATTATTATTATTATTATTATTATTATTATTATTTCCCTCATACCCATCTACAGTTATCATGAACTTGAATTAAATGTGGTGATTACAGAAGTACATAGAGTCTCTTATTTACTCTCCTGTGGATTTTAGGATGAATGCTTTCCCTAAGGTTTTTCATCTCTTGTGACAGCAGTCGCAGAAGTAGTGTAACTATATACTGATATATTCATGTACTTGGGAATGCAGACACCTAATGCTGTTTGTTGCCAGTCATAAGCCTAATGTTAGACGTCACTCCTTTTTATCTGCTTCTGATTAGTTCTAACTAAAAAAAGAACGTCAGAAATGAAAGTGTGCAATATATACTCTTCTATACTGGTGTATTATTTTCCCTCTCAGGAGCTTTAGCTCTTCTGTAAATAGACTAGTACATCTGAGTTATATAAGTTCATAAGTAAGAAGGAAAATTGCTGGGGGGCTGTTTAGGCACTATTTGAAGTAGTGTGCAAGTGAGAAGGAGACATATAGTCAATAACAATACATTTTTGTGAATTTGAAGATGATAGAAGATCCAAAATATTCCTTCCAGAGAAAGGCCAGAAAAGGATAAGCTACAGGTCTGATTGTTGGAAGGATTTGGGCAGTATTACTGCAAGATATATTTTTTTTCACTCTAGATGAAAACAGTTCTAATGCTTGGAAACACAAAGTAATGTAGATTAGACAGTTTAGACATACAGAACATGGCCTGTTTTTTTTTTACATTACTAGTGAAGTAATTAGATTGACATCATATTTTAATAAAGAATTTCCCATATCTGGTTTATTTAAAAAAAAGAAATCAGGACAAGATCAATCCAGAAGAATGCAGCAGATATTCTTAGTAGGTGGTGCTACTTTAGACACTGGTATAGTTGTTTTATATATCTCTTCATTGCTAATTTGTATCTATCTAACCATCAGAGATAAGTCATCTTTCAGCACTAGAGATGGGATAAACCTTCCAGAAATGATGGTTGAGTTTCTCAAGGGCACCTCAAAGATACATCTAAGGTTCATTCTGGATACTACTACAAATCAATATGTCAACAATATTATATAAGCTGCTGATTATATTGTTGCTATTACCAGCTCAATTCTGCATAGAATAGAAGGACTCATAAGGTTCACAGTGGTTATAGAAATGCATTTTAATTTCCAAGCAATTAAAATTAAAAACTTGAAAACAGAAAGTGTTTTACGACCTGGATTTCTTGTTAAGAATTTCTAATATGACTGCTTCTGAACCTCTCTCTCTCTCTTATAATGTAAATGGTCTTTCCAAAATGTCACTTCATTTAACATTATTTAAAACACTCCCTTACTGTTTCCTATCTCAAAGTGGTTGCATAGAAACCTAAGAGCAATAAATGGAACTGCAATCTTTGAATGTGATCTGTATGTATATTTGTCATGTTGGAATAAAAAGAAGCAGTTATGTATTCTATATCTAAATCCAGGATCTGGAGAAACTGCTTAATTGTCACATATTATTAGTTACTAATATCAAAAGTTAACATTAAATAAAAGAAATCTAGTAGTAACAATAGAATAGTTAAGAAACAGTTACTATCTGCTAAAATATAGCCTACTATACTTATATCCCATATTCTTTAATAAAGTATTCTCTATTAGGTTGCATCATTTTTCTGTTATTTTATTTTTTAAAAAATGAAGAGGAATGCTTATCAGGCTAATATTATGTAGAAGCTAAAGCATGTTTAATTTGTCCCCAAGCTTTTTTGAACTTCATATAAATTGCAACAACAAATAAGTAAATAAATAAACAATGAAATCTTTCTACTAGAACTGTTTAGTTTTAGTCGTCATGAGAAATAATTTAGCCTCGAAACCCTGAAATTCTTTCAGATGCTTAGATGATCTTAACCTCAGCAATAATTAAAAGTATCAAGAAAAGCTTAATCAGTGGTTGAGAGTTAGTTTTTAACTATGAAATAAAAGCAGAACATTAAATTATGTTTTCTTCCTGGCATTTCTTCCACTTCATTTGGAAGTTCTTCCTCTAAGTGAGTTGACTCTATAAGACCCAGTTATATAAATTCCAACATATCTGTAAAGTTTTGGTTTAAAACAATCACATTTAGCTTTTTTTTTAAGAATAGAATAGAATAGAATAGAATAGAATAGAATAGAATAGAATAGAATAGAATAGAATAGAATAGAATAGAATAGAATAGAATAGAATAGAATGGAATGGAATGGAATGGAATGGAATGGAATGGAATGGAATGGAATGGAGTGGAGTGGAGTGGAGTGGAGTGGAGTGGAGTGGAGTGGAGTGGAGTGGAGTGGAGTGGAGTGGAGTGGAATGGAATAGAATAGAATAGAATAGAATAGAATAGAATAGAATAGAATAGAATAGAATAGAATAGAATAGAATAGAATAGAATAGAATAGAATAGAATAGAATAACAGCATTGAAAGGACCTTGGACGTCTTCTAATCCAACCACCAGTTTAGGCAGGAAAATCCAACCACCAGCTTAAGCAGGAAACCCCAAACCATTTCACACAAATAGTTGTCCAATCTCTTCTTAAAAACGTCCAGTGTTGGAGCATTCACACCTTCTGGAGGCAAGTTGTTGTAATGAATAAAGTGTAATTAGATTTATTTACTTGGAGTTCTCTGAGATCCAATGAACTAACTTATCCCTTAAAAAAATCCTAGTCAGTATTAATTAAGGCTAATTACAACTACTGATATGGTATTAATGTTACCCATTAACCCAAAATGATATAGTCATTTTGCAAGTTTAGCAAGCAATCTTCTAGTGGTATTCAAAATCATATGGCTAGGATCACAGGGGAGGGAAACATGAATCTAACTTAGTGATCATGGGGCTATTTTAGGGGGAGAACTATAGCAATAGTGCTAAGGCCAGCTAAAAGAATTACTGTTATACTCCACCCTGGGACTAAGACATCTGAGGTTTTACTTAGTCATTTTCTTTTTAGAGAGTCCATGGTAAAACAAATGTGAGACACTCTTGAAAATGACTAGCTTTTTCCATAAATGATCAACTAGAATTTTTCCTAGTTATCATACTTTTATAACTATATACATTTTCTATAAGATTTCATTAGCTGTACTTCTGATGTGTAAATACAGAAGGGCTTCAGTAAAGAGTAGGAAAGGGGAAAGCATTCCTTTATTGGGAAATTTGATGCAATGAAATTAAATTGATCAGTGTACAGCTGATCTCAACCTTCCAATTCTCTAAAGATATTCTCTCTCTCTCTCTCTCTCTCTCTCTCTCTCTCTCTCTCTCTCTCTCTCTCTCTCTCTCTCTCTCTCTCTCCCTCCCTCCCTCCCTCCCTCCCTCCCTCCCTCTGTCTCTCTCTCCTGCTACTTGTTTACCTCATTGGGATACATATTAGGACTGACAGAGCTACTACCACCATCGCTACCTTGCACCCTTTTTAACATAAAGCAGGAATTAGGAGCTCTTCCATCCAGACTAGTATTGGGTCACAAAAACTATCTGACCTGCTGATATGTTCGTGAAGACCTAGCATCCTCCTTTAACTCCATTCTGTTGATATTCTTTTCTCACCCAGAACTATGGCCATGATGAGTAGAACATTAGCTTTGGGAAAGGTGAATTTTATCCCTAATGCAATCTCCCCTGCCCCAAAATGTGTTCCAGAATTGCCCCCTTTGGGGAATAAAAAAGATTGTAACCTAGACATTGGCTAAGTTACTCTGGACTCATAGCAAGATAGGAGAAGCTGGGAAGAAAATAACAGAGTTGAAAGGGACCTTGGAGGTCTTCTAATCCAACCCCCTGCTCAGGCAGGAAACCCTATGGTTGTCCAATCTCTTCTTAAAAACACCCAGTGTTGGAGCATTCATAACCTCTGGAGGCAAGTCATTCCACTAATTAATTGTTCTTACTGTCAAGAATTTTTTCCTTAGTTAGTTCTTGGTTGTTTCTGTCCTTGATTAGTTTCCACTGATTGTTTCTTGACCCTCTTGACCTTCTCATCTTTGTGACACTGCCTCAGACATTGGAACACTGCTATTATGTCACCCCGGTCCTTCTTTTCATTAAACTAGACATACCCAATTTCTGCAACCGTTCTTCATATGTTTTAGCCTTCAGTCCCCTAATCATCTTTGCTGTTCTTCTCTGCACTCTTTCTAGAGTCTTAACATCTTTTTTGAGACTCTAGAAAGAGTGCAGAGAAGAGTAACAAAGATGATTAGGGGAATGAATAAGAGGATTCCAGTGAGCAACTCATATCTAAAGCTACAATGAGCTTTGTATCTAAATGAGACAATGCAGCAAATAAACTTATTTTTTTTGCAAATTAGAGAAAGAGAGATGAAACATACACATACTCTTCAGATCAAACATGTTGGCAGCATTTCTGTGTATTAAATCCATAATCTCAGAGCTTCAGAGTAAATAATTTAGCTATTCCCCCTTTCCACTTTACATGATGAAAACAGAAGAACTAAACTAAAAAAAAATAATACCCCTTTCACATTCGCTTTTCTCTTTTATTTGATTAAACCACATGGAGTAAAATTGCATTTCCTCAATTGTGGTTTTCTAAGCATAATTGCACACCCCTTGCTGATAAATTAAGGAGCAAACAAATCCTATTCATTCATTTTTAAATAATAGACTTCCACCCAGCAAATACCAGGCACTGGCTTCTGAAGCACACTTCAGTTAGCAACCGCGTGTGCCAGCTCACATATGCTTCGACTCAAATAGAGCAGGAAGAGATATCAGAGACAACCCATACCATCTCTTTTTATTGCAAGAATCATTTGGAAAACATATTAATTGCTGCCTGCATTTGGGGAGATGTTTCCATTCAGCACACATTACAGAGACTATTAAAAATAATAAACCAGCATAATGAAAGGAATTTAGTTATTAATGACTCTTATGTGCCTGGAAATTAACTAAACATGTGGCAGATCTCTGGTGCAAAGAAATCCATTTGATTAATGCACTGGTACAGCACAACAAAGTAATGTCTCAAGCAGAGGAACCATTAAAGCAGCAGTCCTGGATACATTTGTCTGGCAATACACCCCATTGATCTCAGCAGTTTTTAGCTCTACCTGAGTAGGTACAGTATGTAAAGGATTTCAATGCACATTGCATATCATATTTCATTATAATCTAATCCCACAGCTTTGGGATAGTTTCTTTTCCACCTCTAATGACATTTCCCTTGTCCCAGATAGAAAATTCAGGAAGTGTTTAAGTAAACAACACAACACATTGATTTGGATGCTGGTTAGGCAGGTGTTGTTTTTTTGTGGGGGGGTTGTTTTTTTATGGAGGAACCTATAGAATATGTGAGGAAGTGCTATGAGGCAGCATTTAATGCCACCATGGTTAGCTCACGTTGGAGCCTTATATAATTAATACAAAGAAAAGTATGTAGGTACTTGAGGTCTCAATTTGCTCTTGAATTTTTTAAATTTGGCAACTTAGCTTTGAGGTTTCCTGAATAGGAAATGGAGAAGAGATGAGTCCAATAATCCATGTGTGAATAATAATAATAATAATAATAATAATAATAATAATAATAATAATAATAATAATAATAATAATGAGGAGGAGGAGGAGGAGGAGGAGGAGGAGGAAGAAGAAGAAGAAGAAGAAGAAGAAGAAGAAGAAGAAGAAGAAGAAGAAGAAGAAGAAGAAGAAGAAGAAGAAGAAGAAGAAGAAGAAGAAGAAGAAGAAGAAGAAGAATTATAATAATAATAATAATAAAGTTGGAAGGGACCTTCGAGGTCATCTAGTCCAATCCCCTGGTCAGGCAGGAAACCCTATACCATTTCAGACAAGTGGCTGTCCAGTCTCTTCTTAAAAACTTCCAGTGTTGGAGCATTCACCACTTCTGGAGGCAGGTTGTTCCACTGGTTAATTGTTCTAACTGTCAGGAAGTTTCTCCTTAGTTCTAGGTTGCTTCTCTCCTTGACTAGTTTCCATCCATTGCTTCTTGTCCTGCTTTCAGGTGCTTTGGAGAATAGCTTGATTCCCTCTTCTTTGTAGCAGCCCCTGAGATATTGGAACACTGCTATCATGTCACCCCTCACCCTTCTCTTCATTAAACTACACATACCCAATTCCAGCAACCATTCCCTATATGTTTTAGCCTCCAGTCCTCCAATCATCTTTGTTGCTCTTCTCTGTACTCTTTCTAGAGTCTCAACATCTTTTTTACATCATGGTGACCAAAACTGGATGCAGTATTCCAGGTGTGGCCTTACCAAGGCATTGTAAAGTAGTATTAGTACTTCATGCGATCTTGATTCTATCCCTCTATTAATGTAGTCTAGCACTGTGTTGGCTTTTTTGGCAGCTGCAGCACACTGCTGGCTCATATTGAAGTGATTGTCCACTAGGACTCTGAGATCCCTCTCACAGTTGCTACTATTGAGCAAGGTACCACCTATACTATACCTGTGCATTTGATTTTTCCTGCCTAAATGTAGAACCTTACTTTTTTCACAATTGAATTTCATTTTGTTAGATAGTGCCCAGTGTTCGAATCTGTCCAGATCCTCCTGTATCTTAAGCCTATCTTCTGGAGTATTGGCTATTCCTGCCAGCTTGGTGTCATCTGCAAATTTGATGAGTTCCCCATCTATCCCCTCATCCAAATCGTTGATGAAGATGTTGAAGAGCACTGGGCGCAGAACAGAGCCCTGGGGCACCCCACTACACACTTCCTTCCATGTAGATGCAGTTCCATTGAGGAACACATGCTTAGTACGGCCTGTCAGCCAGCTACAAATCCATCTGGTGGTGATGCTATCTAACCCACATTTTTCTATCTTATCAAGTAGTAGGTTGTGATCTACTTTATCAAATGCCTTACTGAAGTCCAAGTAAATTATATCTACAGCATATCATAACATAACATAACAAATTTTTCACCTCTCTAAAAGGTGGAGCCTGAAGCTCCAATGCAGCAGTCCTACTCTTATGTGTCAAGAATTGCTGGGTTTACATGAATGAAACTCGTTGATGTGAATAGATGTTCTTTGTATAAGAGACTGACCTCATCTATTGAAATGGAGAGGTTGTTCTTAGTAGGAAGTTCTTTATATGTCTGTAGATGTGTGGGAACAGGGATTAGATCATTCTTTTCCAGATAAATAAAATAGCTATCGCTTCAAGTCTTCACCTTGACAAAGTGCCTTGTGTGTAATAAATATTCCTATCTGAGATCAAAGGAGACCATCAATGGAAAATGTTTAGCCAGCCCGGTTAGCAAATGCTATTAAAGCACTGCAGGTGCCTTTCAGAATTTATCTTGTTCACTGAAGGAGAACTCACATTCAATGGTTTTGTGCATACATTCACCTTTTTCAAATCAATCTAAAATCCTGCACAGCCTAAATGGGGGTGGGGGGTGGGGGGGAGGAGAGAGAAAAATACTATAAAGTGCTCCCAATTATGACAACTGTGAATGTTTTCTGGACATACAGAAATAGAAGTCAAGAACTGTTTGAAGGCTAACTTGTATATTTTTCAACAGTGACAAATTTGGTGAATTACCCCTGAAGCATGGTGCTATTTTTTTTTCCTGTGATTGGTGATGGTGGAACTGTCGCATTCTACTCAGGGGCAGAACAGTTGAAAAATATGGGTAAATTTCTTACATCAGTAAGGTTAGGGTTAGGTTAAATCACAGGGACTCTGATTGTTTGATAGATTGGCAAGGGTATAAGAGTTGATTCCCATGCCAGGAAGATACATTTCATGAAGGACAGGTAGCAGACTGGAAATTAGCTATGAGGCCATTGACTCAGAAAGTTGGAAAGATGAGGGCCAGGATTTAAATCTGGGCAAGAATCTCAGTTGTTCTTACATAAAAAGTTCTTTTGTATGTATGGGTTTCTAAACTTACTTCTTCTTCTTCTTCTTCTTCTTTTTTTGCAGTTAACCTATATAAACCTCTTGCATTTGCTTGGGAAGGCAGCATGGGGAGACAATTTAAATTCTATAGATGAGATAAGGGGTAGATTATACATGCAAATACTCTATAAATTTCCTCCTTCCCTCTTTGCATTTATTGTGTATATGCCCTTAATTCATATCATAGAATATTCTGCACTGATGTCTCTGGGAAGATCGGCTGGATCTACCATTAACTTTTCTATTGTAAACAATAAGCAGAACTTCTCACCCATTCATTCATGCTGTTCTGTTTTGAGTTTTTCATTAAAATGCTAAAATTAAAATTTTAAAAAAACAGGAAAGCAATTCTGATTAAATTGGTGGATTTGTATCTCCAAAGGTCCTTGGTGAAATAAGGTCACCTCACCATCTGCAAATATATAATATGTTATTACGTACTGAAAGAAAACCAATTCTCTCTTACTGCTTTTCCTTAATAACTTCAATTGCTAGCTCATCATCGGAGTTCACTTGAATACTGACCATACAAATTTAAGATAGAATGTTGTTTCTTGTTTTGAGCCAATGTACTCCTAAATTATTCGTTCTAAATAATGGAACTGGTTTCAAATATAAACTGGCATCAAGTCAATATGAATGTATTACTCAGTAGCAATCTAGCTGTGACATTCAATACATTCTATAGGCATTTGAGATCAGTCTTATTAAAAATTGGTTAGGATACAAACATGGAAATACTCTCTAAATATGTCCCATTGTTGTATATATCCTACAAATTGGTGAACCGATCTACAGGCCTTTATACTTCATCTGGGAAAAAATAATTTCCTGGTATTTCTCTGCTTTTATTTTCAGATCATCTAAATGTTTGATGGTTTGGGCTGAAAGAGTGACTGGCCTAAAGTAATCTAGCTGGCTTTCACACTTAAGGCAGGACTACAACTCATACTGTCCTGGTTTCAGGTTTGATGCCTTAACCACCAGACCAGATGGGAAAAAACCCGAATGACCAAAGATCTACATACAAACACCCGCGAAAACCTCAGAAACACACACACACACACACACACACACAGAGAGAGAGAGAGAGAGAGAGAGAGAGAGAGAGAGAGAGAGAGAGAGAGAGGGAGAGAGAGACCATATTCGGGTCTTTTCCCGTGTAGGATTGAAGGTGTCTTGGCGACGTTTCAATGAGGCCCCACTCTTCAATATATATATATATGGGGCAAATCTTTATTTCCTGTTTTCAGCCTTATCTCAAAGGCCATCGAACAGGCTGTAGTCACACCGGACAGTTCATATATTTGTGTAAATTACTAACAAAGAATTAAGGGAGACTAAGATGCATTTCTGACTCTTTAGTCTTCATCAGTCAGTCATACCCTTCTGAGATTCGAACCTGGGCTGATTGCATATTAGGCAGTATTTTTACCTCTTGAGCCACAGGTTCTCTCTCGCTCTCTGTTAGCTTTCTGCAAGGGGAGATATGAGTCAAATGTTAACTATTTAGATTACCTTGCTAGGCCCCAAACATGGGGCAAATCTTTATTTCCTGTTTTCAGCCTTATCTCAAAGGCCATCGAACAGGCTGTAGTCACACCGGACAGTTCATATATTTGTGTAAATTAGGTTCGAATCTCAGAAGGGTATGACTGACTGATGAAGACTAAAGAGTCAGAAATGCATCTTAGTCTCCCTTAATTCTTTGTTAGTAATTTACACACACACACACACACACAAACATATATATTTATATATATTTAAATAAATTTATAAATAAATTTATAAATAAATATATAAATAAATTATATATATTTAAATAAATTTGCTATTGTGTGGCTGACCTAGATTCAAATTCAACTTGTCAGGATAGAAAATTCTATGGATTGTTCAGAGTGTCTCTGAAGATCTTGACAAATGGTGAGTTCATATAAGCTTGGAAGTTCTGGTAGCTTTAAGGTAATGTGATTATTTACATTTATAGGCTAAACAATTATTTTTAGGCTATGCAAACATTAATTATGAACATATACTTAAGAATGATACACATCTTAAAAGCAACAATAATTTGTTAGAAAATCAGAATCAAGTTCAATATCTTTACTTTCATCATTCAGAAGCCCTTGGAAATATAATAATATTAATCCACATCCACTGTTTTCATAGGAATTGGTGCTTCAGAAGTTGTCTGTGATACTAAAGATGATATGTAGCTGTGACTTCCAGCTACTAAATGTATTTTATCATCACAGGTCCTTTTTTTAAAAAAAACAAACTTTATTGGTTTTCCAGTTTAACATCTATATATTTAGAAAGCATCATGGTAACTGGATAATCAAAAATTCAGTAACTGAGTTTTTAGTACATACTTCAGGTTACATTATCAAAACATCCTTCTCTATTTCCCTTAACACTTAAACATGCTTAAACTAATAAATTTGTAAGATTAACATGATCAGTTAAAAAAATTGTCAGTCCAATTTTAGTTAAACATATCCATGTCCTGTTTTTAAATTTTACCTAATTTTTTATTTTAGTTATAGTATTCAAGTTTAGCCTTTAACATCCAAAATAATATTCACAACCCAAATTTCCCTTATTTCACTACACCAAAAATTGTAACATCTAATATACACACAATAGTTGAATAACTAAACTCTACCTAATAAACATTTTCTATTTCTCATCCTGATACATCACGCATTACCAACAGAACAACCTATATTTATCAATCTACTTCTACTTATACATAACCAAATTCTGTTTTAATTTCTACTTAGTTCTTAGACAAAATATTCAAACATCTTTTAACATCAACCGTAGGATCCATAAGCCAAATGTTCGTTGTTTCAGTACACAAATTATAATATCTAAAATAAGCCTGGTAAATACATAAGCACATTCTAGTTTTATCTCATAAACATTTTCTATTTCAGGCCCTAATAGATCACACACTACTAAAGGAATAGCCTTCTTTTTCTGCCAGTCAGGTTTCCAGTCCAAAACCTTTAGGTTGCCAGATAGATCTACTGTCAGAATCCATTTATATCATATTCATAAATGTATGTTTAAAACATTATTCCATGGAATTCTGCCATCTCCCGAAGAGAAGAGAATGGATGTGTATTGAACCGGTATTAGGCATTTCAAAGGAAAGGAGAAGCCTTTTGAACTGGGGAAACAAAAGAGAGGGCTAGCATCTGGCTTGTGTCACGGAAGAGAGCAATAAACATGAAAGGTCCTAAGTTCCTTCTTCCCACAAGAGGGATGATATGAGATAAAGGATGGGGGACTGACCAAATGGGGCTAAGGGGGGTTAAACCAGGAACTCTATATAAGGGTTTAGTTCGTGGAATAATATTAAGTCCTGTCTCATTTCCTACAACCAAGCATGTCATAGTAAAGATTCTTTTTGGAATAGATTTGACTCCAAGAATTTTGTCTTCTTAAGACGTGGTTTGGGGTGGGTCCTGACATCTCCCTTCACTCCAACACATATTATTTGAATTGAAGGAGACCATCTAACCATCAATAATTCACAGAAGCTCAACCATTTGTAATCATTAAGTTGTCCTGTTAAATCAAATCTCTGTATTTCCTCTGGTATCTTTGTCTTCAGTTCGGTCTGGTCTCTTCTTTCCTCTGGGTTTGTCTGATTTGAGTAGAGAGTCTTATCCAATTTTGTAGTTGCTGCTTGGCTATCCAGGCATTCAACCAGCTGTCTTTGTTGATCTTTGGCGACCTCTATTTTGGTGTTACTGTCTTCTGCTTGATATACTTCTGGAGTTGTAGGCTCTTTAGATGAGGTCAAGATTTGAGTATTAAGTTTTTCCATACTTTGTTGTTGTTTCTTAAAGTTCTCTGTCTTAGTGATAGTTCCTTGTACTTTTAAAATTGTAGGTTCTTTGGATGGAGTCAGGATTTGGATAATAGATTTTTCAATATCTTGTTGTTGTTCCTTATATTCCTCTTCTTAATAGTAGTTTATTCCAATTTTGTTGTTTTCCAGATTGTAAATTCTTTAGTTGGAGTCTGGGTTTCAGTTTGTGGATTGAAGCTAACACCTTTATTTTTCAGTCTGGAGTTAATTATCTCAGTGGCTTCGAGAATTTTTTCAAGTATGAGCTTATAGTCAATCAAAGTTTATGGCTGGTCTCCCTACATTTCTGGAATAGTTATAGTTCTTTAGTGGAGGTTAATTTTTAAACAAGAGTCAGTAAATGTTCACCTCCACAGATCTTGAGAACTAAATTCACCTCCCAGCTGTTTCAGGTTTTTATCTTTAGCTAGGGCCAAGGACGAATCCAAATTATGAACAGGTTTATTTGCCAGTAATGTTCAGTTGCTGTATCAGGCTTAGCCACAAGATGTCCCCAGAGTATTTAAAGTCCTTTTCAGACAGAGTAAATTTTTATCAAATTTAAATCCTTCTACATCTTTTTTTTTCCTTTTTTTCTCCTTTTTTAATCAGATAGATAAAGTAGCCAGTTCCCGTGAAGACAGGAGTTTTTGGGTCACCAAATATAAAAGGGATGTATGTCCAATTAGTTAGTTATATTTTTTCAAGGTCTTTTTTCAAGGTTTTTTTTAATCAAAGGCCACCATTTAAGAGGGTGTTAAAAAAAGTTCCCTTCCCTCTATCCTTGCAAGGGGAAGCAGATTAAAGAGGCTTTTGACAGGAACAAAGTAAAAAGTTGGAATAAAGAGAAGGCAGGTCTCATCCAGTTCCTCCACTGTGATTTCAAGTGCTTGATTGTAAGTTTGGCCTCGGCAGGAAATGGCAGAAGCGATGGGCCATGGGAGTGGCCTATCCTTTCTTTGTCGATCCGAAGAACTGCTTCAGATCGACGAGAGGGCTGCTGCCCTTCCACCATCGATTGGAGGGTTCTCTCCCCCACTCGTCACCCCTCCAGGTTGACTTTTGACCCCTTTACAGGGGCCCCCCAGTGAAAGAAAGCCAGATGACATGAGAAGCAATCGCCTCACACATCTGGCATGTATTTCAGGGCTTTTCAACCAGTGGTATGGGTACCACCTGTGGTACAATGGCACCTGGCAGGTGATACGTGACCATCCTAGAAAAGTGGTAGCGGGGAGGGGAATGAGCTGAACCAGTGGCAGCACCACACAAGCCTGAGTGAGAGATGGCTGGAGTTGCAGGGCTGTCAGGGCTCAGTGGAATTCCCAGGATCAGTGCTTCTTTGGGGCTGTCAAGGCTCAGTGGAAGCACCAGGATCAGCTCCAGGCTCCAGCTGGAGCTCGGCGCTGATCCTGGCGCTTCTGGTGAGCCCAGAAGAAGTGCCGATCAGGTGGAATGTTGCAGCATCTCCAGGGTCTTGTGATTTACATTCAGATGCTTGGCAACTGATTCATATTTATGATGGTCACAGTGTTTCAGGGTCATGTGAAGTGACCAAAACCTGCTGCAACCACCCAGCAGAGGGGGGGGGGATAAAAACCAAACACCCCCCCACACACCACCCCTGCTGCCAATCCTCAACAGAAATGCTCACAACTATGAAAACCTCGGATGGGAGGAAGAGCGCTGCCAGGCAGACAGGCAGAAGTCTTACTCGGCTGTGGCTTGGGGGGCACTTTTTTCAGTGCCATTGTATCTTCGAACAGTCACTAAGTGAACTATTGTAAGTTGAGGATTACCTGTACTTAGCACTTTTTTCCTTTTTTTTTGTCATCAAGTTTTTGACACCTTGCTAGGTGACTGGTGATACTCGGATGTTGCCATATCCTAAAAGTGGTAAAATGGGTGAAAAGGTTGAAAATCCCTGATGTATTTTATCATCATGAGTCCTTTTTTAATACATATGCACTCAGATTTCCCCAGACTCGAGGGACACAAAAGCATTAGACCCCGGAATGGATAGGGAAATGTTTTGTTTTGTAAAACAAAGGTATCCCAAAGGTGCTTTTTCAAGAGGCAACTAGACTTTGTTTTTATTTGAAGACGTTTCACTTCCTATCCAAGAAGCTTCTTCAGCTTTTTGGATGAGAAGAGAAATGTCTTCAAAGAAATCAAGGAAGTCCAGTTGCCTCTTGAAAAAGCACCTTTGGGACAACCATGACCTGGATGGCTGAGAATCTCCCTAGACCAGGGGTCAGCAACCTGAAACAGTGAAAGATTCACTCAGAACTGTTTCCCTCACAAAAGGAAAAACTGGGAGCCGCAAAAAAATGTGTGCGCATGCACGTACATGCGCGCATGTGCAGAACAGGGTTTGACTGAAGAGTGGAGCCAAGGCGAGATATGCACCTACCCTGCATATTTGAATTGATTGGTTGAACTTTTTTAGTCCCACTTTTTTTTTTGGACTGCACATGGCAGAAGACTGGGAGCCGCAGGAGATGGCTGAAAGAGCCTCATGCGGCTCCGGAGCCGCGGATTGCAGACCTGTGCCCTAGACGTACTTTATAAAAGGTACTTTATAAAAGAAATGGGTAAAATTTAACTATATATCTCTCTCTTTCTAGGATATCTTCTACTCCCCCATCCCTCCCACCATTGTCACTTTTAATGATTAACAGGAGTTCTTGCACCTTTTCAAATTGTGACTTTCTTTGCTGGGTCTTTATACTTTTTTCTGCTTTGGGAGGATCCTCTCTTTCTAAAGGAAAAATAAAACACCTTCTCCATTCATTTGTAGCTGCAGAGTTCCAAAACCAATGTGCCTCCTCTGATCATCCATATACATGTCACGTTTTTTCTTTTCTTGGCCACTACGATGCTGGGGAAAAACTCAAATGGGAGGAAAAGGCCAAAGCACCAGTGCGTCTAATTTTCTCAAGCAGCCTGTTCTTCTACATGTCTCTGTGTTGTCTCTCTCTCTGTGTTAGAATTATATTTTACTTTTCTTCCATCAGCAAAAAGAAGACTACACAGGGAAGTCCCTTCTCTTTTATGTCTATGGAGATTCTCAGTCATCCATGGTTGTCCCAAAGGTGCTTTTTCAAAAAGCAACTGGACAAAGTTACCTTTTGAAAAAGCACTTTTGGGACTCCCTTCACCTTTATCCCCACAACAGCAACTTCATCAACAAAATTGAGAGAAGGATGGCCAGGTATCATCTCGTAATTATCTATGGTTGAAACTAGAAGTGAATCTGGATCTCCCCATCCTAGACTAACACCCTAATTACTACAAATACTGTTGCCTAGCATAAAACCAGGAAAGGAGGTGAGAGGAGAGGGGAAAACAAAAGAGGCTAACTCCCTCCCCTAAATAACTGATTGATATCTATACAGTTTTTGAGGACATTGTTTTTCTATCAGACAAATACAATACAGCAGGGGTGTCAAACTCAATTTCATTGAGGGCCGCATCAGCATTGTGGTTGCCCTCAAGGGGCCGGGTTGGTATGGCCAGGGTGGGCGTGGCCTACTGGGTGGGCGTGGCTAGAGTGTGTGTGGCCTACTGGGTGGGCATGGCCAGCTCTACATCGTTTGCATCAAGGGTGCCTATGGGGGCCTGGGCAGGAGCGGGACAGATCTGAGGGTCTCTGGCAGAAGGAGGGTCTCTGGGCCAAGGCAGTGGGGGCCGTTCCCTCACTGTTTCCAGGATGGCTTCGCGGGCCACATGAAACCACTTCGCGGGCCGCATCCGGCCCCCGGGCCTTGTGTTTGACATGTCTGCAATACAGCAACCTGCAGTATGCACGCTCCTAGTGATGAAATAAAGCAAAATATCTTGTAGAAAATTTAAATCAGTGGATAAAGACTTAATGTGAGAATACTGACATTCCCCTTGTGATAGAAGATGCTGATTAGCCAGTGAAAATTATCATCCAGTAAGTCAGCTTCTGATGAAAGAATACCGGGTGGATCTCTGGCTAGCTTAATCTATCGTTCACATCAGTATTTCTGTCCTTTAGCATTTACTGAGTCTTAAAGAGCTGCACAAAAAAGAACAGAAACAAATTAAGCTAAGGAAAAGTTAAGTAGAAATTATTAAAAATAAATGAACAGAACAAGTCTACTAATCACTTTGAGCTTTGCTTCATCCTTCTCCATCTCTCAATGTTGCTTTCCAAAATCTCAGCATAGACTGCCTTACCTGATCTTCAAACACTGAAAATAATCTATAATCATTTAGGATTTCAGTATTTTTAAATTCATTTGAAGAACCTATCCTATTATCCTGGGCTTAATGATAGATTTATTGTCATATTTCCCCAGTACAGCAGTTTGATTGTAGCTTACTAAAAATGGAAATCACATCCAATACATATCATAAATAAGAGATCAGTCTGTTTTCTCTTTCCACTTCCTTCTAGCTCTGTTGCACTCCATAAAAATCTATCCCCTGCTATGAAAATCACACCAATTATTTCTATTGACAGATTTTATTTTATTACATTGCTGCTAAAATTATTCTGTTTAAAATAGCTTTGCAGAAGTAAGCAAGCATATAATTACACAATTAAAAAAACATTTTACACATGTGAAATACTAAGAAATGTCTACCAGCATGGAATGGAGTGTTATCAAGGAAACTGATTTATTTTGCTATTCCAAAGTGTCATGTAATTAGAGTTTAGCAGATATTCTTCTTTTATCCATATTTGGACTAAAGTGTCATTCATTATCAATGAAATAGCACATTGACCTGTTCTTAAAATGTAACAAAAACATAATCATTCATTTCTCCTTAAGTAAAATAATTTCTTTTACACAATGTATTCTCCTGTTTGTTTCTTTTTTTTTAATCCTCAGTACTCTGTCACATCCACAACAGATGCCTTAAAATTTAACTGGGGTCAAGGATAAGAAAGTTCCATGCTTTGTGAAATAAATTCATTTCATGTATTTTAATGCAGAGCTACATAATTTGTTCATTGGACAAATACATATATCAGAACATAGTTATAGTATATATTATTTGTTGTCCATTTCTAATTTTAAATACATTCCTTTAACCTTTCAGCAATCAAAATACTTGAATTTAAAAGTATTAAGGTAGTGTGTTAAAAATAAGAACTTCTTTATTGATTCATTTAAATAATAAGCATTGTGTATTGTACTTCTGTGAAGTTCAGCTCTGCTAGATGTATGGATTTTCTGTAGACATTGATTAATTCAGTAAATTGTGTGCAAGCCTAGAAATTTATTGTTGAAAGTAATCAGTCACCAAAATGCATTTATTGGTGTTTTGGTGCCTGAATATGAATATCCATTCTTGGATAAACTCCCTTTTTATAACCCTGTAATCTTTTAATTCATGACAGAGTCAGGGGAACTGGATGAATCTGAACATTTACTGGCACCATGTGGACTACCTAGGATTGAATTTTCAACCTTCAAAGTGGGAGGCAAGCTCATATATCCATTCTTGGATATTCATACAATTTATTAAAGGTTATCATCTCTCTTATCAGAATGTTGACTTTGAACAAATTGTGGATATTTAATGAGAATATAGATACAGCGAGGATTTCCTGCAGTTCATGTTTTGAATTTTTTTTTAAAAAAAAAATGTTCCTGTTATGACAGGAAAGCATGTCACATGATTTGAGAATTTGGATTTAAGCTAGAGGGATAATAATAATAATAATAATAATAATAATAATAATAATAATAATAATAATAATAATAATAATAATAAATAGTTGGAAGGGACCTTGGAGCTCATCTAGTCCAACCCCCTGCTCAGGCAGGAAACCCTATACCATTTCAGACAAATTGAACCTTCATTCTCCAAGACAAATGGTCCAAAGTCCAAAGTCAATGTGTGGGGTTGTGGCTTGCAAGTAAAGCCAGATTTAAAAGCAGAGCCAAGGATTAGAAAACATATTGTGCAGCAGTGTCAGCAGGAGAGGTAAGAAGCATAAATAATCACCATTAGCTGATTATTATTACAATGGCTCTAAAATGTTCACTTTTTATGTTCCTGCCTTCTCTGACTACCAAAACTACCTTATGGTGCTCCATAAGGCAAAAACTTGCACAGCTTAATTTTGAACAAGTATGAAATGGAAAACAGGAAGAAGCATAAAAAGTCACAACTAGACACATACTCATACTCTCTTTCTCTCCTCCAAGATAATCTCAATGCAGCTGAGATACCTAGGGAGAGGAGGGACTAGTAATGTTCTCCTGACCCATTTATATTTATTTTTCCCCATTTCACTTATTTGTGGGATTTCCTCTAGCCCTAGAGATTATGCCCTCTACAGTATTCAGAGTGCACTACTTCCGTTTCTCATAGGGTTTCTTACTTAAGAACTCAAATGTGATACTTCTTACACTGCAAATTCTTTACTGGATAGTACTTGGAATACAGCTGTAGACTGATGACTTTTTCAAGACCATGTGCAATTCCCTAATTCTTCCCACAATGCTTTGATAGACAGGACACTTGAGCATTTTATCCATTTCCATGCTGTGCCAGATCCTAATGGACACCTTGTTTTATTTTGCCTTGCTTCAAGAACCAAACGTGCTTAGCCTTTAGTTTAAATCTGTTTTCATAGAAATTAAAAATCATAACAAAAATGTTTGTTTTGTTAATTTCTTTTACAAAACTGAAAACAAATAGATGCCATATCACTTTGCTTTGGTCCCATTCTTTCCATCATGACTGAAAGAACACCAGGAGCTGCAAAAGTAGAAAACCACTCAGTACTCCATCCAATACATGCCAACCTTATGCTTATCTCAGTAGCGAATCTCTTTGAACCAAATCATATGTTCCTCACGTTCTGGGTGGACATAGCCAGTGTGATTCCCAAGCACATTTAATTGCTATATATTTTTTTAAAAATGGGTCTCCCCATTTAAATAAGTTTTAAATGGTTGCAGTCATAAGGGATCAGCTGTTCTCCTGAAAAATGCTTCTATTGAAAAATCTACATGAAGTCTTTCAAAGAGAAGCAAAGAAAGCACTGGTAAAAAAAAAGAAGTAAATTAAAATAACCTTCATCAGCTCTTCCACCTGCCTTTATGCTGTCTAGCTTATTCTGTCTACTTTTCCTAACAATTGAACACGTTGATGACAATTGAGGATCAGGTATTTGCCGCCCCTGATCATCCATGTATCACATGCTTCCAAAAATCCTGGACCAAATGGTGCAATCCTTGGGACTATCTTATAGATATACAAAGAACAAGGAAGACAACCTTGACAGAAATTTGCAGCTCAGTTACCAAAGCAATGAGGAGTGAAACATTTTAATTCTACAACAGACAGATAATATATGGAAGAGTCTTAAACAGATACCTTCCTAATTCAGAAGATAAAGGGGAGGAGGCCTAGCACAATCAGGCTCACAACATTTTGTTATTGTAGTAAGAAAATAGTTAGGTACACAATAAAAGCAGTAAGGAAGATGACCTTCCATTACCAAAATGATGATGGGAAAAACATGGCTTTAGTTCAAAATGAACGGAAGGAATGTGGAAACAGCTCAGGCAGACATCTCCCTAATTCACGTGTGTATGTCGGGGGGGAGGGAGGGGAGAACAAAGCACAATCAGATTTGCAAGATTCTTTTAGTATACCATCCTTAATGAAAATTGTTTTACCCTTTCTGTGAACTTGATTTCTTGGTTTGGTTACATCGTGAGGCTGACATCATCAATGGTTTTTTCACCAAAGTGATGGAGTTTGTTCCTATGACCATGACTCAGAATTTTCTGGATTTGCATGAGTGGTTAGAGATTAGCAATGGAGGTGATGCAGAGAGAAAGGAAGATGATCTTGATGAAGATATGTCACATCCATTACCAAACCAATAGACAAATGCTATTCAGAAGAGACTAAGACAGACATCTCCCTAATTCATAGCTGTATAAGAAGAGGGAGGAGGTGCAACACAATCAGACATAGAAGATTCCATTACTATAAGGTAAAGGTAAAAGTTCCCCCGCACATGCGTGCTAGTCATTTCCAACTCTAGGGGCCGGTGCTCATCTCCGTTTCAAAGCCAAAGAGCCAGCGCTTGTCCGAGGACATCTCCGTGGTCATGTGGCTGGCATGACTAGACGCCAAAGGTGCACGGAACGCTGTTACCTTCCCACCGTAATGGTCCCTATTTTTCTACTTGCATTTTTACGTGCTTTCGAACTGCTAGGTTGGCAGAAGCTGGGACGAGTTATCCATTACTATACTGTAGACAATCTCAATAAAAATAGTTTTTATGTTCTCCAGTATTTCACAACTCATAAGCCTGTCCATGCTATGAAAATGGAGGTCATGGCTACAAACATCACTTTTGAAAACAACAATTAAGACATAGCTATAAAAACTCTCTCTTTTTAAATTTATTTGTTCATATAAGCAGTGTTGTATAATAGAGGTGGGCCATCTTTTGGTTGCCAAAGACTTTACTTGGAGGTAAGTTTTCTTGATTTTTTCAATTCTGATGTGCCTATTATGTGGCTTATATTCCAGGTATCCTATGTTTCATACAGATAGTGCTAAGAAAAGTTGATTTGAAGGAGTGCAAAAAGGGATCTGGAAGCCACAATTTGCCCACATAAAAAAATAATTCTTGTTTAGGATAGTTAATTGTTCTTGTTTAGCATATAGTTAATCAAATGAATCAAAGATAAAGAAACCATACTCAATGAGTAATTCTCAATGACACTACATCCACATGGAGAGAAGTAAGCAGTAGAATACCACAAGGTTCCATCTTAGGCCCAGGACTCTTCAATATCTTTATCAATGACTTAGATAAGGGAATTAAAGGAGAACCCATCAAATTTGCAGATGACACCAAACTGGCAGAAGTAGCCAACACTCCAGAAGAAAAACTCAGGATCCAAAAAGATTTTTATAAACTTGAACAATGGACCCTATTTAACAAAATGAGCTTCAATGTGGAGAAAAGCAAAGGTTCACATTTAAGCAGGAAAAATCAAAGGAACAAACACATATTGGGCAAGACCTGGCTTAAAAACAGTAACTGTGAAAGGGACCTTGGAGTCCTAGTGGACAATCACTTAACCATGAGCCAGCAATGTGCAGCAGCAGCCAAAAAAGCTAATACAATCCTTGGTTGTATAAACAGAGACATAGAATCAAGATCACGTGAAGTATTAGTACCGCTTTATAAAACCATAATTTATGTATTTATTTATTTATTTATTTATTTGGATTTATATACCGCCCCTCTCCGAAGGGACTCGGGGCGGTGTACAGGGCAATTAAAACACTATAAACAACACATAATATATAAAAATTAAAATGAAATTAAATCAAATAGCCCTAAACAATAAACACATTCTAAAATTTAAAAATTTTTAAAATTTAAGATCGAAAATCCCAGGCCCTCAGTCCAGGCCAGCAAGTTCAAATAGCCAAGTCTTCAGGTCGTGGCGAAATGAGCGAAGGTCGGGAGCCATCTGGAGCTCAACCAGAAGCTGATTCCAGAGGGCAGGCATGCCCACAGAGAATGCTCTCCCCCTGGGGGCCGCCACTCGACATTCCCTGACCGATGGCACCCTGAGGAGGCCCTCTCTGTGGGAACGCACAGGACGATGGGAAGTTAACGCCGGCAAAAGGTGCTCCCGTAAATAATAAGACCACACCTGGAATACTGCAGCCAATTCTGGTCACCATATCACAAAAAATGATGTTGAGAGTTTGTAGAAAATTCAGAGAAGAGCAACTAAGATGATTAAAGGCCTAGAGACTAAAACATATGGAGAACGGCTGCAGGACTTGGCTTTGGCTAATCTAAAGAAAAGAAGAAATAGGGGTGACATGATAGCAGTGTTCCAGTATCTGAGGGGCTGCCACAAGAAGAGGGGGTCACGTTATTCACCAAAGCACCAGAGGGCAGGACAAGAAACAATGGTTGGAAACTGATCTAAGAGAGAAGCAACCTGAATTAAGGAGAAACTTCCTGACTGTGATGACAATTAACCAGTGGAACAGCTTGCCTCTAGAAATTGTGGGCGCTCCATCACTGGAGATTTTTGAGAAGAGGCTGGACAGTCACTTGTCTGAGATGGTATAAGTCCTCCTGCTTGAGCAGGGAACTGGACTAGAAGACCTCCAAGGTCTCTTCCAGCTCTATTTTATTCTAAACCATTTTGTTGTGATTCAGGGTCAGCCTGTGGGTTCGGCAGTTGGGTTGGATGACTCAGAGGAGGAGGGGGTGTTGAAGACCTTGCTGAGGGGGTTGAAGATCTTGCTGATGAGAGCCCTCAGCCAGGCCCCTCCCACTTGGTCACCACGGAGACCCAGCTGTGTGAGCCTGACAGTGTGGATGAAGATGACCCACAGCTGGCCCTGTTCAAGGACGCCCGACGCAGGAGGCAGTCAATTAGGAGTAAACAGAGGAAGGCAATGGGGCACCTCGGAAGGAGGCAGAGAGAAGCCACGCCCTGAACTCTATATAAGGGGAATGTCTGGTTTGCTGAAGGCAACCGCTCGGATGGTTCATGTTCCTTTAAGCTTCTGTTTCTTGGTTCGTGTCTTGTTTGTTTTTGTTGCAATAAATTTGGCAAGCGTATTCCAGCCTCTTGCCATTTGTGGAGGGGTTGTCCCTGCCTTTTCTGCAGGGCCGGTAGCAGGCTGGTACAGAACACATTTCTTTATGTTTAGGCTAAATGTTTCATATTAAGCACAGTGGAATAACAAAGAATTTCTGTCTAACCAAAGATTAAGAAAAGTAGCTTAAATATATTCGTGCTCTGCCCAAAACTTCCATAGCCTTCTGAATTTAGCCATTCATCAACTGTTTCACATCTTCGCCTTTTCAGAGAAATGATGCATTTATCTTTTCTTGCCTTAACCTTTATAATCCTCTTAGCAGCGAAGATAAATATTGTGGAAACTCATTGGTTTTATGGATTTTAGGAAAACACATCTTTGATTAATTTGATGCCATTTAAAATGATCTGATTTCAAACCAGGCAAGTATAAATGTGCTACTTTTATAATGACTTTAAATACAACCCTGCAGATGTCTAAGTAGTAGAATCTTAATGGGATTATATTCCTTAGCTGATATATATGATTTTAGATATGGGAAGCCTTCTTCTTTTAAATCCACTTTAGAAAAATGTATATTAGGTATGCAAGTACACCCTGAAATGTTTTCATTGGCCCCTATTTACCCTTAAACAAAAACAAAAGGGGATAAAATGCCAGTTGGAATAGATAAAAACATTGTCAGGGAAACACCCAATTTTTTTGTGTGGTAAGAGTGTGCACAAACAGATCCATACCTATACTGCATTTAAGAAAAAAACAACTGTAACAAAGAATTGACAGGTAATGGGATCATTTTTGCATACTGATTTTGTTTAGCCATTCACTATCAGTTAGGAAGACAACGTAAGATGAGAAAGACATTACTCAATAATAGAAATCCAAATATGTTCCAGGTTATTTTCACAAAATAACTTAAGTAGCCAAGACTCTATGGTTGACTCTGATTAACAGCATTAGTTTTCTTTTCAGTAGAACATTAATTCTTACTGTTTTTTGAAGTGGTCTCTTTCTTTGGACAACATCAAAGATCCAGTTAATACATGCTGGACTAGGCTATCTACAGGCTGGATTCTGCTTGATGCAAGCAGACAATGCTTTTGAGTATGTAAATCCAGTCCTGCTTAATTTACCAGGATATCAATCCACAGAATGTAAACTATCTGGTGGAAAACCCAGGCAGGTTAATGGAATCATAAATGCTATCATGGAATTTGTTCCAGTGAATTAAGGCTTTCATTTAAGAAAAGTTGCACAATTGAATGAGTGGCATTTAGTGATTCGCATTGGAGCAGAATAAGCCAATAATATTAAGGTTTCCTGCTGATTACATTAGAAGCAGCAGAAGGAACAGCATCATAAACATATGTATCATCAATGTAACCTAAATTAGAGATCAATGAAAAGCACTATGACAATAATGGCTATAGCAAGTAATATATTCCATCGATATATTGAACTGAATTGCTAGCAAAATTGATCAATTGATTCAACCCATTAATGCTCTCTTGCACACTACTTGCGTTTCAGACTTTAAAGTAAAAGATCCCAAAATGTTTCAAATTCTTTGTGTTCCAAAGACAACTAAAGTTGTGGGAGCTCCAACATTGGTGTTTTTTTAAGAAGAGATTGGACAGCCATTTGTCTGAAATGGTATAGGGTTTTCCTCCTTGATCAGGGGTTGGGACTAGAAGATTTCCAAGGTGACTTCCAAGTCTGTTATTCAGTTATCTATTAAACAAGTTAAAGGATCTATCTTCCCCTTTATATTTTTTATTATTATTATTTATTTTATTTGATTTGTATACCGCCCTTCTCCTGAAGGACTCAGGGTGGTGAACAGGGACACAAATACCAAAATACCCAAAATACAGAAATTAAAAACAAATTAAACCCTAGTACCCAAATGCAGAAAATAAATTACATTAAAACAATAATTAAAAACAAAACCCATCAGACCAGGCCAGCTTGTTCAAACAAATAGGTTTTTAGGTCGCGTCAGAAGGAGCGAAGGTCAGGAGCCATCCGGAGCTCAACCGGTAAACGGTTCCACAGATCAGGCGCACCCACAGAAATAGTGAATATATACTCTGGCACAATGCATAAATATTTTTTAAAAACCTACACCGGGGTATTACTATAGTAATACCTCTGCTACTACATGTATAGAATGAAACCTTGCATTTCAAATAACACAGATTTTTAAAACTAAAGAAAAGAAGAATTCAGATCCTAAAGGAAAAACGGATTTTTTTCTGCAAGTACTTCATGGACAATGCTCTAAGTAAGTTAACTGAATTTAATTACAAAATATTTCTAAGTATCCTTTCCCAATCCCAGAAAAATAATGTATACATTACTCTTACATCCTAAATCGGAACAACGAAAGTATAAACAACCTATCTGTGAGAGAGATCCATAGTCACCAGATCCTGTTGATCCTGTAGCAGCACAGAAGATAGACTGAGAAGAAGAAAAGGAATGAAAAGATACAGATATTCTAGTAAGAAATGGAAGACACAATGTGGCATGAGATTTCTTTCTATTAAGGTGGAACCAAATGGTTGCAGAAAATTTAATGTGCAATAGGAAAAATTTACATTATTAAATTAAATAGCTCCACTGCAGGATACTCAGAATAGATCCTTGGACAAGACAGGTAAATAGAAGAACAGATTTTTGAAAAAAGAACCTGGGGGCTCTGGGTGATAGTTTAATCAGCCCTTGCTCCTAAAGGTCATATAGTGTAAGGAGGGAATAACATGGAAGAAAGGAAGCCAGCTTTGGGGAGCAGGTACAGAGTTTACAAACATATACAGGGTCCTAGTTATGATAGGGTTAGGGAGGAGGCAGAAGAAAGGAAATTGGATGAGGATAAGAAGAAGAAAAAAGTCTCTGGGAGTAGAAGATGAGGAACCTCCTAGTAGGAAGAAAGTCTACTTGTGAACAAGAGGAAAAGAACAGAAGGTACAAGATTCATAGAAAGCACATTAAGCATTCTAAGCCAATGTGGAGCGAGATATCCCTCTGTGAGCATATGATTTGGAAGACACAGCTAGGTTTGGAGGACCAAGAGGAGTAATAGATTGATAGTCTATCTAACCGAAAGCAAGGGAAGAGAATAAACTTGTTATATAACTGCCAGGCCAAGATAAATTATAGAGAACATGTTTATAGAAAGTGGGCAAGGATAGTGTTATTAAATAGAGCCCATGAGAAGGAAGGATTTCATCTCTGTTCAGATCAACGGAACTAACCACAACTTGTATCACTCCAGAACATTTTCTTCTTCCTTCAAACCTATTTGAAAGGGCGCATGTTCAGATGGAATGGGATGGCGGTTGAAATCACATGGCCCTGTAAATAATTTGGCACCAGCCCTTGTCTTATCTAAAATAAGCATCTCAATCCTTACATGCTTTCTTTTAGGTCTTCCCGATTCGAGGTTGCTGGTTAGGAGTAGGGTCACCCTTGTGGTAGCAACTGATTAGGGAACTCTGTCCAGAAGGAAACGCTCCTGCTTCCCATGCACTCTTCTTTTAAGCAATGGCTGAAGACATTGTTCATTAGACATTTGCAAAAGTGTTGATTAATTATGCTGCAGAATTAGGCTGCCTTTCACATTTTATTAAAAAGAAATGAGTCTCTAATTTTGGGGGTTTCATGCTTTTATTATTATTAAACAGTTTTTATTTATTTTTGTACCCTTTTCTGAGGACTTTGGGAGAAGGAAGGTCATTATTATCAGTATTAGATTAAGACTTTCCATAAATGTCAAATGAATATGTGTTTGTGTACATGCACACATATAGTGTGTGTGTATGTGTGAGAGAGAGGGAGGGAGGGAGAGAATGAATTAATGTAAATGTGCACATTCAGATGAACATGAAATAGGTAAATGAATAAGTAGTGACTCGCTTACGAAGGCTGTCATGCTAAAATGCCAGGCATCAGAAGCGAATAAGCAATACGCCAAAATTAGTTCTTTCTGGATGTATGTAGTCTTTGAAAACAACTTGGTAGTAAGTGTCCTTGATTTAGAAGAAGATTTAGAGCTTACTTGTTCAAATATTTACCTGATTTATGGGTTGCATTGTAAAAGCACTAAGGCTAAGTCTCAGTTAAGAGCACTGTAAGAGACTTCCAAAAATTAAGCAAAGGACCAAATGTAACTGTTAATCTGAGCGTGCTGTGAAATGTTAATTATGCATTTCAAGTGAGGAGAATAAACAAGAAATAATTCAATCTGTGACATAAAATAAACCCCCAAGGAATCCTTGCTGAAGGCTTTTTCTGAATAAATACTTGTTCTTCAGTCACAAGGGAAATGTTTGCTCTTGAAGTCAGAAGCTTTTTCTTAAAACATTTCACAATTATTCTTTGCGTATTTATTCCTTCATTTTATATGGAAAAGAATGCCCTTGCATGGGTGTCTGCTGCTCCAGGAAGTACAGGTTTTCTTCTCCTTGTGCACAGTCCATTCATACGAATTGATTGTCCAAGAATTCACTTTATGTGTAAAAGAATTGCTGTTATGCAATTTGTATCAGCACAGCCATTTGAAACACACCTAAACTTTTAGCCTCCCAAACCATTTGAACCACCAATTATTGTTATGCAGTTATTCTAGCTGTAAATCCTTTTTCTCATTTACACTTGCAATAGCTACTACTTCCATGCAGAGTCCAAACAGCCATTAACATTTTTTCCCAACTCCCTTACTAAGAACAAGGAAAGGGACCTCTTTCACACTAGAAAAACCTGGATGTGTTATGTTGCATGAAAACATTTTATATTCAGGAAAAGGGCGGTATATAAATCGAATAAAATAAATAAATAAAAATAAAATTTTGATCAAAAGGCTCTTTGGCCCTCGGATGAGCTTTTATCCTGGCCAAATCTACTGAGCGCAACATAACAACGGAGGTTCATAAAATTCATAGTGTCGTAATGTATTCCACCTCTTTGTCTGCTATGCTAACTACTCACATTAGAAATCCAGCTTTAGAAAAGATCAGAAAATGATTTCATTGTACACTGAACACAAGGCAAGGAAGAAAATGGGTGCTTCTATATGAGCGCATTTGTCAGTGCATTTGAGTTACATTTGACACTGTACCCAACAATCCCATTTTTTTCAACTAGTTCAGTGTCTGGCTATGTAACGGAAAGCAGGAAAAAGCCTGAATATTGGTAGAAGTAGTACATATCCCAGGGGTAAAAAGGCAGAGATCCATCTCTCCTCTTAGTTGGTCACAGAAATGTAAGAGCATCAAAAGGCAGGTAAAATTATCATTTGAATGTCACTAAAATGCAACAATGGTACTACAGGCAGTCCTCAAACTGTGACCACAATTGGACCCAAAAATTATGTTGTTAAGTGAAAAATTTGTTAAGTGAGTTTTACAACTTTTCTTGTCACAGTTATTAAGTGAATCACTGCAATTGTTAATTTAGTAACACAATTGTTAAGTGAATCTGGTTTCCCCATTGACTTTGCTTGTCAAAAGACTGCAAAAGGTAATCACATGGCCCCGGAACACTACAATGATCATAAATCTGAGTCAGTTGTCAAATGTCCAAATGTAAATCACATGACCATGGGATGCTTCAATGGTCATAAGTGTGAAAATAGTCATAAATCACTTTTTTCAGTGCTGTTATAACTGAATAGTCACTAAACAAATTGTTGTAAGTTGAGGACTACCCGTATATCCATTACATCACATAAAACTAAGCATAAAATATAATAATCTGTAACTAAAGTTTGGATTAATGGTTAAAGCATCAAGATAGAAACTGGGAGACTAAATTCAAGTCCTGTCTTAGGTACAAAGCCAATTGGGTGACCTTGGGCCAGTCATTTTTTTCAGGCCTAGAAAGGAGGCAATGGTAAACCACTTCCAAAGAACATTGCCAAGAAAAGTGCAGGGTCTAGTCCAGGCAGTCTCTAAGAATCAGACACAATTTTACAGAAGAAAGAAAAGGAGACTTGTAAAGTTCTACATTGCCTGGGGCACAGGTCGGCAACCCACGGCTCCGGAGCCGCATGCGGCTCTTTGAGCCATCTCCCGTGGCTCCCAGTCGCCCGGTGCGCATGCACCTCTTCGAATGGGCATTGGTGCACACGCACCTCTTCAAACGGGCAGCAGCCTGCAAACGGGCCGCGGCAGCTTTCCCAATGGACAGCGCCACTGCCCGTTCCGAGAGGTGCGCGCGCACCTCTCCGAACGGGCGGAGGTGTGCGCGCACCTCCGCCCAAATGGGCAGTGGCGCCGCTCATTGGGAAAGCTGCTGCGGCCTGTTTGCAGAGCTGCTGCCTTCCTCCTGCCGCAGCAACTTTCCATTAGGAGAGGTGCGCACGCACCTCCACCCGAATGGGCGGCAGCGCCACCCGTTTACAGACCTGCTGCCGCCCGTTCAGGTGGAGGTGCGTGCGCACCTCTCCTAATGGAAAGTTGCTGCGGCCCATTACTAAATTCTACATATTGCAGAGCACACATAACTTGCCAGTTTCTAAGGAAACTGGGCAATTTTTCCACTCAAAATGTGGCGCTGAACTAAGCGATGGCAATGGAAATGCTATGGACTTGCACTTCTGTATTTCATTGCGTTTAAGAGGCCAGAGAAGAAAGGCTGGTTTGCTTTTTAATGAGCGCCAAGCAGTTCCTGACGCGACCCGGCTCCAGAAAAACCCGTCGGCTGTTTAGCTGGGAAAATTAAGCCCCGGGAGTTCTTTTTATAGCCACAAAGCAGCAGGAAAGTTCAGAGTAGGTGCGGTTGGGCCTCTCAGCACTACCCTTCATGTAGCCGTGCACAGAGGTCCCCTTTTTCTGCTTGGGAGAATGCGAGGCTTCGGTGACCAAGGCCGTGATCGCGATCGCGGCGGGTAAGGAAAAGGGAATCGGGCTTCTTTCAAGGGTTTGTCGTATCTCTGCCACCCCCCTCCACCCAGTCTCGCCCCTTGTGTTCTTTCTGCTGCGTGGGAGGCAGAAATACTGGGGCAGCCAGCGCTGCCTGAGGGCTGATCATGCTAAATTTCTGCCTTTCTCGGAGTTATTAAAGCATTGAATGGCACCAAGAAGAGGGGTGGGGTTCTGCCATTTTGTCGAAATGGGAAAACATCAAAGTTGGGGAGCAAGTTCCTCAGAACTCTCCGGGACTTTTTAAATTAAATCAGCACAATACTAGGCTGTGTGGAGAGCTGATGCAATGGAGGAGAGCTGCCAGTTTGTAAGGTTTGGGCTTTTATGTCGTGGGGAAAAGAGCACTTTAACAACAGGATCTTTTCTCGTAAAGAAAAAACAAAAGGCTCACGCTCTGTGTTGCTTTTCTTTCTCCCTGTATTTCTAAGATTACGGAAGCTTTGCCAGAAAATTTTATGCGGGTGGTTGAAAGATGGCATCACAATAAGGAGGTGACCATTTGACTGGGTGCCAGATTAATGTCAGCTCTGCAAACAGGCTATCGCCGCCGCACAGCCGGTTCCATCACACATAAATAAGTGGCAACCGTGCACGCGTGTCTGCACACGCGCAAGAAACAAAACGTTTTGCGCATGCACAAAATGTTTTTTGTGCATGCGTGTGCATGGACGCACGCACGCAGCTCCCACTTTTTTTTATGTGTGATGTAACCAGTTCCCAGTGGCTCTTTTGCTTTTTCAGGTTGCCGACCCCTGGCCTGGGGTCAAGGTATTGGCACCTATTTCCATTTTTACTATCCATCTTTTTCACTATCCATCTGTGATCTTCCTTTGCAGCTCTATTGCATTATGAACCACAATTGGAGAGTGAGGGGATCAGCGCCTTTTGTAGCAGTACCAGAATTTGAGAGCTCCTTTTCAAGATGATCATTTGGCTATTGAATTTGAGGCAGTCAGTCAGAACTGCACTGTTTCGTTGTACTAATTTTAACAGCCATTTGTGTTTTGCTTTAAGGAAATTTTTTCTGTTTTCTTGCTGTGGTTGTTGTGGTTGATCTTGTTTCCAGGGACTGATTCATCTCTGTTTTAGTAACAGTGGCAGTTGTTAAAATTATTTTAAAGTGGTTGAGTAAGTGGAGCGTGTATTAAGGGACTGACAAATGGATCAATATTGTCCATGGAAGTGAAAATGAGAACAGGAGAACAGTCCTTCTGGATTAGGCCAAGGTCACAGAGTTAACAGTCTCTATTAACAGTGACCCACCAAATGAATTTAAATTAGTGTTTTTCAAACTTGTGAACTTTAAGATGTGTTGACTTCAACTCCCAGAATTCCCCAGCCAGCATGAGGAATTCTTGGAGATGAAGTCCATGCAGCTATAAGTTTCCAAGGTTGAGAAACATTGGTCTAGAGCACGGGTGTCAAACTGCCGGCCCGTAGACCAGATGCATCATGCAGAAGCCGTGCCCACCCCATTGCTGGCAATGGCAAAACCGTCCCGATACGTTGTGCGATGTCACGTGATGTTGCGAGTTTGACATGTCTGGTCTAGAGGACCCACAAGAAGAAGAATGAAGCAGCCTCTGTTTTCCCATTGTTGGTTGCATGCACCTATATCCATGTCTGGAGACAGCATCCAATCATCAGTCTTAGCAATCATTGACAGACCTGTCCTCTAGTCCACTTTTGACATCCTTAAAACTTGCAGCCAAGATCGCATCTTCTAACAGCATATTCCCAGGTGGATTACATTGTGCATAAATAAATATTTATTCTTATCAGTTTAAATCATCTAAGTTTTATTGGGTAGTAAGAGAAATAGAGAAAAATGACTACCTATTCACAGTTTTTTTTACCATGCATAATTTCATAAACTTCAAGTGGTCAAAATACCAAAAAAATGGACTGCAAAGATTCAATATGCTTATTCCCTCTGACATCACTTATAGCCATCTTATCAGAAGCCATTTTGCTCTTAATACAAATAAACAGAATGGTAACAAGTTATCTAAAAGAAGCAAAATTCCTGCCTTCTGTTCTGAGTTCTTCATTTTTAGTTTTCTTTTCCATCTAAAGTTTGTTCAGTCCTATTTCCACATAAATTCATGATTTTTTAAAAAAGCTCTGCATGACAAACATTATGTTGGTGTGTACACACACACACATACACATACATACACATGCATGTAAGTTTGCCACTATACACAGTTTTGCTCTATTCTTTCAGATAGTGCAGCTTTCTGCATGCTTTTCATAACTACATATGTATTTTGCACAGGTTTCCTATAATGCTCAATATACCCCCTTTTGCAGCTATCCCACTGGCCCAAACTTGATATGTCACTGAGACTTAAAGAAGATTTAGACAAACAAAGCCTATTAGAAGTATTTTCTAACTGAATTTTCCAAGTTGGCTTATTGTGTGCCTAGGCCAGGGGTAGGCAGCCTTGGCTCTTTTATGACTCGTGGACTTCAACTCCCAGAATTCCTGAGCCAGCATGGCTCAGCTTGGAAAACTCTCCTTTTCTCCTCAGCATGGCTGGCTCAGGAATTCTGGGAGTTGAAGTCCGGGAGTCATAAAAGAGCCAAGGTTGCCTACCCCTGGCCTAGGCAGATGTTTTATTGTGAAGACTGGTAGGAAACAAGATCTTGGATAGTTCAAAGTCAACCCAGCTCCATAGACATGTCCCCAGAATTGTGCAAAGCTTCGAAAGGCTGTTTTTGCTTTAGTAAAGTTTGTACAAAGCATGTTTCAAAACTAATTCGCATAACAATCCATCCCCTCCCAGAAGTGAAGCACCATTTTTCTTGTCTTCATGTTCCTTCAGCCCTTCCTTCAGCCATTCTAGAAAAATCGTCATCTTCAGGGTGTGCTCTGTGTTGTCAAGATAAAGCATAACTTTCCATTATTCCCTGTTAAAAGAATCATATTTCTAAAGCTTCGGAAAACTAACAAACATTATCAGGCAATCCCGTATGCTTGTCTTTCATGCTCTTCCCATTTGTTTCATAAACCAACTCAGAAACGCCAGTCTTCATTGCTCTGTCCTCAGCCCCTTCAAGACCTAGCTGGACTTTCTCCTGCTCTCTGCATTTCTCAGCAGTGCAGGGTAGGCCAATCTTGCTGGCCAGTTCCTATGTAGATTGTATCTGTCTTTTCTTGTTAAGGATTGTTCCTCCTCATTCCTCCTTGGGCCTTTCCTTTGCTTTCCCAGATGTTTCCACACATGGATGCCTTCATCACCATCCTCCTTCCTCATATTATTTCCTGTGACATTAACACAGGCTCTTTTCATTTTCTTTCTCCCCTTATGTACAATTAAAGCTCCAATGTTACAACAATGAAAGTACTAGGGAAAAAAATGTTCTTTCTTTCCAATGTAGAACCGTGAAAGCTTTGCAGCAGGACAGAACTGGCAATTCAAAGAACAAAGTAGTAATAAAATTATATTGCCACTTAAAGATTTGGGGGAGGGGGGGAGGAAGAGGAACTTTTTAGTATGGTGTGTAGTCTAAGAGAAAGCAAAGGGGCACATTTCACCAGAGTGGCAGAAGTGGAAAGATGTCTGCAGGGATAGGTAATGGATGGAGAGTGAACTACTAGATGAGGTTACTTCACTGACTTAATGGGTCATTTTTGGATTAATTGCAAGAGTAGCAACTGTAAACAAATAGAAATCCAGAAGTCCAACACTCCAGAAAGAAATGGCTGCTAAAGTAGTGACCAACTTTTGGAGGGGAAAAAGTATAACAACTATTTCATCCAGTCAAAGCTGGGCTACTGGAATGGAGCAAAGTTCTGGGTGCTATTTGCTGTGAAGAGCTTAAATGATTTGGTTGGAGAAGAGTAGTTTTGAATCAACCGGTGACGCAGGCTATATTTGGAATGAGCGGGGAAGGGAAGGGGGGCAACATATTTTGTTCCTGCACTCAGGAAACAGTGAGTGCCCTATTGAAAAAAGAGTGGATAGACAACACCATTGGAGGAAGTTATAATTAAGAAAATATCGGATGGTGTGGAAATGGACAGACTCACATTGAGAATTAAAGGAAAAGAATATACAGTATACTTTCAAACATGGAACTTAATTTATCAATGGTTGGAAAAGT
Organism: Vipera ursinii; assembly: GCF_947247035.1. Classification (NCBI taxonomy): domain Eukaryota; kingdom Metazoa; phylum Chordata; class Lepidosauria; order Squamata; family Viperidae; genus Vipera; species Vipera ursinii. The sequence continues at coordinate 250,617,975 of NC_139512.1, forward strand.
GGGATAGAGAGTAAGAAACTATCTTTATGACTAGGCAAAATAAACCCAGACAACACGTTGTTTATTAAGCACAAATGAATTGTAATGATAGAAAACTAATAAAATACTTTTAAAAAGAAAAGGAAAAACAAGTGGATGTGCCCATGGACTATAATTTCGTCAGCTTCCACAGCTTTCACACAGTAATACTTAAGTGTTTCAGTCAGAGGCTATAATGGTATGTGGGAATGACCCAGTGGTGGGATTCAAATATGTGAACAACTGGTTCTCTGTGTGGATGCCGCTTCCGGAAGTCCTTTCTGGGCCTGGGAACAAAAAATTAGCTACCGGTTCTGCCAAACTGGTCCAAACTGGCTGAATCCCACCACTGGAATGACTTTGGGAGACAGGAAGAAGAGTTGCAGATTAGACAACGGTTATTTAAGAGGAAGCTAAATCCACAGAAGAAATAGGTGTGTGGAAAACATTTCAGAAGGAACCCTCCCTAATTGTTTGACTTGTAAATGTGAGGAGAAGAGATGTACTTTCAGATTTGCAAGATTCTATTAATATAAATATCAAACTAGTATTTTTGTGGGTGCTTATTTTCTGGACTACCTCACAAGACTAAGAGAACCTTATAGCAAAGTTTGGTAGATTCTGATGAAAGGTCATACTTTGAGTTGCAAAGTTACATCTTCTGGTCAATAGAGTTCCAAAAGTATGGAATTGATTGCCTTTTCCTAAGAGTATCTCACCAGATTTGCTACATACTGAGCCATGGTGGCCAGGCATGTTTGTTGTGATTCAGGGTCAGCCTTTGGGTTCGGCAGTTGGGTCGGACGACTCAGAGGAGGAGGGGGGTGTTGAAGAGCTTGCTGAGGGGGTTAAAGATCTTGCTGATGAGAGCCCTCAGCCAGGCCCCTCCCACCTGGTCACGATGGAGACCCAGCTGTGTGAGCCTGACAGCGTGGATGAAGATGACCCACAGCTGGCCCTGTTCAAGGACGCCCAACGCAGGAGGCAGTCAATCAGGAGTAAACAGAGGAAGGCAATGGGGCACCTCGGAAGGAGGCAGAGAGAAGCCACGCCCTGAACTGTATAAAAGGGGAATGTGTGGGAGGGCTGGTTTACTGAAGGCAACCGCTTGATTAGTTCCTGTTTCATAGCTCCTGTTTCATGGTTGGTGTCTTGTTTTGCTCTGTTTTATCTTAATAAATTTGGCAGGCTTAATTCCAGCCTCTTGCCATTTGTAAAGGAGTTGTCCCTGCCTTTTCTGCAGGGCCGGTAGCAGGCTGGTACAGAACAGTGTTTGGCAATGGTGTCAAAATGACAGCCATGAGACTTGAACTGAAGTCTCCATCCCTTTTATCTGATTGCAAACACAGGACATAAATAAAGAGACAGAGGTTCAGTAGTGCAGTCAAGGCTGCCATCTTGATTTTTTTGACATCTCCTGCAAAGACCCAGTAACTGGCAGCTTATATAGTTCCTATTTGAACTGGGTTTTTTTGCCATTCATAGTCATCTGACTATGAGCATAAGAGCCATGCTGGCACAGTGGTTAGAATGCAATATTGCAGGCTAATTCTGCCAACTGCCAGCAATTTGATCCTCACTGGCTCAAGGTTGACTCAGCCTTCCATCTTTCCGAGGTCAGCAAAATGATGACCCAGATAGCTGGGGGCAATATGCTGACTCTGTAAACGGGCACTATGAAGCAGTATATATAGATATTGCTATAGATATTGCTATATATAGATATTGCTATAGATATTGCTACTGAAAGGTGCGAGGTCTAGAAGGCTTCATGTCCACTTAAGAGCTTCCAGAAAGATGCTCTTGCATTGTAGCAGAAATTTATGTACTACTACATTATGTAGTAAACAAAGTCCCTTCCTCCCCTGAACATTCTCACTGTGAAGATTATACAGGACTACCCCATGTATTAAATAATTTGATCGGTCTGAAGCTATTTGAACTTTCCCCTGACTTCAGTGCCATGTTTAATCAGAAAAGTAAGGGGCATTCCTCACCTTGACATATTATTGCCGGTAGGGTTAGAAGTGCCTTTTCACTCCCTGCTTGTGCTTAACTCTTCAGCAAGTTTATATTCAGCATTTATCTTTGTCTTTTTCCCCCCACTGCCGTATGTTGCTGACTTGAAGTTATTGTTCTGTATCAGGGGAAAAGCTCACCACTAGGGTTAACAAGCTGTTTAAAATGAAGAATAGCTTGGGATTCATGGAAAATAATCTGTTGCCTCCATCTGCCTGGCTTTTTTTTTCTTTTTACAAACTGGCTGATTTACAATCCTTGCAGAAAACATGACTTTGAATTTCCTAACTTTGTTGGAAGTAGAATTATCTATATTACTTAAGGCTACAATACTGTTGTGCTTTTTCCCTTCCTACAGAGCCACAATTCCCATACAGCTCAGCCAATTTCACTAGGCAACCTGAAGGCTATTCACTTGCTCAAGACATCAGACTGCTACGGCCAAAGTGTTTCCTCAATTAACAAATTCAGATTATCGATCCTGCAATCTCAAAATACACAAAAGCCCATTGTTGAGGGGTTGGAGAAGTTAGCAAAATTTATATGTTTGATGTTATGCTACATTTTTCAGCCAACAAAGCAGATCCTGCCTGAGCTATTGTGTGGCCTGAGGCACAGCAGTGGTTTCCTCTCTATCACAAATCAAGGCTGGTCAAGTTATATTGGCAACCAAGGAGAAAAAAATTCCCACAAGTGTCTGTCCTCCCCATCGGCAATAAAAATGCAATAGCAATAAATTAAAGACAGAATATTCCGCTAGTTCACATGATATCCCAAATTAGCTGCCAGAGGCCACTGACTTCTTTTCCTCACAGCTGGATCAGTGCTAGTGGCTCTACCTTCACGTAATGTCACCATTCAAACAATAAAATACATCTTACCAAAACGTAAAGTAGCAACTGCCCTTTGTAGGCAGATGGTAGAAAACTTCATAAAGTAACTTTTACCTGATAAATCATCACAAGGTTCTGAAATAAAGCAAGCCATCTAATTATCTCACAAAGGATATATCAGGGTAGGCTTCAGAGCAAACACAAAATATATAATGCACTAGGCAAAGCAAAACTTTGGAGTGTTTTCAGTTCCACTTCTAGTGTACATTAGATCTCCAGCAAGTTTTGAAATGAATTGGAATCAGAGTCCATCATCAAACAACCAAATAACTTTAAGGAAAGCAAAACACCAAAATCTACTCAGTTATTCATTCATCTAGTTCATGGGTGTCAAACTCACCATGTCACGTGATGTGTCACAACATATTGTGACCTTTTTTTGCACTGCTGGAGCTGGGGTGGGTGCAGCCTCCATATAATGCAACTGGCCCATGGGCTGGCAGTTTGACACCCCTGATCTAGTTTATATGGCTACACAACTAACTTCCAGGACTCTGGCAGCTAGCATACCATAATAAGATTAATGCAACGCAGCTGCAGTCCTCAAAAGGACTTTAACCCTACAATCATACAACTGGGCTCATTTAACATTCCAACTCAATGTCTGAATGAACACTCAACTTTTAAAAACTTTTCAGAGTGCTAACAGGTCAGGGCTATTCAAATGTTGGGGTAGGAGTGTTCTATAAAAGCAGTTACTGCGATAGAGAAGGTACATCATTGCTTCCCACTCAATGATGCTGTTTGAAAGAAAAAATGCAGAGATTACTCACCCTATTGGTTTGAGTGGAGATGAGCAGAAATAAATGAAGAGAAGCAGACCCACAAATAACACTATCCTATGGGAGGTAGAGCTTCACTGGTGATAACAAGCACCTGGAATTGTGCGTGGACCATCATTGGAAACCAGAGCAGCTTGAGAAGCAGAGGTGTTATGTGGGCATACTGTGGTGTGGCCAAAACTGTCCACACCACTATATTCTCAGCCAGTTTTAGTTTCTCAATAGTCTTCAAGGACAGCCACATTTAGACATTGCAGGTGTCCAATCAGGAAAGAGGTGGGATTCAGCCAGTTCACACAACTTTGGCAGAACCGGTAGCTAATTTTTTATTGCCAAGGTCCAGAATGGACTTCCAGAAGCAGCATCCACACAGAGAACCAGTTGTTCACATATTTCAATCCCACCATTGAACCTGGAAGTGACCAAGATATGCATGATTTTAAGCTGAGATTCCAAGAATGGACACAATTGGTGCACAAAACTGTTTGGGCAAAGGTTCTCCCAGCCACAGATGTTATCTGTCCTTCGAGCAGGAACTGTGAGTCCAATAAGGTCTCTAAATTGTACGCCAACCTTCTGAAGGACTGCTACCCTATCCAGAGATTAAAAATGGAAAATCTCCACTTCTATGAAGTATCAGGACCCATGGCAACTTGGTCTTGTCAGAGGTGAGCTACAACCAGTTCTTCCCCATCTAGATCCTCAAAGGCTCCAAACACTGGAAAACAACCTTCATCAGCCCAGGAGACAAACCATCATCAAAAATTAAATTATGAGGGAGGGAGCCTTCACAATAACACGACTGTGAATTCACCAACCACGGATGGAAATGAGAGCACTGAGGCTCTGATGACCACACACTGGTTACAGGGGTCTGGAACATGGCTTCAGTACTAAGTATCAAACTGCATATAAGAAAATATAAAAATAATGAAACGGGATATAAGATGGAAACAAATCACAATATCATATTCTACAACATATTAGCTTGCCAGTCGAACAGGAGTCCCCAACCTGTGGACTGTGGCCCAGTACTGGTCCTGTTGGCCACTGGCTGTATGAATGGCTGGCAGGTGTGCACATGTTTGCATGCACCCTACCCACTTGTGCTAGTGCTGCCATGCGGGTCCTAGAAGCCCCATTTGCAAATGTGTGGGGGTGCTAGTGCCACCTCCAGCATCATGTGGGCACTAGTGGCCCATTTGGACATGCACACAGGAACCAGCATTTCCACCAGCACCATCATGAGTGTGTGTTGCCTGCTTGTACATGCACATGGGCGCTGGTACCATCACCATGTGCACACCCATTTTGCACATGCACCCTGCTCTTCCCTTTCCCTCTGGGCCACTAGAAGACAACTGGTAGTATCTAGAGATTGTTTAAAGAAAGTGATTTAATTCTATGGTAAAGCATGGGAGCATAAAAAATTAACTTAGGATCAATCTTATTTCAAGATTGCTTGAAATAAACCTCTGCTTTTGGGGCGGTGTTTATTGTTTTTTTTTAATTTTGTTTTTGTTTGTAAATGTCTTCAAGTCAGTTTTTGATTCTTGGTGTCTGACTAAACTAGTCTACACACACACACACACACACACATATACACACACAAACAAATATAAAGTTAAGGAAATGATTGGTCCATTAGTGGGGGAAAGTGGCAAGAAGGTGACAAGCAACAGGGAGAAAGCAGAACTATTTAACTCGTTTTTTGCATCTGTCTTTACACAAAGGGAAAAAACAGTCCAACCTACCAAAACCAGTGCCATAAAAAACAGAATAGAAACATAAGTTAAGATAGGCAAGAAAATGGTAAGTGAACACCTGTCCAGCCTAGACGAGTTCAAATCACCAGGACCAGATGGATTACACCCCAAGGTTCTCAAGAAACTGGCAGATTATGATCTCAGAACCACTGAACTATATTTTTCAAAGATCCTGGAGCACTGGGGAACTACCAGAGGACTGGAAGAGAGCTGATGTAGTTCCCATCTTCAAAAAAGGGAAAAAAACAGATCCAGGAAACTACAGACCTATCAGCCTGACCTCAATACCTGGGAAGATTCTGGAAAAGATAATCAAACAACAAATCAGCGAACACCTTGATGAGAACAAAGTTATCACTAAAAGCCAACATGGGTTTGTCAAAAACAGATCGTGCCAGACAAACCTTATTGCATTCTTTGACCAAGTGACAAAACTAGTGGACCAGAGGAATGCTGTAGATTTAATTTACTTGGATTTCAGCAAGGCATTTGATAAAGTAGATCACAACCTACTTCTTGATAAGATAGAAAAATGTGGGTTAGATAGCATCACCACCAGATGTATTCATAGCTGGCTGACAGGCCATACTCAGCGTGTGGTTCTCAATGGAACCGCATCTACATGGAAGGAAGTGTGTAGTGGGGTGCCCCAGGGTTCTGTTCTGCGCCCAGTGCTCTTCAACATCTTCATCAACGATTTGGATGAGGGGATAGATGGGGAACTCATCAAATTTGCAGATGACACCAAGCTGGCAGGAATAGCCAATACTCCAGAAGATAGGCTTAAGATACAGGAGGATCTGGACAGACTCGAACACTGGGCGCTATCTAACAAAATGAAATTCAATTGTGAAAAAAGTAAGGTTCTATATTTAGGCAGGAAAAATCAAATGCACAGGTATAGTATAGGTGGTACCTTGCTCAATAGTAGTAACTGTGAAAGAGATCTCAGAGTCCTAGTGGACAATCACTTAAATATGAGCCAGCAATGTGCTGCAGCTGCCAAAAAAAGCCAACACAGTGCTAGGCTGCTTTAACAGAGGGATAGAATCAAGATCATGTGAAGTGTTAATACCACTTTACAATGCCTTGGTAAGGCCACACTTTGAATACTGCATCCAGTTTTGGTTACCACAATGTAAAAAAGATGTTGAGACTAGAAAGAGTACAGAGAAGAGCAACAAAGATGATTAGGGACTGAAATGGCTATATCAGTCTCCCTTTAATTCTTTGTTAGCAATCCAAAAAATTTACACAAATATGAGCTGTCACTGTGTGACTACAGCCTGTTGATTGCCTTGGGTTAGGCTGAAACAGGAAATAAGTTTTGCCCCGTGTTTGGGGCCTAGCAAGGTATTCTAAATACTTAACAAACACTTAACACATATCTATCTATCTATCTATCTATCTATCTATCTATCTATCTATCTATCTATCCATATCTACATCTACATCTACATCTACATCTACATCAACATCATCTACATCTACATCTACATATCTATATCTATATCTATATCTATATCTATATCTATATCTATATCTATATCTATATCTATATCTATATCTATATCTATATCTATATCTATATCTATATCTATGTATGTTAAATGTTTGTTAAGAATTCAGAGTACACTTGCTTGGTCCCAGACACGGGACAAATCTTATTTCCTGTTTCAGCCTAGCCCAAGGCCATCTACAGGCAGTAGTCACAGCAGTGGCAGCTCATATTTCTGTAATTTTTTTATCTATATCTATATCATCTATATCTATATCATCTATATCTATATCTATATCTATATCTATATCTATCGGTCTCCCTTTATTCTTTGTTAGCAAGCTTGGGACTAAGCAAGTGTATTCTGAATGCTTAACAAACATTTATATATATATAGTCAAGGGTTCCAAAATGGTTTGCCACTGCTTGCTTTCTAGCACTAAAAGAGAATGAATAGCCTAATGTTATGCAACTGGTCATTTGTCCTTCCAGTTGTACCTAAAATATTATATTCTAAGAACTCATGGTGATATTTTCTAATATAAACTAGCCCTCTATAAATACTTCCATCTTGGAACAAATTTATTGACTATAATTTTGAATGTACCACAGAGGTAGTTTCCTTTCTATCCAATTCATGGAGCTTTAGATCAACTTATCTGGGTACAGGAAAAACTGTAAATGAAAAAAGTACAGCAAAGGCAGCATTATATGACACCCCCCAACCCCCCACCCCCACAATTTTTATTCCTTTCATGAACTCCTGTTATATTGCTCAACCTGCCAATACAGCAATTTCATTAAGTTTGAAAAAAAAGTTAAAATATAAATTAACAAAAAATTAAAAAATATATTAAAAGAAAGGATGAGGGGATCAAAGGAGGTAAAAGTTAAAAAATAACAAAAGAGAAAAATACAAAAAGAATGACTTCTGATTTTCTTTAGTATAGGCACATATATATGATAAAGTAACCTCTTATTTTAAATTAAAACAAAAAAAATCATATAGAACAATATGCAAATGAAACAATCCAACCACCCCCAAAAAAATGTAACAAAAGAACTATTTATTCTCAATTTAACCATTAACCTATCAAGCCACCAGTAAGAGTATAATATTTAATAGAAGAATTGATTGGGGAAAAAAGTAAACGAAAGACAGTTGACTCCAAGCAACTGAGAATTTTTTGTAAAAAGAAATGCAAGGTCACTTTATAAAACTTGCAAATAAGATGACTGAAAATCAAGAGGCATAATCTTAAAAGAAACCAAAAGACACAGTGAGGCAGACTGCTTTTTTCTGTAAGAAAATTCCTCCCTAAACTTGCTAGTGTACACATTTTCATGAACTCTTAATGTTGCTTGATAAGGTGTCCTGAGAAATTTAAAGAGTTGAGTACAATTTTGCAAAGGTTATGCTGGCCTAATAGCCTCAATTTGGAAGTTTTCCCCCCTCAAAACTCTGTTCCATGTGGGTGAAAGGATTGTGCTAAGATTTAGTCTGTGGCAATACAAATGCCTGTTCCCTTCTATAAACAAAATATGCATTAGAGACACTAGTTTTCTTCATATAACACATTTAACTGACACTGTAACTATTTGTGCGATGAAGCTGAAATTATTATTAGTTTTAATCAACTTGCAGGCCTATGGTACAGAAGGAGAATTCATCCCAAAGCAAAGAAAGAGTTTCCAAGGAAAAAGGAAAAAGAGAGATGAAAGAACAATGTAAGACTTTCAACTGCTAAATCTTTCCTTAATAAGTCTATAGTTTAGCTCACTGGTAAAGCACCAGCAAGTATTAAACTCAGTAGCTATATAATAGCTCAGTAGATATAAAGATATAAAGTACATATGCAAATGCATTTACTGTAGTAAACCAAGAAGTATTTTAAACAGGCAGTACAGTTTAACAATGAATAAACCTCAAACAAGGCCATATTTCCCCCACACCTACATTTAACCAAGTAGCCTTCTTGAAGAGGGTCTGCACATTGAAATTAGTCTGAGAAACTAGAAAATAGCCCTCGACTGCCCTCTAGTGTCTGTGGGGAGTCCTCAGTTAAGTTTTTTTCAAGTACTAAGGCAGGAAACAGAAACAAAAGACAGCTCCAGTTTTTATTATTATTATTATTATTATTATTATTATTATTATTATTATTATTATTATTATTATTATTATTATTATTATTATTATTATTATTATTATTATTATTATTCGTGTTGCAGAATCAAGAGACTCAGACCCCGGAATCAAAAGAAGTTTGTTTCATTTTGCACAAAAGGTTCAGAGCAAAAAGCAATATCAATGTCTGAACACCTTTTCATGGAAAAGCAAGTACATATATAGTCTTCAAAAGTAGCAAAACACGGAAATGTAACTTATGAGCATTGAATGGTTACTTGAATTACAGCCCCCATCTCCCCTTGTCGTACAGCCCCCAGCCCCACTTGTTGCTATGCTGAATTTAGCTAAATATCTTGCAACCTTTTACTGATCGAGGTCACAGGTTCCTTGTAGAAGAACTTAAGTTTCCGGCACCATGTTTGTGGTTAGCTACAAACGAGACATATGTGGTTAGATGTATCACAGCTCTATGCTTGACTAAATAGGTGTGAGAGACAGATGAACTCGTGGTTTGGCATTTTCCATTTCCTTGTTCTTTTCTAACTAATACACGTGTTTTCTTTATGCCTCACTTTTATGTCCTGCCTTCACTTTATGTCCTGTCTCACTTTATGTCCTGCCTCAGTCACATAGTCAGCCAGATGTTCAGACTGGATTTGGCATTTTTGTCTACCTATCAAGTCCTTACCAAGGATCTGGAATAGGCAGATGTGGATGGAGGATGATGATGATGATGATTGACATCAAATCACTCCTATAACATGGAAGACAATCTGTAACTAAACTTGGTGTTGTTACTTTAAGGTTTATTCCCACCACCACCACCAATTTTGGCAAGGTGAATTCAATTTTACTCTTTTCTTAGGGAATAGATATTCTACCTAAAATATGCCTGATTTCACAACCCTGTGTTTTGCATCCTAATTGCACCATGTGCCAGGAAAACAGATTGTTTGCTAATTGATATCACAAAGGAAGACAACCCAGTGAAGGATGATTATGCCAGTGCCAGCTAGTGGCTGATAAAGAGCTTGACAGGAACTCCATCTTTTTTTAAACAACTACAAACTGAAGCTCTAAGCCCTGTTTTATTGAGATATTGTTATGCAAGTAAAGAAAGAAAGTGTGACAGAAAAGGCAGCTGTTAACAATTTACTGTCCACTGGGAGGACTAGTTGTGCAACTGAGACATCCAGTGGTAGAATCAGATGTCGGGATTTTTTTACTGTTGTGTCTAAAACAAAGAGTCCAGATTGTAATATTGGGTATCAAAGAAAAATGGTTTGCAAACAAAATGGGCATAAAGTCTGATGAAATAAAGTAAACATTTAGGATTGGCTATAGAGTAGCACAACAAGCCAACTTGTTCCAATACTTCTGACCAGACGTTGCATTCCCTTTGAACCAGTGAAGGAAATGTCTCACAGAGTGGCAAAAGAGGCATCAATTTGTCCACATAATGTGGAAGCAATGGAGGCTGAAAAGTAAACATTCCTGTATTGCAGCCTTCACTTAGACCTTACTATGTGCTCTATCTGATTTATCCTGAAAGTTTTTTCCAGCAAACATACTGCCTACTTCATCTCTCTAGTAAGCCAAAATGTTAATTTACTTTTGAAAGAAGAAACCACTTAAAAGCATTAATGTCAATCAGCTGGCCCATCTAAGCTCCATATTTCAGAATGGAACAGTATTACCAATAGATGAAATGGAAAACTTCCCAGGTGACCTATTTTCCAAAGCACCTGAGGGCAGGACAAGAAGTAAGAGATGAAGCTTATCAGGAAAAAATCTAACCTAAAACTAAGGAGAAATTTCATGTCAGTGAGAACAATTAATCAGTGGAAGAGTTTTCTTCCAGAAGTTGTGAGTGCTCCATCACTGGAGGTTTTTAAGAAAAGATTGGACAGCTACTTGTCTGGAAGGGTATAGGATCTCCTGCTTGAGCAGGGGGCTGGACTAGAAGACCTCTAAGGTCCCTTCCAACTCTGTATTCTGTATTCTGAATATAGGGCAAATAAAGGAGGAAGAATAAAAAGTAAGAACTGAATCTGCACAATGGTGACCAATGTTTTATAGGCTAGAAAGAATAGTTCAACTATTTTTCAAAGCTATTAAGAGAATGAACAAGAATCTGTGAACTCCAAAAGGTGGGAGAAAAATGCAAATGATTTATATTCTGGAATATAAACCTATATAAAGGCTTTGACTTCTTTGTACTGCAGGGGGCAAATTTTCTACTGGGTATAAAAGTTTGTTCTTGCAAAAATTCTAATCTGGTTGAATGGTGCCCAAATGTCTGCTGTTAAATTAAGCCAATTATGAAAAAATTATGTATCTGGGGATAAAATGTATTGCCATATCCCACTATGAAATCTGGTAGAAGCCATCCAGTATTTGAGTTAACCATTTTAAATGCTCTGTTTTCCCTGCATATTTAGAACCAGTATAAAGGCCACACACAAATTTCTTCCATCTATAGACTATCATTACACCTGAGCAAGGTTACTAAATCCAGTGTCCTGTTGCATATGTAAGACCAGATTTTATTAAAAACACAATCACCCATGAAACAGTTAATTTGGAGACCCCCAAGGATGATGTCAAGAAGGGCATCAGAGCCCCGAAGCATTATGCCACCTATCTTTGAAGGAAAGCATCTAATTTAATTAAGCTTGAGAAGGATATACTGTCTCTTACCTAACTAATATAACAATTTATGGAAAAACATATCCGTATCTTTCAATAGAGTTTACCTCCAGTGATAATTGGCAACCCATTGTGTTGTGTTGTTTTAAATTATGTAAGTGAAAACTGACTACCATTTGGCAGTTATCTAGCAAATAAATTCTGGTACTTGAGCAAGCGCCAGGATAGCGCTCCTGATCGCTAAAGATGGTCAGGAATGAAGACTGTGTATTCAATGTGCAGAATCCAGTATTCTGTAAAACCTCTGTGATCATTTTAGGTTGATATCTGGTTACTGATATTCCAGGTGCTTACAGGTTTCTGGCTACCAAACAGCATATTCTGTATTGATACTAAGTTAACTTAAAACAACACAATAGGAAGTCCACTGTTTGTGTAAACAGTACAGGGAAAGTCAATATCCCATCTAGTTGCTGAAATTCTAGAGAACCTAGCATTAGGGGAAAATAGTATGATTTTTTGGCTGACATCTTATGCTTTTCACCTTGCTTAAACATTTTTTATGATGTGAACATGATATTAAATCTTTGAATAGTATGCTGTAACTTTTTACTTCTTTTATAATTGTGCTTTTCATTTTACAAAGTTGGGCAGTTGTTCTTCTACATTTAATAAAACACTGCATTTCTGGTACATTTTTTTCTTTTTTTACCAATAGCACACATTAACTAAAACAAGCATTCTTTCTCCTGTTCATTTGTTCATTACAGTGAGTTCATGTTTCTGAAAGTTGGCAACAGAAAACAGCCCACTAATATAGAAAGTGTGAACACACTGGTTTCTTTAAATACAACATTTTTTTTCCTTAAACCATTGGGATTCTGCCAAAATAGTAATAGCTATAGGCTTTGGGACATCTATGACCATAAATAGAAATTCTTTATAAAGATAATTTCTAGGAGACAGAAAGCAATTTTACCATAAACATATAATCAACTACCTTTGACATATGACATAACTTCAAGTTATCATCTCTGCCAATATTTTTACTTGGATGTTTTAATGCCATATCACCATATGCCATGGTTTTGGAATATTGCCTCACATAGTTATCTCTTAATTGCCTTGACCTGTAGGAGCAGTTTCATAAACTCAAGCTAATCTCACACATCCATTCCACACTCTGTGAAATCTGCTTCTAAAAAGTGTTGGGTGAAAGACTGTGTTCATGATACACAGGCAACCAATAAACATAGCAAACCATTTTTTTTAAAAAAATCAGTCTCTCCAAACACTAATGCTTTATTTTATTCATGATGAGTCTTATCTTTATTATCACTTACTGACAAACACAGATTGGTGGACTTTGGATAGTATTGTAGTAGTATGAATGGATTGCATTGATTGCTCTCCAGGGACAGCATTCCTAGAATTAATTTTACACTCTGAGTCACAATCCTGGACCCTTATTTGTCTTGTCAGGACTGAAAATAAACCACTAGTTTAGATGTAAGTAGAAATGCATTTATTGTAGTTTCTACTATGTTATCTTTTCTTGTTCAGCAGAACTGGGCTATTGAACAAATGAAAATAAATAAGCATGATTTATATAGAAACACAATACATATTCCTATAAGTCCAAGCTATTCTTAGATTACTCCAATGTCAGTTTTAGTGCAGATATAAAAGTAGATTTTACTAAGCGAGTGCTGGAAAGAACTTGGCTAAATAGAAATGGGACAGAACCGAGCTGAGAATTGGGGGTGGAATCAATCCCATGAAGGAACAGATTATTAATAGAGAAAACATCCTGGTACAGCTCGGTGAAACTGGATTTCATTGGCTTCTCAAACACTAAAATCCCCAAAGAACCTAGAAGGCAGCTTTTATGAAGAATAGTTAAAGTAATGTATACAAACCTGTAGACTGAGGTAAAATGGGATAGTGGTTTTCAGATATGTAGAGCAATGCCATATAGAGAAGGAAGTAGATTTCTGTTGCCCGGAAGGCCAGAAAGTGAATCTATTGGTTGAAATGTGATAAAATATATTCCAGTTAGATATTAGGATGAATTTCCAATGGTAAGACCTGTCAGCCAGTGAAATATACTTCCCAATATACTTCAGGCACTTCAGCCTGAAATGCTTTAGCAGATCTTACTAAATGACATCTGAGGTTCCTTCCAACTCTATGATGCTATTATTATTGTTAAAAAGTAATTTTACTGGTTGGAGTCTCAAAAGGCTCACTGATTGCAAATTACATATGCTATGAATTATGCAAATGATATTTTATGATTTGTTGAGAGTAAGCTTCCTAAAATCTGAGTTTGGCACATTGTCATTATATCAGGGAATGGAGAATCTATTACTTTGATTAACAGTTTTGTGCACTATGGCACTTCTGTCAATTTGGGATCTTCCTCAGCTCCATTGGGAGAAAGGCATGGACTATGGACTTGAGATATAGGAAATGTATCTCAAGACCTTAAGGAATTACACATTTCTTATGATTTTGGATCTACAATTTGATCTTCCAGCAACCCCTTGCTTATATTTTGCCCCTAGAAAGTTGAGTTTTAGCTTTATTAACAGAACGTGTCAAGATGCTTTTTTACAATTTCTTACACTTCTCTGTGTTCAGTCTCTGCAGGATTTTGTTACAGAAAGAGAGGTCTTATGAATTTGTTTGTAGTTTCAACAGTTGAAATCTATTGCTATATTTTATTAATTTTATTTTCTATATAATAGCGTGGCATGCATAAGAATTATAAAAATTCAGATTAATATTCCAGACTTTCTCTGTAACTGAGATTGAAATTTCATGGAAAAGAAGCAATGTGAATTTGAAAGGAAAGCTGCTAAAAATCAGTAGATACAAGAACTATCTGAAAGTCACAGTTAAAAGCCAAATTATGTGCCTCAAGCGCCAATAGGAAAGCACATTATCTCCTCTAACCATCTGTCATGACTATTTTAAAGACTGGTGCTCAAAATTATGTAACCGTTAGGGCTTGTGAAATGCTATCTCCAACTATTTTTTTAGGTACTTGGGAAATGAATCACTGTTTTCCATTATCTACAATGGGAAAGATATATATAAAAGATGTTCTAACCTGTTATCTTTACGATGGTGAATTTAAAATAACCCGTGTATTAAAAAAATGTTATCTGAAGGGAATGAAATTTTCATGAAAATATCTACCAAAAAAAAAGCTTCTTAAAAAAAACATGCTGAGCTCTGGTCTGGCGAGTCCATCATTATTATATCCACCCTGGAATACTGCAAAATGGTCATTTAGCTTTAAATCCATCTTTCTTAACTAATCCTTGGAAGCAAAAGCCAAAGCCTTCAGAAAAACGAATGGCTCCAATTATGGCAGGCAAAAAGTGAATCAAGTGGTCATTGGTGGTCATAGGAAAGCCCTGAATACATGGTAGCTCACTGACTTAAGCTGAAAATAGGGGTCCATTTGGCAGCCCACCAAATCCTAAGTAACATTTCCTTGGTATATTAAAGAAAAGAACTGGGGTGTTGCTGTATTTTTGTTTAACATGTCCATGTTCACAAAGAACTTAACAGTATTATGACTGGGGCACAATAGAAGAGTTCAGTCCTTTGGCCAACCTGGAAACTTCTGAACACAAATAACTTTTAGAATATTGGACAAGAAAGGAAGAAAAGCAAACAAGAATTTTAAAAAGTAGTCTAGAGCAGTTGCTCAAAAAAAAAACACCCTCAACCTGCTGTATATATATCATCGAAAGGAAGAAAGTAAAATCCAGGATGGCAAAAATTGGTCTTCTGTATTTCTGCTGCAATTCAATTTGCTTTTGCCATGGTTATGCATAAGAAAAGATGGCTGCTGGTGCTAAAATGCCAGCTTGGAGGACCTTGGGCAAGAAGATATACCCAGAATACATACCAAGCATCATTTATATTGGCAAATTCCTCAGCTAGAAGCCTACATCGCAGCAAGACATTAAATAGATTTATTGCCTATCAGCTTTAAAGCAGAGGAAAGATGTCTGGTTTTCATAAAGAGCTGATGCATTAAATAATAAAAGCAGAAATAAAAAGGCAGCAACACTACAAAGAAATCATCATTCATTCGAGTTAATGTACATGACAAATTCCCTTTGTGGTTGGGTTGTATCCAGTTCCACCTGCCTGCAAAAGCTTTCATGAAGATATCCAATAGCTTTTAAGCATAGAATAATTCTGCAACACATTCCTGTTATCTATTTGACAACATTTTAATCTCTAGGCTCTGAGCAAGACTGCAGGGAACTGATCTGTTATATATCATTTCATTCTTCAAGGAAATAAAGAAAAAAAAATGAAGATGGGAAGGACAGAGTCCGCAGTCTCCCCCGTCTCATTAATTGTAATATTGAAGTTGGGATGCTTTAAAAAGATATGAATACTGTCGAGAGAGGCAAGGACTTTCTGTAATCATATATTTGATGCTCTCCCTGGTGGCGGCAAAGTTAAAGTCATGATTTGATCTCCCAATGATTCATGGGCAGTTTTGTCATTTGTATACTTAAACCAGGATTGTATTGATTAATGTTGTGCATGCCTCTCTACCTTTTTGGGAGTGAAGCTATTAAGGAGGATTGAAACCATGTTATCCTATTTATTTTCTTTTCAGTCCTAGAGACAATGGAATTTATATCATTTTTTCCCCACCAATAGGGAGTAAAACATCCAAACCACCTTTATTTTATTTTATCTTATTTCTTATCTTTGCTTTTTTATTGTAAAAAAATTGTAGAAGAAAAACTTTTTTTTCTTCTCAGGGAGATAACATATGACAAATGGTCTTGTAAAACAGAAAATATGGACCTTTTATGCTTTCTTGCAGACTGGAGATGGTGCTTTGCTTTTGTTGATTTCATTTATAAGGGATAATCAACCTGCCCTTTATGTTAGAACAGCTACTGTTAAATCTGTTAGGAATGGTAAAAGAGACTAATCAGTGTGGACATCTTTGTTTACTTCATCCGGGTGTTGTTCATCCATCATCTATTCCCCAGTTGTCCCCTGATTCCACACTGATCATCAATAGTTCTTTCAGTTTTCACACCATTTTCTTCTTCTGATCTTCTGGCCTGCTAATACTGATCCACAGTCATTAATGATAATAATAATAATAATAAAGTTGGAAGGGGCCTTGGAGGTCTTCTAGTCCAATCCCCAGCTCAGGCAGGAAACCCTATACCATTTCAGACAAATGGTTGTCTCCAAGATCCCATTCCAGCTCTGTTATTCTGTTATTGTGTTAAAATCATAGCATGTACAGGTTGAAAGATTGTATTTTGAGGATAAGTAAAAAAAAATTGATTTTTTTCAATGATAAGGCAGGAGTTACAGGCTGCTGGTCCAGAGAGGAGAAGACTCTGGCAAAACAGGAATTCAAGTACTGTTGAGTGTTGTCTAAAGACAGTCACTTCTAAAACTTCAAAGAAAAAAAAAGGAACATTTCCACAAGCAATGCAAGCTTTCAAAGACACCTGCTGTGGTCTGCTTCACCACTCCAGTAACCAGCTGTTTTTGAAACTCAGAAATCCTTCAAATCAATAGCAAGTGTATGATGCAGAAATGGCAAACAGAAATCAAAGAAACAAATATGTACACAAGATAAAGCTCTTCATAAACAGCACCCTAGCCTAACTTATGCTTTATCATGCTGGTTTTCTTGGTAAAATCCTCCTATTCCTGCTGAGCTGGTTCTCAGCAAAAAGTAACTCTATTAGCAAGGTAATTTATTAACAAAGAGCAGAAGTGTTTGTACACTAAGAGCCTTTTTATTATTATTTTCAAAGAAACCATTTCAAAAATTGGACAAGCAAGAGACCATTGATTGCATGAGTTTCTGTTTAAAAATACAGTTTTATCAAGAGCTTTTATATACACAATAAGTGTATTCAAAGAAAAAAAGGAAAAGAAAAGGAAAAAAGAAAGGAAAAGAACGAAGAGAGAAAGAAAAAAAGAGATAGAAAAAAGAAAAATAAAACAGAACAGAACACATTAAAAGAAATATAAAGAAATGACTTTTCATCTTCCTCTTAGCACTTATAGCTATAATTCTAATCAAATCACTCTTTCTAAGATTACATCATAAGTCCCTTCTTTCTATAACATATTCTTTCTAATCATCAAAATCATAAATCACAAAATCATTTTATATTTTAAGTAAAAATCCACAAGGGGTTTCCAGTCATTGAATTTCAAAAGTGCAAATATTTGCTTGCCTGTGATGTAAACAAATACAGTTTCACAGCTTCAGTCACAAAAATACCACAATATTTGTTTCTGCCACTATTTTCTTGTAAGCATCCTTCATTTTAAAGTTCTATGCCTGCACATTGTTAGAATGTATTAGATAGAACTGTGCATCTGGCAGGATGTTTCAGCAGCAGCTGCTAAAATGCCAAATCTTTACTCTGGTCGATTGCCCAAATGTGACATTCAATTGAAAATGTTTTTAATTTAAGTTCTGTTTCCAGGAAATAACATATCTCCTCTCCTCTACCACTTCTTCTTCTTCTCCTCTTCCTCCTCCCTTTGATTAAAGTTCCCCTGGCACAAAGTAATCACATCTTATTACCATCTCTTAGATATGATTGGCACAATGTGGTGTTTCGTTCTATAACAGAGCATCTCAGTTTTGGAGATTTGCAGTTATCTGGAGGGGGGGAAAAGGTCATCTAAAGCAGTATGCTGCATGGTTTTGATAACATCTCTTTTTCCTACTTTTTTCTATTACTATTAATTTCACAATAGCTTGGGAACAGAAGTTTATAAACGCTAGCAAAGATTTCATTTGCACAGCCACTTTTTCCTGGTGGACAGGAAGAACTGACTTTATTCTGACACAGGATGTATATGTAAGTAGGCTGGACTTAATTTAGTTTACTGACTCTCCGTGTCAGATTTTCAAGGTTCCCAGTGCCTGGAGATTCTATTGGTGCCAATTGGATGTTCTATCCCTCACCTTCAATCTTCAAATTCATACAAGAGAGACATTCAGAGAGATTTTCATTGCAAAGGGAATGCCTGACCAGAGTTTAACAGATTTTGTGATAATTCCATTTATATCCCGGCCTTCTCCAAAGACTCAGGGCGGCTTACAAGCTTAGCAGTAGCCTTTCACAGCTCAACTCAACTTCTTGGCTTTGGAGAAGAGGCAACTCAGAAACTATAACTTGCCTAGAATGCTGCAGTTCAGCCGATTATTGGCACATTATAATCAAGAGGTGTACTAGTTACCAGTCTAATTCTGGTTACAAAGTACTGTTTGTAGCCTAAGTCAGAAGTCACCAACCTTTCTCAGTTGGCCAACCGGAGAGAAAGGGAAGAGGAAGCATTTTACATGTGTGTGTGTGCATGCACGCATGGGGCCATGAGCATGTGCGTGATGCAAATGGGGTGGGGCTAGTGCCCGCATGATACTCACTAGCCCTGCCCCATTCTTGTGCAGCACAGCACCCCATTTACATGCCCTGAGATGTGACAGTGTCCCGTTTTCATGCCCCACTGTGCAGCAGTGTCCCATTTCTGCAACTTGGAATGTGGCGGTGTCCTGTTTTTTGCGCCCCAAGGCACAGTGTCCTGTTTTCGCACCCTGCGGCCACGGCACCAGCATGAGTGGGGGTATGTGCGCACACACATGCGCAGACTGGCCAGCCTGTCCCAAGGCCCAGTGGCCAGTAGGCCACAGCCCACTACCGGGTCACAACCCACAGGTTGGGGACCCCTGACCTAAGTGATAAGGGTTACATAAAACAGCTTCACAGTTGTAATTAATATTATTGCCTATCAATTTCAGAAACATTTGTAAAACATGAACATATACTCATCATACATTGCCATGTTTGCACATATTTATTTTCAGTGGAGTAATAGATGTGTATATTAAACAATCATATGGAATAATTCCTATTACACAGATGTAAACTGAGCAATTTTATTAAAATTTAATACCCATTTTTCCATTTGCACCAGTTGTGATCATTATTGCTAATGTATAACAATATATATATTGCTATAATATATGTTGTTGTTGCTGCCAGAATAATATTTTTTTCCAACTTATTCAAACAAGTTGCCCAGATACCATCCAACATATTTTACTTATTTCTAGGATATCAGTTTACTATCCCACTGTCTCTTTGGCAATGCTTGCAAGCTTTCCTACTTTGAATGAAGATGTATCATTCCAAATTTCCATCTTCAGGGCTAGCCCAAAAATTCTTTAGAGTACACTCTCTAAATATGGCTGATGCTCCAGGTGGGGAAAGCATGCAGCTGCAGCCAGTCAGTGAGGAGGAGGAGGAGGAGGAGGAGGACCTGTATTCTGCACCTGATCCAAGAACACACAGTGCAGAGAAAAGGCAGGAGCAAAGAAGGTCTGCATCATTAGATAGGGCAGGGGTCCCCAACCCGTGGTCCGTGGACCAGTACCCTGCTGCAGCATGCCAGCAACTAGGTTAGGGTTAGGGTGAGATGCAGGCAGCACACAAAACGACACACCCTCCAGTCCATGGAAAAACCTCTCTCCCTGGAACAGGTCACTGGTGCCCAAAAGGTTGGGGACCTCTGAGATAGGAAAAGCAAGCAACTGCAGCTGATCAGGGATGAGGAAGAGGAATTACTTTCTGCACCTGATCCAAGAACACATAGTGCAGAGAAAAGGCAGGAGCAGAGAAGGTTAGCCAGATTACTCATGAGGAGAAAGCCTCACCCTTCTTGATGGGCTGCACCAGAAGCTGGTTATTTAGCACAGCAAAGAGATGGAGGTGATGCTGGGAACAACATGCTTATTTCCTAGCTGTGTGTTTTCTGGTCATTGTGATTCCTCCCTTTGGAGTGACACAGTGCATTGGAAACTCTGGATTTTTCTTGCCTTGTGAATTCTCATGTGTTGTGGATATAAATTTACCTAGTGGATTTATTTTGATTGAGAACCTATCAAGTGCCTTATCGGCTCTTTGGTCATTGCTCTATGGACTAGCATTGTTCTGCTCATGCTTGGACTTAATTGGGACAGTTCTGGGTAGTTTTGGGAAGGGAATTGCTGGGGAAGATTAATAAACTCACTAAACCACAGTTATGTGTGTGTGAGAGAGAGTGAGTGGGGTAGCACCCAAACATAAAGAAATAATGATCTACCACAAACAAAGTTCAACAATTTAATATCTTTAACAGCATCTGCCTTTTGCAGATTTCTGGGAAGGACTCAGTAGATAGATAAAAATGCCAAATCCAGTCTAAGCATCTTGTCAACTGTGCAACCAACCACAATAATAACAGCAGCATAATTTGGCTGATAGTATAAATCAATACTAATAAAACAGTATCTCCTGCTTCACCTCCTTCAGGCTTCCTTTAGCTAATCATATATTCAGCACCACTGTCTTTTTCTGTAGATCTAAACCCTATATATTGTCTTTCAAACTGCATAATATTCATATTTATTCTAGAGGTTATGTTAACTGTCTGTAGATTTAGCATTATCATCAAATGCACTTAATAAGGTAATAGCCTTTAGACCCTTTCAGAACTTTTATGTACAAATCTGATTATATATTAACTCCTTTGCACTGTGTTCAAAATATTATTTGGTTCATTGGAATAATGCATAAACATGACATTCAGAAATTAAGCTTGGCAGAAGCTTTACTATTACAAAGCCTAGATGTTTTGTTTTCATATTGCCTTTCAACTGATCACAGTATTTGTAAACTTTTGTCAATTAGATTTTATATGCATGTTGCATATGTGCAGAATTTGTCATTAAACCATTTAGCCATTTCATTTTGGACCTCAGGCATGGCAAAATTTCTGAATGATTGGTTTTACATATCTTCCATTTTAATTTGCTACCTGATCTGGGAATAGCAGCTTTTTGCTTAATTTAATATGCTCCAAATAAGGGATTTTAAAAATCATTATCCAGGAAGTTAATTTGCAAATGGATGATTCATAGTTTTGTGTTTGGAGGAAGCCAAATTCTATCACATTTCCTTAGGTAGAGATACGGATTAGTTCATTGGGTTTCAGCTGAGAACTTTTATGCCATAATGTACATGCAAGTGAAAGCAGTTTTTTTTATCAGTGCTTGGAAGTTCATTAATTTTGCAAAGGATTTCAGAGGCAGATAATAACATTACTAATGTATTGTTGGCCCACAGCACCCAACTTGTGAAAGATTAAGTATCAACTGATCATGATTTTCAAGTGGAAGAGCTTATTTGTCAAAGCTTTACATCTGCTGTTAGGGAAGATTGAAGACAAAATGGGACAACAATTGATTTTACATATCACATAACCTTGTCTATTGTCAAGAAATAAGTACAGCCGAGATTCCATGGATGTAGGATAGAACAACAGTAGGATAGAACAACAGAGCAGTAGGATAGAACAACAGAGCTTTGAAACATGATTTGAATTACCCTCAAAGTAATCTTATGCTAAACAAAATTAAAACACGGTTGTATGCATTTCTGTTTCATATTTTCCACTTTCTCAGGATTGAGTAATGTTTTCTCAAAGTCCCCCTTTAACAACCTACTTATTTTTTCCCTGCTCTCATGGTCTGATACATCTACATTCTTTCCCAAATGTAAAATTTCAGCAACTTCCTTAAGTCTCAATTAATTTGCTGGAATTCCCATGAAAAAATGACATTGTTAGTTTATCTATTGCTCTCCATCATCTAAATCAGCATACTTATTTATCAAAGATGAGAGAACAAAGAGGAACTAAAATGTAACTCTAGGTTGACATTCAAGCCATGCATTCTACAATTAAAAGAGAGTTTCATTTTTGACACATATTTTTATATTTTCATTCTCTATCCATTGGGAAAACAACAACAACAAAAGAATATTATAAAGTTCTATATCTAAAAGATCTTGGGTCAGAACCTATAGAACAGGGGTCTTCAAACTTGACCCTTTTATGACTTGTGGACTTCAACTCCCAGAATTCCTCAGCCCGTGTGCCTGGCTGAGGAATTCTGGGAGTTGAAATCCACAAGTCATTAAAGGGCCAAGTTTGAAGACCCCTGCTCTAGAACTGTAGCAGAAATGTAATTATCTACTAGACTACCTGTGCCTTTGGGTCATTGTTTCAGAGATATTTCCTTAGCTAAACAGAACAACAGGGTAGGCAAAAAAAATAGTGGAAGATACCTTATCGTTATGAAAGACTTTCTCAATTATTAATTATAATGTTGATCATTTTCATCTACTATTTCTTTAATCTGACATATCATATCTGAATATATATATATATTGCTAAAGTATATGATGATTTGTTTGGTTTTTGTGAACTTAACAATTATGATATGAACAGTATAATTAATTAATAAGTCAGTCCTGGCTAATTTATATAATGTAACATATTATAAATGTTGTGTAAATGTGTTTATAGAATCCTCTGTGTTTATATTTTATATTCTATCTTATTGTAATATAAGAAATATCCAATATTGCTATAGAATGATGCTTGAAATTACTTGAAACATATTTATTTCCAAAAGATAAATACGAAATCAATGTTGTACAAGATTTGGTTTGTTTTATTTCACCAAAAATTGACTTTTTTTCCCTTTGTATTTATTTTTCTCCTACATTCCCTCAGGGTTTGATAATAAAATGGTAGTGCCTAAAGGTGTTTTTTTTAAAAAAAATCAACTAGGTTTAATCCAAAATATCCAATTTTAGCAGCTATCAGAGTTCAGTATAACTCTTCAAATAACTGCCTTTGAACAGGATCTTATCTTTCAGTGGTTCCAATATAAACAAAATTTATTTTTGTTCATTATTTTTAGAGTGTTCAGACTATTATCTGATGGAAACAGGAATCTATACAAAACTGTACTTTTAAAAAAAAAACTTTTTTATCATAGACAAATGGCATCATTAAAGTAGCAACTAAACTTGAAATGGAGACATTTACTTTCCCTGCAGCAAAGAAGATGTACTTAACAAGCTGATTCTATGAATATTTATTTCGTGTAAGTCCCATTGATTTCATGGAAACTTATTTCAGTAGGATTCACTGCTTAGTAAGTACAGTTAAAATTACAGTCTAGATATAGAACATAATGTAAATAAAGAAGAAAGAGTTAGCTCATGCTAAATATATAGTCCAGCAAAATGAAGCAAACCAATAAACCAAGAACGCCTTAGCTTTAAAAATCTTTTTTTAATAAGAAATGGGAGAATTATACCAAGAAAAATAATAGAGATAAAAGAAAAAAATGGAAGAGGAAGAGGAGGAAAGGCTATTTTGCATAAGATTGACAGCTATATAAAAGTTTTATGCAAATAAAAAGAGGAGGAGAAGGAGAATACAATAGAGTAGTTTATCATTAGGAATTGATGAAATATTTAAAAAAAAAGATGATGATTGGGCGCAGTCTTAAATTTCCAAAATTAGCTTTCGGTCTTGCCTGTCATTTGGTTTCAATTCTGATTTCTCGTCTCTTCATAGTATAGTGGTCCTACCATTAGATAGCTAATTTTCTGCCTTCCAATACTCAAAGGAAAAAGTTGTAGCCCCCAATTTGGCAAAAATTATCCCAATCACTTCTTCCCACATACACACATTATTTGCTCAGTAGAGAAATTAAAGCTTTGCTTACCTTAACTTAACCTTAGCTTGAGGTTAGTAAGACCCTAGTGACATACCTCATAAAGCCAGATATGCTGAAGAAAGCAATTTTAGTTAGCTAATAACTAATCACCTGGAGGGGATAGGCGATTTAGTCATTAGGCTACATAGAACTGTACCTTAGTTATTTCACCCAAATGTTAATTTTGCTGCAAGTAAGTATCTAAAGCAAATGACAGCAAAATTATGACCCAAAAATAGCTTCAGAAGTCATTAGTTGAAGGCAACGCCATTAGCCAGCTTTCATAACCACATGCCATATGCTTGAAGCCCAAGCAGTTTGTATGGGGTTTAAGTGCAGTACATTAAACCAAGATTAAAAATCAGCCAACAAAGAGAAAATAGCCAAAAGCAGTGCACAATGTATTAAATCCTTCAAATTTTGACATTTCATCCTCCTTCATTTCAGATTCATGTATCTTTTTGACTGAGTAAGCATGTAGTAAATCTCAGATTACCTCTCATTAGTTAGAACTTTACTATTTACAATTGTACATATTAATTATGGCAGTGGAAAAATTCCAGATTTGAAGGGAAAAATGTAACTGGGAACAGACCTGATATATTTAAGAGTTTAATTGTAATAACAGAATTGAATAACAGAATAAGCACATTGAAAGGGACTTTAGAAGTCTTCTGGTCCAACCCTCTGCTCCAGCAGGAAACCTTGCCTTTTCAGACACATGGTTGTCCATTTTTTTGAAATAGAATAATAATAATAATAATAATAATAATAATAATAATAATAAGAAGAAGAAGAAGAAGAAGAAGAAGAAGAAGAAGAAGAAGAAGAAGAAGAAGAAGAAGAAGAAGAAGAAGAAGAAGAAGAAGAAGAAGAAGAAGAAGTTGGAAGGGACCTTGGAGGTCATCTAGTCCAACCCCCTGCTCAGGCAGGAAACCCTATAGTAATAATTGTATTACTATATTGTGTGTGTGTGTACACTATATTATTAGTATTGTATTAGATTTTACTATTATAATGTAATAGTAGTAGTAAAATCTAAATCAAACTAAACTTAAATAAAGTGAAAACAGAGAAGCAAAAAATACAAGAAAAAAGAAGAAAAAAGTAAGAATGTAATAAGAAAAACATATGAAGAAGTGACTTCCAACTTTAATCACAACAAATATAAACAAATAAACTCTTTACTCTCTTTAAAATTACAAACATTTATCTCTTCATCCCTTATCCCGTTTCTTGTTTATCCATAAACAAACCAATAAAACCTTGGGTTTTTTTTCAGTACTGTTCAGCAGAAAGTCCATAAAGAGTTGTCAAAAGTATAACAGGTTATCTTGTATATACTTTGATCAAGTAAACCAACTTCATATTCCTTCTTTGTTCTTCTAACAATATTCATCTTTAATTCATTCAACAATTGTAGGATTTAGTTTTTCTTCATTTCTTCTTTGTTCCATCACAGAGTTCTTCATGATTTCAACAAGCTTTTTTTAAAAATCCTATAGGAAAAAGTATCCAGGCCAATCTCTTGGTTTGTCATTTGTATTTTCCTCTTAAATTTTAAAACCTCAGGCAGTTTCTTTTGTAGTTATCAAACATCCTTTTCCAAATTGTTCTTTTAGCTATTTCTTATGGAAAATTCCAATGAAGATGGAACCATGTCCAACTCTAAGATTCAGTTTTGCAGAAACCTTTTAAATCTCAGATGATGATAAATGATAAAACCAAGGCTTTCAGAAGCCCCTTGTCACTTTGCTATAGTTCTGTTCTGGAGATCTCTTTGCAATCTTTCCAGCAAATTAGGAAAGTAGACTTTTTTCCCTTTGATAAATCTCCATAATCATAACACTCACCTACATAGGTCTTTGCATCATTATTTGTGTTTAGTCTCAAATTAAATAAAATAAAAATATGTTTCCCATGCATTTTGCAATTTCTTCTATAAAATGGGTGGTAGGATTACCTTAGCAGAGGTCATGCTAGCACCCACTGATGTGTGTGCATAGTTCTAGGTTAGAGCCATGTTTATTTTTCAGTCTGCAAGTTGAGACGTTTAGGCTGTAAATTGTGTTTAAAAATCCCTTGAAAAGTAGAATTGCATTTTATACCATGCAGTCAGAATAATAGCTAAAATAACAAGGCACCGCTTAGGCAAGGCCATTTCCATAGAAATAACAAGTACCAGCCAGAGTCAGACAGGCAGTTGATCAGTGGGGAATGCAAAAGTGTGGATCAAAAATTTTCCCTCAGCACTTCTATTTCAATTAGAGATCATTGCAGTCAATACAAAATCATGACCCCCACCCCACCCCACCCTCCCAAGTCCAGCAATCTTGGAATTTCTTTATTTTTCTTACCTGTAGTATGGTGGGGAAAACCCTGGGCAATTTTCCTCCTTAGAATACAGAACTAGAGGGGGAAAGTTAATCGAAGCAGAGAGGCCAAAGCCAGTAATACTTATGTCTGCAAGAGCGGAACAAATGGAAGAGACAAACTAGAGAAAAGTGAGATGGATGTATTTTAGAGCACATCATGTTGGAGACTGTATGGCATGCATTACACAGTTATGATAATTGATACAATTGCTAAAAAGAAAAGGCATTTTACTGGAGAAGAAGCAGCAGACAAAAAAAATCTAGCAGATGCTTTCTTGAGAATTGAATGCTAAAGGAAAAAATGTGTTTATACATTATCTTGTAACTCATATTCTTTTGGAAGCAGCAGCTTTTCTTCAGGCTTTTATAGTTCAAAATATCTAAATATTCATAAGCCAAAATGGAGAAAAATACTCTCAGTTCAGAGCAGCTTTTAGTTTAAAAGCATGACAAACTGAAATGGTATAGTAATATCTAATGAATGTGTTTCTTTCCCTTTAGAATGATCCTGGGCTACACTAGAGAAAAGCAAATTAAATGCAAAATTAATTGCAAGGAAGATTACATGTTTTAAGTAAACTTTGTTTTCCTTGTTTTACTTGCAACGACATAATGCTTAGTGTGGTTTGCAGCCAGTCAAACATATCTGGATCCTTTTTTCCCCATTTGGATAATATAACATATAAGATAATATATAAGAGCCTTGGTGGAGCAGTGGGCTAATGCCTCCTTAAGTAACACCAGCTACCTGCAATTAGTGCAGGTTTGCATCCCACCAGGCTCAAGGTTGACTCAGCTTCCATCCTTCTGAGGTAGGTAAAATGAGGACCCAGATTGTTGGGGGCAATTAAGCTGACTTTGTAATAATGCCACTTGGAGTGTGTGTGAAAGCCCTAATAAGCAGGCATATACATAGAATGAAGGCTACTGCTAAGCTTGTAAGCTGCCCTGAGTCTTCGGAGAAAGGCGGAATATAAATGGAATTAAAATAAAAATAAATTAAAAAATAACATCTTGATCATGCTAACTTGTATATTGAATTCACAATTCTTACTCAAGATGGACCAAGTAGATTATTTCAAATCCATGCCATTTTTATATATAATAATAAACCTTTATTGTCAAAGTACAATATGTGTACATTGAGATTAGCTGAGCCTCCCCCGTGCTCTTTCCCCACAACACACAGTGACAACAAACCCTCCATCCTACCACACCATGTTAACCAACTACACCACACACCGGCCTCCCAAGTCAATTCTACATAAGTTCACAGAGATTATATCCCATTTAAAAACCTAACAGCCCATGGATAAAAGCTATTTTTCAGCCTGTTGGTATGGCTGGCTATACTCCTATATCTCCTACCGGATGGTAGGAGAGTAAAGAGATACCGTCCAGGGTGTGAGTCATCCCTGAGAATCTTCCTCACTCTTCCAAGTCAATGAGCCCTGGCGATGTCATCCAGTGGTGTCAGGGGACAGCCCACAATGTCTTATGCTGTGCTCACTACCCTCTGTAATACTTTCCTGTCCGCGGCTGTCAGACCAGCATACCAAACCACAATACCATATGAGAGGACGGTCTCTATAGTAGACCGGTAAAAGAGGGTCATTAGCCATTGTTCTACCCTGTTCTTCCACAAAACCCTAAGAAAGTGAAGCCTCTGTTGGGCCTTTCTAGCCACCTGGGTTGTGTTAACTTTCCAGGTCAGATCTTCACAGAGGTAGACTCCCAGAAATTTAAAGGAGGAAACTCTCTCCACACAGTCCTCCCCGATGTAAAGTGGGGCAGGTTCCTCCTTTTTTCTCCGGAAGTCTAACACCATCTCTTTCACCCAATCATTTGTTTACCCTAAGATTCAGCCAAGATTAGTTCACTCCACTTTTGTATTAATTTCTGCAGTACATGTACAATATAAAAAACCACAATTTTCATACTTATACACATGGACACAAAAATGAAGATGAGACAGAGACAGAGATGGTAAAGAAGACAACAAAACTAAGCCAAAATATGTCTCTTAGCAAATGTTACTTTTTAAAGCCATGTAAAGAAATGTTACTTTTAAAACCATGCCAGGAAGCAGGAAAACTTATACCTGGCTTTCAATCCACACATTAGTCTATGAGTTATAGATTACAACAATTTGGACAGGAACTTAATGTGATGTAAAGAAAGTTGACTTTGTAACTGATGGCTGTAATAGCCAAACATTACTGTTTCCCTGTCTGTCTGAGTACCCATTCAAGACTTTGATTACTTGCCTTGCCTACGCTACTGTCATAACACTTTCCAGCTGGATGCTCTTCCTGATCCTGAATGATATGGGGTCTCATTTGTCCATGCAGAATGATGAAAAAAATGGGTTGAAATCAATACATGGTATGGAATTGACTAAGGCTGTCAGACAGTAGTGTTGAAGGCCCAGAAATAATAAACCTATTGTCCTGTACACTGTATATGAAATAATAAACCTTTTTCTAGAAATAAAGCTAAAAAACCCCAACACATATGTGAAAGGTGTCAGAAAACCTTTATATAGCTACAAAATAACTAGGATAAATGCTAGATCTGCTCTTTACAATCAGATCAAGATGTGAATATTTCCATCTTGAGATTATATATGATTTCCAACTGTCCTTTGATGTGATCAGTTTATAGCAGGATGAAGATGAGATCGTGGAATAAAGCCTCAGAGTTTTTTTTAGAATGGCCCACTCTTGACATCTAATGAACCCAGAAGATTTCCAGAAGTATTCAGGATTCTCTTGACAATTTTGGAACCAGTTTCTTCTGGAGGTGGCTCAAGTGCTAGATGAAATTTTGCTAGCAAGGTCTTTTTCCAACTACTGATCCAAAATTGTTTCTTGGTTTACTAAGGAGCTGAGGGAAATGAAGCTTCAGAAAAGAGCCATAATTTGATGATGACAGAAAATTAGAAGTGGAGATCAGTGGTAAGAGCTTACGTTCAAAAAGGAGCCTTGGTGGAGCAGTGGGCTAATGCCTCCTTAAGTAACACCAGCTGCCTGCAATTAGTGCAGGTTCGCATCCCACCAGGCTCAAGGTTGACTCAGCCTTCCATCCTTCCAAGGATAAAATGAGGTAAAATGAGGTAAAATGAGGTAAAATGAGGTAAAATGAGGACCCAGATTGTTGGGGGCAATTAAGCTGACTTTGTAATAATGCCGCTTGGGGGTGTGTGTGAAAGCCCTAATAAGCAGGCATATACATAGAATGAAGGCTACTGCTAAGCTTGTAAGCCGCCCTGAGTCTTCGGAGAAGGGCGGGATATAAATGGAATTAAAATAAAATAAAATAATAAATAAAAATGCACAATTATAAGAGCAGTGATAATTGTCAAATAATTGATCTTTGTTAGTAAAACACTGGCAATCCAATAATATCTGGGTTTTTAAAATTGTATTTACTATTTTTTTATATAATAAAGAAAAAATTGAAACAAAAAAAGAAAAGTGAAACAAAAGATAAACAAAGTTCAGAACCTTATAGATGACTTCCAACTTTTTTTCAACAGATAAATACATTGTTATTATTCCTCCTCCCTCTTAAATATTTTGCAAGTCCCTTCATCTTTTCATTAAGTCCTCATCTGTATTAGTATTCAGATTCACAAATCCTTAATTCCATTTAAGTCCATATAAGACTTCTAGTCTTCAAAAAAAACCCCACCACATTTTGTTGTTTATCCTCTGACCAAATAGGCCAGTTTTGCTATTTCTGCAAATTTTGACACGTTTACAATCCATTCTTTCAATGAGGAAATTTCATTATTCTTCTGATCCTTATTAGTTACTTTGAACATAGTTATGTTTCCACTCCCCGAAGAGGGCAAGGATGATGGGCCTTTGTGTTCATGGGCTTTTGGACCTTTGTGGACTCTTCGTCCTACTTAAATCTCAATTATTATTTAGTTGAATTGCTATAATGTTCTGTATTGTAAAACTACTTTTTGTAGTTTTTAATGTGGTAGCCAGAATAGTGGTGGGACAACTTCACCTCACACCAATTTTAAGATCCCTGCTTTAATTGTTGGAATTGGGTATGTCTAGTTTAATGAAGAGAAGGATGAGGGGTGACATGATAGGAGTGTTCCAATATCTCGGGGATTGCCACAAAGAAGAGCGAGTCAAGCTATTCTCCAAAGCATCTGAAAGCAGGACAAGAAGCAACTGATGGGAACTCATCAAGGAGAGAAGCAATCTACAATTAAGGAGAAATTTCCTAATAGTTAGAACAATTAATTAGTGGAACAACCTGCCTCCAGAAGTTGTGAATGCTCCAACACTGGAAGTTTTTAAGAAGAATCTGAACAACATTGGTCTAAAATGGTATGCGGCCCAATCTAAGCCGGGATGATCTATGCACGGTCACTCACGCGCTCGTGACCTCTCGACTAGACTACTGCAACGCTCTCTACATGGGGCTGCCCTTGAGGACCACCCGGAAGCTCCAACTGGCACAGAATGCAGCCGCGAGAGTTGTGTTGAGAGTTTCCTGATACTCCCATGTCACACCTCTGCTCCGTGAGCTGCATTGGTTGCCAGTTGTCTTCCAGGTGAGATTCAAGGTACTAGTAATGGTGTTTAAAGCCCTACATGGCAGGGGTCCAGAGTACCTTAGGGAACACCTGCTGCCGGCGTCAACTTCCCTCCGCCCTGTGCGTTCCCACAGAGAGGGACTCCTCAGGGTGCCACCGGTCAGAGAATGTAGATTGGTGGCCCCCAGGGGGAGATCTTTCTCTGTGGGCGCCCCGGAGCTATGGAACCAGTTACCGGTTGAGCTCCAGACGGCGCCCGATCTTCGCTCCTTTCGCCGCAATCTGAAAACATACCTGTTCGAACAAGCCGGCCTGGCCTGAGGGGGGATTAGTGGGGTTTTACTATCATTTTATTGGGGTTTTTATTAATGTACCAACTGTTTTTATGGGCATGTATTTAATTACCTTTTAATTTTTGTAACTCTGTGTTTTATTCTTGCCCTGTACACCGCCCTGAGTCCTTCGGGAGAAGGGCGGTATAGAAATATTAATAAATTAAATTAAATTAAATAGGGTTTCCTGCCTGAGCAGGGGGTTGGACTAGAATACCTCCTAGATCCCTCCCAACTCTGTTATTCTGTTATTCTGTTAATTATTATTAATATTGAGAGTTGAGTTCAAAAGGGCCAGTACCCTATAAGACACAGCACCAGGCTATATCCCTGCATTTAATGTCTGAGCTGTGCTTTGAATATGAGTCTTCTGAACTTTAATCAAATACTTTTATCTCTTATGCCTCTTTGTATGATTTTTATTTTGATATATAACAAGTATGTTCTCTCATCTTTAATTGCTCTTTAATTGAAAGGTCATTCTCTATATTCATTTTATGGTACTAGGATTTGAGTATTTTTATATGTGCTTTCGTATTATTGAAATATTGGAAGCAGATATCACCTTGATATTATATAAAGTATGAGGGAGATGACTCAAAAATATATTGAGCAATAATAAATTACTGAGAATGATAATGATTTTTGTATAGATGAAAACATAATTGACTAACCTTTAATAGTATCAGTAGAAATAAATCCAGTCAGATGTGTTGCTTTTCTTTGATTTAGAGATAAGAGGCAAAACCAATCATTATTGGTTAATAGTGTATTACTTCCTTTTTTTCCTCCTCTGCAGTCTTATGCCCCTCAAATTCTGCTCTATGGGTTTCCAAATCTCTAGAGACTTGATAGAAAACTTGATGGAAACTGCTTTATTGCTAAATTACTTTTACAAGCTTCTACCCAAGAGCTGAGATTTCCTCTACTTATGGGAGTCCAGTTCTCTAATTTCTTGCCTTGATAGAAGAATCATAAAACTGAATCCAAAGGTATCATGAAAAATAAGTTGGAATTCTACGTCCCAAAGTATCTTTGCAAACTCTTCTGTAATATGGTAAGAAACTGTATCTGAATAGCCTAAGACACTGCACACACGTCTGCTGAATCATTGCTTCTACTGTAGAAACACTTTTTCTATTTTTATAAAATATTATTTTTGTCTGTTTATAGAATCAAAGATTAGAAAGAATTATTTAGATGAAGTTCAAGCTCCTGCTACGTAAGAAATACAAATTGAAACATCCCCACAAATGGCTATCCAGTTTTTTACAGCATTATTTGTAGTTAATAGTGTATATAAACTTTTATAAATTAGAATTTCAGTAATAATTTGATAATATTTAATACATAGATAATATTTAATACATAATATTTAATACTTACAACAAACAATCCAACAGTCATTGGATTGTTCATTGTATTATGCTACACAAATCTGTATTCTGGAAAATAAAGCTAAGAATTACCTCACCACAGAGATGTCTTTTGGGAAAGAAACATTTAACAATGTGTCCCTCTTTTCACCTAGACTATTCGTTTAACAAAGGGACAACAATAGATAAAGCCAGATCTAATTTCTGTATCTCTCTTAACATGCTGCATATAACAAGCAAACATTTTCAAACTGATGAGTTTTTATTTCTTTTTGTTCTGCCTAATAAAAAAAATCTATGAACTTTTTAAAGATATAAATGTAAGACCATCATACTAATTGGAATCTATTATAAGCTTACAGTGCATCCACAATTCTAAATCAATGCTATCAAGAAAACTATTATTTTTGCCTATCTCTTCAGAACACTTCCAACATTTGGGAGATACTGTTGTGTACATTTTTGCTAAGCGGGCTGGGGGGAGATGCCATCGGTAAAACATTTTAAATAAATTTTCTTTATACGATGAGGCCAGTGTTATCCTTTTATTCCTATCCCAAATTGTTTGCCAAGTATCTAGGTCGATGTTATGTCCTAAATTGTTAGCCCAGATCAACATGGGGTCTTTCACTTGCTCTTCAAACAGCTTATATCCCAAAAGTAATTTATAAAAATTCCTTATTTGTTTAGAGTCCGGTCCCAATAATATTTTGTCCAATGCTGTTTCAGAGGTATATATCCCCCATTCATTTTTATCCTTCCTAAATCTCGATTGGATTTGTAAGTAGGCCCACCAATCGAGTTTTATACCTTGTAATTCTAGTTCATTCCTAAGTTTCAATTCCCCCTCCTCATTCAGAATATCCTTGTATGAGATTATGTTACCCAAATCAAACAGATTTGGGTAAACTATCGCTTCAAGGGTGGATAGCCAGACCGGTATTTTGGTGTAATTGTGAGATCTAATTTTTTTCCAAGTATTGAGTAGCGCTTGCCTGATCCGGTGTCTTTGAAAATGCGAGAAAAGACCTTGTTTCTCCGTCCATAGGAAAGCATGCCAGCCATATTGCAAATCGTGACCCTCTAAAGTTAATAGTCTTCTATTTCTCAAGATTACCCATTCTCTAATCCAGCTCAGGGCCGCGGCGTGGTAATATAATTCCCAGTCTGGCAATCCAAAACCCCCATTTTCCTTCGTGTCTTGTAAATATTTCAATTTAATTCTTGGTTTTTTCCCCTGCCAAATAAAATTTAGTGATAATTTATCCAAATTTCGAAAAAATTTAGAGTCGAGTTGAATTGGGATATTCTGAAACAGAAACAGGATTTTAGGCAGAATATTCATCTTAATGACAGCGATTCTTCCCAATAATGAGAGTTTTAGGTTTCCCCATCTTTCCAGGTCACCTTTTATTTGATTCACTACACTATCATAATTATCCTTTTTGAGTGAAGTGCATCTAGCCGTAATGTTAATCCCTAAATATTTTATTTTCTTGACTATTTCTATATCCGTGATTTCGGCCAGATTACCTTTTTGTTTATTGGTCATATTTTTAACAATCATCTTGGTCTTATTTCTATTTATTCGCAGTCCGGCAACCTCACCATATTTAGATAATTCTTCCAATAGCTTTGGTCCCGTCTGACATGGATCCTCCATAATAAAAACTAGATCGTCCGCGAAAGCTTGCAATTTAGAGGTTTCCTTTTTAATGGTTAATCCTTTTATCTTTGGGTCGTTTCTTATAGTTCTCGTTAATACTTCAAGAGTCAATATAAACAGCAACGGTGATAAGGGGCAGCCTTGCCGTGTTCCCTTTTGAATTTGAAACTTGCTAGATGCTTCCCCATTAATAATTATTTTTGCTTCCTGATTGTCATAAATTGCCCTAATTATATTTATAAATTTTTCACCCATATTCATAAAGCTAAGCTGTTGGCACAAAAAAGACCATTTAACATTGTCAAATGCCTTTTGGGCGTCTAAGAAAAGTAATGCCATCTGTTGTTCGCTATGTAATTCATAGTACTCCAATGTATCTAATATTATTCTAATGTTGTGCTTAGTGTGTCTCTTAGCGAGAAAACCATTTTGATCTGCGTGTATGAAATCATTCAGAAATCGTTTCAATCGTTCCGCTATAATTGATGTAAATATCTTGTAGTCCGAGTTAAGAAGTGATATGGGTCTGTAATTTTGGATTAATGTATGGTCTGTGTTATCTTTCGGAATAAGGGTTATGTTTGCCTCTAGCCAAGATTTAGGCGTCCTTGCGCCTTCTAATACTGCGTTAAATACCTCCACTAGGGGTTGAGCTAGGATATTTTGTAATTCTTTATAAATCTCTGATGGAAGACCGTCGGGTCCCGATGCTTTATTATTCTTTTGTGCATTAATAGCTTTTATCACCTCAGATAGTCGAATTTCCTCGTTTAACATATTTCTGGTATCTTCTGTGACCTTAGGTAGTTTGGCTCTTTGAAAATATTCCTCCATTTTCTCCACACTTGCCTGGCTATCTTCTTTATATAAACGTTCATAAAATTCCTGGGCTATAATTTTTTTTTTTCCTCCTGGTGGAATATTCTCCCTTCCTCATCTCGTAGTTCGTGAATCCAGTTTTTCCCCTTTTGTTTTCCCAATTTGTATGCGAGCCACCGGCCCGGTTTATTTGCATTTTCAAAAAAATTTTGTTTCGTGTTTCTCAATTGTTGTGCCAATTTCTCTTTGTCTAGAATGTTAAGTTTGTGTTTAATCAGATCCATAGATTGCTTGATATTCTCTTTTTGTGGATCTTGTTGGAGTGTAACTTCTAAGCTCTTATATTCCTCTTCTAATCTTTCCCGTTGTTGTCTTTTCCCCTTATTTTTATATACCATATATGCCCTCGCTACCCCTCTCATCACAGCCTTAGCTGTATCCCAATTGTTTTGTACTGAGGTGTCTATAGCTTTATTTTCCTTAAAGAAAAAACTTAGTTCTCTCTCCATCTTAGATTTGAATTCGTCTTCTTTTAAAATTGCTCTTTGAAGCGTCCATCTGGATATTTTTTTGGAACCTTTCCAGATAAGTTTAATAGGATTGTGATCTGCCCAAGTACCTGTCGCTATATGTACCTCATCTATTTCTGAACTAATTTCTTTCGTCATCCACACCATGTCTATTCTAGACCATGAGTTATGTCGGTTGGAGTAATATGTATATTGTCTAGCCTTACGATTTCTTTCCCTCCAGACATCTTGGATATTTAGTTCCTCAGCCAAGTTAAGAAAAGATCTCGGTAGAGTTCTTCTCTTCTTTTTCCTAAGCGTCTTTCCCATATAATCCAAATTTATATCTAGGATAGCATTAAAATCTCCTATTAAACAAATCTCCTCATAATCAATGCTACATATCTTATTGTGAAGTGTTTTGAAAAATTGTTCTTGGTTATGGTTTGGGGCATATATCTCTACCATCATGACCTTCCTGTGATTTATTATAACCTCGACTATCAGTATTCTACCCTCTTTATCGTTATAAATTAGTTTTGCAGTCAATTTTGGGTTTACATATAGTGCCACTCCTCTCTTTTTCTTGTGTCGGTCTAAGGAAACGAATAGGTTCCCTATTCTTGGTTGTACTAACAAATATTTTTGTTGTTCCTTTATATGGACTTCTTGTATTGCCACGATATCCAATTGTTGGTGAATAAGCCTATTAAAAAATTTCCGCCTTTTCACTGGCGAATTCAATCCATTAATATTCACAGACATAATACTACACTCACCTCCCTTCATCTTACTTATTTCTGGTTTTTGTGGATCTCGTGATTCGGGGCTCTCTCTCTTCCTTGTCTCTAGTTCCATGTTTCTCTGTTAACTCACCGGATTTGTTCCTTCTATCCTCTGTAGCTAAGATCTTCCCATCCATTGCCACACGTATTGTATCTCTTTCTCTTACCTCCCTTCCATCTTGATCTTCTAAATCTACTTCCTCTTGGCTATGGAAGTGGCGTTTGTAAAAATCTTCTGCCTTCTCTATCGTGTCCAGTCTATGCCTTCTATCCTGCCACGTAACAAGAATACCCTCTGGAGTTAGCCATCTAAAGTTTACATTTTCTCTTATTAGTTTGGATGTTAAGAATTGATAGCCGCGTCTCAGATCCCTCATCCTTTTAGGTATCTGTTTAAGGATGGTGATTGGTTGGCCCCGAAATTCTAATGGTTCCTCTCTAGATCTATGCAGAAGCTCATCCCGAATTGATTTTTTAACTAACCTTACATGTACTTCTTTTGGGAGGTTGTGCCTTCTCGCATAATTAGTTTGGACCCTGTATGTTTCATCAATTTCCGCCAGCATTTCCTCCTTCCCTACACCGAGTGCCTTTGCCATCAGTTCTGCCATCATGACCAACAGATCTTCCCCTCTTTTTTCTTGAACGTTCTGGAAGCGTAGATAATGAGCAGCCTTTTCTGCTTCCAGAAAAATGACTGTTGTTTCTAATTCCTTATTAGCCTGAAGGAGTGTTTCATTTAAATCATCTACTCTCTTTTCCTCTTTTTCCATTCTAGCTTCCATATCTTGAAGTCTTTGTTCATTTTTGACTAATTGCTGTTGAATCCCTTCAAATTTATCATCTATCGCTTGGATTTTCCCCTTTAATTCACCAGTGTCGTTTCTTATTTGGCCTATTTCTCTCTTCATCTCCTCGTGGTTTTTGGCCATTGCCTCGTGTAGGTTTTGCAAAAGGGCATGTAAATCTTTAAAGGAATTCGAGTTAGATCTTTCCCTTTGCAGCATATCCTCTATAGATTTCTGATTGGAGGGACTTGAGGCCATCCCCTGTCCCTGTGCTGCTGCCTTTTTGCCAGCGCTAGGCTTAGTTGCTCCCGAGATACTTGTCATGTTTCCCCAATTTTAACAGCGTTTTATCAATGTATAATACCCTGAGTCTTATATAAACCTTTTAACTCTATGACAAAAGATATATAAAACAGTTACCACCAGATACTTATTACCAACTAAGCAATTTATATAATAAAATTCTATAGTATGAATATAATCAAAGTCACGTTCTTCTTCTTTCCCCCCCCCCCGTTTCCGGCGCAGAAATTGGCACCTTTTCCGTCTTCCTCTGCTGTCAAAGACCAGTAGGTGTCCCACTAAACAAACCTCCAGTTACTAAATTGCTATATCAAATGGCCGCCCGTGACAAGTAGAGTAGAATTTCAAAAGTTTCAAAAGTTCACAAATTCAAAATTTACCAGGATAGACCAGACTAGACCAAGCTGATCGCTTTCCACGCCCGACAATCCAGAGTTCAGTCTCTAAGGCTCCAAAGCTCAGACTTTGACTTGTTGTAGCTTTTCTCCAGCTAGAATACAGTCATATAGTCTTCGGCTTTCTTTCCCTTGCTGTTTTTGCCAAACGCCTCCCTCAAGACTTCTATCGCCGCTTATTCCCTCTCCGTGAGGCTCCCACTTCGAACCAGTACCTCTTTCACAAGCGCTTCCTATTTAATATTCGGATACACTCTCCGTCAGCTCCGCTCTACCGTTGTCCCGCTGCTTACGTGCTAGCTCCGTCCCTCTGTCAGATCTTCATGTCGGCCATTACTGGCCTCCTTCTCCCCGGTTCGCTCGCATCAGACTTTCTCCGGATCTTCAACACGAACTGCCGCTCATGAAGGTTCTCCGGGCTGCCTGCAACTTCGGATGTCCCTACAGGACCTCCTGAAGCTCCGAAAAGCCCCCGCGAACACTGGGTGAGAGGTTGTGCGAGGAGAGAGCTCCGTTCACACAGCCGCCCGCTCTGACAGTTGGCTCCGCCCCTCCCGTGGTGGTCTTGCAGTAAAACACAAAAATTTTGGAGAATGATTTGGATTTGGCTGAAAGAAATATTGAAACAAGATCTGGAGTTTAGTCCAGAACTCTTCTTGTTGGGAACCACGAAAGAGAAATATCCTAAAGATGTGCTATACTTAACGATCCATATTATCACAGCAGCTAGAATATCATTTGCGCAAAAATGGAAAAAGAATGAGATCCCAGGACAAAAAGAGGTTATTAGGAAAATTTGGGATTGCGCTGAAATGGACAGATTAACTTTGGAATTAAAGAATAAAGATCAATCAGACTATTATAGAATTTGGAACAAATTGTATCTTTGGATGGATAAAAAGAAAGGTCTCTATTAGGTTTTACAGACTAGCTCACTGTTTTAAATATTGTGGTATTTCACCGATTTGTAATCTAAGTGTATTTAAGTGTATTTTTGATGTACATATATACATGTATATATATATATATTTAAACATTGTAGACAAAAAGGTTTGTCAGCTCGCTGGTACTGTGTCCAATGTTTTTAAATAATAAATTTAATAAAAAAAATTAAAAAAAAAAAAAAAGAAAACTATTATTTTTGATTAGCTTCTGGAAAGTGTAGCTGGACCTTAATTGGGAACTAGAGCTGCTATTTGGTACAATCAATCCATTATACCATTTTCATACACTTAAAAAAGTAATTCACTTCTCTGAAATGATTCTCTCTTCAATGAAGATATTCTGTATTCAGAAAGACACAGAATCTTAAATCGACTTCAAGACAATAAAATGAGCAGGTAGGATTATGGAGAAGCTGTTCTTGATCACAAATCTAGGTTCACCAAGTTATGGTTATTAACCATGCTGTGTTGAAGAACCTTAAGATTAACACTATAATATATATATAATAAGTGAAGGTCAGGGGCAGTCCTAAGCTCTACAGGCAGCTGGTTCCAAAGGGCTGGAGCACCCACTGGGTATTGTCCGCTGGCAATCTTTTACCAGCGGTACCTTGATGCCGGCAGCAGGTGTTCCCTTAGATATCCCAGACTCAAGCCATTTAGGGCTTTATAGGTCATCACCAGCACCTTGAATCTATCTATCTATCTATCTATCTATCTATCTATCTATCTATCTATCTATCTATCCAGAATATATATATATACAGAATACATATTTATACAGAATATATATATATAGTATATATATATATGTGTGTGTGTGTGTGTGTGTTGTATATATGTATTGTATATATATATATATATATATATATATATATATATATATATATATATATATATATGTATGTATATGTATTGCTTTCAAGTTTGTATTGACTCATAATGACTGCCTGAACAAGTCCCTGAAGTTTTCTTTGTAAGATTTCAGAAGTGGTTTACCATTGTTTTCTTCATAGAGTTAAGAATGCGACTGGCCCACAGTCAACAGTCAACCAGATGGCTTTGTGCTTAAGGTGGGACTAGAACTCAGAGTCTCCCAATTTCTAGCCTAGTGCCTTAACCACTATACCAAACAGGTTCTCTCATACAAATATTAGAGCAGAGCACAATGTATGCCACATAAGTGGCATGTGTGTTTGTAAAACCATAAAAAATACTTGATAGTTGCTAATTTGAAAACTTCATATTTTATGATAGCCTTGCTAACTAGTATCAAGTACCAGTGGCTTAAAATTGCTCAGATTGAAATAAGTATCTTAAGAGATCTGTGCCTTAATGGGTTTCTCATTAACATAATATCAGTACATTAGTAGCTAGCTTTGAGCATGAATATTCTGACCCTGCCCGGCCTGGTGCTCACTATAAAGATAGGAAT
Organism: Vipera ursinii; assembly: GCF_947247035.1. NCBI lineage: Eukaryota > Metazoa > Chordata > Lepidosauria > Squamata > Viperidae > Vipera > Vipera ursinii. Next base: position 250,658,665 of record NC_139512.1, read on the forward strand.
TCAAGTCTTATAAGCTCTAATAGCACCACCCATGCTATGTTCTTGAAGCTTGCAGAAGTTAAATCCAACAGATCTGGAAAGTACCAAGATCAATGAATACATTCACAGACCAGATTAAAAGGGCAATTGTTGATTTGCAAGGAAACGGATCCTTGCCTCTACATTTAAATTTACTATTTAAATGTTTTCCCAAAGGCACATTGGGAAACAGAATATAGAACATAGAATAATAGGGTTGAAAGTGACCTTGGAGGTCTTCTAATTCAACCCCTGCTCAGGCAGAAGACCCTATACCATTCTGGACAAATAGCTCTCTGATCTCTTCTTGAAATCTCTAGTATTGGAATACCTATAACTTCCAGAGGTAAGCTGTTCCACTGATTAATTGTTCTCCTTAGTTCTAGGTTGGATCTCCTTTTAATGTCTATGGAGATTCTCACTTATCTAGGTCCCAAAGGTGCTTTTTTTCAAGAGACAACTGAACTTTCTTGTTTTCCTTTGAAGACATTTCACTTCTCAACCAAGAAGCATCTTCAGCTCTGACTGATGGTGAGGAATGGAAGGATTAATATTTCTTGCAGACAGCTGGTCCTTTGCATTATTTTAGAGAGTCTTTGAGTCCACTTGGAGGTTTATCTGTCTCCTCAAGGTTACCTGAGTACTGCAAATGTGTGTGAAGCCTTCTTGGAACTGCTGAAAGGACTGTGTTGTAGACTGGAGATAGATGATGTCGTATCCCTCCCCCTCTGTTGAGAGATGGCTGTTCAGTTTTGACATAGATGGCCTCTTTGATCCCTCTTTCAAACTAGTGGTCCTCTGTCCAAAATGTGGACTTTGCTGTCTTCAAAAGAGTGACCTTTGTCTTTTAAATGCAGATGGACTGCTGAATCTTGTCTTAAAGGGTTTGTTCTCCTAGGCTGTGCCATGTATTTATGAAGTGGTTGTATTGTTTCCCCAATGTACAGATCTGCACATGGCTCACTGCATTTTACTGCATATATCACATTTCTGAGCTTATGTCTGGATGTTTTATCCTTGGGGTGGAAAAGCTTCTGCCTTAGTGCACTCTAGGTTTTAAAGTGTGTATGTATGTTATGCTGGCTGAAGATCCTCCTGAGCTGTATGAAATGAGAACACTGCTTTGTTTATTGTTGTCTTCTGTTATGGAGGAGTTCCTGCTGGGTCTTTTTCAGGATTTGATGAGGCCCAGTTGGGATAGCCACATGAACAGATAAACAAGGACCTGTAAAAAATAAAAGGCTTTACAGTATGACACATTCTATAGAAATAATTTGACTTTCCTTGCAAGTGGTTTGTAAATACGGCACATAGTCAGGCTACCATAAATGGACTACAAACATCTGGAAAACCATAAAAGGGCAGCAAAGAGCCAATGAATACTCTGCCTATTTGCTGCCATCTTTTAATCATACCATCAGGTGCTGTTTTTTTTCTTATCTAGCTCAGATAGACTGTTACATTGTTCTTACTGTAAGTAAAAACAAAATAAGGTATCTGGAGCATATAAATTGTACTGGTTATTTGAAAATGGAGACCTGTGATCCTTTTTAAAGCCATCCTTTTCTTTTTCTCCTAAGCACTAAGCTTAATTTTACTAAATTAACATTTATTTAAGTAACTCAGAATGCTATAATTAGTATTTCAATGTTGCAGAAGTAGAAAGATAGACTGATGTTGCTCCTGTCTTTTAACGGCCTAAAGTGAAGCAGTTGTTGCTTAGTCACATCTGCTTCTCTAGATAAACAGATGGAATTTAAAAGCCCCCCAGTAGCACTCAAATAGCATCAGTCTCATTGTCCTTGCCAACATCCATCGTTCAAGCAAAGAGATTTAATAGGATGCTCTGGAGATGTGTTGCTGATATCTACATGGCTACTATCTGTACATCCACTCATTGGCATGAGTGGTTATGACATTTTTTCATAATACGTGGAAGCCACATATATGAGATTATCAGTCTTCAGCAAAGAACTCCAGTCTACTTTTGTAGAAATGTCAAAATCTGAAATTCACTGTTTGGTCTCTTTCTTGCTTTCATTTTGATATGAGCCTTGATTCATTCAGTTATGTGGAATTGCAGAAGTGGAAGCCTGTATGCTTATATATGCATTTAAATGTGCAATTTACTCTTTTACTCTTTAATGACAACACAAACACTGATAAATCCACTACATTATCACTAGTCTACTGGGAATAATGAACAATAGCGTTTCAAAGGCAGATAGAGTTGTAGTTCTGACATTGTAATCCAACAGCTTTCTGCTCACACAGTTCATGCCATTTGAGAGATTCCTGATGCCACCACCTTTTAGAATATTCTTATGACCCCTGGAGAAGGAGGAGAAGTCTGCATTTGCCCCAGAGTAGACCATTATGCCAGCTAGGAATAATGGAAGTTACAGTCTACGAATGATTGACGTCCCCCACACCCAAATTCATTCTAGCTTGAACATAGAATTTATCCCCACCCACCTTTTACTCTCCAATCCCCCCAAAATGTTAAATGTGATTCTTGACCATAAAAAGGTTGCTCACTTCCATTATACTGTAGTCCAATGCATCTGAAAAGTGGCAACTTAAAAAAAAGACCTGGTTTCAGAGTTTTCAGTCTAGATAGGTTGAGAAAATTAGTCTGTAAGAATGTTTCGATAAATCAACTGTTTTATACTTGCTGTATGAATCTGGAACCTATCTGCAACATCTACACTTAGTTACAGAATGTTGTGGTGCAATTTAAGGACTTAAAATAGTAGTTTTGTCCAGATGGGTATTGTAGGTGACAGTATAAACAAACATGTTAGAATCTACTCCTTTTTTAGGATGTGAAAGTTTTTCTGAAAATGAAGAGCATTGCTGCCTCACCAAGTAGCTTTGTGTGCAACAGTCAGGCATGAATACATTATCAAACCAGGATGTGGAGGATTCAATATAGACAGTATGGAACTAACACAGGGATGGGTTTTATGCAGGAGTAAAGGTAGATATTTTTAATTTTCAATATGGAAACATTACCGATCTTAATACAGCTTAAACCTAGCTAATTTTAAGCAAGTGAAAAACTTAAAATATATGAGTGAATTTACAAAAAAATGATTTGATAGTCTTAGACCTGACTAATGACTCCTAGTGGGTTCGTGACTAAGATGGATAGAAAAAATTCTTCCATCATTAATCTGTTGATCTTTACTACTAAAAGGAACAACCACTGTGATTTTCACTTAGATAGCCAAGAAGTTTGGATATTGATAGGAACTTTACAGTGCATGTTGATTTTCCATGTAAATCATGCTTTATTGTATTTCAGGCTGCATAAAATGATCTAGGGACTTTACTTACTCTTATCTCTTATAATAGCAAAGCTTCACTCTTCACTCTGTTTTTCTAATATAAATTTAAATGACTTGTATGCTTGTTTGGTTGTTGGGAGGTTTTTTGCTTGTTTTTTTTTTTGTTTTTGTCCCCTAGAGGCATTTTTTAAATTGATACTTGATTTATTTCTGCTTTCTATGGCTCAGGCAAACTGCTCCAGAGAAAGAGAAACCTAATTAGATAGTCACTTTGACTTTCTGGCCCCATAAGAAAGAACATTAGCTTCATACTTATCCATCTGGTTGTCAATTTGGATTGGGGAATTTCTGCTTATGATTTTTTAGATATATAGGCAAACTTCCACTTATACCATTAAAATCCCTGACATTCTACAATATGCTAATTATGGATCTTAAATACTAAGACATGCTACAGTTGGTTTTGGGGGGGGGAAAGTATCCCAATATTGTTTTTGATAGAAGGGAAGGGAAAGAAGGAAAGGAAAGGAAAGGAAAGGAAAGGAAAGGAAAGGAAAGGAAAGGAAAGGAAAGGAAAGGAAAGGAAAGGAAAGGAAAGGAAAGGAAAGGAAAGGAAAGGAAAGGAAAGGAAAGGAAAGGAAAGGAAAGGAAAGGAAACACCATTATGCTTCAAAATAGTGTACCGTTCAAGTAAGATTGGGCTGACCAATTGTGTTGCCTAGCAACTGCATACTGTCAGTGAGAATTCATCTTCACTGGGATCTGAATGGCTTGGGCAGTGCTAGTTAGAAGTTATCATTTGCATGAGAAAGCTACCAACATCTGTTCTAATTAGAAATACATCTTTACTCACACTGGCCAGCAAATTCTCCAGTGCCAACCATCTGCCTGGTCATCCCTTTGCTGATTCAAAATGTTGCCTGTGGTAACTAAGCACCATTTGAATAAAATGTTAATTCTTTTTCTACACTCTTTGTGTATAGTTATGGCCATCTAATCAAGATGGATCAGAAGTTTTTGAACTCGATTCAACACATACCTCTCAAAAAAACCCCAAAGAACTGGCACTTATGTGAAAATGTCTTAGACACAAATACATAACCAGTCAAGGACCAGTAAGTGCCCTGGACTGATCCTCTTTTAGAAACACTTAGCAAAGTATAAATCACCAGATGATTTCTGATTTTTATGAGTGCAACTTAGCATCCTCATTGAAACTGACTACTACAATCTAAACATCCAATTGTTAGTTGAAGCATATGATACAGTGTGAAAATGTCTCAGAAAGAAAGGGGGGGTCAATGAATAGATTCCTTTTTTTTACTTCCATGTCTTACTTCCCCAGGAAAAGGTCAACAACAAAGGTCAAGGAATTGTTTATGTTTCCTTGTATTGGCATAAGCCACTTGTTAAAATCCCAAACAGACTTAAATGTTTTATGCCATAGCCTTGTTTCTCTCCCCTTCATGGATTACTGCCTTGTCATGGCGAAGGGGCTTGCGTAATTCAATGAATCTATGAGCTATGCCGTGCAGGGCCACCCAAGACGGACAGGTCATAGCTGAGAGTTCTGACAAAACGTGATCCACTGGAGAAGGAAATGGCAAACCACTCCAGTATCTTTGCCATGAAAACCCTATGGACAGTACCAAAAGGCAAAATGATATGACGCTGGAAGATGAGCCCCTCAGGTCAGAAGGCATCCAATATGCTACTGGGGAAGAGCAGAGGGCTAGTACTAGTAGCGCCAGAAAGAATGAAGCGACTGGGCCAAATCTGAAAGGACGCTCAGCTGTGGATGTGTCTGGTGGTGAAAGGAAAGTCCGATGCTGTAAAGATTTTTTCTCCATAGGAACCTGGAATGTAAGATCCATGAATCAAGGAAAGCTGGACGTGGTCAAACAAGAGATGACAAGACTGAACATCGACATCTTAGGTATCAGCGAACTAAAATGGACAGGAATGGGTGAATTTAATTCAGATGACCATCAGGTATACTACTGTGGGCAAGAATCCCTCAGAAGAAATGGAGTAGTCTTCATAGTGAATAAAAGAGTAGGAAAAGAAATATAGGGATACAATCCTCAAAATGACAGAATGATCTCAGTTCGAATCCAAGGCAAACCATTCAATATCACAGTAGTCCAAGTCTACGCCCCAACAACCAGTGCTGAAGAGGATGAAATTGACTGGTTCTATGAAGCCCTACAGCAGACATGTCAAACACAAGGGCCGGGGACCGGATCAGGCCCGCGAAGTGGTTTCATGTGGCCCGTGAAGCCATGCTGGAAGCAGTGAGGGAACGGCCCCCACTGCCTTGGCCTTGGCCCAGAGACCCTCCTCCTGCCAGAGACCCTCAGATCTGTCCCACTCCTGCCCGGGCCCCCATAGGCACCCTTGATGCGAACGATGTAGAGCTGGCCACACCCACCCAGCAGGCCATATGCACTCTAGCCACACCCACCCAGCAGGCCATGCCCACCCTAGCCATGCCCCCTGAGAGCAACCGCAATGCTGATGCAGCCCTCAGTGAAATTGAGTTTGACACCCCTGCCCTACAGCACCTTATAGAACTAACACCAAAAAATGATGTCCTCATCACCATGGGGGATTGGAATGCTAAAGTAGGAAGCCAAAAGATAACTGGAATAACAGGCATGTTTGGCCTTGGAGTGCAAAATGAAGCAGGGCACAGGCTGATAGAATTTTGTCAAGAGAATACAATGGTCATAGCAAACACTCTTTTCCAAAAACCCAAGAGACGGCTCTACACATGGACATCACCAGACGGTCAACACAGAAATCAGATTGACTATGTGCTCTGCAGCCAAAGATGGAGAAGCTCTATACAGTCAGTAAAAACAAGACCAGGAGCTGACTGTGGCTCAGACCATGAGCTTCTCATTGCAAAGTTTAGGCTTAAACTGAAGAAAGTAGGGAAAAGCACTAAGCCACTCAGGTATGAATTAAATCATATCTCTGTTGGATATACAGTAGAGGTGACAAATAGATTTGAGGAATTAGATCTGATAGACAGAGTGCCTGAAGAACTATGGACAGAGGTTCGCAACATTGTACAACAGGTAGCAACTAAAACCATCCCAAAGAAAAAGAAATGCAAGAAAGCAAAATGGCTGTCTGAGGAAGCTTTGCAAATAACTGAGGAAAGGAGGGAAGCGAAAGGCAAGGGAGAAAAAGAAAGATACGCCCAATTGAATGCAGAATTCCAGAGAATAGCTAGAAGAGATAAGAATGCCTTCTTAAATGAACTGAAAAGAAATAGAAGAAAACAATACAATAGGGAGGACCAGAGATCTTTTCAAGAAAATTGGAGAGATGAAGGGAACGTTTCATGCAAAAATGGGCATGATAAAGGACCAAAATGGCAGGGACCTAAAAGAGGCAGAAGAGATTAAGAAGAGGTGGCAAAATTACACAGAGGAACTATATAAGAATGAGCTTAATGTCCCTGATAATCACAATGAGGTGGTCACTGACCTCGAGCCAGAGATCCTAGAATGTGAAGTGAAGTGGGCCTTAGAAAAGCTGAGCAACAACAAAGGTAGTGGAGGTGACAGTATTCCAGCTGAGCTATTCAAAATCTTAAAAGACGATGCAATAAAAGTACTACACTCAATTTGCCAGCAAATTTGGAAAACTCAACAGTGGCCACAGGATTGGAAAAGATCAGTTTACAGTCCAATTCCAAAGAAAGGCAGTGCCAAAGAATGTTCAAACCATCGCTTTCATTTCTCATGCTAGTAAAGTTATGCTTAAAATCCTACAAGCTAGACTCCAGCAGTATGTGGATTGAGAACTACCAGAAGTACAGGCAGGATTTTGGAGAGGCAGAGGAACTAGAGATCAAATTGCCAACATACGCTGGATCATGGAGAAAGCTAGAGAGTTCCTTTGATTGTGTGGATCATAACAAACTGTGGCAAGTTCTTAAAGAGATGGGAGTACCAGATCATCTTATTTGTCTCTTGAGAAACCTATATGTGGGCCAAGAAGCAACAGTGAGAACTGGACACAGAACCACTGATTGATTCAAAATTGGGAAAGGAGTCCGGCAAGGCTGTATACTGTCGCCCTGCCTATTTAACTTACATGCAGAGCACATCATGAGAAAGGCAGGGCTTGATGAATCAAAAGTTGGAATTAAGATTGCTGGAAGAAATATCAACAACCTAAGATATGCAAATGATACCACTGTAATGGCAGAAAGTGAAGAAGAACTAAAGAGCCTCTTGTTGCGCGTGAAGAAGGAGAGTGCAAAACTTGGGTTGAAACTTAACATTAAGAAAACCAAAATCATGGCATCCAGCCCTCTCAATTCCTGGCAAATAGATGGGGAAGAAATGGAGGTAGTGACAGATTTTATTTTCCTGGGCTCCAAGATCTGCAGATGGGGACTGTAGCCAAGAAATTAAAAGACACTTGCTCCTCAAGAGGAAAGCCATGGCAAATCTAGACAGCACACTAAAAAGCAGAGATATTACCCTGTCAACAAAAGTGTGTATAGTCAAGGCTATGGTCCTCCCAGTTGCAATGTATGGCAGTGAAAGTTGGACCATAAGAAAGGCTGAGCACCAAAGAATTGAGGCCTTTGAACTATGGTGCTGGAGAAGACTCCTGCGAGTCCCTTGGACTGCAAGGTGATCAAACCGGTCAGTCCTAGAGGAGATCAACCCTGACTGCTCTTTAGAAGGCCAGATCCTGAAGCTAAAACTCAAATACTTTGGCCACCTAATGAGAAGGAAGGACTCACTGGAGAAGAGCCTAATGCTGGGAAAGATTGAGGTCAAGAGAAGAAGGGGACGACAGAGAATGAGGTGGCTGGATGAAGTCACTGAAGCTTAAATGGACTCCAGAAGATGGTAGAGGACAGGAAGGCCTGGAGGAACGTTGTCCATAGGGTTGCGATGGGTCGGACATGACTTCACAGCTAACAACAACAACTTGTTTTTTTGACTGAAAAGTACAGGTGTTGTCATTAATGTCAAGGTATAAATCACCTTAGTAGAGGGCGAAGAACCATGCTTCAGAGGATGCATGATGTGCATGAAGGAAGGAAATAAAACACGACACATAATCTTACTAAATACCTTTTAATTACAAAAACTATATATATATATATATATATATATATATATATATATATATATATATATATATATATATAAAAGAGAGCTAACTGACTACATCCTAACGTAACAAACAGTAACAGCAAAGTGAAAGACAATAAAAGAATAACTGTGAGAAACTTTTTCTAGACATGCGCACAAAACAGTCTGAAACCATAACATATGGGATTCACTATGGTTACCAGATAAGCTATCACCACAGGTGCAGAGAGCAGGGGAAATGTACAGTTAGAAATGAACTTTTCTGACGAACAAAAAAAACGTGCAGTGACAATTAATGTCTTTGTTGTGCTGCTTTGGCACCATTACTGTGTGCCAGTTGTGTCTAATATGCACAAGAAGAAAGCCTAACATGTTTGCTATTAATCTAAATATTCTGCATTGAATAATATTTTTCTGTCTTAGTGAAGAGTACAGTTGGTGCACCATTGAGGTAACCATCTATTTTCCAGTTGCCCATCACCCATCTGCATTACTCAAATGATTTCACAGAATGATAGGCAGACAATATCTAGCATCCTACAACATGTAAGATGACTTCAAAAATGACAAGAAGAAAAACAACAAGATCAACTGATCATATCTGAAACCAGCTGCTGTTTGGGAGTTATGTGATATGGTTAACTGTAATTAAGTATAATTTCTTCCTTATAATGAGTGCCAAGAATTATAATGTTAGTGCCTGGTGCTGATATTTTTATTGTTGTAATGACTAGTTCCTAATCACTGATTTACAGTCTTCAGGATTCTCTTCATTAAAAACTTTATATGAAGGATGGGCAGATGCCTACTTTCTCTCCCCACTAATGTCATAACTTAACAGCCAATCCCACACTATCAAGTTACTATAACATTGGACAGAGGACAACTTCTTGAAGATCAGAACAGGCAGGAATACCAAAACTGACATTATTCCATAAATCTTCATTCATGAAAGGAGTGGCAAATATCAAGAATTACATTTCTGACACAGCAGTTGGCCTTAAATCCCTTGACCTGCAATACTACTGAGACTAAAGGTAGTTTAATTAAACACAGTGCTGCTATCACCCTATTACTTTGAACCATGTCAAAGACATTCTGAAGTAAAGCTATACGTCTCCTTGCCCTTCAGCCAATAAAATAAGATATCAATGTCTTGTGTCTCGTTTTAAATATATATTTAATTAATTTTTTTTACAATAACAATCCTTAGCGCTTAGTGAACAGTGTGTTGTCTGGGTTCATATATTTAAAAACACATTGTTCACTGTTGTTCTATTTAGTGCCTTTGGACTTTGGCTGTTAGTAGCTCAAATACTTTGGCCACCTAATGAGAAGGAAGGACTCACTGGAGAAAAACCTAATGCTGGGAAAGATTGTGGGCAAGAGAAGAATGGGATGACAGAGAATGAGGTGTCTGGATGGAGTCACTGAAGCAGTAGGCGTGAGCTTAAATGGAGGACAGGAAGGACAGGTAGAAGACAGGAAGGCCTGGAGGAACATTGTCCATAGGGTCTCAATGGGTCAGACATGACTTCGCAGCTAACAATAACAAGCTTGGGGTGGTCACCGAGGTGTGGCTAGCCTTTCTCCTGTTGGGCTGGAGGGTTTGCTCGGATAGAGCAGAATGACCGCCATAGTTTCACAACCATCAGAGCACCCTTCTTTCTTCATTGCGACTCTGGGGTGACCTTAGACCCATTTAGGGTCCCCTGGCAGGGCGAAACTAGCCCTGGGGTGCAGTGCTCTGCAATACACTACAGTGCAAAACCAGAAGTCCTCTCAATGTCTTGTGTCTTGTGGAAGACTTCTTAAGTTGAGAATTGATTCAAATGGGTTGGAGATTAGAGTGCATTGTTGTAATCTGGGAGGCAAACTCATGTCAGGATTTTTTTTCTCTCTCTTACTGGCAGTACTGCTACAGTCCTTAAAAAAGTCCATGCTTCTGTCCAAAAGTCCCTTCTTTTGAGGCTCTCACTGATTTTTTTCTGCTTTGAGTTCTCTTTCAAGATTGGGCCTTCTTTTTGAGTGTATTAGCATTCACTTAAAGAATGTAACACTCATCTGTTTCCAATGATAGGATTTCAATTCATGATTACATTGATTGGAGAGTTAATAGGAAAAACTGCTTAATTAACCCCTACGCAATTTCTATACTGAACCTGGAATTCCAGATTTATTGACAGACATTGACATTGAAAGCTCTGGCCTTTAAGGCAGTTTTACAATCTAGACTTCTTGAGATCTATTAATAACTGAAATCTTGTCATCATTTGAAAATACTGTATTAATTATTTTGCTTATCTGGGATAGCTAGCAACAGCGACTATTGTCAGCATTAGGGTACAATCATGTAGTCGAATCTGGAGCTGAGTTGAGGGGGGGAGAGAAAAAGCTGATAGCCTTGAATCACTGATGGGGAGGAAGTGTCTGAAGAACAGTCTGCCCCAAAGCTTTGCAATATGAAGGCAGATAAGAAGCAATGGATGGAAACTAATCAAGGACAGAAACAGCCTAGAACTGAGAAATTTTCTGACAGTTAGTACAATTAATCAATGGAATGACTTGCCCCCAAAGTGTGTGTGTTCCAACATTGGAGGTTTTTAAGAAAAGATGGGACAACCATTTGGCTGAAATAATATAGGGTTTCCTGCCTGAACAGGAGATTGGACTAAAAGACCTCCAAGGTCCCTTCCAACTCTGTTATTCTCTTATTCTTATTCTGTTATTTATCTAGTAATTTCTGTAGTGAGCGCATTAGTCTGGTGAGATTCCTAATGATAGGCAAGTAGCACTAGACTGATCTGCTCCTTGTTTATTTTTGGTTTCTTGCACCTGACAAATCAAGAGACCAGTATAGCCTCCTGGATCTTCTCTTTCTCAAGAGAGAAAAATAAAAGAGGGGAGAAGTAAAATACAATAATGATGGTGTCATAGTTCCAACAAACAGAGACAAATAAAGCAGAACTCCAAGGCTTACAAATTCCTCAAAGAACATGTTTATTAGTTACAAAGTATCAGCACAGTCAAGAGTGAAACCAAGTCTAGATACAAAAGTAACAATTCTGCAATACAAAGTTAAATGTCCCACCCATAAAACTATGCAAGCAACTACATTCCCCAATATGATTATTTGGCAGGCTTTTTATTCAACATCCAGTCCCTAGTCTCGGGACCAGCCAATGACCTTGGTTCCCATGGGACAAAAGATTATTTTGACTAATGAAGCACCTGAGCAACCCCCCTCCCTCTGTTCTATGTGGCAACCTAGAATGAGATGGAAAATTGCTGCAGCCATGCTCATTTGTAGAGTTGACAGATGGAGCTTCACCTGCCAACTAGAATACATTTCCTCAGTAATCTCATGTCAGTCAATTGCTCCAGAAATAAAAAGAAGCAGACTTTTACACATAATCAGAATTGTCAAGATGTATCTGCATGCCAACACTGAGGGCCTCTTCCCTCCACCTTCTCCACAGTTGGGGTTGCTGAGTGGTGTTATTAGGTCTCTCATACTGTCAGGACTAACTAATTAATTAACCTTATCACCTATACAAATGCTACCCAGCATTAGAGTATTTGTAGTGAGCATCCTTCAGGATAACTCCCATCAGGAGGTAGTCAAGAAAACAAAGGGTCAGAAAGTGGATGCCTCTTTGATATTTAGGGAAAAGGTTAAATGTTCAATTTTTGAACATTTTCTTTTCAACTGAAGTAGGACATTGCATTGGTTCAGTACAATTTTTCTACAGGCTCTTCCCTGGATAATATGAAGGTTGTATTTCTGTTGTCCTTGCCTTAGCCTTGTTATCTCTGCCTTAAAAGAGATGCAGAGGGGATCTTTCAGAATTTTATTGCAATGAAACCCTCGAAGCTATCCAGCTGAAACTTGGCAAGTTTAATATCCACTAAGGGGAACCCTGCTATTTTTATTCCATGCTGCCAGAAATTAAGAAGCTGCAGGCATGAGGATGTTTCTCCATTATACTTCTGAGGAAATCTTTTATTGAATCAAATCTGCTTGAATAAAATCTTGTTGCTTTTGGATTTCAGATCTTCAATTCAAATTGAATCTTGACTGATTCACATGCAAAGCACCTGAAAGCAGGACAAGAAGCAACAGATGGAAACTAGTCAAGGAGAGAAGCAACCTAGAACTAAGGAGAAACTTCCTGACAGTTAGAACAATAAACCAGTGAAACAACCTGCCTCCAGAAGTGGTGAATGCTCCAACACTGGAAGTTTTTAAGAAGAGACTGGCCAGCCATTTGTCTGAAATGGTATAGGGTTTCCTGTCTGAGCAGGGGGTTGGACTAGATGACCTCAAAGGTCCCTTCCAACTTATTATTATTATTATTATTATTATTATTATTATTATTATTATTATTATTATTATTTACAAAATGTTCAGTAATGTGTCAATCCTTTCATCCTATATTACTGTGGAAATGTAAAAATGCATCAGCCATATTTGATTTGTATAATATGTCTATATTATAAATTGAGAACCTAATTTATATCTATTTATATTTCAGATTTATCTTCTTTTTATGCCAGATCACAGTTTTGTTGATCATGGAAAAGAGCATTTGTTCAATTAATTCAATTTTCAGTTCAGTTGTTTGACAGAATCTCATTTTTAAAGACAAACTGGTATCATTTATCTTCCCAAACCTGCCTCAAAATTAGGATTACAAGATTACATTTTCAACTGAAATGAGAAAATATGGGATTGCAAAATTCAGAGAATACATTATAGACTCTGCATCATAGTTTCATTTGAGTGTTTATGAACAATCCATCAAATGGTATTAAGATAAAACAAAGTATATGTACATTTCAGAAATGTATAAGATGAAATAAGTGATCCCTTTATAAAATATCATTAAGAGGTAATAAAAAATATAACTGGGTGGACTAGTTGACTTAAAATTCCTTAAAAAATGGTTAGACACATAGTTTTGATGGTTGCAGGATTATTTGAAGTGGTTTTATGAGTTTCTGCAATTATGCCTCCTGACCTATGATTCTTACTGACATAATAAAGTACAGTATTACTCAAAGTAATGCCACTTATGGAACACTACCAGTTGAATTTGAGACTGGCTCTAGGAGGAATTTTATCTAATATTTTGTCAACTGTTTATATGTGGCAGCTTATGACAATGAATTTGAGTAATACAACTTGCTAGTAACAGTTTATTTGTGTAGTGCTAAATAATAATAATAATAATAATAATAATAATAATAATAATAATAATAATAATAATAATAATAATAATAATAATAATAATAATAATAATAATTTTATTTATATACCGCCCTTCTCCCGAAGGACTCAGGGCGGTGAACAGGGCAAGAATAAAAAATACAAAGTTACAAAAGTTTAAAAAGAATTAAATATATGCCCACTAAAATGATCACGAATCATATTCTTTTTCTATTGTGGAACTCAATGTAGTCTGCAAAATAAATTCCATTTGTTTATCAAATGAAGTCTTGATGAAGTGCAAATGTCAAGTGCTATCACTGTATTAGTACATAAAAAAGGCACCTCAGTAAATATTATTCCTGTGTACTCCTTCATAAGTCATTATTATTACTATGCATACATACTTAAATTTACCAGACGCTGTTCATGTTCATATTGTCTGTCAGTTTGAAGTACAGATTCTTGTTTATACGAGTGTTTTAAATAGGTAAAGTTTGTGAGGCTTAGGATGATGAGAGAATACTGAAGAGTAAACAACATATTGTCATGCTTTCACAAATCTCACAAACTCTGCATCATTGACATTATTCATAAACCTTTAGTATCCTCAGATATATTGAACTCTATCCAGAAATTATCTCTGGGGACAGACTGAGATAGTGAGCATTTGTCCATATGGTCCCCAGAGCTTGAGCCTGACTCAATGGCACCTATTGTAGAGAATTTATGAAGGATTTCTGTGCTAACTTTCCTTGACAGAGATTCCACAGACATGGCCTGGGAATGCCAGTCTTAGCAGCTATTGCTCTCATATATGCTGATGTCTTTTTAATCCTCCTTTCTTATGTGCTAACACTGAGTGACTGTGGCTGTAGACCATATTAGAAAACAAAGAAAAGTTGTACAAGAGCAGTCTTTCCTGAGTAAAATGAAACTTAATTAACATTACATTTAAAATGGGTGTCCCAAAGGTCCTTTTCCAAAAGGCAACTGGACTTTTTTGGTTTTTCTCCTTAAAACTGTTTCACTTCTCATCCTGAAGAAGCTTTTTGGTACTTGAAAGTCCACTATAGTAATTCTCATACTTGTTTACAACTATCCTAATTAAAGCAATGTTATCTTGAGACTCATTCTCGTGTTTCCTTCCTCTCTTTTGCAGTGGTTCTGTTTCCTCCTTCATATTACTAGCTTCTACTAGGCATTGATCAGTCTGGCATTGCCACCCACCAGGCTAAATCAGTTGTGCTGCTTTTTCTATTCTTCTGAGAACAGTCTGTGGAAGAGACATGACAAAGAGTGGGAGACTACACGGATCTTCTTTGTTAGTTATGAGAGAGGAATTTATACCAGCTCTGGAGTTTTAACCTTTCTGGAAACACATCCAAGAACTTCCACCACACATTACACTCTTGCTATGGTGTGTTAAAGTCTGGTTTGAATGATACAGATAAAGTATATTTGAATGATGCAGATAGCATAATAGCAGCTAAGAGAACCTGAAGAAAGAATTAAAGTAATAGGTCAAGGGTTTTTTAAATAAATAAATAAAAGCAGTGCAAGAACTCTAGTATCTCTGGAAACAATTGCATTAATAGAATGCAATTTCTATAGAATGTAATGTCATTTTTTAAAAAAGGATTCAATCCTTTTTTCCATGATGAATTGATTTTATGAGGAAATACAACATTAAAATTGGAGAAAAGATGGTTATATGGAAAACGTAGATGACAGCAGAGATATTGAATTTGGATCAGTTAATAGATGATGAGGATGAATTCTTAATATATGCTGTGCTGGGAGACTAATATCGTCTGTCAGAAGTAACTCAGTGGCAATATTTACAGCTGCAATATCCGTGACAACATAGTTTGGACCAGCATCAGCTTCTGAAACACCTAAAATACACTTAGTTTCCATTTGTAGACCTTTTACCTAAGCTGTAGCCTCACCCAATGACTTCCCCTTGTACTTTAGGCATTCCCATCTAGAATATCCATTGGAAATCACTTCAGCAATGAGATGAGTGGCATATAAATTTAATAAATAAATAAATAGCCTCCCAAAACTTTTTTACCATTTTTCTCACCACTTGGAAAAAATGGCTAGGTTTTCCACAGAGAGCCATAGTTTTCTTAGACACCAATCAAAAGGGCTTTTTTTCAGAGGAACCAAGTCCTTAAAAAAATAACTGAAAGATGGAAGGGACAGAAAATAGGCTGGAAATACGGTTTTCTTACATATTTATACTGTGAATCACAGATCTGTGTTTACTACTTGTGATTTCCTGGAGAACACAAGAAACTTTGGGATTGGGGGGCAGTGGATACTGGTTTGTACTTTTTATATACGATCTAGTTACATCTACTACTTGTTTATATACCATCCACTGATTTCCTTCAGGCTTACAAATTGCTTCTGTAAAGCTCTCATGACAAAAACAAATGCGACACTCCTAAGGAAAAATGTGACTTGTAGTGAAATACTGTTTCTGCCCTTGGACTTCCAACAGAGCTTTCAATACTGTTTTATTCAGTAACAACATAGAGAGTCATGTCTGAGAAAATAAGTGCTGTGTTTATCTGGAACTTAAAATAATGTCCAGTGAACTCAGCCTTCACAATGTGCACCTTAAATTCTCCCCTCTACACCTCTACTGATCTTTTCATGCCCTCCACAAATTGCAGCGGCTTCCCTGCTATGATGGGAGAGGTTGCTGCAGAGCTCCAGGTCCCCAAAAAACTCTTCAAGCTCAGTGGGGAAGGGCACAATAGCTAGAGTTCTTGGTATATTATACAAAGGTCTGAAAGCGTCAGACCTCTAGCTGTGGAAAAGGTCTGAAAAAGACCTTGTTGAGTATGGAAATTGCTGTAGTACTGGGCATGCTAAAAGCTGTAGGTTAAAGAAGCTTTATCTAATGGGATGGGGCAGACTATCACTATATTTGCTTCTATGGCCTTTGCTTTTTCCTTCCCCCCTCCACTGCCCTAGATATACTTTTGTGTACAAGGGAAGAGAAAATAGTGTAAGAGGCATATATGCCCATGAATATTTTACTTAGCTCCTAGAGATGATCAGAAATGTCCATGCACTTGACTGAGAGCCTGAAAAGACCTCTTTGAAGTGTCATAAATGATGCATTGTTGAATCAAAATGAGTGAAGAAAAATAGGCTCCTTAATTATAATCATAGTAGCAAAAGGGAAAATCTTTTCTCTAGATATCGTACAGTAATTCTAAGGAAAATTGTTTGGCAGAACTCATTTCTGAAGTGTCTAAGAACCTGATCAAAAATATAGACATCCAAATTGGATACTTATTGCTGTCACTCTACTAGCAGGAAAGTTGGAAATATCCCTTGGGTGTTTTCTGCACTTAAGTGAATACTGAAAGGGGTGATGGGATTTTGTCATGAAAAGCCCCAAAGATGTGAACTGGAGACTTCTTTCTAAATTATACAAATTAATTACTATTAGTTCTAACTTACTTAGTAGCATGTAAGCAAAGATGGAGTTCTGGTTTGTATTGTTGGGCTAATTATTTCATATATCTAATTTTAAAACAACTGTAGAATTCTGATAAAATAAGCAACCATTACATATTGGCTTATCAAGCTCATCAATCGATGGCTTGAGCATAACTTTGTCTTACACAGAGATTGTCTTAGTGTCACCATAAAATGATATCCCTATCTTGAAAACAAATTTTTCTCTGCCAAGGCCAAATACTTTTGGTTCAGCTCTGTGACTGAGTAACTATATTGCACTACAGAACACATTTTGAATGATACACAGCATTATATCAGTTGGTAAGCACAAAGAATTAATAAAAACATCACAGCATCATTTAACTAACTATTTTAGCAATGCTGCACAAGCCTCTCTGGTTTTTCACTTTTACACACAACCTCTAGGGACAAACTTGAGAAATAAAAGTGCTGTTAACATTTGCGTAATTCTGAAATCCCATTATAGAAAAGTTACATTAAGGATAGTGTGGAATACTGTAGGGTGAGGTAGAAGGGACAATTTTTCCCTAGCTTTGGGCTCCAATTATGTTTCAAATGCATGTGATTGTAAACAAAGTGATTCATAATGTGAAAAATAAAGGAGTTTACTCTGACACCTTTACCATCACCAACTGCTGAAAGCTATGCCATGTATCTAAATCCACTGCTTCTCTCTACAGTGTTCACCAATATTTTCCACCAAAGATTGTCATTCCAGAATCTGATTGCCCAAATGGTGTTGATAGACAGTGTTATGTACTGGGCTCTTAAAGTATACCACGTGGGTTGCTGGAGCAGCTAATGGCTGTCCAGCGACCCAGACTACAAGTCTCTTGTGCTGCAATTGGCTATCTCTAGGTGGCAATGGTTGATTCAAACTTATTGGCTGCTGCCTAGGGGCTAGACTATATATTGCGGCTAGTTGCAGCCTTTTCCCTAGTACAGTTTCTGCATGAAATAAACTATGAGTTATCTTGTACTCAGCTTTGCGTCTTCATTCCTGTGCAAAAGAACCCGCTATTTAACAGTGGTGATGAGGATGGGATCCTGCTTCACTGATTAAGAGTTGAAGTCTACGAGGGAAAGGAATCGCACACTGGAGAGAAAAGGCATTTCTCCCCCCCCCCCCCCGCTCTCTCAAGGTCAGCTAGCAAGCTACGCTAGCGACCTCGTGCTCAGTGGACTCATTCCCTGAGCCTGGAAGCAGGATCTGGAAGAATGCAGAAACCAGCAAAAGAATGCTGAAGGTCAGGAAAATAAGAGAATTCGACGTGAAACACCCAGAGGAATGGCCATCATATCTATCACAAGTAGAAAACTATCTCAGGGCCAATCAGATCGTGGAAAAAGGACTGAAGGCCGCAACGCTACTCTGCGTGTGCGGCCCAGCTACCTTTGATTTGGCCAAGAACCTTTTTGCACCGACAAAAGCATTTTATAGGGAAACAGAGTCATAATTCCCACTTTCCTAAGAGACAGGGTTTTACAGTCATTACATGAAGGCCATCCAGGCATTGTTAGAATGAAAGCTTTAGCCAGAAGCTACCTCTGGTGGCCTGGCCTTGATAAAGACATTGAGGCTCAAGTCCATGGTTGTTATACATGCCAGCAATCTAGGCCTGAAATGCCACAGGCTCCAGTTCACAGGTGGGAGGAAATGCACACTCCCTGGTCTAGGGTTCACATAGACTATGCTGGGCCCTTTCAGGGACAGCTCTTCCTTATAGTAGTGGATAGCCACTCAAAATGGCTGGAAGTAATTCCAGTTCCTAACATGACTACTGCTAGGACCATCCAGGTGGTGAGAAAACTCTTTGCCACACATGGGTTGCAAGATGTCTTAGTTTCAGACAATGGGGCCCAATACACTGCTGCTGAATTTCAAGCCTTCCTTAGAGCTAATCTCATCAGACATGCAATGTCTGTGCCTTTTCATCCATCTTCTAATGGTGAAGCTGAACACATGGTGAGGACAACAAAGTAAGCACTCAAGCGCATTGTCACAGGTGACTGGCATCACAGATTGGCAGATTTTTTACTCTGCCAGCATTCTACGCCCTGCACTACTACAGACAAAAGTCGTGCAGAACTACATTGGGGGAGGTGTTTGATTACTAAATTGTAATTTGGTTGCATCCAGATAGAGTGGCAGCAGAAGCCTCTCTACCAAAACCCCTGAGGGGGCTGCACATGGGCAATTGGGTTTGGGCCAGGAGCTATGGTCACGGGAATCTGTGGGTTCCTGGTCAAATTACCAAGGCATCTGGACCCCTATCTTATGAAGTGGGGTTGGAGGGAGGGCGAGTTGTCAGACGACACATTGATCAGCTCAGGAAACGGTTTCCAGAATGGCCACTAAGTGAGGACTGCATCATAAGTCCCTCCCAAGGTCCTCAAACCTGCGGCCAAGCCAATCCTCACATGGACTATCAGGACTTTTCATTCTTAATTGAGGCAGAACCGGAGGGAGAACTGGGGAGCCCTGGAATACAACATGGGTCCCCTAAAGAAGCAAGCCACCTGAACTTCAGCAACCGCTGTGCCTACTCTGCCGAACAGTCTGACTCTGGGGTGGGCCAACCTGGAGAGGCCAGCCAGAGTGCATCGAATCCCCTTGACTCAGGAGCACAAAAGGACACAAGTCTACCCAGCCCACTGGGTAAGCTGGTAGACCACAAAGTAATGGGAACTCCAAGACGTTCCTCTAGGGCACACAAGCCTCCTTCATACCTTGCAGATTACATTGTAAAATAAAGAGATATATATTGTTGTAATTCCTGTTTGCCACTATACTACAGAAACTAGTGCTATGATGTAACTGTCTAAAAGTGCCATTTTTGAAGCCTATTCCTTGAGACGTTGTTTAATAACATTGTAACCTACTTTTTTTTACTTTATTTATTATTATCACTTTTATTTTAGTGTGTTTGGATAATGAGTCTTGACAATTGTTGAGACTAATTGGTGTTATTATGGTGTGGTCTAAGAGGGGAGGGGTGTTATGTACTGGGCTCTTAAAGTATACCACGTGGGTTGCTGGAGCCCAGACTACAAGTCTCCTGTGCTGCAATTGGCTATCTCCAGGCAGCAACGGTTGATTCAAACCTATTGGCTGCTGCCTAGGGGCTAGACTATATATTGCGGCTAGTTGCAGCCTTTTCCCCAATACAGTTTCTGCGCGAAATAAACTATGAGTTACCTTGTACTCAGCTTCACATCTTCATTCCTGCGCCAAAGAACCCGCTATTTAACAGACATGTTCCTTGTTATGGAAGTATGCCACCTGCCAAAAAAAAAGGCAGCAATAGATTGGAGCCATTTTGAGTGCCAATGATATATTCACCTCATTTCAAAAGTACTAAAAGATGTCCTAAAACACAAGAACGCTTTCCCTGAAGTTCCTGGTTCTATGAAGATGAGGATAACATCAGAAACAATACCAATATTATCTCTGTACAAGCACAGAATACTGCAGTGTTTCCTCTTGTTCTCAACTAGATCTCAGTTCTGAGGATATTCAGCCATCTTATGAATGTTCTAAATGCTGACTTGGCCCATGGATCACTTATTTCCTGGTATGAAGGAAAACTTCTTTCTTGAATCTTCCACACACTGTGGTTTCCTGCTGAGATTGTAAGCATTTGCTTCTGAACACATGCACTCCCATTTGAGCTTTCTCTTTTCATGCTTCTTATAGCTGTTGTTGCAGGTTCCCAATAACCGGCCAGGCTTTTGTGATTTCTCTTGCAATACCAAAGGACAGATCAAGGGAAGATGAAAAAGTCTGGATTCATATAGAGATACCCTCCTATGATGGACTGGTCATCTATAACGATTGCAGTACTCTTGGTTATTTAGGGTGTATATTGGATAACATGAGTTTATAGGGATGCGGCTTTTCAGATATTCTATTTAAGGGGCTGGGGATAGACGAGAACATCCATTATTTTTTTGTTTCATTTGACTGAAAATTGAACACCCTAAGTTTGAAAGCATCTGATAATTAATCCCCTGTATACTAGAGAAGGTAGCAAAACCCTACAGTGCTAATTTTTTAAGGTTATCTCCCCCACCTGAAAAGTATTGGGCAGAATCCTGATTAAAAGTATCCATGAACAAAACTTGCCTCCAGAAGTTGTGGGTGCTCCGACACCGGAGATTGGACAACCATTTGTCTGAAATTGTAAAGGGTTTCTTGCTTGAGCAGGGGGTTGGACTAGAAGACCTCCAAAGTCCTTTCCAAATCCCAGTGGCATAGCATGGGTTGTCAGCACCCGGGGCAAGGCAAGTAATTTGCGCCCCCTAACCCGTGGATTTTAGCACTCGAGTCTCTTCCACTAGCTCAGGAATTCTGGGAGTTGAAGTCCATGAGTCATAAAAGAGCCAAGGTTGCCTACCCTTGAGTTAGGTTCAAGGCAAAAAAGGGTCTCTGGAGAAGAGGGAAAATGCTAGTTTAAAACTGAAACAAGGCAACTTTAAGGTGCCTCAGCTGTGATTTAGGATGAGACAAAGAGAGGACATGGCGTTGAAAATGGTTAATGGGGCATGTTTGTTCCACTCTTAGTGGATGTCAAGATAAACCCCACGAGAGAATGACCTTACAACAGATGTGAATAGGCTTGGACTACGTTTGTAGATTGAGTGCATACATCACATGGAGCGATGATGGGCTTCATCAAGATTTATGATCCCACAATTGGCTAGTTTTCTCCATCTTGTCCTAAACCCTGGATACCAAGCACGGTTTATGGCTTAGCATGTGGTGTGGGGTGACCCAACATGTTAGGCAACAAACAATGACTTCCAACTTACAATGCCTCAGCTTCCCAAGGTTATTCCAAAGCCGGAAAAGCCAACCAACCCACCCTGCAGCTTTGCCTGCTTAGGCTGAACCCCAGGAGTTCATACTTGCTGTGGCGCCTGACCTATTTTCTGCCCAGACGCTGCTTATCCAAGCCAAGCCGCCTCCTTCTCTTTGGCACCTTGCCCCAAAGATTCACCGGACTGGCTGGAAACTCTCACTGCTGGCGACGTGTGTCGGGGGGGCGTCCTGATCGCCTCCTGCAGGGGGAACCGAGTGGCCACAGAGAGTCAATACGGCAGGAGGAGGAGGAGGAGGAGGAGGAGGAGGAGGAGCAAGCAGCCGCAGGTGCGGCGGCTGCAGTTGTTACCTTTACCTCCGGGAAAGGAGGAGACGGGGGCGGGAGCTGGGTCGGGGGGGCCGGGCTTGCAGGTTGAGAGCCAAGCGGAGGAGAGCCACGGTGGGAGAAAGAGAGGGAGGCGAGACGCCGCCAAGCCTCCCCACCCCCACCCGAGAAAGGAGGCGATCCGCAGCCGTGAGAGGACGGGATCCCGCTCTGGCTGGGCGCAGCGAATGCGGTTGCTTTCTATGCTCCGCCCACTCGCTTGCTCCTCCGACCCTCGGCGAAGCAGAATTGTCCCCCTCCGGTGAGCTTAATGGGCGCCCCCCCAGATGTTGCGCCCGGTGCAGCCGGCCCCCCCTGCACCCCCCACGCTACGCCACTGCCAAATCCCTTATTCTGTTATGGAGTGCAGTTTGGCGATGTTGATCTATAAATAAATGCTTCCTTTTCAATGAAAACTTCTAGGGACTTCAATAAAGGAAAAGCACCTCCTTGTTCCTCTCTTCCTCCTTCCCTCTGCACATTTTATTGAATACATTTTTATTTGTTGCTCTTGCCTATTAAGATTGTTGCAGTTTGGTTTCGCTGAGTGCTTCCTACACACAACTCAGACTCTCAGCTGATGTTTTTATGAGCCACACAAGCTGTGTTGCTTCATTAGCAGCACCAAGTAATCAAATCCAATAAAGTGAAACACTGGCCATGTTGTTGCTCTGTTCCAGCATCCCACTGAGATGGCTTCAGGCCATGGTTTCAGGGTCTACAAACACTGGCTTAAAAAGAAACTGAGACAACCTTACAAAAGAGAAAAAAGAAGTGAAGACGCTGAAGAGCAAATCTATTACCGCCTGCAATTTATTTATTTTTTTTAGCCTTAGGCTTGAAATCTTACTTCAAGGACCAAAGTGCTGAGACAATTTTTTAAACAGTTCAGAACCAACCCCATAACAATTAAAGGTAACCACATTTTAGGCTTTGTAAATAGGATGGTGAACATTTTCTAGGACTCCTCAAATATTTTTGTCTTTCCTTTGGTAGTTTTCCTATTAGTATTTATTAGCTATTGTTGGAAAGTCAATAGCCTACAGAGCTTAAGTATTTGAGCCACTATCTAGAGTTGTAAGATTCTGGAGTAATCCAAAGTTATTGGCCTTTAGTACTAATTAAGCTTGGTTGCCAGCCATTATTTACAACTGGGTTTTTTCCCCCTTTTGTTTAAGGAATGAAGAAAGGAATTCCTTCCTGGCTTGTTTTCACACTTTCAAAAAATGTTGAAGTAACATGAAACCTGGGCTTAATACAGCTATTATTCAACAGGTAGATTTAGACATGATATATTTCAAAGCCTAAGAGCAATCCAGCCAGTCTCATCTCAGAAGCTTTACTTGTCCTTTCATTATTCAGAAGCATAGTCCAATTATACGAGTTTCAGGTCTTCCAAATAATTTAATTTGCTTAATTCCTCTTATCTTATCAGGGAAGATAGCTTAGGAAAGTGCATAAAATACATGATTTCCAAGTGATGAAAAAAGGTTGTGAAAACAATTGGTTTCTTCTGTGACATATGTAATTGTGGAATAACGACAGGACAGGCAAAAGGACCCATACACACTAGCCTTTTTGGCTAGTCATATTAATTTCATGAAAAGCATTCTATCCAGAAGTCCAACTGTCTTTTTAAAATAGAAGGGAACCAGCAGCCATATGACAAGACACAGGGAAAGAGACTAAAGCTTTGGAGTTTGTAATTATATGTAAGTAATTTTTTCCCAACACTTGCAGATAAGCTTAAGACTAAGACTGCAATTTGTAAAAAAAAATGACCAGTCTCTTTTATAACAGGAATCAGAACTCAAAAATAGCTAGTAAATGGAATGCCACTCTGGATCGAGAAAGATAATGTGACTTCATAAAATGAAAGCCCTAATTCCATTTTTAAAAAAAAATATCTATATGCTTGGTAGGGAGCACATCAGCAAGCAAACATCATGCTTTAAATGCAACATCTGATGTTCCAGTAGAGCTGGTGAAGTTAAAAAAGATTTCAAAATTGAAATATCAAATAGCTGGTTATATTTTTATTTTATTGGTGAGATACAAACAATTCCTTCTACAACTAGTAGGACTGAACTCAGCTTATATTTAAATACACGAAGTGGATTACAGGCGTATTGGACAACACTACTCTATTGAACCTGAACTATAGAAAAGGCATCTAAGTTAAGTGCCTGAAGAGCAGCTTCCTTCATCCCAGAAGAGTTGTATCTACTTATCAAAGCTCTTTCTAACAAGCATATCAAACATACCTGAAGGCAATCAAACGCAGAGTGACAAAGACAAGACAAGCCAAAAATACTGACTGAAGATTTCACAATTTGAAAAGTGAAAATTCACCAGTAATACAGGTAGTCCTTGATTTACTACCACAACTGAGTCCCAAATTTCTATTGCTAGTAAGACATTTGTTTAAATGAGTTTTGCCTCATTTTATGAACTTTCTTGCCGCAGTTGTTAAGCAAATCACTGCAGTTGTTAAGGGAACCTGACTTTATTTTTATTTATTTTTTTATTTTATTTTATTTTATTTTAATTCCATTTATATCCCGCCCTTCTCCGAAGACTCAGGGCGGCTTACAAACTTAGCAGTAGCCTTCATTCTATGTATATGCCTGCTTATTAGGGCTTTCACACACACTCCAAGCGGCATTATTACAAAGTCAGCTTAATTGCCCCCAACAATCTGGGTCCTCATTTTACCTACCTCGGAAGGATGGAAGGCTGAGTCAACCTTGAGCCTGGTGGGATGCAAACCTGCACTAATTGCAGGCAGCTGGTGTTACTTAAGGAGGCATCAGCCCACTGCTCCACCAAGGCTCTTCTGACTTTGCTTGTCAGAAGGTCACAAAAGTGATCACATGACTCTGGCTCATTGCAGCCATCATAAACACATGCCAGTTTTCAAGTATTCAAATTTTGATCACGTGACCACAGGGATGCTGCAACTGTAACCATGGAAAACAGTCATAAGTCACTTTTTTGAGTGTCATTGTAACTTCAAAAGATCACTAAACAAATGGTTGTAAGTCAAGGTCTACTTGTATTACAACTACCTATGCCATTATAAGGAGCATGGCATTAATGAAGGCCAGATGGAACTAGCTACTGTATATGTGAATATTAGCATTAGCTTCACCAAAAGCACTTTAGCAATTTGCTGAGCAAGAAGTGCCCCTTCCTAAAGTAGCCCATTAATCTGGGACTGCAAAAACCATAATCAAACAAACTTTTTTTTTTCCAATGGAAGAAATTCATCATGAAACTCATGGTTTTTAAAAGTTGTCATCTTTCCTAATTGGTTTTGCAGGATTCATCAGAATACCACAATGCAATCTTCTGAGGAATTATATCTGCATTTCTTTTTAGAATAGAATAGAGCTGGAAGGGACATTGGAGGTCTTCTAGTCCAGCCCCCTGCCCAAGCAGGAGAACCTATACCATCTCAGACAAGTGACTGTCTAGCCTCTTTTAACAATCTCCAGTGATGGAGTGCCCACGATTTCTGGGGGAAAGCTATTCCACTGATTAATTGTCCTCACTGTCAGGAAGTTTCTCCTTAATCCCAGGTTGCTTCTCTCTTTGAACAATTTCCAACCATTGTTTCTTGTCCTGCCTTCTGGTGCTTTGGTGAATAACCTGACCCCCTCTTCTTGGTGGCAGCCCCTCAAATACTGGAATACTGCTATCATGTCACCCCTATTTCTTCTTTTCTTTAGACTAGCCAAACCCAAGTCCTGCAGCCATTCTTCATATGTTTTAATCTCCAGGCCTTTGATCATCTTAGTTGCTCTTCTATGAATTTTTCCAAACTCTCAACATCTTTTTTGTGATATGGCGACCAAAACTGGCTGCAGTATTCCAGGTGTGGTCTTACTAGGGTTTTATAAAGTGGTACTAATATCTCACATGATCTTGATTCTATGCCTCTTTTATACAATCTAGGATTGTATTAGCTTTTTTGGCGGCTGCTGCACACTGCTGGCTCATGGTTAAGTGATCGTCCACTAGGACTCCAATGTCCCTCTCACAATTACTGTTTTTAAGCCAGGTCTTGCCCAATCTGTACTTGTACCTTTGATATTTCCTGTCTAAATGTAAGACTTTGCTTTTCTCCACATTGAAACTCATTTTGTTGGATAGGCCCCATTGTTCAATTTTGTCAAGATCTTTTTGGATCCTGTGTTTGTCTTCTGAGGTGTTGGCTACTCCTGCCAGTTTGGTGTCATCTGCAAATTTGATGGGTTCCCCTTCAATTCCCTCATCTAAGTCACTGATGAAGATATTGAAGAGTACTGGGCCTAAGACAGAACCTTGTGGTACTCCACTGCTTACTTCTCTCCATGTGGATGTGGTGCCATTGAGGACTACTCATGTGTGTACGGTCTTTAGCACTTTAGTAATCCTTTAGTATTTTGAAGCCTTTTTTAAAAAAATATGATTGACATAGACTTAAAATGTAGATGATACACTGTTCTTAATATAGTACTACATTTTAAAAGGTTGTATAAAGCTACCAAGGGTGCTTCAATCAAATCATCTTATAAAAGAAGATTTGCAGATTGCAGTTGAGACCCACTTTGCTGCAGCAAATCAAAACAGCTGCCTGAAATTGCCTACCCAGAGTGTTGCAATTTCAGTTTGCCATATGAAAGATGTTCACATCTGACACTGAAATGAGAAGCTGCTAATGAACTTGCTCATTACTTTGTTAAATGGTCTGCTGATCAAACGTCTTTTGGGGTGGCAAGGTTGACATTGTTGTGGGCAACAGTCACACTTTCAACTCTAATGATTTGTATAGCTATGTTACAGTTAATAGGAGCCAACTTGTCAGAAGCAAATCATGCTAGACTAATGTTATATTCTTTTTTCATAGAGTTACTAGCTTCATAGATAAAATGGTAGAGACATAGTGTTCCTGGATCTTAGCAAGTGCCTCATGATAACCTACTTCATTAAAATTATAGTGAGATCAGGAGTTCTCAACCTTTTTTTGCTCATGCCCCTTTCCTAGCCTCATTTACCTCAGTGACTGTTTAAGACAGGCATGTCAAACTGCCGGCCCTTGGGCTGGATGCATCATACTAAAACCATGCACACCCCATTGCCGGCAACATCATGTGATGTCGCAAGTTTGACATGCCTGGTCTAAGAGTAATTTATGATAGAGTGCATTTTCATTGGCATTATTGTAATGTGTGGTAATTTTAATAATTACGTTGGTGAAATTAGCACAGAGAATGATGTATGAAGATTACGACAATCATATGCCTGGCAATTAAATTGGGGTGGCTTCCCTAGAAAACTTGCTGTGGGCAACTAAGAATGCAGCCTGGTCTCTGAGGGAGAGAGGACATGGCCCACATTGAAAACCACTGGCCTAGATTGTATGACTGTTAGATGAATTCACATTTGGCTGAAGGACATACTTCAGAAAGTTTGCTCTAAAACATGATGTTAAAACTGTGTGTTCAGAACAGAATACCCACAGCGCTCATTAATAGTTCCCAATCGGTTTAGGAGGAACTATCAAGTGGAATGACTTTTGCGTCCTGTGCTATTCAACATTTTAAAGTACTGACTAACTTGAATGAAGTAGCTGAGACAAAACTTATAAAGTTTGCAGATGTGGCTAACACTTTAAAAGAAAGACAGAAGGTTCAAAGAGATCTAGACAAGTTTGAATAGTGGAGTGAACTGAATAGGATGGAATTTAACGAAAAGAAATATAAAAATCTGCATCTGGAAGGCACAAGTATAGGAAGTAAGAGAGCTGACTTACCAGTATAGGAAGTCCTCATTTAGCAACTGTCTCATTTAGTAACCGGTCCCTAAGAACTGCACAATTCAGGCAGATTTCAATCTCTCAACAAGAAATGAATGGACACCAAGTAGAATTAAAGTATATTACGGTGAAAGCCATTCAAACTTGACAGGATTAATTGAAGAGTTTACCATACCTATCATTTTAATTCAACTCTCCCAAAAAACAAAAAAGATTGAGGCATTTTAGTGCTTTCCTGTTACAATTTATGGATGAATATATATTTTTTCCAATCAATTTGCAAACAGGCTCAAAAATAGTTTCTCCTAGAATCCCTAATTGCAAACCTAAATTGAATGATGCCTTTCCAAATTTCAAACCCTTATTACTAAGGAATTACTGTTAATGTGCACAGGCCCAAGATTATATATACCTCTCCCAGAATACGTTTATGTTCCTTCCACAAAATCATATCGCAAATTGCTGGTTTTAAATTACCTGCATCTGTGAGTGTTACTTTTTGTCATTTTGTTTTATGTATAGAGTAGGTATTGTGACATTTCAGTAGTTTTAACCTTTGGGTTCAGTTTAAGAAATTGTGGGGGGAGCAAAATGCACCGTCAGGAGTGAAACTCTCTCCTAGCCTGATATTTCTGGTAGTTCCTGAAAAACACATTATTAAATTATGTATTCAAAATAAAATACATTTTTTTCAAAAATAGGATACATCCAAAAGAAATATACTGGACACTAACACACCATGTAGTACAATCCTGTTTAGAAAAACGATCCCATTGACCCAATAGATAATACACACCGTGTTCCCTACAAATGGATGGTTGTCTGCTGACTAACATGAAGCTGTAATAGCTAACCATTAATGAAGCCCACTGAAAACATACAACTCCATATGCCTGTTGGCTAACATAAAACTGTGCTAATCAGTGATAGACTGACTTGCTCAAAAACTCTATTAGTCTGTAAGTTTTTGTCCCTTCCATTTAATTATATCCATTTCTCAGAGACTGCCTGGACAAGTCCTTGCAGTTTTCCTGGCAAGGTTTTTCAGAAGTGATTTGCACTTGCCTCCTTCTAAGGCTAAGAGAAAGTGACCAGCCCAAGATCACCCAGCTAAAGTCTTCCAGTTTCTAACTCATGGTCTCCAGTTGTTAACCTCTAACCACTTACAGCAAACACACTCTCTAGACCTGAACTAATATGGAGCTCTGTCAATTTATGGGTAGAGTTATTTACCCAGAAGCCCTGCCAACCTGCAGCAAACTTGTATTGTTGCACAGAACAATACAAGCAAGCAGCTGTAGTAACTTCACTTTCATACCTGCAGATTCACACCAACCAGCTTCAGTGTAGCAATTCAAATTTCTGTGCGCTTGTTTTCCACACCTATTAACCTATTGACTGCTAGGGGTAATAGATGTAAAGACATTTAGTAAACGGATTCTGCACTTTTAACCTCCTTTTCTTATCTTAAAAAACACGTGACTGCTACAAATTTTTGTGTAATGTGCCTCCAACGGGTTCAACTGATTTTTTTCCGGGGCATTCATCACTTCTTTTCCTTTCCTCTTCTGATTCTGAGCTGAGCAGCAGAGGTACTTACCCGATTCGCTGTTTCTCCATACCATTTTATTTTCTAAATGAAGCTTATCTCTTTTTTTCCACACAAAAACCAGACGGAAGAATGCTTCCTTGTGAAAGGAATGTACCCTTGAATTTACACTATTGTTTCCACACATTGTTTCCACTTCCAAACTTATCTGCTATTCAGCATTTGTCCTCCCACACTGTTAAGAGGTCCCCCGATATTTATTCTCTTCCCCAAAGCAACCTCATGTGTTGCAACAACCTCTTTAAACAGAGTCCAGCCCTCCTTCCAACAGGCTCTTTAAAAATAAGATGTGTCAATTTCACCACAGCAATGATATTAATGCTAGTTTCCCAAAAGTCCATGGAGACTGAAAATCTCCGGATTATGATATCTCTTGTCCAAATCTCTTTTTAACAGCTCACTACTTCCTGCTCCAAGATTAGTTCTAATTTCTTTTACATATGGTTGGCCCAAGCTATTATATTATCTGCAGCAAAGTAAAAAGTGATGTCTTCTTTCTTCTCTATTCCATGTGGCAAAATGTATTAAGGGGCATGGCTTTTATTGCATTATTATGTATGCATCTTGACTTTTTCTGTCCTCCCTGAGGATGCTACTGCCATGTAGAAAAGCAATGCAGATCATTATCCCTCATTAGATAAACCTATGGGGGGGGGGTGAGTTTTTTTTTAAAGAGAACTTTTTGTGGCATTGCAAAGATATCCCTATTTGGAAGAAATTGTCTGAATAATAGCTCGGCACTTCCAACTTTGTGCTGGAATCTTGATAAATTTTCTTTAAATAGACGGAGGCTTTAAAGCCCAATCAGTCCAATGCTACAATGCAAGCAAAAGGGAAATGGGAGCAATTTATTTTCAGATCAGATACCCACAGTTTCCAATTTAGATATTGTGCAACCTGTCAAAAAAAGAAAACAAAAAAATGGAGAGAAGGATTCTCCTTAGCACCACCCTCTCAAATTGTATTTCTATACAACTCTAATCAGAACCTACATAATTTTAGCTGACTAGTGGTTAACTGGAAAACATAGTGTGAATATTACAAGGAGAAAAACAGATGGCATTTTTTAAAAAAAACCTGTGATCCCCCTCTGTGGAAGAAATTAAATTTGCATGTTTAGATGAAGGGCAAAGAAGGGACCAAACACACAAAAATGAAAGGCTCTTTTGGTGTAAATATTACCTACTGAGGAAGAAATTAGTTATGTTAGTCAAATTAAGCCATCAAAATAAAGTATAGTTAGGAACCTTTTTCAGTTTCCTGTTAAGAAATCATGGCTTTTCTATTGGAATATACAGTACAATTAATTTGAATGAGTAAAGGTGTATAAAGTCTGAAAGTAATGAGCCAAAATCAAAGCTCCACTTTCATACATCTAAATTATGATGGCTAATCCATGCTGAGGTACATGGGGAGTGTTGGAAAGGTCAGACTGATGGCTGTGACTACACAACCAAAGCCTCATTCCTTTTTTTTACAGGCAATGGGTGGGAATTCAATCACAAAGTCATGGCTACTGTTGTGTTTGGAGAGACGAGCGACACAGTGAGGTTTTGAACAAGAACGTTTATTAACACACATAAGTCAACTGGCTATTAATGGTTGAACTGCCTCTTAAATACTCAGATACGTTTAAACAGTAACCAATCCCCAGCCCAGAAACTCCCGCCAAAAATGCACTAACCAATAATTGCAACCAGGGTTTCCCGCTTCAGGGAAAACCCATTTAATTAATCTACTGACACAACAGCTACCATCTTGATCTTTTGGCCCACTCACCCCCAGTTGTCCCTGTCCATACTCCTTCAATGAAAATCCAAAATGTTCTTCTCTTTGGGGGGGGGGGAAATAACCTCCAAAGCAATTTATTTTCAATCAGCTTAAGTAAGACTGGTTAAGAAACATGCATAAGGCATGCTCAGCACAGCTTCTGAAAAGTAGAGCATGTTCAATTTTCATGGTCATAAAAAAACCTAGCAGGAGAAGGGAGAGGTATTGCTTTTAAACTTTAGTTTAGTAGGACAGGTGTTCCACTCTCTTTCTTATCTGCTTGATAGGTGCCCAAATGGAGTTTAAGGTATTCCATTTAGAGTCATCCTCTACGACAGACATGTCAAACTCACGATGTCATGTGATGTCGCACAACATATCGGAACCTTTCCCCCATTGGCGGCAATGGGGTGGGCGCGGTTTCCTCATGATGCATCCGACCCGTGGGCCAGCAGTTTGACAATCCTGCTCTAGGATGAATTATCTATAGCCTATCATGGGGTTCTTGGTCCTCTCTGAGTTTGGTTGTTTTCTTGCAGGCGTTTTCTTACCAAACAAGGTAACGATTTCAGTACTATAGCCTATCTTTTAATCATAACCCTAGACATTCCATCTAAATTCCTTCTGCTCCTTTTCAAAGCTGTAGTTCAATCCTTTTTGTTTCTTGTTGAGATGAAACTTCTCCTCTCCTCTCCTGCACATCTTATGTCCAGGTCATCCTATATACTCTACTAGCATTGAACAGTTTTGACACGTTATATGTTCAATCTATTTTGTCATCTGTATTATATGAAATTATATGTTTTGCATGTTATTTGTCTTCAAGAAATAATGTCACCCTCTCATCTGTTATATTATCATCTTAGTGCATAGAATTATTAAGTTCCTATTGGTGTAGTGGTAAAAATGCTGTCTTAGAAAATA
The DNA here is from genome assembly GCF_947247035.1 of Vipera ursinii. Classification (NCBI taxonomy): domain Eukaryota; kingdom Metazoa; phylum Chordata; class Lepidosauria; order Squamata; family Viperidae; genus Vipera; species Vipera ursinii. The sequence continues at coordinate 250,691,107 of NC_139512.1, forward strand.
GGCCTGCCTTGGGCTGAAATCTGTCTGACTGACCTAATAACTCTCTCAGTTCAACTACCTCACAGGGTTGAGCTGTGGGAAAAATATCAGCCAGGCACATTCTATTTACTGCCTTCAATTGTAACTATAAAATGGGAAATCCCAGGTCTTTGAGAAAGACTCAATAGGTGGGTAAAAATGCCAAATCCAGTCTGAATACCTAGCTGACTATGCAATAAACCATCATCATCATCATCATCATCATCATCATCATCATCATCATCATAATTGACCACTCACAAATTTACCATCAGTCAATTGCAAAAGGCAGCTTTATTCGAAACAATTTACACCCTGTCACAATACCTCTAACACCACCAAACACCCACATTTGCCTATGGCAGGCCCTTAGGAAGGACTCAATAGTTGGGCAATAATAACAAATTCATTCTGAACAATCTGGCTGACTGTGCAACAAACAGCAAAAGAAAGTGAAGATGGTACCAACAGGAATAGTTCCCTTGGGTTCAGACCCAAAACAAGCACCACTTCAACATAATCGGCATTGACAAAATTCTCATCAGTCAATTGCAAATGGCAGCTTTACTTTCCACAATAAAACTCTTGACAGAAGCTGTCCTAACATTGGCCCATATGCGGAGAGCTTTTGTATGACACCTAAGAATGTAGCAGAAATGGAAATATGTGGAAACATATTGTACCCAGTTTTAATCATTTGTTCAGGATTCAGATTGAGGGATTCTTAGTCCCAGGTTTGGTGGAAAAAAAATTCTGGTTGAAAGAATGTGTGTTTTAACAATAGCATCCAAACAAGGATTGTACTAACTTTAAAATATTGCAATGAAATCTCACCAGAAAGCATATTGTGTGTCCAAACATACATTTTTCCTGAGTTTCATAAAATATAGAGAAGGCAATTTAGTTGAAACAATCTGCAGTAGCTCTCTAGTGAGTCTGTACTAAAAAACAATTTGGTCTACCGTGACCCACAGGAAAGCTTCCTTAAATAGCTGACAGTGCCATCCCATGCTCTCTAATGAAAAATAAGGAGAATTGAGTCAGGGTGGTTTCTTACAGGGAAAATATAGGATTGCAGCCCAGATAATCTAGTGTGGAATATAAAGGTAGGAAATGTGTGGAATTATTATCACTGCTAAAGTTGTTGGCATTGTACAATGGGCATCATGAGCATGACAGTTCCAAAATGAATTTAAAGTGTAAAGTGTTATATGATTTTATGCAACTCAAGAATTCAAGTTTTCTTCTGAGTTATTTCACATTATCAAATTGACCACATGCTCAGTGACAAATTAACTTACTGGATATATGACTCAATTTGTTATATTACAGGTCAGGTTTGATCATATTAGATGACCTTTTAAGATGTATATTTTTAAAAAAATCTAAGTGAAGAAAATCTAACCCAGCTGAAAACCTTGTTTCAGCAAAAAAGGACTTGTGTTATACCTATTGACTACAAATATGTTTTAATTGGAAAGTTGGGAAGGAGATGGGTATCTTATATTTTGAGTAACACCTGTTAGCTATCATTGCACAGCAAAATTAATTCACAAATGGGCACTCAGATCATTAATAATTTTTAATATGAGAATTGAGGTTTTTATCATCTGACAGCTGTTTAACAATGTAACAATGAAAGTAAAATATTAGTACTTCTCTAGATTGGTGTTGAGTCACTGTCTCCCCAACCTCCATATTGCTGTACCTATTATTTCTGATTGTTGGCTATACTGGCTGAATGATGAGTTAAAATCCGACAATCTAACTTAATCTCAACTATTATTTGCATTCTATGAGCTAGTCAATTCTTTCATTTTAAATCAATGGCTTCACCTCTGTCTTCTGCTTATTTTTCTGTGGTCTCATTATCTTTTTTTAAATGTTGAATGATATGAAAAAGCTTTTTTTTTTGCACATGAGCTTTCAAGGTAGCTAACTTTGGTTATTATTCTCTTGAGCAATGCCAGAGCATGTTGTGATCATGTGAAATGTTTCTTGAAGGAAACAGGGCTGGTTAGCATCTGGCAAAACACTGAACTGAGCAAATCCAGATAATTACAAGCTTCACTGGCATTACCTGCAGTGGCAGGATCTTGACTAAAGAGAAGCATGAAAAAGTTATAGGATTAGTCAATACATGTATTTCAGGTCTGTCTTTGACATGTTTTTGACATTATCACTGCTTACAATGGATAGATTCTCATTCATTGGAGATAAGATGCTCAGCTAAGTCAATGATTTTAGATAGGAATAACCAGTGCCAAGAGAGATAACTGAATTGTAAATATAGGATGTTTGTTGGATATCACAGTACAAGTTGGAAAATAAGCAGATTGAAATATTAGATGATGATGATGATGATGATGATGATGATGATGATGATGATGATTTAGCAAAAGCAATAGTTTTGCATTACTATACCCATTACTACATATTTTCTTTGTTGTATGCCCAAATATTTCAGAGTCATGACTTCCTGCTGAAAGTATCCAAGCAAGGTCAGAAACATTTTTTTATTATTATTATTATTATTATTATTATTATTATTATTATTATTATTATTATTATTATTATTATTATTATTATTATTATTATTAATCAGTTTCCTTTAGATTGAGAATGCATTTTATTCAATGTAAATTGAAAAACTGTCAGACTCAGGAACCAGGGCAAACATTTTTCCCATAATACATTCTCCAGTGTTGATCTTTGAACATGTAGCACAGCATTTTTCATCTCATTTAACTGTTGTCCTATTTGATATGTTTCCTTTCCTTCCAGAACACAGGAAGAACAAAACTATTTCTTGCCTAACATTGTGGAAAATAATGGGTTAAAAAGACTAGATGGTATTGCCCTGTGCCTATTCACTAAAAAGTAAGCTTCACTGGATTTAGTGAAGCTTACGTATTGGAAATTTCATATGACTGGAGCCTTAGCTTAAGCTAAAGCTTAAGAACTTTAATGCAGCAGTTGGTAGCTCATATTCTCTTGCACCTTAACAAGCTTATAAAAATGACACTGTTGAGTTAATAATTTAAATCTAGGCATCCATGTTCCATTTCATAAGCTCCACAATGATGCCAGCTTTCAAGCCACTATGATCAAAAAAAGTCACATATCCAAGAACTTTTTTTTTTAAAGAAAACTATCCCATTAATTCAAATTTATCTGCAGGCACTTTAGCATTGGGTTTTGTTGCTGCGTCGTTTTGGTGAAAACTACATTCTTGATTTCTGAAGAAAGCCAACTTTCATTAATTAATGATAGCTCAAAGTTATTAAGGTTTTCATGCTCTGACAGCACTGCAGGATAAGTTATATGGCACAGGCTGTGTTTGGAAAGGGCTTCTGTGCCACAGAGGGGATAGAATGCCTATTGTACAATGTGCACCAGAATCTGTGAATGAACTGTCCTTCTACAGGATGCCTGGAGAAAAACCATGTGCTGAATGTAGCAAAACAAGCGGTGCACAATGCCATTACTCATTGTAGCTCTTAAGGCATCAACCTTAGTTTTCAACTTCTGGATTTTATGGGCTTGAGAAAAACCAGTAATTTTTTTTTAATAACTGAAGTTCTCTATTACAGCTCATTTTGAAAGAAGCCATTTTTGGAATAAATGTTCTGTTGTGGCAAATTTGTGCCACATTTCTGACATGAAACATATGCTTTCCCCTGAGTAATGCACAATTTTCATTCAATGAACTACCTTATCTTTTCTTGCAAAAAGCACAAGAAATCCATTTAGGCTCAGTGGGTTAGGACACTGAGCTTGTCGATCAGATGGTCGGCAGTCTGGCGGGTCAAATCCCAAGTGCCGCGTAACAGAGTGAGCGCCTGTTACTCGTCCCAGCTTCTGCCAACCTAGCTGCTTTAAAGGAGCAGGCAGGACAGCAGGTTTAAAAAGAACTTAACTTTATTCTGAACCAGGCAAGGAACAAGTGAACAGCGCTCCTATTTATACTCACAGCTGTCAACTGTTTAACCAATCGGGGCTGAGCCGGTTTCCCGCTTAGTTTGTACTAGCCAATCGGTGTCGGGCCGGTTTGACAGCTCGGAGCTGTCAAACCGGTGGCGCGTGCGCGGTAGCCGGCGACTTTGACAGCCGAGAGCTGTCAACCGGCTTGCGCCTGCGTGGTTGATCTCCGGCAGCTTTTGACAGCTGTCAAAAGCTGCCACGGCTTTTACCTCAACCCCGTTTATTTAATGTATGATTAAACATGTAAATACATAACACTAGCAGTTCAAAAGCACGTAAAAATGCAAGTAGAAAAATAGGGAGCACTACGGTGGGAAGGTAACAGCGTTCCGTGCGCCTTTGGCGTCTAGTCATGCCGGCCACATGACCACGGAGACGTCCTCGGACAAGAGCTGGCTCTTCGGCTTTGAAACGGAGATGAGAACTGGCACTTAGAGTTGGAAACGACTAGCACGGATGTGTGGGGGATATATATATATATATAAAACGGCATAGATTTTACATTATAATTAAAAACAGGTGAATGATACTTCTTCCTCTGTGTGTGTGTATGTGTGCATGTGTGCATGCCTTCATGCACATGTGAGTGTACTGACATTATGAGATATCTTCAACATTTCTAAGCCCTTGGCATTTTATTTAAGAAGATTTTTTTCCTATTTTCCCTTTCTCTTACATAAATCTTGAGCAGCTAGATTCCACTTAAAAACAGAAATGTTCTACATAATTCCTAAATGATGCTTAGAATGTTAAACATTGAGGAGTAAATCAATTTTATAATTAATCTGAACAAGATAAACATAGGAACTGCAACTGCCTTTTGGAGCAGGTTAAAAAAGTTCATCAGGATTCATCAATCCTTGGTGGAGCAGTGGGCTAATGCCTCCTTAAGTAACACCAGCTGCCTGCAATTAGTGCAGGTTCGCATCCCACCAGGCTCAAGGTTGACTCAGCCTTCCATCCTTCCGAGGTAGGTAAAATGAGGACCCAGATTGTTGGGGGCAATTAAGCTGACTTTGTAATAATGCCGCTTGGGGTGTGTGTGTGAAAGCCCTAATAAGCAGGCATATACATAGAATGAAGGCTACTGCTAAGCTTGTAAGCCACCCTGAGTCTTCAGAGAAGGGCGGGATATAAATGGAATTAAAATAAAAATAAATAAAAAATACTTGACAAATCTATAGAAAGCTCACAAACCAGGAATTACAGAACCAGCTTCGTGTCTTATATTATTGAACTGAATTCTAAATTTAATTTTATCAGCACATCTATTATTCTTTTTTGCATAAGTTGATCTGCATTTACAATTATATGTTACGTATCTACTGCATATTAGTACATGCATGCACACACAAACATATACAAAGGGAACAGAAATGCTTAAGGGAAAATACAAATTATTTTGGTAGCCTCCTGAGCTTTGGTAGGAGTAGTAGGGTCTTGGCTTTTGTTTCTGTTCCTAACTTTTTTTGTCAAAAAAAGACAACCATTTCTTTTGATGGCCTGGAAGCATGCATTTTTTAATATATGATCTTCCTCACTACATAATTTTAAATCAATTTCTTTTCCATAGTAGCCTCAAGAAGGTACTGGAATTCAGCTACTGAAATGGTGTGGTTCACAATTCAAAGTTGTGATTCCAACTTACCTTGAAGGAAATACTTGTAATAGTTGGCAGAAAAACAATTTGGCAGTAGACAAATTGATACCTTGAAATCAGAATCTTAGGTTTCTAAAGTAAGCTGTAGTTTATTGTCTTCTTCACTATCTCATAGTGAACAAGTGTATTTAAAAATGAGCCTTAACAATATTTCTAAGAAGAAGATAGTGATACCAATGCATTGTGTTATTAACATTTTATAAGATTGCATCCAAAAAACCTTATTTTTTCTGTGCTTCTGCAGTTAATTTAGCAGATATACTTTCACCTATATGCTTTTTTACCTCTGTGTTCTTCAGGATGCTTACTCTTAAATATCATTGCAGAATGCGATCTGATGTGTACAAATTACAAAAGAAATATTCAGTGAAGAGATGTAATATATTTTAATGACACTAAACAAGAATGACTAAATGCACAATCCTCATAGTTAAAATTAACTCCAGTTGAAATTTAAGTAAAAATTAATTTCAGCATATATTTGATGCAACAAAGTATAAGCTGTTCTTTTGTTTTACTGCCTTGGTGTGTAAGAGCTTAATTTTCAGTTCATCATAGGCTTACTTTTTATCTTATGCTATAATGGCAGAAATTAATGGGATAAATGTGCTCCATTCAAAGACAAATTATCATTTCACTGATCTATTCCTTAGACTACAAATTCCCCAAGCTCCTATTAAAAGCTTCAGAGCTATAGAAAAGTGTGTGAAACTAAAACCATGGTTCCTTTCCACAACCACATTTTGAAAAATATATTTTGCGCATAATGCTGCTGTGAAACTTAATTGAAAGGGTTAGTTTTAACCTTCCTAGATTGACTACAGATATATTCATAATTGTCTTCTTCAGATAGAAGTAGCATGTCACATAGACTCATCTTAGGAAGTGCCATTTGAGAATGTGGGAAAGTGGTGACAGTATTTCTCCACTATAGTTCCAAGAAGGCTCCACACCCATTTGCACTATTCAGGTGACCCTAAGGGTACAGATAAACCTCCAAGTGGCCCAGTGCTGGGATTCAGCCGGTTCACATCACTTCGGCAGAACCGATAGCTAATTTTTGTTGCCCAGACCCAGAATGGACTTCCAGAAGCGGCATCCACACAGAGAACTGGTTGTTCACATATTTGAATCCCACCACTGAAGTGGCCTCAATGTCTCTCAGAAAGAGTGCTAATGACCAGATGAGTGCAAGGAATATAAATCCTTCCATTCTCCACCACTCAGTCAGAACTGAAGAAGCTTCTTGCATGAGAAGCAAAACATCTTCAAGGAAAACAAAAAAAGTCCAATTGCCTTTTGAAAAAGCATCTTTGGGACAACCATGACTTGAGAATCTCCATAGAAATTCTCCACTGCAGCCCCCTCTATTTGAAATACCCCTCAAGAAAAAAATCAGTTGGCACCCACTTTGATATCATTTAGAAGAGTACCAAAATAGTATTTTGCAACAGACCTATTGCTACATAATTGTCATTGGTGGGATTAGGTTCCAGTTTGTGTAGTTTTTAACTTGCCAAACTTTTATCTATTAGTTGTTCGTAGTTTTATTATGTGTAAATCATCATGAGTCATGTTTGAAATACAGCAGTTCACAAAATGTATAAATACATTATAAATAAATAGATACAAATATCTCTGGAGAGAAAATTGTAAACTGAAAACAAGACATTAAAATGCCCTATAATGATCATTTCATAATTAAATAGGTGCTAGGATGCCATTTTGCATATTGTTTCTCAGAAATGATGTTCTCCTTCAGAACAATTTCTAAGCAAATTCTCTTCATGAAATTGAGTAAGAAATGGTAAACAAAAAAGTCCAGATTTTTTCTAATAATAATAATAATAATAATAATAATAATAATAATAATAATAATAATAATAATAATAATAAAGTTGGAAGGGACCTTGGTGGTCATCTAGTCCAACCCCCTGCTGAGGCAGGAAACCCTATACCATTTCAGACAAGTGGCTGGCCAGTCTCTTCTTAAAAACTTCCAGTGTTGGAGCATTCACCACTTCTGGAGGCAGGTTGTTCCACTGGTTAATTGTTCTAACTGTCAGGAAGTTTCTCCTTAGTTCTAGGTTGCTTCTCTCCTTGACTAGTTTCCATCCGTTGCTTCTTGTCCTGCCTTCAGGTGCTTTGGAGAATAGCTTGATTCCCTCTTCTTTGTGGCAGCCCCTGAGATATTGGAACACTGCTATCATGTCACCCCTCACCCTTCTCTGTATTAAACTACACATACCCAATTCCAGCAACCGTTCCCTATATTAAAATGAAAGACTGTAATCTATCACATGCTGAAAATTAAATTTGATAAAAAGATTAATTTTGCTTTCCATTTAAGAGGAAAGCAATTTTTGTTAAGGGAAAGATGAAAAAAATGGCAATTGATAGAAAAAAGAAAGAAATAGCTTCTTTTTAGGAAGGCTATAGTGGAAAAAATGTATTTTCTTTCCCAGCTATTAAAATCAGCTGGTTTGTCTTGGATTTTATGCTACTTGATTTTGGCTCAGAGAACACAAGTATAATATGTTATTCTACCTTATGTAGCAAAATGTTTTGGTGCAGCTTTTATTCCTACTATGTATTCTGCTTTAAAATACTGCATTATTGAAGTAAAACTGCATTCCTTTCCTATCTATACCCAGGCTAAAAAGACTAGTGACAATTATATAGCAAAATTTCTATTGCAAAATATTAAACCTCTTTCCTTCTAATCTATTGCCCTATTATGACACCCACAATGAGTTCTTTAAACTGATGACTTCACTCATCCTATTGGTAGATCCAGTCTTGATAGGAATTGTCAATTGGCTGCTCAAAGGTAGGATCCAGCCTATGGAGAGAAATCACACAAAATTCAAAGTAACATTTTGCATGGGAGATCATGCTTCTTTTTCTGTCAGATAAAAGCCTGCTACAGAACTACTTCTCTTTCCAACTTTATTCAGTAAATCTGGCCAGTGAACTTATTTGATCTAAGAAGCTAGGAGAAGAAGAAAATGCAAGTGTGTGTGTGTGTGTGTGTGTGTTTCTCCTATTATTTTTAAAGTAATGGGAACAGAACAGCATAGAGATTTATATAGCTGCCAGGCAACCAGAATAATTTATCCTCTTGATCCCTCCCTAACATTCAGCTTAATTCTTTCTAGCAGTCACCCTGCATATATTTTGGAAGGGGAGAAACTTTTACCATTTCTTGGTTGTATGTTATGACAAATGGATAATTATTTATTGTATTATTCTCCTAACTCTGGCATGTGACCCTCATAGCCTCTTTTCCTTATTTGCTAATGGAAAGGAACAAAACTTAGTGGTGCTAATTTTTATAAGTGGCACAGCTACTGCTAGGAAGTGGGGCAGATGAGGAAAATGAATTGGGTAGCCAATTATCATCTTAAACCTCTGTTATGTCTGTTCAGAATCTCATACAATAGAACTTTCCCTTAACTACAAAAGCACATAAGATTGCAGTAAACAATCCCATGCATGGCAACTGAAAATATGGCAGTATACTTTACATGCAGATAAGCAACCCTACTATTGCTCTGTAACTTGCTTAAAACTGATGTGCCTGGTTAATAAATAGAATTCTTTAGAAATCATGATTAATTCCTCGAAATCAGGTTTATCTGATATGACTTCCATGGACAAATCCATGCAACATTTCTGGCAGTATATTGAAGGTGTTTGTCATTATCTTCTGGAATGTTGTTTTTACTTCCCTCTCTGGTTTACACTGCTAGAATTCCCAACTGATTATCTGATTATTAACTTGGTCTTGCTTAGCTTTCTAGATCAGCTGCGGATACCCAGATGCTGCCATCTACTGAGGTGATCTGGTGACTGGATCCTAATCTGGCATTATACAAAGGGATGTACAATATGTATGGTGATGCTTATTATCTTTTAACAGAGCAAAAGAGTTAAGGTTGCTTTCTTTTTGTTTGGAAAAAAACATAACTCTTAATTGAGTTTCATAAAGGTAAAGGTTCCCCAGCACATACATGCTAGTCGTTTCCGACTCTAGGGGCTGGTGCTCATTTCCGTTTCAAAGCCAAAGAGCCAGCGCTTGTCTGAGGACGTCTCTGTGGTCATGTGGCCGGCATGACTAGACGCCAAAGGTGCACGGAACGCTGTTACCTTCCCACCATAGTGGTCCCTATTTTTCTACTTGCATTTTTACGTGCTTTCGAACTGCTAGGTTGGCAGAAGCTGGGACGAGTAACAGGCACTCACTCTGTTATGCGGCACTCGGGATTCGACCCGCCAAACTGCCGACCTTCTGATCGACAAGCTCAGCATCCTAACCCACTGAGCCACCGCGTACTCTGTTGCTAACAATCCATTCTGCTTTGCTTGTTTATTTTTAGCTATCATTCATGTCCCAGAGCTGATACAATTTTCTTTGTGAAAATGAAGAAGCAATGGGATTCACATCAAAGAAACAACAGTTTTCCCCAGCCTTCTTCTTCAGGGCTGGTGAAGGTCATCTAGGCTGGGTGGCTTCAGCACAAACTGCAAGACAGCCACACAACAGCATGTGTAAAAGATGCCCAGCCAGGAAGACCTTAGTTGCATGCTGATTCTGCTAATGGAAATGTCAGTCCTGGGCAATTTTGGCCACTTTGCCACTGATGCAGTCAAAATCCGGTTTTACTCCAGGCATTGTCACCACATACTATCTAAGCTAGAATCTTTGTTTCCTAACATCTAAGAAAGGAGAAAGAATTATGGAAATGTAATAATAAACTTTATTAATAAAGTTGACTCCATATCTCAAATCACCTCAAATCAAACTCTGCACTATCTTCTGGCTTGGATGGTCCTGTTGAGGAATTACTGCTGCCACCACCAACAGTGGCTTAACTGTTGTTCTTCCTCCCAAGCCTGGCATGTGATCTTTATTGGCAAAGAGGAGGAGGAAAAAGAATAAAAATGAAATAAACTCCTAGGCCTATAAGTGAAGCAAGTGACTAAGGGGTGGGGGGAATCAGTCTCGTAAACAATATATATAAAAAAATAAGGCCAAAGAATAAAAATTTAAGTAAACACATGCAACAACCACTGATGCTGGGAAAAGCAATAGTGCTGCCCAAATCACAAACTGCATCTTAAAAAGATTCCCCATATGATATTACAAAGGGAAATAAAAATTCAAGGGACATCACAGGATAGCTGGTAATTGTTAATAATATAGGAGGTTCTGATGAACAGAAAAACCAGATGCATGAAGGATGCGATAACTAAGTTTGTGTGAATAAAACAAAGCTCAAAGAAGTTTTTTAAAAAAAATTTAATAGCAGCAGAAAAAAAAATCCATACTACTAGACATCTAGTAATATGGAGAAAGAGAAATTCCTATCTAAATCAATGTTACCAGCGATTGTTTTCTTGGTTTTCCAGCTTTAGGTCTGGGTCTAAGCGTGGTTAGTTTCATTTGCTCTCCATTTCAGCAAAGACTCGATTGCTCCTCTTCTAAAGAAAGTCATCTTTTAGGTAAAAGAAAATATTTTTTTAACCTGGACAAGGAGCGTTTGGGGAAAATCTCTTATTTCCTACATAAGCCGGAGCTTCTCAAGTATGACAAGTTCCTGCTTTGGGATAAAAGCAAGATGTGTTGACTGCCTGGGATGAAAGACTGAGAGGGACTACTGTCATAATAGTTACTAAGAGCATTATGTATTGAAGAAAACTAATCAGACAGTCTTAAATGATTACTCCCTTGAGATGGTAATGAACAAGCAGACACTCCTATGGGCATGTGGACCAACAAATTATGATCTGGAAAAAGGGGTTATTTCCAGGCTTCCCCTAAATAGGCTACCCTTCCACAGAATCTTCTAGAGATATAACGTAACACAGATAGGATTAAAATAATTTAGGAACGGTAAAGTTGACACTTTCTGACTTTTAAAGCTGACTCTCAAATTCATATCCTCTCTAAATTCACATTAGCACTGCTCTTCTCATATTCTGAGAATGTGATAAACTGGATTCTTACTATGTTTGCTGCAGTGAATTCTAGTATTAAGAAACTCTGATACCAAGTAGAAGAACGAGTAGACAACAAATCAGGTTTATAGCTGGAGATCAAAGAGAAGAGAGGAAAATCTATGAAAACATTAAAGAGAGGACAACATGACTCCAGAAGTCAAACCTAGATTAATAGATTGGATAAATAATTAACCAAAGTGTACTGTACCTATATTGAAAACAAAGAAGAAAAGGCCATTCCAATTTAAGTGTTCCTGAAACTGAATCGTGGACTAAAAATTCTGTGAACTGCATATTACAATAGTTGGCCTCACAATAAGCACAAAGTTATGAGTAAATTGCACTAATTAAGTATATTTCCTGCAGGCATTCAGTTGTTTCCATGGGGACTAAAATTAGAAAAGGGAAATAGGCAAGATGTAGGCCCTGACCTCTGTTTGTTGAGAGGAAAGATTTGAAAGAGAAATAAATGCAGGAAGCTCAAGGACTGGAGGAATATTGGATGGGAACAGTGAGGATAGGGTTTCATCATGCCCCTATCCCAGGGGTGTCAAACTGCTGGCACATGGGCTGGTTGCATCATATGGATGCTGCTCTCACCCCAGCTCGGGCAATGTGAAAAAAGTCACGATACGTCGCAACACATCACGTGGCATGGCAAGTTTGACACCCGTGCCCTATCCCTTCTCCATATTTACAGTGCATTCAGAAAATATTCAGACCCCCTTCACTTTTATCAATAATGTTATGCTGCAGACTGATTCTACAGTTGTTGAAATTAATTTTTTCCTCATTAAACCACACTCAGTACCCAATAATGATAAAATGAAAACAGAATTTTAGAAATGTCTGTAAATTTATTAAAAAGAAAAAAAACTGAAACATTACTTTGCATAAGTATTCAGACTCTTTGCAATAACACTTGAAATTTAGCTCTGGTACCTCCCATTTCTCTTGATCATTGCTGACATATTTCAATACCTTGATTAGAGTCCACCTGTGATAAATTTAATTGATTGGACATAATTTGGAATGGCACACACCTCTTTATAGAAGGCCTCAGAGTTGACAATGCACACTCTATCCAACTAAAAGCCATGAGGTCAAAGGGACTGCCTGCAAAGCTCAGCGACAGATTATTGCAAGGCACAGATCTGGGAAAGTCTACAATAAAATTTCTGCTTCACTGAAGGTACCTAAGAGCAGAGTGGGCTCCATAATTCTGAAACGGAAGAAGTTTGGCACAATCAGGACTCTTCCAAGAGCTGGTCACCTGCTTAAACTGAGCAATCAGGGGAGAATGGCCATAGAAAGGGAGGTGACCAGGAACCTGATGGTCACTCTAACTGAGCTCCAGAGATCCTATGTGGAGATGGGACAGAGTTCCAGATGGACAATCATCAATGCAGCCCTTCACCAATCTGGGCTTTATGGCAGAGTGGCTAGACAGAAGCCTCTCCTCAGGGCAAAACACATGAAAGTCTGCTAGGAGTTTGAAAAAAGCACACCTGAAGGACACTCAGACTATGAGGAACAAGATTCTCTGGTTGGATGAAAGCAAGTTTGAATTTTTTAGCCTCAATTCTAAATGAAGAGCCTTGGTAGAGCAGTGGGCTAATGCCTCCTTAAGTAACACCAGCTGCCTGAAATTAGTACAGGTTCGCATCCCACCAGGCTCAAGGTTGACTCAGCCTTCCATCCTTCCGAGGTAGGTAAAATGAGGACCCAGATTGTTGGGGGCAATAAGCTGACTTTGTAATAATGCCACTTGGGGGGCGACGAAAGCCCTAATAAGCAGGCATATACATAGAATGAAGGCTATTGCTAAGCACATTGATTTGTGCTTAGAGTGTAAGCCACCCTGAGTCTTCGGAGAAGGGCGGGATATAAATGGGATTTTAAAAAAAATGTCTGGAGGAAACCAGGCACTACTCATCACCTGGCCAATATCATCCCAACAGTGAAGCATGGTAAAGCAGCATCATGCTGTGGGAATGTTTTTCAGCAGTAGTGACTGGGAGACTGGTCAGGGTTGATGGAAAGCTGAATGGAGCAAAGTATAAGGATATCCTCAATGAAAACCTGTCCCACAGTGCTCAGGACCTCAAACTGGGCCAAAGGTTCATTTTCCAATATCACAACAATCCTAAGCACAAAGCCAAGAGAACACAGGAGTGGCTTAGGGACAAATCTGTGAATGTCCTAGAGTGGCCCAGCCAGAGCCCTGACTTGAACCCTATTGAAGATCTCTGGAGGGACCTGTCAATGGCTGTCCAACAACAATCATCATCCAACCTGATTGAGCTTGAGAGGATCTGCAAGAAAGAATGGCAGAAAATCCCCCAATCCAGGTGTGCAAAGCATGTCATGTCATACCCTAAAAGACTCGAGGCTGTACTTTGCTGCCAAAGGTACTTTAACAAAGTACTGAGTGAAGGGACTGAATACTTATACCATTGTGATATTTCAGTTTTTCCTTTTTAATAAATGTACAGACATTTTTAAAATTTTATTTTCACTTTGTCATTATTGGGTACTGAATGTACTGTAACTGTAGACTGGACAACTGAATATAGGTGTTGCTCCAAGTCACTGAATAATTTGTTCTGGAATTTGCAGAAAATCCATTTCTTACTAAAAAAAAATTAAGCATGGTAGTTGTTGAAGTTATAACTGGAGACATTTTTAACATTATGAACCACAGAAAAGATTTAAAATCTATAATTAATATTATGATGCACTCTATAAATAGTCATCATTTAAGTGGAAAGAGGCCAACTTATGTTTTTGATCTCTGAATATTTCTTACTACCATGCATTATGAACACTATTATTAAAAAAAAGGTACATCAATGTTTCGTTAACCAGGGAGCTTTTAAGAAAATAGGGTTAGGATTCAGCCTGTTGCCTTGGAAACTTGCCCTGAGACCATGAGATTCATCTTGAGTGACATTTTAAGAGCATGAATTAAAAGCTGGCACAAAACGGGGGGTGTAATGTATTCCTTGTTGTTCTAGGTAGTTGTCTCTACATTATGAGCTTTTACATCTCATTATTTTCACTGAACCACCAGAATCTGAATTGAATAGAATAGTCTATACCATCTACTGGAGGACCTTCAGGCTGTTCTCAACTGGACATTTTCAAAAATTATTTGAGTGAATAATAATATAAAGAACTCTTCCAGAAATAACAACGGTTCAGTTCTCATGAACTATTAATCATGTCTGATTTAATGGGATCATTATATTTGGCATTCTGCATGTTTTAATAGCATCTAATGCACAGATACTTTTTCTGAAACTATTGAATGAATAATGATCTGAGACTCAAGTTTTCTTAATGGCTCCTTAATATCAACTACTTTGGCAAAAGATGAAAGTGAAAAAATGCATGACATTTATGTTAGCAATGTGGAAAATGTGTGCATTTATAATCAAGGTGCATGTTTTATAATGCATTCATAATGGCCTCCATTGAAAAGATTATTAAGAGTGCATCTTACAGAAATGAAAGAAGAGAGGAAAATGTGAGCAATAGCGTAGCAATTTAAAAAACATAAACAGGCTGTCTCAGTTTGGAAATAATGATTCTAGGAACTTGATAAACCATACAAATCAACAAGAAAACAGTCAAAATTCTAAACATTAACACTGAAATGTTCAAGATGTAAAAACTATAAAGATTGGATGGGTAATATGAGTATGTTGCTTTGCTTGACAATTACACTATCTTGCAGACTACAAGTCCCAGAATTTCCAGCTAACACAGTCAATTATCTAATTGCATCAGAAAAGCAGCTTGTTTGCAAATACTGCTCTATTGCTTTGGCAACCATTTAGTTTTCTAGTAGATGGGATAAAACACATTAACTTTCTAACCCATTATATGGATTTACCTTGTCCAGCACCACTATAAAGTATGATTGAGCAAACAACCAGGCTTAACTATCCTTATGGTGTCCACTTTTGACCTAAGAATGGTCAAAATTGCTACCCTATTGCTGCTTTATTTTATTATTTTTAATTAAAAAAATCAAAGCGTATCATATGGAAATGCACTTGAACTAGTGAACTCAAATTTTTCCAAAACATTTTACTTTATTGAATCACTTTGATGTGAAGGTTTGAATCAATTTGAAAACCTGAGCACATTCTATCTGTTGCTTAAATTTAAGGCATCAAATTAGTTCAGTACAATTTGAAATGACTTTATCCAATCAATTCGGAAGCCTCCAGTTTGATTCAATGGTTCAGTCCAACTTTCTGATTCAATTAAGGAAGTCAGTTTGATGCAGAGACTTGATGAACTTGAAATAAAATATCTGAATGGGCACTTTGTACAGTTCATATACACATTTCTATACACATATACCCATAATTAGCAAATCATATTCCATTCTGTGGGTTTAAATGATGTCATCAGAGTAACGTCAAATAGACATTCTGCTTGCTCCATTTTGTTTGACAATGGAATTGCCCAAAATATAAAATCCCTATATTGTCTCTGATAGGAATTGTGGTTATATTGAAAACTGGAATCTGGCTGATTTTTACACTGATTTTAAGCTAACTGCTGATTTCCGCAATATTTTGACAGTTTAATACAACAAATGAAGTTACCTGAGACAAAGTAGAAAATCTTGTGGCCCTTCACAAGCCACAGCTTGCCTTGCCCACTGACTATCTTAAGGAGTCCATCTTAGAAATTTGTTTTGCTATTAACTTTGATAGGCTAAAAGTTTACCAAATATGTATATGTGGATCATTTAATATCAGTCTTCATGGAGACAGGCTGCCACAGAATTTTAACAAACTAACTAAACAAATACATCTGTCATTTTTATATTCTATGGAGAAAAATTACCACTAGTTGAAAAGAACATAATAAAAAAAACACCCTTGTTTTTCTTCACCCTGCACATTCTTTTCCCAGTGGGGCCCTTGTAGTATAGAGGGAAGAATTTTTACTTAATTAGAAGTTGAGGAAGCTCTAATTTTCCAGTGATTTAACTGATTCACAATAAGTGTAAAGCAGATGAAAAGTGTTTTCTTAAAAAAAATATACCAAATGCACATTAAAGTCTGAACCTTTTCCTTTAACTTTAAGAACGCAAACATATGCAACTGAAGAGTAAAGGGGTTTTGTTCTGAACTGACGTTTTATATTAAAGACCATATTCTCTAATCCTACCTCTTTCACAGTAATAGTAGGGTTTACTTATCTTCTTCTTGCTCAGTGGTACTGGGACCTAGCTATTTTATCTAGGTTACTTTCTGGTTACAACCAAATCCAACTTGTTGCAAGAATAAATTCAATTAAAGGATTACTTAGCAACTGAAAGAAATAATGCCACAGGCTACAAGAGTAAGGGTTGAACAAATCTATCAGTTTACTACTTGTGACTATAAGCAATCTCTCCTAAATCCATGTGCTTGTTATTGTTTCTATTTAAACATTTATAAACCATCAAAACAAAAGGTCTCTACAACATACATGAAAAATGTAGCCAAAAAAAGCCCCTAACCAAAGTAGAAAAAATAGTCTTCCACACAGTCAAACATCTCTTGCTTTAAAATGTATGATACTAAGGCAATAACACTTTTTAATCTGTATATTTCCAAAGAGAGATTTTTTTTTTCAAAGATATCCAACAAAGGTCATCGGTTCCATGTCAACATTAAACATTTTCTTCATCATATCAGTTCATAATTAGCCTTTTTTTCAGAAAACCTAAATATAAGCTTATTCCAGTTTTACATTTGTTTTCAGAAATACAAAAATCCTTACTGAACCAATATCTACTCATCAGTCACATGTTCATTTTACCGTGATGTAAGTATAACATATAAATTGTGAACAGAATGAACATTTCAGCTTCTTGGTACATAGATGTACCATTATTACAGTATAAAAATAAATCATGGTTATTTGCTAGAAATCAGGGGAAGTTTGGCAGAAGAATATTTTCACATTAGTAGAGGAAATGAAGAAGCAGTATGGAGGGTCTCAAAAAGGCTTTTCTCCCAAAAGTGATATATATGTATCACATGAAATACCTGCTAGGAATAGGAAATTAGAATTAAGAGAGATTGATGTTCTCAGTATTTAAAATTGATTGATTGATTTCCATCTTTATTATTTTTATAAATAAGGCAGTGAACATATCTAACACTCCTTCCTCCTCAAATTGATTGGCCCAAGGACACCCAGCCAGTTTTCATGCCTAAGACAATCTCCTGATTTCTAGCCTAATGCCTTTAGCATTAGATAGTCTATATCAGTGGTGGTGAACCTTTGGCATGCATGCCAGAGGCAGCACTCAGAGCCCTCTCTGTGGGCATGCGCACCGTCACCCCAGCCCTGCCTTCTTCCACCTCCCCATCCTCACCAGCACTCCCAGGGAAGAGACACCCCAGTGTGTGGCTTACACAGAACAGTGAAGCCAAGGTCGTTGAAGCCAGGCAGCAGAGACAAGACTCCGCCCTTGCACCCTGTTGTGTGCAGATGATGCTGTGGTGCGCAGGCAGAGGGCGTGGCCACCATGGAGCTGCAGGGGTGCCTGGGCAATCTGCTACAGTGGGCCATCGAGGCGGTGGGTGTCCCTGTGGGCGGTCAGGGTGGAGGTGGAGCAGGACAGGCAGGGGTGAGGGTGAGGGCAGAGCAGGCAGGGTGGGGATTTTTGGGGCACTTGGTCTCTTAAAGGTTCACCAGCCCTGGTCTATAGAATTATTCCCATAAAATATGTTATGCCTATGCAAATGTGTACTTTGTAACTATGTGTATGGGTATTACTTTATTTGAAATCAGGGGTTGGCACAATGACTTAGACCAGCCATCTGATGCTAGTGAGAATTAATAGCAATTGCAGTTCAGAAGCTTCTAGAAGATGCAATATAGACATGCCTACTAAATGATGTGGAATAAAGTTTAGCTGACTGGGAGGTTTTGTCATTCTATGCAGCTAACATCTTATGCAGTTTAAGATGCAAGGTTAGAAATATTTAAAACAATGAATAAATGTCAACTTTCTCCCAATTCTCACAGTTTTTCTCCAGTCTGAATTTCTTCTAGGGCCTATATTATTCAACATTTTTCTATTCCATAAAATTTCAGGGCAATATTTATATTGATATATAGACTGTAGTTTTATTTTTTAAAAAGACATAAAGGTGCACTTCTCTGCTGGAGGCTACAGTTGCCAACCTACAGAAGCAACTTAAAAGCTATCCTATTAGGCTAGATCTCCATCTCTTTCTTTGCAAAAATGTATAATGGCAATGTTTTCTTTTTCCATTCATCTCAATAAAACTGTAGTTCAGTAAAAGTGGAAATGCTTTTATGTGTTTTTCCTCTTTGTCTGCCAACCAGCATAGATTATGGCAGTAATCTTCCTCAAGAATTTAACTTCACTAAGGGGGAAAGATGGAAATTGTATCCCAGCACACCTGGAGGACATCACATTTAATAAGAATGCATTGTAGTAAGGGTGTGCAAGGGATCTCATCAAAATAGTCAAGATGACAGCTACAATAGTGCAATCAAAGCTCCATCCACTATTTTTAAGGATTGAAAACAGGCAAAGCTTGGATTGCATCGTTGCAAGACTTTTTTATAGTACCCCTACATTACAATATTTTTAAGACATGACTGGCTTCAAGGGTCCTTTGAAAGGGTGACTTTCTTCTATTTCACCGGCATGAGTCTCACCAAATGTCTTGTGCTCATTAATCCAAGACTCCAAAAAGAGTGCAGAGAAGAGCAACAAAGATGAAGAATAGTTTCAGGAATTGGGTATGTTTAATGAAAAGGACTAGGGGTGATAGATAGCAGTGTTCCAATATCTCAGGGGTTGCCACAAAGAAGAGGGGGGGTGTCAACCTATTTTCCAAAGCACCTGAAGGCTGGGCAAGAAGCAATAGGTGGAAACTAATGAAGGAGTGAAGCAACCTAGAATTAAGTAGAAATTTCCTTACAGTTAGAACAATTTGACAATGCCTGTGCTGAATCCAAAGCTTTCCCAATCCACTGAAACCTTTCCTACCATATTGGCATCTTGCTTTTAAGCCCTGGAGCCGGCACAGAAATATTTTCTTTAAGAAGGTAGAGGAGAACGATAAGGAAAATATTTTAAACCTCCTGGAAAATTTTGCAAATAATGATGTCGTGAATTCTGTCAATACTATACCAGAGGAAAAAAGTTAAGTGTGGAAGCATCTTGTAATGAAATTAATGGTTGCTATGGTTTCCATCAAACTGATTTGCCTAAGGTTGTGTCAATAAATATTTTTTTAATTAAATTTTGAATGGAAGAAAAACATACTTGATGCTTGATATCATCTGGATACATTAGCATGACCTGAAACATTAAACAGTGACGATGATAATTTTTAAACCCAAGCAAAACAGCAGATAAAATTGACACAACTGTAATTGGAAAAGTTAAATAAGATTCTTTGCATGCTACAGTGCATTAGCTAGGCAATTTCTGGTTTTGGCTCAGACATATGACTGATATCTTTTAGATTTTTTTTTCTATAAATGAGCTGATGGATGTATAGTATTTCTGATGGAAGATGCTCCACAGGCAACCTCAAATGGCCAAAACACACACAGAGCACATCTGCAAAGAAGTTATTCCACTTCCACTGAAAGGGAAGGACAAGGAAATGGAAGGACAAACTCCATTTTGCCTGATCTCACTGACCTCATCTGAGCTGGAACCTGACCTTTCCAACTTCTAGTTAAAAGAGAAAGCTGCTAGGAGACACAAAAAAGAGAAAGGCCCAGATATAATTTCTAAAAATGGAAAAAGTAAACTTTCACCAGGGCCTCATAAAGACTGTTATTTCAAATGCAGCACACCCAAGGTGCTTAGGTCAACTTTGAAATGTTTAAGCCAGTATATTTCTATAGTTAGTCAAGAGTTCCTTCTGTGGGGGAAAAAAGAGAAAAAGAAAAACAAACCTCTTACAAAATCATTTTCAGGAAACAATCAATATAAAAACTAAGCACATTTCTCTTATGTGTGCATCTGTTTGTGTGTGCGTGCAGTCATTTACTGTTCCTAATATAAATACATTGTTATAATTAAAATAGAATAAACTATCTTCTTCCAATTATAAAAGATTTTTTTTAAAAAACCTAAAGAACATTTTGATGTGATTGTACATGCATGACTCTATATGAGACAAAGAGACTGCTTCATAATAAGAACCAATGCAATGCTCTGCAGTGGACCTGAAGGTACTATATAATGAATTAAGGTGATCTCGACAAGCTTGACTACTGATGACTACGTAGATCATGGGTCTTTAAACTTGGCCCTTTTATGACTCATGGACTTCAACTCCCAGAATTTCTCAGCCAGGCATGCTGGCTGAGGAATTCTGGGAGTTGAAGTCCATGAGTCATAAAAGGGCCGAGTTTGAAGACCCCTGACGTAGATGCATCCATGCAGTATTCTTGGCAGTGTTATAGGAGTCTGAGACTATCATCTTCTTCCAAGATGTTTTTTTTCCACTTTTCAGTGTTGGAATTCACTGAAGGATTTCTTATCCAATGTTAAGTCTAATGCTAATCTCAAAAGCCAACTCTGTTTAGCATTTGAGATTAGCCAAAGCCAGCTAGGTTCTGCTTTCTGCTGAGACAATAGTACCAACCTTTCCCCCCCGCCCCCCCCAAAAATGGAACAAATGGCATACAGATAATAAAGTAGTTTCCAACCATTTTTGACCAGGGAACACATTGAGAGGATGTTGTGGATACTTTACAAAAGCTACTAGGAGTGGTTTGTCCATTCACAAAATGGTGGTCACTTCTTTGGATAGCCAGGATACCTACCATAGTATAAAGTCTAGGCTGCCAAACTATACAGAAACTAACTCTTGCTGGCCAGCCTGTTTGTAGCAGAAATCTGGTAACTGCTACGGTGGATCAAAATGTCCTATTTATCAGAAGTCAAAATAGTGAGGCAGTTCCATGAAACCCTCCATATCATAAGATTCTCTATACACTCCAGCCACAGATTAACACTGTTACTAAATCCATTGGGTAAATTCACTCACAATTTTAACACCTATGAGTCAATGATATTTTGGAATATGAAAATTATTAAGAAAACTGGTGCTTTGCTTTACAATACAGCAATTTGCCTGCTAGTTTAGTTTAAATTAAAATGTTTTTTAAAAGATCAAAAGATAAAATTGGGCAAGAGACGTAATGGTGACCCCAGAGACATGGTGCCCCATAATTGCCACATTGTAGAACTCAGCATTATTCTATTGTTCTACCAGTAGGATTCACAATATCTTTTGGACTCTTCTAACAGGATAACCAGTCTTGCTGCTTTCAGATATTTGGCTCACCTCTTAAGGACTACCAGTTGTCCCTCAAGTGGTGACCAGTGTCTCAGGCTTGCTTGCCAGTGCCTGAACTCCAAGTCAACAGCATCTGTGTCACTTCAAACATGAGTGCTCTGAGCTACTTGGAAATCCAAGTTAGCACCTGGTCACTTTACAATTGCCATCACCTGGATTTTCTGACTTGCAAGTGCAGGACATAGGTAATATGGGCCTTTTGCAGCCAACATCAATTCTGCCCCAGTTCAACTATCAGCAAGGTTCACCTGCAGGGACTCTCTACTTTCAACTGGGTTTGTTTTTTTGTTCTAGCTTCTTCCTTTGTCTTTCTTCTTCCTTTGTTCTTGTCTACCAGCATCTCCACTACAGCTGAACCCTTTCTGAAGACTTATTGGTGAGATGCTTAAAAGAGGTCTAAGGAAAGATGGCCATTCCCACCACTGAGTGTCCTTTTATTCACAGTCTACCCATTGATAATGGCACCAGAGGTTAATGTGTTTATGGGTCTCCCTAATATATCTCATTGTTGTGGTTGTTTAGGCTGGGCTAACACATTTTGTTTTATGTTTTTATTTCTTTTAACTCTGTATTTGTACTTTGTAAACTGCCCAGAGTCTATTGGAGTATATGGCCCTAGTACATGTTATAAATAAAAGAAATTATAATTATATACTCAAACCAATTATGAGATAAATTTATAAAATGATGTTTATGTCAACTCAGTTCACAACCCCTGTCATTTCTTCCACCAGGCCAAATCCTGATGATGTGCCTGACTTAATGATCCTTACCAATATTTTCAGAAGAATTGATATACCTACAAAAACTAAGCTGCAAGTGTTAACATTTTTACTCTCCCTAAAAAATAAACTTTTAAATAATTCCATAATATCTTTTACTGAAGGGAAGTAGTCCATAACAAAATGTCCTCATCTGCCATAATAATTCATGTGCAATTTACTTGTCCAAGCAAAGGACCGATTATATCCAATAGAACATTGTGAAATGCCATTTATGTATTTGCTGCTTTTTATTCTTCTAAGTGAGCAATTTTCTGTCTTGATAATGTACACTTGATGTAGCTCCAGATATCTTTATTATTATAAAAATCCATAAAAGATGGGGTTATCAAGGCCATGGTCCATGGTGGTTAGATAAACTTTCAATGGAAGGAATCCACATAATTGTATCCTGCTGGGGGATAGAATGAATATTATTTCAAATAAGTGCAGACAATAGGGTCAGCTTCAAATCTAAGCCCAATCTGAGGCAAGATTGTCACAGATAAAAATACAAATAAAAATACAGGGGACAGCAAATTGTTGATGTTGTTATTGCTGTTACTGTCAATATTATTTGATAAAATATTTGGGAACATTAGTAAATTATTATGGGATGAAGACTATTCAAATTCAGAGAAATAAGCTAATGTCAACCTATGACAAGAAAAGAGGGCGTGTGGTGGCATAGAGATGGAGCTGTTGCCTCACAATCAGGAGGCTGTGTGTTCGATCCTAGGTAGTGGCAGACGAACACTGGGATGGAATTAAAAAACTAAAACAGTTTTTACTGCTAAAAAATCAAGCTTTCGTTGGCTAACTGCCAACGTCGTCAGGATGGAGACGCTGGGGTGGGGAGATCGCGTTTATACTGCACTCTGCTCATGGAGCGCGTCACCGGTCTGTTTGTTGGGGTCTGCCGTATTTCTTTGAGTTGTTGCACATCCGTTTTTGGGGGATGTAGTTGTCTTTGGGTATCTGTTGTTAAAAGTGAATTGCTGATAGTTCCATGTGTTGTAGCCATAGCTCTAGTCATTGCCCGTGTTCTCATACCAGAGGTTCTAAATGGTTGCTGCTCTTCTTTCCTGTGTTCTACAATGCAGGGTGGTTGTGTGTTAGTGCAATCTTGGCTTTGATACAATGAGGTACTTTGTGAATGCTTGTGCTGTTTATCTTCATATCGCGCACGTCGTTCCTCTTCCCAATTTCTTAGTGCCTGGTATGCAGGGGGGAGGTCTATATGCCGGTTGATAGAGGAGTGGTTTGAAAACCAAGCTTCTTTAAACAAGCGGCCGCCTTTAATGTTGTCACTGGCAATTGCCTCGGTCCCTGTTAGATTAAAGACGTGGTTATGTCTAGCCATGTGTGCCCACACCTGTGAATGTTGTTCTTGTCTTCTAATAGCAAGCTTGTGTTCATGCACCCTAGTCCTCAGTCATTTTGTGTGTGTGTGTGTGTATGCCCAAACTATGTGATATTCATACCCCATTGTAAGTTTTTGAACTGTAATATAAACACAGGAGCTTTAGATGCTCTGCTCTGGCATAAGAAGTTGTAGAAACTTCAGCACCCAGCATAACTTAGAGCAAACTAGCATTTGCTACCATTCTTGCCATTAACAAAACTATTTTCCTCCCTCTGTGAACAATTTTAGTTTAGGATCTAGTCTAAATTATCCCATAGACAGAAGACAGGACTGAGTATTAGGAGAGCTTTTGATGCGATAGCTCCAGAGCCTTCTCCTATTTGCATATGCAGTGCAATCTGTTCCCTTTTTCATTTCTCTCAAAGTCAACGAATAGAAGTTTCCAGGGGGAAGAGAAAGGAGTTTGCAATCAGATCTCTTCCTCCAAGGCAGATGTGCTCTCTCTGGTTTAATTATTTATTTATTTATTTATTTATTTATTTATTTATTTATTTATTTATTTATTTATTATTTATTTATTTATTTATTTATTTATTTATTTATTTATTTATTTATTTATTTATTTATTTATTTATTGGTTGAATGATGGAGCTATCAAAGTGCTTAGAATGTTAAAATTAAATTAAGTCCCCTCCCCAGGCTCCATAAATTACAATTAATACAAAAATGCATTTGCAATTAAAAGCCTGACAATGAAGGAGAAGAAGGGTTTCCATTTTGTCCCATCGGTCTTGAAACGCTGTCTCAGGGAACATGGATTTTCACCTTTAGAGGCTACAAATAGTATAATACTGTATTTGTCTGCTTGTAAACTATGCACAATTCAGTGAGATTTACTTTCAGATTAATGTTTATAGAATTGCCTTTTTATTAAATGAAACATGCAAACAAGTCTTCATACCAGTGAATCTGTTCCAAAATAACACTGCAGTCTTCAAGAGAATTTTCTGAGGTGTCTTCTTAAATTATATGGATCTATTTCAGATAAATTTCCATCTGGATTTGGTGCTTTTTAAAAAGAGGAACTAATATAGACTTGCTCAAGTTTTTTGTATATGATAGAAATCCCTTGTTCTTATCCTCAGTATCTGACATTATTACTAAATGAAACTTTTGTATGCATCAGCCATTATATCCTTCAAATATATCAACTCAACAAGTGGATTAGAGACAAGCAGTCTTTCAACTCCAGCTGTCCTTGCATAAAAATTGCAAAACTAAAACCAAATCTTTACCTGCAGTGAGTCTTCTCAATGCCAAGTAGATATTATAATATATAAGATTCCATCTATAATGGTTCAATTTGCACATACTCATATACTTCAACCATCATGCAATTTCTAAATTTTTTTTCGATTACTAAAATTAATATACGGCATCAAGAACAAAGCAGGAGGAGATATAGATGTGTGTGTGTGTGTGTGTATAAATGTGTATGAATATATCTGTATGTATATATAAATGTGTGTGTGTATGTTTGTGTATATATATGTATATGTGTATATGTGTGTGTATATATATATATGTGTGTGCGTGTGTGTGTGTGTGTGTGTATACATACATAAATGATAAAGACCAAAATGGCAGGGACCTAACAGAGGCAGAAAAGATTAAGAAGAGGTGGCAAAATTACACAGAAGAACTATACAAGAATGAGCTAAATGTCCTTGGTAACCACAATGAGATGGTCACTGACCTCAAGCCAGACATCCTAGAATGTGAAGTGAACTGGGCCTTAGAAAAGCTGAGCAACAACAAAGCTACTGGTGGTGACAGTATTCCAGCTTAGTTATTAAAAATCCTAAAAAACAATGCAATAGAAGTGCTACACTCAATTTGCCAGCAAATTTGGAAAACTCAACAGTGGCCACAGGATTGGAAAAGTTCAGTTTACATTCCAGTTCCAAAGAAAGGCAGTGCCAAAGAATGTTCAAACTATTGCACCATTGCACTCATTTCACATGCTAGTAAAGTTATGCTTAAAATCCTACAAGCTAGACTTCAGCAGTATGTGGATCAAGAACTACCAGAAGTACAAGCAGGATTTCGAAGAGGCAGAGGAACTAGAGATCAAATTGCCAACATACGCTGGATCATGGAAAAAGCTAGGGAATTCCAGAAAAACATCTACTTCTGCTTCATTGACTATGCTAAAGCCTTTGATTGTGTGGATCACAGCAAATTGTGGCAAGTTCTTAAAGAGATGGGAGTACCAGACTATCTTATTTGTCTCTTGAGAAACCTATATGCGGGTCAAGAAGCAACAGTGAGAACTGGACACGGAACCACTGATTGGTTCAAAATTGGGAAAGGAGTCCGGCAAGGCTGTATACTGTCGCCCTGCCAATAATAATAATAATAATAATAATAATAATAATAATAATAATAATAAGAAGAAGAAGAAGAAGAAGAAGAAGAAGAAGAAGAAGAAGAAGAAGAAGAAGAAGAAGAAGAAGAAGAAGAAGAAGAAGTTGGAAGGGACCTTGGAGGTCATCTAGTCCAACCTCCTGCTCAGGCAGGAAACCCTATACCATTTCAGACAAATGGCTGTCCATTCTCTTCTTATAAACCTCCAGTGTTGGAGCATTCACCACTTCTGGAGGCAGGTTGTTCCACTGGTTAATTGTTCTAACTTTCAGGAAGTTTCTCCTTAGTTCTAGGTTGCTTCTCTCCTTGACTAGTTTCCATCCATTGTTTCTTGTCCTGCTTTCAGGTGCTTTGGAGAATAGCTTGACTCCCTCTTCTTTGTGGCAGCCCCTGAGATATTGGAACATTGCTATCAGAGCACATCATGAGAAAGGCAGGGCTAGATGAATCAAAAGTTGGAATTAAGATTGCCGGGAGAAATATTAACAAGCTAAAATATGCAGGTGATACTACTCTAATGGCAGAAAGTGAAGAAGAACTAAAGAGCCTCTTGTTGTGGGTGAAGAAGGAGAGTGCAAAAGTTGGGTTGAAACTTAACATTAAGAAAACCAAGATCATGGCATCCGGCCCTCTCAATTCCTGGCAAATAGATGGGGAAGAAATGAAGGTAGTGACAGATTTTATTTTCCTGGGCTCCAAGATCACCACAGATGGGGACTGTAGCCAAGAAAATAAAAGATGCTTGCTCCTGGAGAGGAAAGCCATGGCAAATCTGGACAGCACTAAAAAGCAGAGACATCACCCTGTAAACAAAAGTGTGTATCATCAAGGCTATGGTCTTCCCAGTTGCAATGTATGGCATTGAAAGTTGGACCATAAGAAAGGCTGAGCGTCAATGCCTTGGTGGAGCAGTGGGCTAATGCCTCCTTAAGTAACACCAGCTGCCTGCAATTAGTGCAGGTTCGATTCCCACCAGGCTCAAGGTTGACTCAGCCTTCCATCCTTCCGAGGTAGGTAAAATGAGGACCCAGATTGTTGGGGGCAATTAAGCTGACTTTGTAATAATGCCGCTTGGGGTGTGTGTGAAAGCCCTAACAAGCAGGCATATACATAAAATGAAGGCTACTGCTAAGCTTGTAAGCCGCCCTGAGTCTTCGGAGAAGGGCGGGATATAAATGGAATTAAAATAAATAAATAAATAAATGCCGCTGGGTTGTGTGTGAAAGTCCTAATAAGCAGGCATATACATAGAATGAAGGCTACTGCTAAGCTTGTAATCCGCCCTGAGTCTTCGGAGAAGGGCGGGATATAAATGGAATTTTAAAAAAAAGAATTGAGGCCTTTGAACTATGGTGCTGGAGAAGATTCCTGCGAGTCCCTTGGACTGCAAGTTCATCAAATGGGTCAGTCCTAGAGGAGATCAACCCTGACTTCTCTTTAGAAGGCCAGATCCTGAAGTTGAAACTCAAATACTTTGGCCACCTAATGACAAGGAAGGACTCACTGGAGAAGAGCCTAATCCTAGGAAAGATTGAGGCCAAGAGAAGAAGAGGATGACAGAGAATGAGCTGGCTGGCTGGAGTCACTGAAGCAGTAGGCGTGAGCTTAAATGGACTCCAGAAGATGGTAGACGACAGGAAGGCCTGGAGGAAAATTGTCCATGGTATGTGTGTGTGTGTGTGTGTGATTGTGTGTGTGTGTGTGTACACACACACACACACACACACCAAGGGTCCAGATTGAGCATTCATCTTTTAAAGACATCATCCAGTAACACATTTGCACTGAGACAATTCAGTCTCATTAAAACCAGTAAGACTGTTGCACTACTGTACTCACTGATATTTGGTTGACTATTTAGATATACATTATATTTTGCATGCATTTTTTGCTATGATATTGTGCGGTTGTCTCAACTAAAGTAAAGTAAACTCTTCCATATGGTCACTGGAACTTTTCTGTGTTAGGGAACGAAGGGCCTATAGCAATGTTTATATCAACCTACTGTTCCTGCTATATTGGTTCTGCACACCTGTACCTATTGCAAGTCTTTGAACTTTTAACTTCAGATAGACAGTACCTTTAAACAGAAAGCTGCCCGGTGGTCAATGTTCTGTTCCAAAAGATGAAATACAGAGCCATTCTCAGCTATCACAGTGTTGGACTTTAAGGTTACAATATGGGTTGTACTAAGCACAAAAGATTTCAATTCAAAAATGAAAATGCCTGAGAGAGAAAATATTTTGTTATCTACTCCATCCTGCATTGTACAAGTACCAAACTGACTTTGAAGTAAGGCAACGAGCTGCAGAATTGTGAAGGACCAATTGACGGCAAAAAATGTATTCTGCATTTCTAGACTACCCTCAGTGGTGTTGGGACTTGTGCTGCTGAGATCTGAGTGGCCTCTTTTACTGTAGGTTCCTTCTCTTATCTGTGATATATCTATATGACAAAAAGGGATAGGCTGAGAGTTGCTTAAATGGAAGAAGAGGGGAGATGGTATCCAATTTGCCGAAATGTGCGATGGTTCACTATTGCAGGCTTGCATCAGCAAAAGTTTCATTTATTATTGCACTCATTGGCTCTCCAAAGTTAAAATCACACATAGAATCAATGATAGGCATATTTTCCTGAATACTATTAGAAGAGTTTACTCAGTATGAGGTCTAAAATTGTTCCCTTGTTTTCCAGTCAATTAAACATTACAGGGACATTTATAGAGGGGAGACTATGCCATCTCTTCATCCAACTGCAGGCTCTTTATGAGGATACATGTAACAGAACCATACTGTATATGGATCAAGTACAAAGAAAATGTAAACCAGGATGCACTGTTTATTATCTACAGATTGCCTGGCGTGAAAATATTTATGACTGAGAATAAGTGCCCTAAGTGGCTACATTCCTTAAAGAACTTCAGCAGCCATTTATTTATGCTATCAAGTAGGTAAGCCCATTTAATAGTCTTCTCACTGATACATCACAAGAAATGAAGTCTTCAGTGCTATTTTTTTTCCATAACGTAGTTGTAGTTAGGAACAAACTCATGTGCTTGCAGTTTATTTTTATGACCATTTCAATTCTGCCGCGCAAAGTGCCTACCGTCAGCAAACTGTAGACATCTAATGTGATATCCCTTGAATCTCCTTCTCTTCTTTCTTCTTCGTTTTCATCTTGCTTAGTCTGCTTTGCGGAACATATATGAATTTAGTTTTAAAAATGAGTTTCTAAGCCTAAGGCATATAGCAAACCTCAGTGGGTAAGGATGTTTTTAGCATATTTTCATTGATGAGCACTGTTTGCTTTGCAAAATTAGAGGGAAAGATGGGGGGGAACCCTCAAGGTGTGAGATCTAATAGAACAAGAGGGAAGAAAAATAACTCTTTCTCCTCCCCCTCATAAGAGGTGCCCTTTGGTGTCGCATAGGCATTGCAGAAAGTTTGGTGCACTAGATGTAACATTTAAAAAGGAAAGCAAGAGACTCAGAGAGAACTCGCCTTAAAATCTGAAGAACCAAAAAGGAACAACCTCATCAATAAGCAAAAAGTTGACTGATTGTGGTGACCAGTCACAATTTCTGTGACACAGCTCATTCTCACAATTATAATTGCACTCATTAACTAAAAAAATGGCTTCTCCTTTAAATTGTTAAATAGATGCTAATAATCTGAAATGCTTTGTTGTTGTTGTTAGTTGTGAAGTCATGTCCAACCCATTGCAACCTCATGGACAATTTTCCTCCAGGCCTTCCTATCCTCTACCATCTTCTGGAGTCCATTTAAGCTCACACCGACTGCTTCAGTGACTCCATCCAGCCACCTCATTCTCTGTCGTCCCCTTCTTCTATTGCCCTCAATCTTTCCCAGCATTAGGCTCTTCTCCAGTGAGTCCTTCCTTCTCATTAGGTGGCCAAAATATTTGAGTTTCAACTTCAGGATCTGGCCTTCTAAAGAGAAGTCAGGGTTGATCTCCTCTAGGACTGACCAGTTTGAACACTTTAGACGTTATTTATCACTTTTTAATTCCTGGGGCTTTTTTGACACTTCCTGTCTCTGCTGTCTCTGAAACCATAGGAATGAATGGCCAATTTACCTATGAAGTTATCATTTTCTGCATGATGTTATTAATTCATTGGTTTTTTTAAAAAAAAATCACACTATTCTTTTTAGCATGAACACATGAACTACAATGGCATGAAGAGAATAAACATGATGTTCAGAGACAAAATGATGTAAACATTTTGGTTTAAAAAATGCCAGCAGAATCATCAGAAACAGAGGTATTTCTTCTTACATTTCCATGTTTCTTTGAAAATAAGACCAGGTCTTATATTAAATTTTGCTCCAGAAGACACATTAGGGCTTATTTTCTGGTTAGGGCTTTTATTTGGGGAAATACGGTACTAAATGTGTCCATCTGGCTGACAACCTTAATTGGGGCTTATTTTTGGGACGGGGCTTATATTACGAGCTTCCTGAAAAATCATGATAGGACTTATTTTTTGGTTGGGTCTTATTTTGGGGGGAAACATGGTAGTAGAATGATTTACTATTTACTGATCCCAGATACCCAGCAATTCTAACCACTCATGTACAGTTACAACTATCATCACATAAGTATGGCTAATTTACTACAAAATGTTTATGCTACTTTTGTTGCTGGCATTAGAACAATATATAGACACCAGAAAAAGGAAAACCAGAATTAGCCTGATTGCTCTATGAATATATAACATGAAAATGACATTTTTCTTTAACATAGAATATATCAGTTTTTCACTGTAAGCTGCACCCATCCCTTTTCCTAAGGCAGGCTATTAAGCAAGTGCTAAAATGTTTAATAAATTAATTTGTGATAATAAATTAATAACTTATCCTAGATCAAAACTGTGTCGACCATGCAATTATCTTCGGCTCCCTGAGGCTTAGTAATACTATCATTATGCTTAGTAAACAAGGCAATGCTTAAAAGGTTTGGTCTTTTACTTACACCTGCAAAACAACTTTGATGATCATGGTGTAGTGTTATGCTCTTTATAAACTACTTTCCAGAGGAAATAAAAATATGATTAAATGCCTAAAAGCCATATTCAAAAAAATCTTCTTCTCAACAGAAGCATCCATAAGAGAGCATGAGGAATGGGGGCAGGGGGACAAGTGACAAACACAGTGTTTTAATATCACAACACAAATTCCACTTATTGTCTGCATTTGACATTGCATTTTGGCATTACTACGTATAGGAATAGATACTGTAGAAGTGATACAGGTTGCAGAATCACATACTGCCAGCATTTTTTTTCTTTTGTAACATAGATTATTAATGACAACGTCATTGGATTAATTCCAATGTAAGCAATGTTCAATATCATGATTTTATTTGTCAAAGAATAAGACTATACAAAGGATGAACAAAAGAATTTACATTTTATAGGAGTTATTTAAAAGTTTGTATGCCAGCCATGAAAAACTATTACTATTACTCATTGGCATCCTTCAGTCTCAAGAGACTATGGTATCGTGCTCTGGAAAGAGGTCCTAAAGCAGCATCTGGTGTGGCTAAAAAAGCCAATTTGAGAGCAGTAGTCCCTTCCACACTGAAGGCAGATACAGTCTGTCCCCTGTCCAGCCCCCAGATTTCGCTGGTTCCGGGACTGTCTCAGCCTGCTGCACAAGTGTCTCTTTGAATTGGAGAAGGCCATGTTGCATATTTAGCCTCCAAGCTAAGCGATCAGAGGTCAAGTTTTCCCAGCTGTTAATGTCCATTCCCAAGGCCTTTAGATCTCTCTTGCAGATGTCCTTATATTGCAACACTGCTCTCCCTCTGGGGTGCTTTCCCTGCACTAGTTCTCCATACAGGGGATCTTTCGGAATCCGACCATCAGCCATTCTCATGACATGCCCAAGCCAGCGTAGACATCGCTGTTTCAATAGTGTATACATGCTAGAAATTCCAGCACTTTCCAGGACTGCGCTATTTGGAACTTTGTCATGCCAGGTGATGCCAAGAATACATTGGAGACAGCGCATATGAAATGTGTTTAACTTTCTCTCCTGCCATGCGTGAAGGGTCCAAGACTCACTGCAGTACAAGAGTGTGCTCAGGATGCAGGCTCTATAGACCTGGATCTTTGTATGTTCTGTCAGCTTCTTATTAAGCCATACTCTCTTTGTAAGTCTGAAAAATGTGGTGGCCGCTTTACCAATATGTTTATTCAGCTCAGTATCTAAAGAGTGTAGGAAATAGTTGAGCCAAGGTACACAATGTCATGGACGACCTCCAGTTCTTGTGCAGAAATTATAATACAGGGAAGTGAATCCACGTCCTGACCCATGACTTGTGTTTTTTTCATGACTTGTGTTTAACTGATTGTTAGTCCAAAGTCTTGGCAGGCTTGCTAAAACAGTCCATAAGTTGTTGAAGGTCTTCGGCAGAGTGAGCAGTAATGGCAGCATCGTCAGCGAAGAGGAAATCCCATAGGCATTTCAGCTGGACTTTAGACTTTGCTCTCAATCTAGAGAGATTAAAGAGTTTTCCATCTGATCTGGTCCAGAGATCAATATCCTCTATTGCAGTTCCAAAAGCGTTTTTCAACATGACAGCAAAAAAGATCCCAAATAAAGTTGGCGTGAGGACGCAGCCCTGCTTCACTCCACTTCGAATGTCAAAGGAATCTGATGTTAAGCCATCAAAAACTACAGTGCCCTTCATTTAAGTCAATTAAGCTGACTTTGTAATAATGCCGCTTGGGGGTGTGTGAAAGCCCTAATAAGCAGGCATATACATAGAATGAAGGCTACTGCTAAGCTTGTAAGCCGCCCTGAGTCTTCGGAAAAGGGCGGGATACAAATGGAATTAAAATAAATAAAATAAATAAATAAAATTTCCTCATGAAATGACCTGATGATGTTGAGGAGCTGAGGTGGACGTCCAATCTTGGGTAGATTTTTATAAAGGCCGTCCCTACTAACCAAGTCAAAAACTATTACTATTACTATGACTTATTATTATTATTATTATTATTATTATTATTATTATTATTATTATTATTATTATTATTACCCCTTCTTCAGAAGGATTGCAGTGTATATCGCTACCCAAATGACCAAACATGTGATGTGACATGACCTAAACTATGTCCATCCCAATCTCACATGAAGTGTGCCAAGGGGAATCACAGCACAGGTTTCATCACTTGTCTATCTCCCATCCTGTGGAAACCTTGGTCTATAGGAAAACTTAGGAGGAGATGGAATGCATTGACTTAAAGTGTGCTGTTTTCTATACTCATAGCAATGGGCTATGGGTCACTATAACAAAAGCATTCCTATATAAATGTGGATGGAAATGGTGTACTAGCCCCGACTGAACAAAAGCTCCTTTGGCCATAATTTTCAGCTACAGATCTATCCCTTAGTGGATCTCATAATATCAGGATAGGATAATAAGATTATTTGAAATCAGATGCTTTTTAAAGGCTAGCTCGCATATTTGTTCTTTACTTGATTGCCACATTGATTAAAGACTTTTGCATGAGTATCCCAAAGTATCATTCCCTGGGAGGTGTTTTCATCTTGTATCATACCATGCTTTTCCAATGAAGTTAACTTATAATTTCTAGGAGTCAGGTATATAGTAATGGAATGGCCTTCCTGAATGCAGATAGGACTTGAGGTATCATCATGTGACTAGAAGGGTTCTTATGTGAAAATTATTATGTGGAAGTATTGGAGAAAGAATTGGAAAAGTAGTACTGATGCTACTATGTCAGTATCTCTCTCTGGCAACTACACATCCAGATAGATTGCAGTGCATGTGTTTTCTGATTTATTAATGTGTTGTAGATTTCTAAAATTAAATGTGGGATTGCTACACTGAAAGGCCAATATATTGTATCTTCATTAATACAAACCACTTCAAAATGTTTTGCTTTTGTCTTTGGCCATCCACACCAGAATACTTAGAGACGTGTTCCATGACATTTAATAGCCTGCATAGAATGGGAATATATCTCAAAACTGGGAGTTTGACAGACTAACAACATCGAGTGTTATCTTCTAGCTTCCTGTAAAATTCCAGGGGGAAGGGGAGGGGAAGTCATGGTCTACACCAGAAGCAAGGTAAATTTTGCCTACAGGTCAAAACAACATGACACATCATGAAAAAGAATCACATTAGCATTAAGAATAAAGAAAAAGGGCCCATCAACCACAAAGAAAACACATGTGGGATAATTAAATTAAAATAGAACCCAATGCTACAACTGAGAGCTTAACATTTTCTGAGTTTAAAAGAAAGAATGGCAAAGATAGCAGTGGACTGCTTACACTTGGAATCAGATCCAGAAAAGGTAGTTCAGGCTTTCAGCATCTGAGCCTATACATTTCTGGGCTGGGACTTAATTCTTTACTTCTATATTCAGGAAACAATGAGATCAATACTGCAAATCAGCAATCAAAATGAAGCCACACAAACCAATCAGGTTTTGTTGACACTCACTGTAAAATGATGTGGTTTAAATTTGTGTTCAGAACAAAATCCTCAAAACATGCAATGTTCACCTTGTGCTTAGAACGCTCAAAGGCTGGATTGTTTTGAGTCAGAATCATTCTGTACGTCCCTGCTGGATATTGGCAATGAGTAACACAGCATTGGGGATTTCCTATCACAGGCAGTTAAACACCCATGGAGAAAATTTGATCACTGCTCCTGTAAACACACCTGGCTGACTATCATCTGCAGTTTGGCTGTTATGCAAAAGCAAGTGCCCAAAATGAGGTTTTTAAGACCTGTTGTGCTTTGCTTCAGGAAGAATGTGCATCGTTATGTGTTTCTCCTGGTACTTGTTTTCCAACTGAAAAAGATGGAAAATCTTCCCCGTTCTCTCCACCTCCCAGGTGCAGAAACCACACAGTGAGGATAGCATGGAAAAATATATTGCTGTCAATATTTTGCTATCAGTTTGTTAAAGTTGATGTCTACTATTTGTTTAGGTTATATGGGACTTATTTTAATACTATTTAAATTTGTACATAATCGTAAATCACTCAAAGTTGATCAATGATTGGGCAACAGATAAGTCTAGTAAATGGAATCAATCCATTGAAAATAAAGGATCAGTGAGCCAGGTTTGCTCTCCTTTGGGCATGTGGAATTTACATTATCATACTATCTTTATGTAATTTCTTTCTTTAAAAATGTGGAGTTGAAGTGTATATTCATGCATATGACACATCCACTGAATATCCTGAATCAGCCATTATTTTAACCCTCTACTCGCAGAGCATATAATTTCAAGAAGGAAATGTAGAGGAAATAACTAGAGAAGTTATGACATCAAATTACAAACAAATAAAAATAATTTATGGCATTTTGCAGAATTGTGGTTGATTATATGATTTGTCTATTAAGACATCAGTCTCCGATTCCAGTTTCTGGTCTTAAAAGCAGGGGCCAACAAACATTAAATCTAGTCTTACTCAGTAACGGTATTTTCATCACTGAATGTCTTTATATCTCTTGCCAGAAATTTATTTTCCTTTTATTGCATTCACCTCTTTTCCATAACTTATTTAAATTTGCTTACATACCAATGCTAGTACTCTTCAATATCTTCATCAATGATTTAGATGAGGAGATAGATGGGGAACTCATCAAATATGCAGACA
Organism: Vipera ursinii; assembly: GCF_947247035.1. Classification (NCBI taxonomy): domain Eukaryota; kingdom Metazoa; phylum Chordata; class Lepidosauria; order Squamata; family Viperidae; genus Vipera; species Vipera ursinii. The sequence continues at coordinate 250,727,376 of NC_139512.1, forward strand.
ACGCCAATGTGGCAGGAATAGCCAACACTCCAGAAAATAGGCTTAAGATACAGAAGGTTCTTGACAGACTTGAACATTGGACGCTATTTAACAAAATGAAATTTAGCCATGAAAAAAACTAAGATTCTACATTTAGGCAAGAACAACCAGATATACACATATAGTATAGGTGGTACCTGGCTCAATAATAGTAATCGTAAGGGGGATCTTGGAGTACTGGTGGACAATCACTTAAATATGAGCCAGCAGTGTGCTGTAGCTGTCAAAAAAGTCAACACAATCCTAGGCTGCATTAATAGAGGGATAGAATCAAGATCATGTGAAGTGGTAATACCACTCTATAATGCCTTGGTAAGATCATACTTAGAATACTGCATCCAGTTTTGGTTGAAACAATGTAAAAAAGATGTTGAGATTCTAGAGAGAGTACAGAGAAGAGCAACAAAGATGATTAGGAGACTGGAGGCTAAAACATATAAAGAATGTTTGCTGGAATTAGGTATGTCTAGTTTAATGAAAAGGAAGAATAGGGGGTAACATGACAGCAGTGTTCCAATATCTCAGGGGCTCTCACAAAGAAGAGGGAGTCAAGCTATTCTCCAAAATGCCTGAAGGCAGGACAAGAAGCAATAGATGGAAACTAATCAAGGAGAGAAGCAACCTAGAACTAAGGAGAAACTTCCTGACAGCTAGAACAACTAACCAGTGGAACAACCTGCCTCCAGAAGTTGTGAATGCTCCAACACTGGAAGTTTTTAAGGAGAGACTGGACAACCATTTGTCTGAAATGGTATAGAGCTTCATGCTTGAGCAGGGGGTTGGACTAGATGACCTCCAAGGTTCCTTCCAACTTTGTTATACTGTTTTCTGTATTAAATGAATCTCTTTGGAATGGTTGCTATAGCAGCACCAAAAAATTGATTTCTGGGCAACCTGTAAGGATCAATTTTCCTGTCTTCATAGTCCTTAATATAAGATCCCTTTTTAAACTGTACCAAGAAGTCTGATCCTCCACTAGCAAGAAGAGTAATCAGAACTGCAATATCCTGGCTAATAAAAGATTTGCCATCTTTAACAAGCCTGAATAAAATATAACAAAATGTTTTTACAAGGAATATGATTGTCCTGTCCAAAATGTCCAGTAAAACAAGACAATCTATACTTTTTAGCCCTTTCTGATGTTTCCCCTAGTATTTTTTTATTATTATTATACCAGCTTGAAGTCTGACCCAGTTCTGAATCTCATTTAATAGAACTTAGATGCCTTAAAATTATTAGCTCACAAAATGTCAAATTTTTAAGCAATAGAAATTCATAATGAAACTTGCTTTTTTTGTAATTCTTCCTAACTAAAATGATGCCACCAAGCCCTTTTAATGGAAAAGCTATTCGAAGGGAAGGTGGCTATGAACAAAAAGACAGCTGCAGTTGAAAATGAATGTTCAACCCTTTTCATCTTCTTGTGTCATATAAAACTGAGTCCCCTGTTCCCCATTCCTCCCAGCCCCTTTTCTTTCTGTGGAGTTTTTTAAGATATATTTTTATGTCATTATGTTCCAGAAGCTAATGAAATCCTTCTCAGGATGCAAGATTTGCTTTGTGGAAATTTTGCCCTCATGATGTTTAAATTGGACTCCTTATTTGCCAGCTTTGTAGGCAAACCATTGTCATTCCACCCATATATTAAGAGAGAAAGAAATCTAAGTAAGATTTGAAGGTCAGATTACTATTCATTTATATCCATTTTATCGAACTGTCAGCTGATTCCTTCCTTTCATTTATTTGCATTAATAGGGGTGTCTGCAACCAGGGGATCAAAAAAGTTAAAATGGCAGCTAGAACTAGGTAATTGAAGCCCAACTTCCTTTTTGCATGTGTCATCCTGCAGATATTCCTGCATGTTTAGTGTCTTATTAAGATGCTAAAATAAGAATATAAGTGCAACCCAATTGAACTGGCCTTCTTCAGTCTGGTGCCTTCAATTGTGTTGGACCAAGAATCCATGATCTCTACCCATCTGTTTTCTGAGAATATGGATAGATGACCACACTACCCAGATGTGACAGGAGATGATATTAGGTAATTGAATAGCTAGCTAATTAGATAAATCAAGCTGACCAACTATAATGGTCAATCAGATGAAAGTTCTTTTCAGAAAATCTTACACTGAACAATAGCTAAAGAATATGCAGATACAAATAACTTCATCTCAGGCTTCTATCCTGAATCAAAAAATAGTTTATCTGTCTTCTTCTTCTTCTTCTTCTTCTTCTTCTTCTTCTTCTTCTTCTTCTTCTTCTTCTTCTTCTTCTTCTTCTTCTTCTTCTTCTTCTTCTTCTTCTTCTCCTCCTCCTCCTCCTCCTCCTCCTCCTCCTCCTCCTCCTCCTCCTCCTCCTCCTCCTCCTCCTCCTTCTTCTTCTTCTTCTTCTTCTTCTTCTTCTTCTTCTTCTTCTTCTTCTTCTTCTTCTTCTTCTTCTTCTTCTTCTCCTTCTTCTCCTTCTTCTCCTTCTTCTCCATCTCCTCCTCTCCCTCCCTCTCCCTCTCCCTCTCTCCCCCCTCCCAGCTTTTTCAATCTCATATGCTGCCTATCTCACTGAAGTGACTCTAGGCAGCTTACAAACATTCAATTAAAATGCACTACAAAATTTTAAAACGATATTTAGAAACTTTAAATTTAAAATTCCATTAAAGCAAAATAAAATTCAGTTAAAATAAATAAAATAAATAGTTCAGTAAAAGAGGACAGGCACACTGACAGTTGCTATATAGAACATTAGGATATACTATTGTGAATTGTGTAATTCACAATATACAATTGTGAGGTTCAAACAAGGTTCAAACCTTCATTCACAAGGTTGAAACCTTCATTTACCTCTAAAGCTTGCTGAGTAGGGAATATCATTATTTCTTTCCATGAAAAAACACACACACACTCTAATTGAATATGCTTTAGAAGCATCATCGGAACGTGTTTAACAGATGAAGCTTGAAAAAGCAGCATTTTCCTGATTTGTTTTATTAACTGCCATAGACAATGCTGGAAACAATTTTTCCTCTAGCTATTGCTAATAACTTTATCACTTGACATGCACTTTCATCCACTATGGTAAATGTGATTGTCGTGTTTAAAGGCATTTTGATCCATTCACCCATTGGCAGGAGGATTGTGTTCCCTTGCGGCATGTCATAACAGCAGTCCAGCAGTATCACCAAGCATTTTTACTTCTCTTTTCCAAAGTAAAAAAGATGAAAACAAAGCTAAACAACAAGCATTTAATAAGATTTTCTGCTAATAAAAACAAGAACGCTTGGAAGTTAGACATGGTTCAGTAACAAAAATTGCTACTGTCTGCAATTCTGCTTTCTGTTCAGGGTCTCTCATGTTGCTTTTTTTTCTCCTCTGGTTCATGAATATAAAAGAGTAACTGAGATTACTCTCTTGTTTTATCTTATACAGATTTGAGTTCACTATCGGGATCCTGCAACAAGTACAACAGTGCATTTCTACATGCCCTAGGAATGCAACCTTGAATGCATGTATCAGATTAATGATTAACATCTTTATTAGCTAAAATCATCATTACTAATTGAGCAAGTAGAGTGCAGAGAAGAGTAACAAAGATGATTAGGGAACTGGAGGATGAAAATATGTCTAGCTTAATGAAAAGACCAACTGGTGGTGACATGATAGCAGTGTTCCAATATCTCAGGGGTTGTCACTTGAGATAAAAACCAGAAATGAGCAAATATGTCATATCCTTTTTTTAAAAAAAGGGAAAAAAATACTGTTTCAGCAGATCTGTTGGTGAACTTATTTTTTTTTTAAAAAAATGGCCAGCCTTTCATCAATGAACCGTAAAAAAAGATTTCACAGATCTACTAGTGGAAGACTCTTCAGAAAAGAGCAGACAATCCAGCAGCCTAGAATGAAATGGACATGAAGGACCATGACAAATGACTACAGGACAGAGACAGAACTCCTAACACAATTCACAGCACAGCAGTCAATGAGAATGGATGCATTTGACAGACTATGGCAGACTATGGGTTGAGCCCGCAGAAGTTCAAATTATTGGTTTTGATATGGAACCAAAAGTGGAAAACTTGTGACAGTTACTTTTGCAGGGGGCTGGGGATCACACTGCATTCTCATATCTAAGGATAGTGGGCTTTCCTTGTATGAGAGCAACCAGGATATGTGTCAAAATCCAGTTATTGGGAGGAGGTGATTTCTTTGTTCTATGTTTCTGCGGGTTCTGCCAACTCCAGGGGGGAGGGGGAAGCTGTGGGCACTACAATATATCCTCTCTGCTTTGCTATGTGCACTACAACGTATCCTCTTCACTTTCCTCTATCTGCTGCTCTTTGATCAACTTCCCTTGCTGCCAGCCTGAGGTGAGAATGGAAAGTGCCTCCAGCCGTCTGCCTTATCTCTAGCTGTGGAAGAAGAGGCACAAAGACCTAACAGCCTAACAAGCTTGGGAACGGTGTCTTATCATCCCCGTTCCCACAGCAGCTTCACACCTGGAGATTGGCTCATTTGAACTGACCGGATGGACTATTGGAATGGGGTTTGCCATTCAATCTTTAGCCTATTGATTTGCGTGGGAAACTCTCAGGTCCTGCCTTCTGTGCTGCTGTCAACTTCTCCTAATGAAAGTTCCTTTTGGAATGAAGCTGTTCCAGGAGTTCTGCTTGTTGACCTGGACTTAGGATACAGCGTAGGAAGTATCAATTGTGAATATGTGCAGATGGCCCTGCTGTCTTTGGGCACTTGCAGAGTCATGGATGCAGGGTCATGAAAAGACAGCAAGGAGAACAATCGATGTCCTAACCCACCCGGGAACCTACAATGTCTTTAGGGAAACACCCCAAAGAAAACATTTTCGGCTACTTCTGCTTTCTCCCTTCTTATTTACAGTGTGCCAGAATGACTGGCTGAAATCTTTATTTTATGTGTGTCAGCTCTGCTGGGTGGGTTGCTTATGTAATCAGAAAGAATAAATACAAGGATTTCTTGTCATTTGGGGCTTCTCTCTTTTAGAGGAGCCCAACTTTGTTCAGCTGAATAAAAATGTAAAGCTTAAAAGGCAACTTCTGGTTTCCTGTATTTTTTTTAATCAAGCAAAACATGCTTCCTTGGGAAGAGGGACTGAGGCAGCGATTGAGCCCTGAGCATTCTCTACACATGGTCTGAGCCAATGTGCTTCCTATTGCATATGCAATCCAGGGCTAATTTTATCTCACGTTATAGACACATATAACTTTTCAGACTTTATTTTTATTTTAAAAACAGTTGAACAAGCATATGCGCAGTCAAGTCTAATTCCCAACAGAGACTAAAATTTCCACTGAGGCATGTTAACAAGACGGCTGGACCAGATTCTTTGATATTTAGTAACAGCTTAATTTTTAAATGGTTTATGAATTTTATTTTAAAGTTAGGTTAAAGACTTCTGCCTTTTGATTTAGCACAACTGCTTTATAGCCGTTTGTTGTCAGTTAGAGTGGTCCTTTCCTTATCTATAATACCTTAAAAATGCTTCAGGTTTTTTTTTCTGCAGTAAAAACTTTGAAGTACCCTGCTGAAACTGGGTGAGATTCATCTCTAAAAGGAATACCACTGCTGTTTGCTAAATTGCATCCCATTTTGCTTGAAAATGAAATAGCTAAAGACATTTTTTATACTTCCCCATTAGAGCCAATGGTCAATTTTTTTTATCGAATTCAAGGTTGAGATCCATTTAAGTCTTGGTGCTTTGGGCCCTTGAATCTCCAATTTAAATCAAATCATGCTCAAAATTCAGTCAGACTTTGAATGATTTGCATAGATTTATAGTGGCAAAATATTGAACCAATCCTGAGGAGATCCAAACTCAGAACTACCACAAGTGTAACCTATAGCATAACTTATTCTGAGGATAAAATGTAGAGTTTCAGAATCATGTATCAGCCTTGAGGAATGATGATCTGTCTATCTGTCTCTCTATGTAACTAACTAATTAACTAACCATAAATCAGTTAAAACCAACCATTAAAATCCAATTATAGGTAGGGAGGATGGGGGCAGGGTGGGAGAAGGTGGGATCTGTAGTTATTTAATCAACTACCTCCACAGTGCTGTTCCCTTATTGGAGCCTCAAGCCAATGGGCAGAGTCAGGTCTTTATACCCCTACAAAAGGAGGGTTGGTAAATAAATAAGGTAAAGGTATAGATTTCCTCTACCCAGTTGAGTCCAGCTCTAGGAAGCAGTGCTCCATTTCTTACCAAAGGAGCCAGCATTGTCTGGAAATGTTTCCACTGTCATGTGGTGACATCAAACCACAACACAGAGCATGTGGCGCAGAATGCTGTTACCTTCCCACTAAAGTAGTTTCTATTTATCAGCTCACATTTGCATGCTTTTGAAATGCTAGGAGGAACTGGGGCAAGGATGTCACAGGGCGCTTGGGTCTCAAACCCAGACTGTCAGCTTTCCAGTTAACAAGCTCAGCTTCTTAACCGCTGAGCCATTTCCCCCCTCCCTCTGATCTATAAATATATTTAATATATAAATAGAAACAATAAGATAAGGAATTTCAATCATCCATTTAGCCAGTTGTAGAAAAGAAATGAAGGTCCCAGGAATGACAGATGACATATTTCTTCCTGATGCTGTAATGTAGACACTGTTAACTGAAGACAAAGCAGAGAATACTTTATTATGAGAATATAGCCATGAAGGCGTTCATATAACATATAGGAAGAAGACAATAAGGAGCAAAAGAGAATGAAACATGTAGGAGGGAGTTGATAAATTAGGGGTCCTTGGTGTTCGCTGAACTTGCTTGCTTTCTTGCAGACATTTCATTACCCAAATTAGGTAACATCATCAGGAAGTTGATAAAGGAACCTCACCTACAACACACCATACTCAAGTGTGAAAGAATAAAAACACTTTAGTTGATGATTTTTTTTAAAAAAATAAAAAGTTAAAAACATAGAATTGGTATTAAAAGTGTCTAGATTTGGTCCCATTTTTTTCAGAAGGATTCAAGTCACTAGTCGTGCGTACTTGACAATTGTCCTTTAAAGAAAGTATAAAACAGAGAGTTATTTACTTGTAAAGGATGTGAGGTAGGGAACACATTCAAAGTCACCATTCCTAGGGCTAAAAGATTAATCATCAAAGAACAATGATGGCCTTTCCTATTTGTTCAGAACTTAACTGGTAAGTGGGGGTTGGAATAGTTTATAGTCTCCCTTAATGTTGCCCCAATCTGCAATTCCCATTCCTGGGAAGGTTTAATATTTCAATTCTTGTCTAGGGTCGCTTGCTTCAGTTCCTCAGATTTCTGCCATCCATATTGCTGGAGCCATTTTGAAACAGCTACCAAGGACCACATTCCTGTTCGAAAACATCCAAAGCAGCCCTCAGTGGGATCTTCCACATCTGGGTGGATGCAAGAGGTGGACATGAATAGTGTTGAAGGAAGCAGGTTTTCTTCAGCACAAATGTAAGCACCTGAGTATAGGTACTGAGGATCCAAGGTGTAACCAATACAAACAGTGGTGGGATTCAAATATGTGAAAAACTGGTTCTGTGTGTAGATGCTGCTTCCAGAAGTCCATTCTGGGACTGAGCAACAAAAAATTAGCTACCGGTTCTGCTGAAGTGGTGTGAAGTGGCTGAATCCCACCACTGAATACATCCCATATAAGTATGTGCTTGTTTGATTTTTCCCACTAAGAAACCATGCTGAGAATGTTATTAAAAATGAGCATAGTTTTGGCTTATTTTGATACTAACAGAAAAACTGTTGTAAACTTTCCACTCTGTTTCATACGCAAGTAAAGGGGATGATCAAATTCTAACCTACATGTGCTAAGACACTGCTGAAAATATATACTTTGAAGCTGATAGAACACACACATGCATACAACACACACCCTGCAAGAATGCCAGTGTGAGCTAAATGGAAGTACGCAAACAGTCTCAGTAGGAACCGGTGTCAGCTACTTGCATGTGATCAAGAAATGAAATATAGTAATCAGCCAGCTTTTCTTTGAAGGAACAGAAAAACGCAGAGGAGGAGGGCAATTCAGACTGGAGGGTGATTTACTTGTAAATGATGTGAGGTAGGGAACACATTCAAAGTCAGTTTCAGTCATCAGTCCTAGTGGGTCAGGGGGCTGAAAGATTAATCATCAAAGAACAATGATGGCCTTTTCTATTTGTTCAGGATTTCATGGCATGCTAGCATGTTGCTCTGATCTTCTTCTATTATATACAGGAGAGGTACATCAGGAAGCTTGGCACATACAGTTATTCTGGGGGGAATAAATAAATAAAAAATCCCCATACCAGCAAAAATATTCACTAGTTCATGTTTATTTTATCCAGAGGCTCTGCCTCTAATGCTCTAATAAATTAAATTCTATTAGAAATGATGTTCAGCTTTCTTTCCTCTCAGGAGTGCCTCTAATCCAATTTGAATTGCTGGGGCATTTGCATAATATTTGCACCGCAATAAGTTTTTACTTTTCCAAAAATACAAATTATAGTTTTAGGACTGAAAATGGAAGATCCTTTGTGTCTGAATTTTCTGAATCTTGCAATCATTGCTACTCCTATTAAACTGGCAACTTTAGAAAATATTGATCATATTCAGATGGAAGTTAATCCATTTTTCCAGTCTCTGCTTAATACCCAACATATATATGTACTCATATGTGCACATCTACAGGGGCATCTTCGCGATTCTATAGTTATAGTGGCAGTTGTGATAGTAGAAGTCATGAATATGAATGTTTGGTAATTTGGCAATTTTTAATATTCTTTTAATAATGACAACTGCTATCATGATAAAGGTGCCCCATTTTATTACATCAGATGATTAATTATAGGCCATGAAATATTATTTTATATTTTACAGAAAGGCATATAAAAAGAGCTAATATCTAATTCCCCTTCATGGATTACTGCCTTGTTGTGGTGAAGGGGCTTGCGTAATTCAATGAAGCAGGGCCACCGAAAACGGAAAGGTCATAGCAGAGAGTTCTGACAAAACGTGATCCACTGGAGAAGGAAATGGCAACCCACTCCAGTATCTTTTCCATGAAAACCCTATGGACAGTACCAAAAGGCAAAATGATATGACGCTGGAAGATGAGCCCCTCAGGTCAGAAGGCGTCCAATATGCTACTGGGGAAGAGCAGAGGGCTAGTACTAGTAGTACCAGAAAGAATAAAGCGACTGGGCCAAAGCTGAAAGGATGCTCAGCTGTGAATGTGTCTGGTGGTGAAAGGAAAGTCCGATGCTGTAAAGATTTTTTCTCCATAGGAACCTGTAATGTAAGATCCATGAATCAAGGAAAGCTGAACGTGGTCAAACAAGAGATGACAAGACTGAACATCTTAGGTATCAGCGAACTAAAATGGACAGGAATGGGTGAATTTAATTCAGATGACCATCAGGTATACTACTGCAGGCAAGAATCCTTGAGAAGAAATGGAATAGCCTTCATAGTCAATAAAAGGGTAGGAAAAGCAATACTGGGATACAATCCTCAAAATGACAGAATGATCTCAGTTCGAGTCCAAGGCAAACCATTCAATATCACAGTAGTCCAAGCCTATGCCCCAACTACCAGTGCTGAAGAGGATGAAATTGACCGGTTCTATGAAGCCCTACAGCACCTTATAGAACTAACACCAAAAAATGATGTCCTTATCATCATAGGGGATTGGAATGCTAAAGTAGGAAGCCAGAAGATAACCGGAATAACAGGCAAGTTTGTCCTTGGAGTACAAAATGAAGCAGGGCACAAGCTGATAGAATTCTGTCAAGAGAATACGATGGTCATAGCAAACACTCTTTTCCAAAAACCCAAGAGACGGCTCTACACATGGACATCACCAGACGGTCAACACAGAAATCAGATTGACTATATGCTCTGCAGCCAAAGATGGAGAAGCTCTATAGAGTCAGTAAAAACAAGACCAGGAGCTGACTGTGGCTCAGACCATGAGCTTCTCATTGCAAAGTTTAGGCTTAAACTGTAGAAAGTAGGGAAAAGCACTAGGCCACTCAGGTATGAATTAAGTCATATCCCTATTGAATATACAGTAGAGGTGACAAATAGATTTAAGGAATTAGATCTGATAGACAGAGTGCCTGAAGAACTATTGGCAGAGGTTCGTAACACTGTACAAGAGGTAGCAACCAAAACCATTCCAAAGAAAAAGAAATGCAAGAAAGCAAAATGGCTGTCTGAGGAAGCTTTGCAAATAGCTGAGGAAAGGAGGGAAGCAAAAGGCAAGGGATCAAAAGAAAGATACGCCCAATTGAATGCAGAATTCCAGAGAATAGCTAGAAGAGATAAGAATGCCTTCTTAAATGAACAGTGCAAAGAAATAGAAGAAAACAATAGAATAGGGAGGACCAGAGATCTTTTCAAGAAAATTGGAGAGATGAAGGGAATGTTTCATGCAAAAATGGGCATGATAAAGGACCAAAATGGCAGGGACCTAACAGAGGCAGAAGAGATTAAGAAGAGGTAGCAAAATTACACAGAAGAACTATACAAGAATGAGCTTAGCATACCTGATAATCACAATGAGGTGGTCACTGACCTCGAGCCAGACATCCTAGAATGTGAAGTGAAGTGGGCCTTAGAAAAACTGAGCAACAACAAAGCTAGTGGAGGTGACAGTATTCCAGCTGAGCTATTCAAAATCTTAAAAGATGATGCACTAAAAGTGCTACACTCAATTTGCCAGCAAATTTGGAAAACTCAACAGTGGCCACAGGATTGGAAAAGATCAGTTTACATTCCAATTCCAAAGAAAGGCAGTGCCAAAGAATGTTCAAACTATTGCACCATTGCACTCATTTCTCATGCTAGTAAAGTTATGCTTAAAATCCTACAAGCTAGACTCCAGCAGTATGTGGATCAAGAACTACCAGAAGTACAGGCAGGATTTTGAAGAGGCAGAGGAACTAGAGATCAAATTGCCAACATACGCTGGATCATGGAGAAAGCTAGAGAGTTCCTGAAAAACATCTACTTCTGCTTCATTGACTATGCTAAAGCCTTTGGTTGTGTGGATCATAACAAACTGTGGCAAGTTCTTAAAGAGATGGGAGTACCAGACCATCTTATTTGTCTCTTGAGAAACCTATATGTGGGCCAAGAAGCAACAGTGAGAACTGGACACGGAACCACTGATTGGTTCAAAATTGGGAAAGGAGTCCAGCAAGGCTGTATACTGTCGCCCTGCCTATTTAACTTATATGCAGAGCACATCATGAGAAAGGCAGGGCTAGATGAATCAAAAGTTGGAATTAAGATTGCCGGGAGAAATATCCACCACCTAAGATATGCAGATGATACCACTCTAATGGCAGAAAATGAAGAAGAACTAAAGAGCCTCTTGTTGCGGGTGAAGAAGGAGAGTGCAAAAGTTGGGTTGAAACTTAGTATTAAGAAAACCAAGACCATGGCATCATGCCCTCTCAATTCCTGGCAAATAGATGGGGAAGAAATGAAGGTAGTGACAGATTTTATTTTCCTGGGCTCCAAGATCACCACAGATGGGGACTGTAGCCAAGAAATTAAAAGACGCTTGCTCCTGGAGAGGAAAGCCATGCCAAATCTGGACAGCACTAAAAAGCAGAGACATCACCCTGTAAACAAAAGTGCGTATAGTCAAGGCTATGGTCTTCCCAGTTGCAATGTATGGCAGTGAAAGTTGGACCATAAGAAAGGCTGAGCGTCAAAGAATTGAGGCCTTTGAACTATGGTGCTGGAGAAGACTCCTGTGAGTCCCTTGGACTGCAAGGTCATCAAACGGGTCAGTCCTAGAGGAGATCAACCCTGACTTCTCTTTAGAAGGCCAGATCCTGAAGTTGAAACTCAAATACTTTGGCCACCTAATGAGAAGGAAGGACTCACTGGAGAAGAGCCTAATCCTAGGAAAGATTGAGGGCAAGAGAAGAAGGGGACAACAGAGAATGAGCTGGCTGGCTGGAGTCACTGAAGCAGTAAGCGTAAGCTTAAATGGACTCCAGAAGATGGTAGAGGACAGGAAGGCCTGGAGGAAAATTGTCCATGGTGTGTGTGTGTGTGTGTGTGTGTGTGTGTGTACACACACACACACACACACACACACACACACACACACCAAGGGTCCAGATTGAGCATTCATCTTTTGAAGACATCATCCAGTAACAAATTTGCACTGAGACAATTCAGTCTCATTAAAACCAGTAAGACTGTTGCACTACTGTACTCACTGATATTTGGTTGACTATTTAGATATACATTATATTTTGCATGCATTTTTTGCTATGATATTGTGCGGTTGTCTCAACTAAAGTAAAGTAAACTCTTCCATATGGTCACTGGAAGCTAAAACTCAAATACTTTGGCATGGACTCCAGAAGATGGTAGAGGACAGGAAGGCCTGGAGGAACGTTGTCCATGGGGTCACGATGGGTTGGACATGACTTCGCAGCTAACAACAACAACAACAATATCTAATTGTGTCACTATGTTCACATAAAGTTTCTATCACTTGTGGAAAACCAGTTTTAATCCTGTTGTTGCTTCAGTTCCTATATTTTTATTTTGTTTATGAAATCAGTTGTGCAAGCTTTTGTATATCTGCTCTGTGAAATATAATATAACATATTATCTTTTGTTATATTTTACATAACATAATTTCATTAGTCTGGTTACTACTTTTGCTGATTGCACAAGCTGTTCCACTAGTATTTCTACAATTTCAAACTAATCACACAACCAGTGGTGGAACACTATGTTGTAAGAAAGTACCCTACATATTCAGTATGAATTCTGTTGAACAAGCCAATTGGATGCAATGGTGAAGATGATGACCAGGAAACCAGGAGACTGTTAGTTTCCCTTATCCATGAAGGTCAGCTGGGAGAATTTGGGCCAGTCAACTCTCTCAGCACAACCCATCTCACAGAGCTGTTGCTTCTTTACAATACTTTTATTAAAGTGTATTAAAGTTTGCAAGTAAACTTAGCAAAACAAATCTCTCCCAACTTAGAGCTTGAAGCATTGTTAAAGTCCCTACAAGCACACTTCATGGTCTGTTTCTGTTGCTCCCCTCTGGGAGGAGGTTTCAAAGTATTTCTAGCAGGACTATCAGCTTTGTTCCCTATGTCTGGTAAACTCGCAAGCTTCATTTTTCTCACCATGCACATATATACATCCAAACTAGATTGTGTTGTTTCTCTGTGTCATATATGTGTATATACATAATTATTTTTATTTATTTATTTTTTGTTATGTTTATGCAGTGTATATTGGAAGGTTACCCATTGAGAGCTGTATGCAAAAAAAAATCACATTTTAATGTATGCTGATTAATGTACATTTAAAGTGACAGTAAAGTTATTATTCTATTCTACTCTAGTCTAACTTATAAACAGATCTTTAAAATCTTGGAAATCCCACTAATAGCTACTAGAAACCCTTGTAACGCTGACCAAATAGATTCACTTTATAAACTTTATTTTTTTTAAAAAAACAAAACCTTGATCTTTAGTCACATCAGTCAATGTCCCACAAATGATTTCTTATCATTTTCTCTTTGTCACTTTTCAGTAACATCTTAAGTAATTTTTCTTTGTCTCCTTCCCAGAAAGTTTCCTTAATTTCACATATTCCTGTGAAACCAAGATAAGAAGGCTTTCCAAATCACTCTTCTGATTTATTATTTCTATGTCGCACATAAACTCAACTTACAATTACAGAATGGAGGCAAATATTTTAACATTAACATTAGACATATTGAAGGATATTTTTGAAAAATGTATTCAAAAGTTTACATTAATAGTGTCAATGGACATCTGTCTCTAAGAAGAGACTCTGTTTAAAAGTGTTATAGAAGAAGAATAAGTTTTAACTCCAATAGAGACTGAGTTGAAAGTGGATTTACAAATGATCATCTAGAAGAATGACATGGAAAAAGTTGTTACACTGGACATAGAAAATGAAGTGACTGTTTTGATAATTAAAAGGGATATACAAATGACAAATAAGAAAATGATCTGGATTTACCAAACAAGTTGTGAAGGATTTTATGAGAAGGCACAAAGAAAAATAAAAGAAATCAAGTTCTACATTATTTGAAAGGAATAAAGCTTAAGATTGTTATAAGATTAAGGAAGGAATATAAAGTTGGTTTATTTGATCACAGTCAAAAAGATCATTTGTTGCACTTTAAGAGGAGGTGATAAATTATTTATATTTGTTTTAATGAAGATTGGAAGTCAGTTCTTTCTTCATCTTTTCTATATTTATTTTACTTTATTTACTAGACTTTTGTCCCATCTTTATTACTTTATAAGTAACTCAAGTACTTTATTGCTTTATAAATAACTTAATTTATCTTTCTAATTTTTCCTTTTTTTCTTCTGCACATCTAGTCTTTTTTTTTCTATTCATCTTTTAGTTTGAATTAATTTTTACTATAATAATTATAATAAATAAATTGATCATTTTTATTAACTTCCAATAGAGCTTCAGCTCCTAATTCTTCTAGTTTAAGTAACTCTTTCAATAAGGAAATATGAGTGATATTTTTCAGAACAGAAAAAAAAATCAAACTTAAGAGAGCTATGCCTGTCTGGAAACTTTTACAAGTGGGCAGTTGTAGAAATGTATTTATTGCATTAATAAATAAATGGAGTATATCAAAGAGATAGAAAAAGATGTGCTACATGCTGACATATCTTTAAAAAAGATATACTGTATCATAATATGGAATTAAATGTAACCTTTTAAAAAAAGATAAATGAGAAGTATAAGTTCAATAGTCAGTGTCAATGGCTTGTGTTGTTAAGAGCTTTTTATGAGTATTAAAGGAGTTAATAGTCTTTGATGACTTTTAAGGATAACAATAACAATAATAATAAAGTTGGAAGGGACTTTGGAGGTCTTCTAGTCCAACCCCCTTCTTAGGCAGGAAACTCTATACCATTTCAGACAATTTGTTGTCCAGTCTCTTCTTAAAAACTTCCAGTGTTGGAGCATTCACAACTTTGGAGGCAGGTTGTTCCACTGATTAATTGTTCTAACTGTCTGGAAATTTTCTTAGTTCTAGGTTGCTACTCTCTTTGATTAGCTTCTGTCCATAAGCAAAGTCTTCCATTTGCTTATCCAAGATATGGTAGGGAAGGACAGCTATGACAAATTTTCCTTTAGGTGCTGCAATCCAACAGCACTGACAAACCACATGTAGAACTTCAGCGTGTTCATCATATCAGCAGATGAATAGCACTGTTCTCCTGATGATAGTACATTTCTTCATCTTTAAAAAAACATCTTCCATTAATGATATTAAGGCTGTGCAATGCTTCATATTTTGTTCTAAAAAGTTCCTTCAGAACACTTGGAAGTACAAATGTAGCACCTATTAGCAATTCATTAAAGCAGCCATGTCTGTTTCCTGGACCTGGCTATGTGGATGAGTGGCCAATGGGCATAATATTGCCATTCCCATACTTTCCAAAGGAACTTTTAGGAATCTAATCAAAAGCATTACACAGCCTGAGTATTTATACCCAGAGATTTGACTACTAATTCAATATTTTGTCTTATATAACTTGATATTAGTGAAAATCCCTCTAGGAATCTTTATATGGCATTTGTTGATCTTTATTCTGCCTTTGACCTACTGGCCACCAATGTGGCTTTTGTTTTTTGTTTTTTTGCTTTGGATCTACAAATGATAAGTATGTGAATGCATGTTGATTTAATAGGAATGCTACCCAATAGTAGTGAAATGAACAGGGGTATTTATTCATTTGATTTTTATCATGCCTTTATTTAATTTCATACATATCCAATGCTCCTCCTTCCTTCCCGCAACAACTACTCTGTAATGTAGATTGAGCTAAAAAAAAAAGTGGCCGGACAAAGTCACCTAACTGACTTTGATACTTAAGGGAAGACTGGAGTTCATGGTTTTCAAGATTCATAACCCATTGGTTCCTTATCTAGTCAGGTTGTGTCTATATTTTAATCAACAATAGTGTAACAGAGCTTTCATCCCTTTTCTCAATGTCTACTTATAAATGGAGATTTCAGTAATACTATATGCAATGTAATGACCCACCTCAATCAGTTCTCCCAAAAAAACAGAACTCTTGAAATGGCATCATTTCAAAAGGAATTTTTATTGGAAGGTGTTCACAGCAGGAATAGAAGGCAGGATCTGAGGGTTACCTGTGCAAATCAAGTAATCAAAAGTGTCCATAGTAACCCCACCCTAACTGTCCATCCGGATGGTTCAAACAGGCAAATCCGCAGATGTGAAAACACCATGGGAACAGAGTGATAAGGTGCCACTTCCAAGGCTGTTAGGTGTCTGTGCCGGTTCTTCCGCACTTGGAGATAAGGCAGATGACCGGAGGTACAATCCATTCTCACCCTGTTAGAGACACATGAAAGTAGAGCAAGAGACAGAGCAAAGCACCTCACACAGAACATAGGGTTCTGACATGCAAATGATATAGCACTATCTCCATGAGACAGACTGGTATGTGAAGTCTCCTGGGTAAGCTAAGTGAATATTATTGGATTGACATAAGTGGATTTTTTTATAGCAATGAAATAGAACAAGTATTCATGTACATATCTGGGTTTCTCATGCTTTCTATACTGGGAGGTTCATCTATGAAATGAAAGTTTCAAGATGCGCAAATGCTTGCTGTTCTTCCTTTGTCTGTAGAGGAGGAATTCTGGTGCTATCTACAGTACAGAACGTCAGAGGAGAAATGGTTTCACAACTACTACATAGCATGGAAGATGGGATAAAATAAATAAGTTGGAACATTGCAATTACATTTATTAGAACTACCCTAGCTCTCCACTAAGCATCCTCATTGCCTTGTTGGAAAATGAAAATGGATCTTCCCTCCATCATTATTTTTATTTGATTACTTATTTGATTAATTGATTTAAGAAAATGTATATAGTGGCCCGATTCATTCTCAGTGACTCCAGATGGCTTACATGGATAAAAGTCCAAGCCCAATACAAAAACAAGAAAAAAGCAACAACCCCCCACACCTTGGGTGACAACAATCAATTGAGCAATTTGATGGGCTACATCTCACTCTGGGGTCTCTAGGCCTGTTGGCAAAGCAGATCTTCAGGGCCTTGAGAAAGAGTGTCAAAGTGAGAGCCAATCTTATCTCTGCAGGGATGATGTTCCATTAATAGAACAGTAAAAACAATCACTTATACACAGAGCCCTGATTTGTGCATAGCTTAAACATGCTTGAAAGAATAACTAAAAGGTGTGGTTGACTTTCAGGTAGTTTAGAGTATTCTGAAGTTATTCCTATTCAATAGAACAAGCATACAAGCCAAAGTTTAAGGTTAAATCAACAGACTGGCTGTTTGCAAAGGACTCTTTTCAAAATAACTTCATAGCATGAGCTATTCAAAATGGTTCTTTGTGAATAAACTGTTATCAAAGAATGTTGGCATAATTATAGGGTCTGATAAACCCAGTGCTTTTTTTTTGTAAAAGAAAAAGGTGCCGGAACTCATACATGTCATACAACCCACCTTGCCTACCCTACAAGGTTCCATCCAAAAAAGGTGCCGGAACTCCGTTCTGAGTGTTCGATGAGAAAAAAAGCCCTGGATAAACCTATCCTTGGGACAAGGTTTTATTGAGCTCTTCTTTGAATCAATGCCTTCAGCATATTTGGATACGAGAGAAATTTAGCAGTGTTGGAAAGTCTCTGTATTTGTGGAGCACCGCAGATTGAAAATCTAATTCATTATGTGCTGAACTGTAAATTATACAAGGCTCGTAGAACCTTATTTATCCACTGCTGTGTTGATATTCTTGGGATTCTTGTAATACAATGATCTGTCTTTTGTTGACAGATTTGGATCACAAGGTAACCCAGCAAGGGGCAAGATATTCAGAGACAGCAAGAAAGTCAGAGACTGAGTTGTGGCAGCTTTGATAATGAATTATGAAGGGGTTGAATTATTTTAAAGACAGATATATATGCATACATGCATGTAAAACTTTATTGGTGCACTTGTCTGAAGGTTTCATTAATTTTAAATATAAGTGTCATGGAACTGGCATGTTTGATGTAATGTTTCTCTTTTCACCTTTTATTAAAACCACTTGCTTGCAATCAAGTATATAATAAGAAAAATATTTTGTGTATTGTTCTAATGGGAAGAATTTACAACAATGTTTGTAACACTGATGGAAAGGCCATGAAATAATCAATCAAGAAACGCGGAATTGTGAATAGGAGAATACAAAGATTTCCCATGCCTTACAATCAGAGCAATACTAAGAGAAGTAAATATCAATAGGGTCAAAAGGTAAGGGAAGATGATCAATAGCAGCCTGAAAGTAATGATTCGTATCTTATTAAGCATCTCAGATTTATCCTGTTTGGATTTAAAATCTATCTAAAGAAGGGGGGGGGAAAGAACAAAGAATGAAAGCTATGAATTTGTAGGCTAAAGGTACAAATAAACAATATTTCAGCTCTTAACAACAATCATTCAATGTATATGACAAAACCAAAACAACTTTCTGTCACTGATCCATAAAAAGTTGAATGGTGATGCTTTATGAAATCTGTCTAATAGTCAAAAGTTATTACAGAGAAGGGAGGAGAAAGTTCTACAAAAATCTGTCTAATAGTCAAAAGTTATTACAGAGAAGGGAGGAGAAAGTTCTACAAAAATAAAGATCAAAACACAGTTAAGAGCATTTAACTTTTAGAGAGCGGAAATAGCAAATTACATTATACCTATTCTTGTAGTTGAGAGTATTGAGAATATTGTAAATATTCTCCTTGGCTGGTACATTGTAACAACCCTGTGCATGATATATCAGGTACTTTTACATCTCTTCTTTCTTAGGCGTATAATGGCTCTGTTAATTTCTAATGGTATAATTAAATAATCAGATTGTCTAGATCAGTTTCAACATTGCTTTCTGACTAACTTTGAGACTGAGAAAACCTTGTAATCCCAGTAAATGGTCAATGGCAGGAGCTACGGTTAGGTAGTGCCTCTTTGCTGGTGTCAGAATCCATTTACCGTATATACTTGAGTATAAGCCGACTCGAGTATAAGCCGAGACCCCCAATTTCACCCCCCAAAACTGGAAAAAGTTGTTGACTCGAGTATAAGCCGATCCGCCGTTCTGCAAGCCTCCGCCACCAGCAGAGGCTCGATCCGCCATTTTGCAAGCCTGAATACACAGGAATACCCTGTGTGGCCGCGGCTCTCGGGGAAGCCCTGGCTGTCCACTTCCTCGCTCCACGCTGCCATTCGGGGCCCGCGCGTTCCCCGGGCAAATCGCGGCGCCCAGCAGGCGAGGAAACACGCCCGCTCCAGTCGCCCCCCCTTCCCTCAGGAGACGCGAAGCAAGTGACCGCCCGGAGCTTACCGAGGACTTGCTTCGGTGCTTCCAGGATCGCGCGCACCTCTCCCAAGCCGCCGCCGTCCGGAGACCTGCCGAAGTTTGGGGAGGTTTGGGGAGGTGCGCGCGCACCTCCCCAAACCTCCCCAAATGTCGGCAGGTCTCCGGACCTCCGTGCCCTGCCTGCCTGCTTCTTTCCGCTGTGGAAAGAAGCGGGCAGGCAGGGCACGGAGGTCTGCTTCTTTCCGCAGCGGAAAGAAGCAGGCAAGCAGGGCGCGGAGGTCTGCTTCTTTCCGCTGCGGAAAGAAGCAGGCAGGCAGGGCGCGGAGGTCTGCTTCTTTCCGCAGCGGAGGTCTGCTTCTTTCCACAGCGGAAAGAAGCAGGCAGGCAGGGCGCGGAGGTCTGCTTCTTTCCGCAGCGGAAAGAAGCAGGCAAGCAGGGCGCGGAGGTCTGCTTCTTTCCGCTGCGGAAAGAAGCAGGCAGGCAGGGCGCGGAGGTCTGCTTCTTTCCGCAGCGGAGGTCTGCTTCTTTCCGCAGCGGAAAGAAGCAGGCAGGCAGGGCACGGAGGTCTGCTTCTTTCCACAGCGGAAAGAAGCAGGCAGGCAGGGCGCGGAGGTCTGCTTCTTTCCACAGCGGAAAGAAGCAGGCAGGCAGGGCACGGAGGTCTGCTTCTTTCCGCACCGGAAAGAAGCAGGCAGGCAGGGCGCGGAGGTCTGCTTCTTTCCGCAGCGGAAAGAAGCAGGCAGGCAGGGCGCGGAGGTCTGCTTCTTTCCGCTGCGGAAAGAAGCAGGCAGGCAGGGCGCGGAGGTCTGCTTCTTTCCGCAGCGGAAAGAAGCAGGCAAGCAGGGCGCGGAGGTCTGCTTCTTTCCGCTGCGGAAAGAAGCAGGCAGGCAGGGCACGGAGGTCTGCTTCTTTCCGCAGCGGAGGTCTGCTTCTTTCCGCAGCGGAAAGAAGCAGGCAGGCAGGGCGCGGAGGTCTGCTTCTTTCCGCAGCGGAAAGAAGCAGGCAAGCAGGGCGCGGAGGTCTGCTTCTTTCCACACCGGAAAGAAGCAGGCAGGCAGGGTGCGGAGGTCTGCTTCTTTCCGCAGCGGAAAGAAGCAGGCAAGCAGGGCGCGGAGGTCTGCTTCTTTCCGCAGCGGAAAGAAGCAGGCAAGCAGGGCGCGGAGGTCTGCTTCTTTCCGCTGCGGAAAGAAGCAGGCAGGCAGGGCGCGGAGGTCTGTTTCTTTCCGCAGCGGAAAGAAGCAGGCAGGCAGGGCGCGGAGGTCTGCTTCTTTCCGCAGCGGAAAGAAGCAGGCAAGCAGGGCGCGGAGGTCTGCTTCTTTCCGCAGCGGAAAGAAGCAGGCAAGCAGGGCACGGAGATCTGCTTCTTTCCGCAGCGGAAAGAAGCAGGCAGGCAGGGCACGGAGGTCCGGAGACCTGCTGACGTTTGGGGAGGTTTGGGGAGGTGCGCGCGCACCTCCCCAAACCTCCCCAAACTTCGGCTGGTCTGCGGACGGCGGTGGCTTGGGAGAGGTGTGCGCGATCCCGGAAGCACCAAAGCCTCGGGCGCGCACAAGTCCTTGGTAAGTTTTTTTTGTTGACTGGAGTATAAGCCGAAGTGGAATTTTTCAGCCCAAAAAGTGGGCTGAAAAATTCGGCTTATACTCAAGTATATACGGTATATCATATTCATAAATGGAATGTTTCAAACATTATTCCATGGATTCTGCCATCTCCCGAAGAGAAGAGGATAGATGTGTATTGAACCGGCAATAGGCATTTCAAGGGAAAGGAGAAGCCTTTTGAACTGGGGAAACAAAAGGGGGGGCTAGCATCTGGTTTTTGTCATGGTAGACAGCAATAAACAAAAGGGTCCTAACTTCCTTTTTCCCATGAGATGGATGATACGAGAGGAAGGATGGGGGACTGACCTAATGGGGATTAAGGGGGGTTAAACCGGGAACTCTTTATAAGGGTTTACATCGTGGAAATATTAAGTCCTGTCTCGCCTCCTACAACCAAGCATGTCATAGTAAAGATTCCTTTTGGACTAAGATTTGGCTCCAAGAGTTTTGTCTTCCTAAGACGTGGTTTGGGGTGGGTCCTGACAGCTGGTTTCTATTGAATCAGTTTGATCATCCACATCATATTCTTCTGATTTCTCTTTTTCACTTATTATTAGGGAGGTTGTTGACATTTAAAATCAGTGTTTGGTAGCTATAATAGGCTGGATGAAGGCTAATAAATTGAGAGTTAATGTAGACAGGGTACTTCTGGTTAGGAAGCCCAAGAACTCTAGAACAGGAATTTAATCAATTGTAGATGGATAACATTTCTTATAAAGAAAAATGTTAACAATTTGGGATGCTCCTAGATTCCGGCTACATCAGAAGCCTCAGGTAGCAGTTATTGTCAAGAATGATTTTGCCCATCTTAAATTGGTGCGATAACTGCGTCCCATTCTATTCACAGTGAGCATGAATTTGGGCAAACTCCAGAAGACAGTGGAGGACAGGGGCAGCCTGGCATGCTATGGTCCATGGGGTCACAAAGAGTCACACACAACTTAGTGACTGAACAACAACAATTTATTCACATGAAATAAGGCCATGTCTTAGAATGGTATATACAGAGCAGTATCATGCCCTTTCAAAATCCAGATACTTGGCAACTGGTTCATACTTATGACCATTGCTATGTCCTCAGGTCATGTGATCAGCTTTTGCAACCTTCTGACAAGCAAAGTCAATGAAGGAGCAAAATTCTTTTAACAACCATGTCATTAACTTAACAACTGCAGTGATTCACTTAACAACTGTGGCATGAAAGGTCATAAAATGGGGGAAACTCACTTAACAAATGTTTCACCTAGCAACATATATTTTGGGCTCAATTGTGGTCATAATTTGAGAACTACTTGTAGTATACATAATATGCAATATGCAAAATTTACAATATAAGTATAAAGACTATGACCTTCTTACATTCAATTTGATTACTGACATGCCCTTTCTCAAAAAATATCTTTGAAATGTCCCTAGAAGTGTTGTTCTAGAAGACAACAACTCTATTGACTGGCAGAAAGATATTCCACTGGCTCTTCAAAGGTTGGACTGGTTACTAATGTGCTTCTTAATATAAGTCAAGGAGCCAGAGCTGAACCTAAAAGACATAACAGCCTGCCTGTGGTGAAAGAATAGAGAGAAAAATCCATTTCTAGGTTCTAACTGAAATGGGGCACAGAAGTAATAGAAATTAAAATAAATGGCATTCTCAAAAGCCATCCCTAAATTGTGAGATCCAAAAGGCTGGACTGGTGAGACTTGTGATAGCCTTTAGTCCGTCAGTTAAATTGTCCTAAATTCAGAAAAATATTTAGTCCACAAGGAATACAAACTCTATTCACAATTTATTTTACATTCTGTATCTGCCCACCTTTAATATTTGCAACTTTTATTATTTAAAAAAATGTTTTGAGTTTAACTGCTGCTATCCCTGCCTAAGTGATGTATAAATATAAACCAGTAATATATCATTTCACAATACATGTACATATACTCATAAACAAGGTAGAAATTTTTTAAAAAATCTAAATTGACTGGAAAACATATTCCATAGTAAATTCTGGCATAAGGCCTTATTCCCAAAAATTTATCTTAAAGGCACAACTTATTCTATTATTAGAATAATAATATTCTATTAATAATCTTGATTTTCTTATATATTAATAGAAGAGCTAAGAGAAAAAGATCATGAACTGAGTAGGATTTTTTAATTGTGAACACCAATAAAATAATCTCTGTAAAAAGAAATCAAAAGCACATTTACACAGAAAAGAGAGTGAAACAAAAAAGAAATGTATGAAATTATCTTTTTTATACAATGAACCCTAGTGATTAAAGTGCAGTATTGCAGGCAAAATTTTGCCCACAGCCTGGTGTTTGATCCTGACTGGGCTCAAGATTGACTCAGCCTTCCATCCTTCTGTGGTCGGTAAAATAAGGACCCAAATAGTTGGGAGCAATATGCAAAGTTACAATGCTACTACATTGTAAACTGCCCAGAGAGTTCTGTAAAGAGCTATGGGGATATAAGTAAACCTAAATGCTATTTTATAAGCACTATTAGCAAGTATCTATAAGTACACATAGCTGAGACATGTTCAAAATAGCATTTTGAACAAAAGTAGTCACGTTAAACCTTGCTTTTTGCTCCTTATAACATCAGCTGCTTATATTTTGCATATCTTGTTTCAGGTCAGTAAACAGTCACAATTACACAGCATTTGAAAACGAAATCCCTTTAGGGACTGCTCGTATGTAAGCTCTTGAGAACAACATCTTCTGTTCAACTGTTATTCTACAAGATAATGTATTGCTCTAATTCATGGAAGAGAGCTATCCACTCAATCTTTCCTTGTCATAAACAGATGAACCAGATTCCACAGATAGGCCCCACTGTGAGCAAAGGAATAAGGCAGCTAGGAGAAGAAATAAATTGTGTATACATAAGATAAGCATGCACCCTGATGAGGGGGAGAGGGGGAGAGAGAGATATAAATTGAAGAAGAAAGAGTCTAGAAGCAGGGATTTCACAGCTAAAATGAACAGGCACATGAGGTGCAATAATCAAAGTAACTAGTATCTGCTGGACTCTGTTGTTCTCTGCCTCTTTCCCTAAAATAATTTGTATTTTCATCTGTTTTCAAGACACACTCTTAACTATTTTATTCTCTTTTCTGGGTGGAGCCATGTTTACATCAGAAAGATAGCCATTGGATTTGGGGAGAAAGAAAACAAGAAGAAAAATTCAAGGTGAAAACTGGCTAATCCTAAACCAGACCTTAACACTATTATTATTATTATTATTATTATTATTATTATTATTATTATTATTATTATTATTATTATTATTATTATTATTATTATTATTACTACTGTATTTTCCGGCGTATAAGACAACTGGGCGTATAAGACGACCCCTTACATTTCCTGTTAAATTATAGGGTTTGGGCTATACTCGCCGTATAAGATTACCCCTCTTCCAACGCACACCAAATAAAAATTAAAAAACATCAGATTTGATTTTAATATGGTAATTTTAATTCAAATGCTTATGACATGCAGGTGCTTAGTAGGAAAACTGTCACTTATAAACATAAGGCTGTTTGTCATCAAACATGTAAACATAAAACAGTGCAAGTGGATTAAACAATAATAATAATAATAATAAGAAGAAGAAGAAGAAGAAGATGAAGAAGAAGAAGAAGAAGAAGAAGAAGAAGAAGAAGAAGAAGAAGAAGAAGAAGAAGAAGAAGAAGAAGAAGAAGAAGAAGAAGAAGAAGAAGAAGAAGAAGAAGAAGTTGGAGGGGACCTTGGAGGTCATCTAGTCCAACCCCCTGCTAAGGCAGGAAACCCTATACCATTTCAGACAAATGGCTGTCCAGTCTCTTCTTAAAAACTTCCAGTGTTGGAGCATTCACCACTTCTGGAGGCAGGTTGTTCCACTGGTTAATTGTTCTAACTGTCAGGAAGTTTCTCCTTAGTTCTAGGTTGCTTCTCTCCTTGACTAATTTCCATCCATTGCTTCTTGTCCTGCTTTCAGGTGCTTTGGAGAATAGCTTGGCTCCCTCTGCTTTGTGGCAGCCCCTGAGATATTGGATCACTGCTATCATGTCACCCCTCACCCTTCTCTTCGTTAAGCTACACATACCCAATTCCAGCAACCGTTCCCTATTTTCCTAATTCACTTTTTCACTTTTCCTAATTCACTCTAAAGCTTTCCCTGCACAGAGCCTTAAATAACACCAGCTGCCTGCAATTAGTGCAGGTTCGCATCCCACCAGGCTCAAGGTTGGCTCAGCTTTCCATCCTTCCAAGGTAGGTAAAATGAGGACCCAGATTGTTGGGGGCAATAAGCTGACTTTGTAATAATGCTGCTTGGGGGGGAGCCTTAATAAACAGGCATATACACAGAATGAAGGCTATTGCTAAGCACATTGATTTGTGCTTTAAATCGTAAGCCACCCTGAGTCTTCGGAGAAGGGCAGGATATAAATGGGATTTTTTTAAAAAAAAAAAAGACCAAATGGGAGATCCACTCCAGGTTCTCCAGCCAGCCCACCCAGTTCCTGAGTCAAATGTGTCCTTAGAGCTAAGCTGCTGCTCTGGCTGCTGCCTTCCCCACCTGCCTTTCAAGTTGGGATATACTACAGCTGCTCTTCAACTTTAGAAGGAAAGACGCCCAGACCCCAGCCTGTAAAAAATCACAGACTGCAGCTTCTTCTCCAATTGGTCCCGCTTTCCCTGCGCAGACTAAATGGGAGATCCGCTCCAGGTTTTCCAGACAGCCCTGTCCCCAGTTCATTCCAGAGGGTCAGCACGCCTACAGAGAAGGCTTTCCCCCTGGGGGTCGCCAGCCGGCATTGCCTGGCCGATGGCACCCTGAGGAGGCCGACTCTGTGGGAGCAAACCGGGAGATGGGAGGTAGACATTGGCAGCAGGTGGTCTCGCAAGTACCCTGGGCCTAAGCCATGTAGGGCTTTAAAGGTAATTACCAGCACCTTGAATCACACCCAGAGGGCAACCAGAAGCCAATGCAGCTCACGCAGGAGTGGTGTAACATGGGAGTATTGAGATACTCCCGTGCAGCCGCATTTTGCACCAGTTGAAGCCTCCGGGTGCACCTCAAGGGCAGCCCCATGTAGAGAGCATTGCAGTAATCGTACATAGGGCATCTCGGTCCAAAAGGGCCCCAACTGGCGCACCAGGCGAACCTGTGCAAAGGCCCCCCTGGTCACAGCAGTTAGATGATCCTCCAAATTAAGCCATGAATCCAGGAGGACACCCACATTGTGGGCCCTTTCTGAGGAGGGCAATAACTCCCCCCCATCAAAAGAGGTGGAACATGTTGGACAATACGAGATGCCGGTATCCACAGCCACTCGGTCTTGGAGGGGTTCAGCCTGAGCCTGTTCCTTCCCATCCAGACCCGCACCACCTCCAGGCACTGGGACATCACGTCAAGGACATCACTGGGTTGGTTCGGGGTGGAGATAAACAACTGAGTATCATCGGCATATTGGTGATAGGTAAAGGTAAAGGTAAAGGTTCCCCCGCACATGCGTGCTAGTCATTTCCAACTCTAGGGGCCGGTGCTCATCTCCATTTCAAAGCCAAAGAGCCAGTGCTTGTCCGAGGAGGTCTCCGTGATCATGTGGCCGGCATGACTAGACGCCAAAGGCACACAGACTGCTGTTACCTTCCCACCGTAGTGGTCCCTATTTTTCTACTTGCATTTTTACGTGCTTTTGAACTGCTAGGTTGGCAGAAGCTGGGATGAGTAACAGGTGCTCACTCTGTTACGCGCCACTCAGGATTCAACCCACCAAACTGCCAACCTTCTGATCGACAAGCTCAGCGTCCTAACCCACTGAGCCACCGTGTCCCTATAATATTGGTGATACCTCACCCCAAAGCCATGGATGATCTCACCCAGCGGTTTCATATAGATGTTAAAAAGGAAGGGGGAGAGAACTGACCCCTGGGGTACCCCACAAGAAAGGGGCCTCGGGGTAGATCTCTGCCCCCCTGCCACTACAAACTGCAAACGGCCCAAGAGGTAGGAGGAGAACCACCATAAAACAGTGCCTTCCACTCCCAACCCCTCAAGCCGTTGCAGCAGGATACCATGGTTGATGGTATCAAAAGCCGCTGAGCGGTCAAGTAGGACCAGGACAGAGGAGCAACCCGTCCCAGGCCCACCAGAGATCATCTACCAGTGCGACCAATGCCATTTCCATGCTGTAACCGGGTCTGAAACCGGACTGGTACGGGTCCAGATAGTCCGCTTCATCCAGGAATTGCGGAAGCTGACGCGCAACTGTCACTAACTGTTTTTTAGTTTTGCCAGCTTCGCTCATTTCTATCTGTACATTTTCACCTGCTCTCTGCACCTGTGTTACTATCTTATCATGTAACCATAGTGACTCTCATATGTCCAGCTATGGTATTGTTTTAGACTGTTTTGTGCGCATGTCTAGAAAAAGTTTCTCACAGTTACTTTCTTACTTTTCTCTTCTGCCTGATGAGAGAATGTAGTCAGCTTAGGTCTTTTGTGCTTTCGTTACTTGCCACTAATACCGTTTTAGAGGAATTCCCTTTGTGGTCCTCTTGGAACGTCTCAGAACAACCGTCCATTCTTCTTCCATGTCATCCTCTTCATCATTGTCACCAGCAGCAGCATTGGTGGCTTACGAAGATGGAACAATGGGTTGAGAAGAACTCGTGGAAGGAACATTCGCCTGTGCATCTTGATCATCAGGCTGCGTGGCATCAGCAGCATCATCTCTAGGAAAATACACTCCAGGATTGTTAGAATGAATCCTGGACCAGTCAGCATCTTCCTCAAAGATAGAAGATTGTGAAATCACTATGACATGATGAGAGTCAATATATTTGCTCCATTTTGAAATATCATCAATGCCCATAAATATCATCCTTTTTGCTGCAGGACCCCCTTTCTTTCTTTGGGCTAAAGGAATATTGACCATAGCGTATGAACCAAAAATATGGAGATGTGAGAGGTCAGGCTTATGTCCATATAACATGAAATAAGGGGTCTGATTTATGACACTACTCCAAGTACGGTTGATGATATGGTTAGCATATTTGATAGCTTCACCCCAGTATGGAAGACTGAGGTTAGCATCTTCAAGAAGGCAACGCATCATGGTTTGCAGAACCCCATTTCTGCGTTCTGCCACTCCATTTTGAGCCGGACTGTAAGGAGCTGAGGTCTGGTGTAGTATGCCGTTCCTACACATCCAGTCCTGAAAACACTGAGACATGAATTCAGCACCACGATCACTCTGGATTCTGGCGATGTTGACTTCGAATTGAGTGTAGACAAGATTGGCAAAGTCTTTAAAGACCTGAAAGGTCTCAGATTTTTCTCTCATAGGGAATACATATCCATATCTAGAATAATTATCAACAATTGTCAAGAAATATCTTTTACAACCAACTGTTGGTGTAAAAGGACCCACTATGTCAGTGTGTACCAAATCAAATATCCGTGTTGACAGGTGTGTAGCGCATTTTGGAATTGTTGCTGCTTTGGATTTGGCTTTCTTGCAGACAGCACAGTCCAAGAACAACTTACACCCCTTTAGATCCAAACCTCTAGCGAACTCTGGCATCTTCTTCAGAACACGGAAACTGGCATGACCCAATCTTCTATGCCACTTATGGATACACCTGGAATGCAAAGGTTTACCTGTTAGTGAATTCTCAACATTAGCATGTTTGTTAGGAACATTCCGACCAGAGGAGGATGGACCGTGGTTCATTTGCATGGTGAATATCAAAGAAAGAAAATCCGAGGCATATTCTGTTGTAAAACTTTTAATGAGAAAACAAAAGACCTAAACTCTTTTCCAAATCATCCTGTTCAGGTCATGGGAAAGGGAACTGTTTATATTGAAGAGCTCGGTGCATTCATTCCTGATGTTTACTACGTAGCATCAGCTAATAGTAATTTGCTTAGTCAGAGTCACTTGTCTAGGGTGTTACTTATTCTGTGTCAGCTACAACACTCTCAACAACCTTCACTACAAAGCGAAGGTTGGAGACAGGACAATAGTTATTCAAGGAGGCCGGGTCCAGAGCAGCCTTCTTGAGAAGGGGCCTCACCACCGCATCTTTTAAGGAGGAGGGGAAGACACCCTCCATCAATGAAGCATTGACAACTGCCTGGAGCCAGCCCTCTGTCACCTCCCCGGCAGCCGAAACCAGCCAGGAGGTACATGGGTCCAGTAAACAAGTTGTAGTGCTCAGTCTATGCATGATCATGTCCACATCATCCAAAGACACAGGGTCAAACTCACCCCAAGTGGTATAACCAAGACCTGCCCACTCCACGCCAGATTCCGCCCAGTTGGAGTCCAAACCAGTCCGGATCTGAGCAATGTTGTTCTGCAGATATTGTACAAATTCCTCAGCCCTACGCTGCAAGGGGTCATCACTGGTTGAGCAGTGAGCGGGTCACTCTAAACAGGGAGGCTGGGCAATTATCTGCTGATGCAATGAGAGCGGAAAAGTAAGCATGCTTTGCCACTTCCATCACCACTAGGTAAGACTTAGCCGTTCTTAGTCGTGTTCGATCAGATTCGGATCTGCTAGACCTCCAAGAGCTCTCTAGGCGTCTTTTCTGGCACTTCATCTCTCGGAGTCCCTCGGTAAACCAGGGGGCCACCCGGAATCTGTGCTGGATCAGAGGCCACAAGGGCACAACTCAATCCAAGGCCCCAGCAGCAGCCCTATCCCAGGCTACCACTAGGGCCTCGGCAGAGTCGTGGGCAAGAAAAGCAGGAAATGTCCCAAGCTCCATCTGGAACCTCTCAGGGTCCATCAGGCACCTGGGGAAGAACCACCTGGTCGGTTCAGCCTCCCAGCAGCGGGGGGTGGCGTACTGAAAGTCTAGCCAGAGAAGAAAATGATCGGACCATGACAGGGATTGGATAGTTAAATCCCCCCTACCCAGAACATTAATCTATAGTTACCCCAGACTCCAAAAGACCCTTTTAATTTCTATATTAAAAGTTATACAGTTTTGCATTCTTGAGTTGTAGTGATAAATCTCTTTACACTAACAAGACTTGTTTCATGTAATTGCCCATGCCTCAAGATATGGCTTCCTGTCTCCTGTAATTGTCCTTGCTTCAAGATAATACCTCTGCCTTTCCCCAATTATAATTATGAAGTCTGCATTCCTGTGATAAACCTTTGCCCCCTGCTTCATTTATAACAAGACTTGTCTCCTGTATTTGTCCTTGCTTTACAACCCTTGTCAACTTTGTTAACATTTGTATAAGATAAGCTATGCATTATTGTTTCCTGTAATGACCTTTGCCCTCTTCATTATCAGTTCTCTGTTAGCATAAACTATGTTTTATTGTTTCCTGTGATGACTTTTGCTCTCTTCATTAGCAGATGTATGCAATGAGTTATGTTTTCCTTTGACCTCACATATGTTCATTAGCAGATGTATGCAATGAGTTATGTTTTCCCTTTGACCTTCCATATTTCCATATGTTGCTCCCTCATGTGTACTTTCCCCCTCCCAAATGAAACTGCCTAATAAAAAGAGGGTGTACAAAGCTGTTCGGGGGCAAAACATCTACCCCGGGCATTCCGTGCTCTCTCACCTTGAGCAAACTTGTGTTGGTGCCTCAGTTTGTCTTAGGACTCTGTCTCTAAAACCATCGCAGTTCCCAAGTGTGACCGTCGGAACGTCCGGCACACTGGGTCGGTGGCAAAGGGCAAGATCCTTCCATATTCAAGGTGTTCACCCTTGCGAGGGTCCCTCTAAATTCTCACCCCTGTTACGGGGCTCTAAGAGTTGAGGCCAGAACCCTGATCAATCACTCAGCGCAACATTAATCCACTACCCAGAGATAAAAACCAGGTTGAGTGTGTGCCCTCCATTATGGGTCGGGTCTTGAATTATTTGAGTCAGGTCCATGGCCGTCATGGAGGCCATGAACTCCCGGGCCAACTCAGATGCCTCACCTGTGGAGAGCAGATTGAAATCCCACAGAACTATAAGCCTGGGGAACTCAATCACCAACCCGGGCAAGACATCGAGAAGCTTGGGCAGGGCCGATGACACGCAGCTGGGAGACAGGTACGTAATCAATAGGCCCAACTGAACTCTAAGACCCAACTTCAAAAGGAGAGACTCACACCCGCCTATCTGAGGGACAGTGGCCACTCGCGGACAAAGACTCTCCCTAATAATAACCGCCACCCCCACCCCTGCCCTGGGCCCATGGCTGGTGAAGCACCCGGAAGCCCAGTGGGCATAGTTCCAAGAGGGGGACACCCCCCTCTTGGCCCAACCAGGTCTCTGTGATGCAGGCCAGGTCCGCGTTCTCCTCCTCAATAAGATCATGTATGAGGGGAGCCTTGTTCACCATGGACCCGGCGTTGAAATAAACCAACCTGAGCCCAGGGTCCTGCAATCCAATGCCCCTGGGGAGGTGAGAAGAGCAAAGAGGGTGGGAACAGGCAACTGCTTGAAGACAGTGGTGGCCCGTTCCCCAATAGTGATAGAGCCCTCTGCTCTCACACTCTCTGCCCCTCCCAATCACCGTCAGGATAGGAAGACCCTCCACACTCAGAGCTGAGTCTGCCCCCAAACCCCTACTCCCCCCATGACCACCCGATGGTCTAGACTGCTGTCCAGGTCGAACTCCCCCAAGTTCGTTCCTGATCCCTAAAGCCTCCTCCCTCCCGGGTCCCCTTAAATTTTTATATAAAAATCTTAATAAAAATCCCCTCAGCCTCTTCTTTGAAGCATGCCATCTCTCAGGGTCCCACAACCCGTCATCAAGAAAGTTCTTATGTAGGACAGATGGGCATTCCTGTTGAGAGGGGGGAATCTCACAGCAAGTAAAGTTCTTCAAAGGTGTACGCTGGCATACAAAGGAAAGCGGTGGTAACCAACAATGAAGGGTGCCAGCAGACGAAGTCAAGTCAGGTCCACTGCACTCATGGAGCCGAACTTGCCAAGTGGCAGAGGGGGAGGGTGGAAACAACATTGAAGCTCCCTTCCCCCTGCCACAACCCTGGTCTTGATAAAACAAACAGGCACGAGCAGAGCCCAGAAATTCCGACAAAAATCACTTGTCACAGCTCCACTCGGCTTGGATGAGCAGGGAAACAGTTGAGTCAGCCCCGTCCAGCCACCAGCGTCCTCTCACCAGTGAGTTAGAAAGTCAGCTTCTCCAGCTTCTCTTCCCTCATCCTCAGCCATTCCAAGACGTATACCGACAGGGGAGGGAGCTAACGCTCCGCCAGCAGTTCCACTGACCGAACAGGGGCCAAAACGATGACAAAAAGCCCCATGGCACCCAGCAGAGCCGAAAAACCGCTCAACACTAAAAGCTCAGAAGCCAGCGAGGAACCATCTTGGACATGTGCAGAGGAGATTCTCCCCTAAGGCTTATCTGAACAAAGAAAGGAACTTTATGAACAAAATTAATATAACATGTATTAATATACTGACAATCAAATCCTAATCCAGAGTTGAACAATTGAAAGATTAGTGCAGAAGTGGAAAAATGTGTCTTTCTGAACTACGACTGCCAGCAGTCTTCTTCTTTGGACTCCTGCTAGAACTGCTGAGAGTTATAATTTAACATAAGTTCTCTACTTTTGAATTAGAAATTCCCCTGTGTTTCCGTTCTCACAAAATTAGATGTTTCACTGAGCTTGTGTAGAATAAATGGTAAAGAACATACTTCCATTAACTTAAGGATGAAATAGTATAAACCTTACGCCACAGACTAGGAGCATATTTTATGAATTTGTTAACAGAAAAGCAGTTTTCTTAATATTTAAAAGGATCATTATGCATTAGTATTTCTTCATGCAAGATGATAACCTAAGGGATAACTCTAAGAGAAACATTTGTTAAAGATATGCTCGATGTACCTGCTGTCCACACTAGAAACACTTAATTGTCAGGCCTACAGGGTCTTTCAGCCATCACAGTAGCTGGAGATTTTCATGGGGGTAATTGCCATTCGGGTTGTTCTGACCTCGGCTCGGCTTCAGGTAGGAGAGGCTTCTTATAGCGGGCAAGCTGAACATCTAATCTTACCACTGCCTGGTACCATTCTTGCAACTGGTCAGGTACAGCTCGGTATATGCAGGCCTGAGAAAGGTGGTCATCCAACCCTTCCCTGAAATGATGAATTATGGATTGCTCAGGCCATCTCCCTATCTGACCAGCTATTTTGCGAAACTCCTGCACATACTCCAGGGCAGGCCGGCCAGCTTGTTTTATCTTGTGGATTTGTTCTTCTGCTTTGAGGGCAATGGATGGGTCCTCAAATCTCTCTCTCAGCCCTAGGAGGAAGACGTGGGGGTCCTCCAATTCAGGGGCTTGCTCATTATATAAATTGTTTAACCATTTGGATGCTTCTCCCTCTAGGCTGAATGCAATCACATCGACCATAGCACCTGGGTTCAGATAGAGATAGGCCCAGCAATTCAAAAGAGAGCATATTTGGTTTAGGAAAAAAATCAATTTATCTGGGTCCCCATCGAAGTTTGCTCTGAAGGGTGGGACCATCATTAATTGCTAGGGCCCCCATTGCTGCTGGCCCCACTGGTTGCACATTCAGGCCCTGCTGCTGCCACCCTTGCTGTCGTTGTCCTCCCACCAGCTTCTGATCTCCAGGCTTCTGTACCACCCCCAGATGTTGCAAGGCCTCTATTAGTTGTGGCAAGCTTAGTAGTTGTTGGTCTTTCACTTGTGGGGGCTCCCCAACCTCCCATTGCTGCAGAGGCCCCAGGCTGGGGTCCTCTGTCTCTGTGGGTCTGGAGAGCCTGGCAGGGGACTCCTGGGGCTGGCAAGCTGTCTGGTCTGCAGACAGGATTTTCCACTCACCCAAATTCTCAGTGGCAGATGGTCTCCACCATTCTGCTTTTGAAGACTTTGGCAGTGAAGTCTCAAGACATCTGTAGTCTCCGCTGGAGTGGTTCCAGCCTGACGACCTGAGCTGCTGAGGGTTGGAGATCTGCCCAAACTCATCTTCCCACAGCAATCCATCTATTACTCTCTCTGAGGTTTCATCAGCAGCCAGGCTTCCTCTTCCCATGATGAAGATTCTTCCCTGAATCTTTGCCAGCTTCTCTCCCTTAATTACTAGAGACAGCGGTGGGGGCTCAGGACTCCCCAGGATGTTTGAAAGAAAGTAGATTCATGTCATGGTTCCGATTAATGAGACAGATCAAGAACACTGCATGACTGTTTATTCCAAAAAAGTCTATAATAATGAGAACGGAGCATCAGCACTCATGGATGGATGCCAGAATCTGAATTCTCCTCTCCTTAACCCATCATATCATACAGAATCTCCCTCCCTTAATTACATGTCATGAATCACATTCACCAATTAGTTTAACACACAAAGTTTCACTTCCCTTCTTATCTTCTCAAAACATCCGGGTTGAATTCCTGCCGCACTTTAGTGATTCAAAGCCAAACAGTTAAAGCAAAAGGCTGCCTCTTATATTGTCAGTGCAAAAACATGTCAATGTTTGCAGCATTGACAGTGCATTTAAATGTACTGTTTTGTGCCATGTGAATAAAACTAGGCCTTCATTCACTTTTATTGCACCAACATTTACTTCATGGAAACTAGGCAAGCATAAAACAAAATGTACAGCTGCATGGAAGTTTCTACTTCTGCAGCCTTCTTCAAATCTTTTCACCCAAGTCAGAACAGAAGGCTTTCCAGGGAAGAATGATACAAAGCCGCTGGAATATTAAACTCTTAAAGGCAAACTAGAGTTCATGTTTGTGTGTGGTTATAGGAAGGTTTAAGTAAGCATCATCTGATTTCTCGTCTGATTTCTTGAACAGATTTGCATGCTAAGGAGGATGATTTTGCTCTCCCTTCTTTCAGAGAACCCTCATTGAGGACATGTGTGCTCATCCAAGGGTGTTCATCCTGATAAAGAAGAATTTAGGATTTCTTCAGCCTTTTTTTGGCATAATTTCAGCTCCCCCTCCCCCTTTTCCTTTTGGGGCAGTAAGGGTAGTACTGTACGCCAGTTCCCTTATTAGGAAATGAATAGAAACTGAAAGAGCGGGCAGTTCTGACTTTTTTTAAAAAAAATCTATTCTATACACTTTCATTTGAGTTGTACTGCACTTTGATCCATTTGGTTTATTCGGCTTTTGCTCGCCTATGCAAAAGTTCAGGCATCCTCTTCTTTCATTGATTTGATCAGGAGATTTCAGAAAGTGAAATCCCATGCCAACAAACTTGAAAGGATAGGGCAAATCCTATCTTTGGATTCACCAAATGTCAGTCCTCCAAAAATGACCAGTAAGCTTTGAGTAAGCTTGAGCAAGGTCTGCAGGATTATCTCAGATGTTACACATCTTCTTCACAATTTATTTTCCATGACCTGTTTTCCTTGTTCCCTTCTGGGAGGAGGAGGCTTCATGGTCACAGTTTTATTCCATATAGCATTAACCTTGTGAATTCTCAAGTTTCCTCTTTCTGCTCTGTGCTCACAATAGATAGTGATTAATATTTATGTGTGTGTGTGTGTGTACATATACACAATGCACACACCCATACCCACATATGGACTAGGTATATAGAATGTGTATATGTGTATTATGCATGTGTATGAGTAGATATATATTTTCTTTTGAGAGTAGGAAACAGATTTTCATTTTTAGTGTGGATCACTGTGCTCACAGTAAAAATGAAAATAAAGTCCATCTTATCTTGTCTTGTCTTGTCTTGTCTTGTCTTGCCTTGCCTTGCCTTGCCTTGCCTTGCCTTGCCTTGCCTTGCCTTGCCTTACCTTGCCTTGTCCCGTCCCGTCTCACCTCGCCTTACCTCACCTTGCCTCACCTTACCTTATCTTACCATATCCTACCTTATCTTATCCTATCTTACCTTATTCTCTTATACTATCCTATACTATCCTATCCTGTCTCGTCTTATCTCGTGTCATCTCATCTCATCTCATCATCTCATCTTATCATCTTATCTTATCTTATCTTATCTTATTATTTTATCAAGCAGCAACTCTATCTGCCTGTAAAGCAGGCAAACAATGAAAATTAGCAACTTAATCAGTTTACTTCCAAGCACTGGTGATGCTATCCACATTCCAGAAGTTGACTAATCTCGGTTCAGGTCCTATCGCTTGTTGTTGATTGTAGGAACCTTTAATCCGATCTTGGCTGATGTCATCCTTTCAATGACATGTTCTGTTTGATGATGAAGAGGAAATTCATGAAAATGTGATCAGGATTGCAAGGGAATTATTGTGTAGATATTTGGTGGCTTAATAGGTGAAGTGGTTCTGAGTTTTGATTTGTTTCCAATTCCTGCAGCCCCAGTGTACAAAGATGTCAGCAGGTGCCACTTACTTTTTAATACATATCACCATTTTGTTTTCAAGTTTGATGCAAATTATAAGGGTGCCCTAGCCAAGGAGGTGTGCTTTTATTGAAGCAACTAAGCTATCATAAACTAATAATGCATATCAATGGGTGACATATTACCCAAAGGGGAAAAAATCCAATTTCTCCAGAGAGATATATTAGAATACAGAGAGGTCACCTACTGCATAATTCTGTAAAATGTCATCAAACAAAAATGTTGCATTCAGTCAGGAAGTCAGTATTAATATTTAAAAGTTATTGTGCCAAAACTTTTTTTATCTATATTTCCTTTCGTATATTGACCTTAAGTTTCCAGCTGAACTAAGTTTATTTCTCTGTCCTTGAAATACTTTCAGTGAGTGGGATGCTACTCTTTTCTTTGAACTGTAATCTTTTGGGACTCCAGAGAGAAAAATACAGCATATTCAGAAGTCATTTGTTGCTTCAGTTTATTTTGTACTGAGATGACAAATACCACAGTTTGGGGATGCTGTTTTATTCCTACTGTTTTCTGTTGAGGATCCAATCACAAGCCTAACTTTAGAAGCTAAGCAGTTCAAATTCATGTAATTGTTACAATGACTAGTGATACCACCAAATTCAGAAAATGCCTAGCTTAAAAGAAACATTCAGGAAGGTCCTTTACAAACAATCAATCTTATTCGGGGGGGGGGGGTCTTCATGAAAATTGAAAACTGTGAAATGGGGCAGAATGGGTCCTATCATTAGATTTCTCCCTTTTCATTTCCTATGTTTGAAAATCAATATAACCTGGTGTTTCTGATTATGTATTTACTTAGGTAGTTCTCAAATAAGCAATCTGTTTTCCATCAGAAATTTGATATTTGGGTCAAGAATTTTTATGATCCTTAACATCAACCATGCCGAAAGGAGCTTCTGTGTCCAAAAACAAAACGAAATGAAATGAAAAAACCTAAAGGCACATTTTACCTACCTCTGCTAGAAAACCTCTGCTAGAATTTTTGTATAGAAACATCTTTTTTAAATATAGGCTAAGGATGGCTAGGACGTTGCAGTTTATGACTTTTATTTCTGTTTATGCAATCTGAAAACTGTTTGGATTGACCTGACCTTTCTAAAAATGATTAGTTTCCAAACTATTATTTCATCTTTCTTCTACATCAGAGCTGAAAACAGCATTTCCTGATCAAAGAAGTGTCTATCAATAATAATCGGTTGCATTCTCTAACATTTAGTGACAACAAATATCAACACATCTGTCTAATGATCAAATTATATGTTGCCATGTTTATTTACCTTTATTGTACAGCTAATTTAAATGCTGGCAAAGGAAGGGAAAGAATTTCATTGTGGATTACATTGGAAATTAATTTTGGTATTCTATTCCTATTATAAGTTATAATGGTTCAAACACTAGAATCAAATCAAGCCTGTTAGCATTCATCTTTCCTCAATCAAAAATATGGAGGGGAAAAAGAAAGAAATCTTCTGGAATAAAAAGGTGTATAAATGAAAATTATGTGCACACAATAATAGTTACATTTAAAAGGCTGTTTACATTAAGGATAATTTGCATTTTAAAGGCCTGCCTCAGGAAAATTTATATGCCAGTAAACAAAAGCAATGCAATTTGCATTTTTAAAAAAATCTTGTAGATTTAAATGGTTACAATTTTTTTATTAGTTTTTTAAACCCACAGGAACATTGTCCTACTAACAAAAGAAGTAACTACAGGAGTTATGTTATGAATCACACAATTCTAATTATCTGACCTTATGAAGACTTATTATATTATACATCTTGGCTGCTAAAATATATTCCATGCTGCAAGATGAAATTTAAATTCAATTTAAATGTAGCATTTGATGAGGAAGAAATATTAGGCATGTTTGCCATCTTGCATTATTTATAAAAATAATAAAGGTGAGATATAAATAGATAGATAAATAAATTGAATTAGAATTAGAATTCAAACAGACAAGCACCTGCCATGTAACTTCCCCAAACGTAACAATTGTTCATGGGAAAAACAAAAAAGTGGATAGTAGATGTGGCAAATCTTGAAGACAGCAGAATAGGAAAGAAACAACTGTAGAAAACCACAAAGTACAAAAGCCTGCAAATAGAAGTAGAATGATTGTGGCAAAAGAAAGCACAGCTAAAACCAGTTGGAATACAAATGTTTTGCAATTCCAAAAAAAACTGGAGCACTATTTCAACACCATCAACATTAGTAAAATCAATATCAATTTGGACAAGGGAATAGATGGAGAACTCATCAAATTTGCAGATGACACCAAGCTGGCAGGAATAGCCAACACTCCAGAAGATAGGCTTAAGATACAGGAGGATCTGGACAGACTTGAACACTGGATGCTATCTAACAAAATGAAATTCAATGGTGAAAAAAGTAAGGTTCTATATTTAGGCAAGAAAAACCAAATGTACAGGTATAGTATAAAAAGTAAAGTTTCCCCCGCACATGCGTGCTAGTCGTTTCCAACTCTAGGGGCCGGTGCTCATCTCTGTTTCAAAGCTGAAGAGCCAGCGCTTGTCTGAGGACGTCTCCGTGGTCATGTGGCCAGCATGACTAGACACCAAAGGTGCACGGAACGCTGTTACCTTCCCGACATAGTGGTCCCTATTTTTCTACTTGCATTGGCTCAGTAGGTTAGGACGTTGAGCTTGTTGATCAGATGGTCGGCAGTTTGGCGGGTCAAATCCCGAGTGCTGCGTAACAGAGTGAGCACCTGTTACTCGTCCCAGCTTCTGCCAACAG
The DNA here is from genome assembly GCF_947247035.1 of Vipera ursinii. Classification (NCBI taxonomy): domain Eukaryota; kingdom Metazoa; phylum Chordata; class Lepidosauria; order Squamata; family Viperidae; genus Vipera; species Vipera ursinii. The sequence continues at coordinate 250,766,534 of NC_139512.1, forward strand.
GTATAGTATAGGGGGTACCTTACTCAACAGTAGTAACTGTGAGAGGGAGCTCAGAGTCCTAGTGGACAATCTGTCAAGTTTCCAACATATGGGCTTTTCAAGTGACTCTGAGGCATTGTTTATCTTAAAGAGTCTTTTATTCAGCCTAATACACCGGCAAATGCTTGCTCAAAGGAAGCTGGAATCTGAAATCTCCGCCCCTTGCACAATATATTAAAACACAATTCTCCACCTTTCTAATTTTGTCATTAAGCATATTCTCCAATTAATTTAAAGAATCAGTTTCCCTTCTGTTAGAAAACCCACCAAGGTCTTATCTTCTTTAGTTAGAGACGGCCTTGAAGGTACAATCCACCTCTTCCCCCCTCCCAACCTTAAACTCAATCTCTTAAAGCAATACACAGGTTTAACATATGAAATGGCTACTACTTCATCTCTTGTCAAGCAATAACATTTGATGTTAGCAGCGTTGACACAATCACTTAAATATGAGACAGCAGTGTGCTGCAGTCACCAAAAAAGCCAACACACTCCTAGGCTGCAATAACAGAGGGATAGAATCAAGATCATGTGAAGTATTAATACCACTTTACAATGTCTTGGTAAGGCCACACTTGGAATACTGCATCCAGGTTTGGTCACCACAATGTAAAAAAAGATGTTGAGACTCTAGAAATAGTACAGAGAAGAGCAACAAAGATGATTAAGGGACTGGAGGCTAGGAATGGCTGATGGAATTGGGTATGTCTAGTTTAATGAAGAGAAGGATCAGGGGGGACATGATAGCAGTGTTCCAATATCTCAGGGGCTGCCACAAAGAAGAGGGAGTCAAGCTATTCTCCAAAGCCAGGACAAGAAGCAACAGATGGAAACTAATCAAGGACAGAAGCAACCTAGAAGGAGAAACTTCCTGACAATTAGAACAATTAACCAGTGGAACAACCTGCCTCCAGAAGCTGTAAATGCTCCAACACTGGAAGTGTTTAAGAAGAGACTGGATAGCCATTTGTCCAAAATGGTATATCCTGCCTGAGCAGGGGGTTGGAATAGATGACCTCCAAGATCCCTTCCATCATCATCATCATCATCATTATTGCAAATGGTAGCTTTACTTGGAACAGCTTACATCTTGTAACCATATCTTTAACAACATCAAACACAACATCTGTTTATCCCAGATTCTTCAGAAGGACTCAGTATGATGGAACCTCCATGATGGGAGAGTGGGGAAATATGTAGCTAAAACATTTGAAATTTACATTATATTATAACTTAAAAGAGAATTTAAATAAAACGATATGCCATTGGTATATGACTACAGAAAAAAAATATTCAGAACACATAAAGGGATTTTTGTTGGAAAATATGGATTTTTAACTCGTATGAAGTGTGATAAGCATTTCCAATTCATCCCATCTTGGATTCAGTCTCAAGAAACCTTTACTATATAGTCCATTAGCTCAGCATGGGGAAACAATTGGTGAAAAGTTCCAAAAGGTTGGGTGGGGGGGAGTGGGAAGAAGACTCCCTTGCTTATGTAATTACTACTTTGGTGGGGACAAAAGAAAGGGAAGAGGGTGGGAAATATTGGATTCAGGAATAGACGTGTCCATCCTGAAATCAGAGGTCTACTGAGGATTGGTTAGTTCTAATAAAAATGTTTGGATGAATGACAAGATTATGACATCATGCTATACACTCCCACACAGACTTCCTATCACTGAAATTATAGGTATGATGGTGTTCACTTTTTCTCCAGTGGATTTAAATTGGTTGCTCTTTCAGCTACTTTGGGATTTTCCCCCCGTTTTTCCATTTTAATCATTTTCTACCCATTTTATTTCCTCCTTACTGTATTTCTTTGCCTATTGTGATATTCCTATCTTTTACTTCTAGGACTGTAAGTTCTCAAGTGCATTATTTTTTATTTATTCTTCCTCTTTTGTTTACCTCAGTTATGAATAATTCATTATTTACAATCGACTCTTTCACATGTAAACATGTAAATAATAAATCTGTATGTATCTTGTCTTTCGTTTTGTAAGCAGCTGCCTTTCTAGTTCTGTTTTGATCCAAGGGGTACTATGAGGGTGCAAATGTTATCCTTTTCTGATAAAAAAGAAGCTAAGTGTTTCTAATTTTATCATGATAGAAAATGGGAGAGCAAAATTCATTTTTTCCTGATTCACATTCCACATAGGGTGATTTTTCTGCAGATACTTTATACTTCATGTAGGAGAGCAGCCTGATTTTTTTCTGGAAGGTGACATAAGAATACTATGAATAGATAGACAAACACATTAATGGAGAGATGTGCTCTTATCTCTATTTTTATGCAGTGGTAGGAAAAGCTGCCTGCATTATTTTTTGTTTTAGACAAGAAACCTTTGAGAATATAACAACTGGAAGGAAATTTAATTCTATTGCTAGAGATATCTGTTCCTTCTGCAGTCCTGGTTTTATCTTGCCAACTGATTAGCTGTTAGCAATCCGGTAGACCTGAATCAGAGGCTAGCAGATTTTCCAAAATAATAACAGAGGATGCTTTTCTTACAGGCAATGCCTCAGGAAGCAGAACGCCCCCAAAGCAGTTAACTTGCAGTTGTGGTAAAAACAGAGCTTTCCCTAAATACAAAGCATTTTACTGACAAAGGAAAATGCAATGTTCAAGCTAGCCATTGAATAGGTTTTTCACAGAAGGGAGTGTCAGAGGGATAGACAGTACCCCAAAGAGAATGTGACTGATAAATGCAATGCTTAGACCAGTTGACAGGAAATTTAAGCTACATGTTTATATCTTTATGTTCAGTAAGAGTCCAGAGACTGATGCAGAAATCCTCTATATAAATCCAAAGAGAAAGTTGAAAAAACAAGTTTTCTTCAATCTGGCAGAGCATTATAGGTAGAGTCCACTGGACATTCGAGTAGAAAAATGAGGTAAAAAATACTGATAAGATACAGCAGTGATCCCCAACCTTTTTGACTGTACGAACTGGAAGTGGTGGCAGTGCTGGAGGGAAGGGATGGGTTTGCACACTCAGGTGCAAATGAAGCTTGGTGCACTCACCCGCTGCTTGCATGGCCTAGTTCCCAACAGGCTGCAGATCAGTACTGGGCTATGGACCAGAGGTTGGGGACCCCTGAGATACAGGATCACAGAAAAGGGCACCCAAAGCTAGCAGTCCATATAGTTAAAGATTTTGTTTACCATGTGATGCCATCTCTGAAATTACACTGGATTTAGGGGTCCAAAGTATAAGTAGATGTATTAAACCAACATTTTAGAAGCCAGACATGCTAAGTACAGCCCTAGATTTCTCCTGAGCTTTTATTTTTTTTATATAAAATGTCTATTGGTGTGCTGTTTTACTATTTTTCCAGTGACCTAATATAGAAGGGTTTCACTCTTAGCTTCTAGACATCCCATCTCAGGAGAAAAATCAGGTACTCAGCAAAAGAAAAATCATTATTTTAAAATAACCTGCCAGGCAACCTTTTCTAAACTAAGAACACAGAATAACCACTATGCAATTTCAAGCCTACTGAGAAAAAGGTTGAATGGAACAGGTGGAAAGAAGCAATTTTTTATAATAAAGCTACTTGTTCTGCTTAAATATATGTGCATTTTGATGCTCTAATTATACACAGACGCAAATTTTTGCACACATACACACAGGCACACATAGACACATATATACACACAAAGGTAAGTCCAGTAAATCATTGCCATAGAAAAAAGTATTGTTGTTGTTTTTATTATTGTTATTGTTATTATTTATTCTATGACTGTACAATTGTACACAAATAGCTATTATGGTATGGAAAATTGGGAGATAACAGCAGAAGACCTGTGTCATAGGAGGACATGGTAGCCTGTAGTCCAGATTGAATCCCTTGCAAGCTGCTACCACCTTATCTCAGCCTAGGGAGAGAAGAGCAACAAACATGATTAGGAGACTGTAGGCTAAAACATATGAAAAACAGTTGCAAGAATTGGGCATGTCTAGTTTAATGAAAAAGGGACTCAGTGGCTCAGCGGGTTGGGACGCTGAGCTTGTCAATCAGAAGGTTGGCAGTTTGGTGGATCGAATCCCGAGTGCCACGTAACAGAATGAGTGCCTGTTACTCGTCCCAGCTTCTGCCAACCTAGCAGTTTGAAAGCATGTAAAAATGCAAGTAGAAAAATAGGGACCACTACGGTGGAAAGGTAACAGCATTCCGTGTGCCTTTGGCATCTAGTCATGCCGGCCACATGACCACGGAGACATCCTTGGACAAGCGCTGGCTCTTCGACTTTGAAACGGAGATGAGCACCGGCCCCTAGAGTTGGAAACGACTAGCACGCATGTGTGGGGGAACCTTTACCTTTACCTTTTAGTTTAATGAAAAGAAGGACTAGGACTAGCAGTGTTCCAATATCTAAGGGGCTGCCACAAAGATGGGGTCAACCTATTCTCCAGAGCCCTTGAAAGCAGGACAAGAATCAATGGATGGAAACTAATCAAGGAGAAAAGCAACCTAGAACTAAGGAGCAATTCCCTGACAGTTAGAAAAATTAATCACTGGAATGGCTTCTCTCCAGAAGTTGTGGGTGCCCAAACACTGGAGATTTGAAAGAAGAGATTGGCCAACCATTTGTATGAAATGTTATAGGGTTTCCTTCTTGAGCAGGAGGTTGGACTAGAAGACCTCCAAAGTCCCTTCCAACTCTGTTATTCTGTTATTTTATTATAAGGCACTGAACCTATGTACCAGAGTTAGGGCTTTGTGTAATAGGGTGCTGCCTGAAGGTCTTGTTAATCTCATACCTCCCTCAAAGGAAACACTTCAAGATGTAATTTCCCTACAGTAGCCACTGCTCCCAGTCCAATGTCACATCACGTTTTCCTTGGCATCTGCTGAAATACCAAATTTTAAACTGTTGCCATTGAATAAACAGGAAGAGAACAGAAGGACTTGACATTTCATTTGGCATCCTCATTCTTTCATTGACAAGAAACATGACAAAGCAAAGAACTCTTGCACAGAATGGCCTTTCCTATTAAGCAGCCTAACAATTCAAGGTGATCTCTGCATCCAGTGCACTTTTTGCACTGGTTTGAATCATAGCAATGTGTTTCAATGTTTTTAGATAATCAAAGCAGATAATTCCTGGTATTATACAAACCTGTCATTTAAAATAGAAACAGAAGAGGAAACAAAGTCTTTTCCCCCCAAAAAAGTATAGTTTTCCAATTAGGACATTGGCCTCCCAAAGTCAGAAGGATTTGAAAATTTAAAAGACAGAAAATCCATATCCTCTTGATTCAATGAAGTTCATGCTCAGCATCAAAACACATTATGATATAAAAATTATTTGATTTCCTAATGAGTTTCTATTCAATCAAAGAGCCCCTATCAGAACTCTTCATTGTCGCTCGATGTAGCTCATTAGCTTTTAGCAATAACATTTGAAGGAAGTGAGCCAATGAGTTTCTCCTCAAATTCTATGAGAGGAATACTGTATGCTAAACAAAAACTAGTTTTTCAGTCTGTCAAGATATGTATTTTTTCTAAATCATAGAGAGTCTCATGGATATAAATTAGATTTGTATAAATTTATATATATGTTTCTCTTTTTGGATATTAAGAAATAAAAATTTGAAATTGCAAGACAAAAATGTCTTATAAAACACATTACTTTTTTCAGTATCACTGTAAAAAAATAGCAATTTTAATTTAAAATAATTGTATTTATTAAATAATACTGGTTTCTATGCATGACCTGCTAGCATATATTTAAGAAAAAGTACAAGTGCAAAAAAGACCTGAACAATGTTTTCTAATGAAAAGTATTATAAGAAAAGTCACAGATGTGATAGAAATGTTACACAGTATTTGAATATAGAGGTAAAAGATAAATAATTATATTGATTTCTTCTGTAATTCTTCAGTATTATTATACCCCTTGCAGGTTGAAGATATTTTAAGACTGGGCATTTATCATTTGTTGTTGTTGTTTTTACATACCAAATCCATAAAAGTTCAATGATTAATACAAAAGTATTCCTTAAAGTGCTAGTAAAGTGCTAGATCAGGATGTATAACTGGAAGCTTACTGAAGATATTTTATCATAATACTCATATCTGAATTTTATATTTTCTCCATGCAACAACAAGAAATTATATTTCATGCAGCTTTATGAGCATCATAATCATTTCTCCATGGTACCATTCCGACTGAATACTAAACTGCCATATTTTAGACTGTTTTTAATCTGTTGGTGACTGCAAGTATATTTTGTTGCACAAAAGGTTGCTCATCCTGTCCCTCTATAGAATATCCTCCATATTCAACATGCTCCATATTCAACATGCTGTTCCAGCCTACGACTGGCCCTGTTTGAATGTCAGGGACAACCCCTTTTTATAATCAACAGGCTGGAAATAACCCAACCAAATTTATTTACAAAAGTTAAACAAAAAGTTCAAACAAGACTTAAACCAAAAAGGTTAAAAAAGAGTTAAACAAGAATAACAGACCAGGACTCTAGCAGAAGATCTTCAAATGGTTGCCTTCAGCAACCAGCACCTCCCACACATTCCCCTTTTAACAGCAGTCCCAAGGCGTGGCTTCTCATTGCCTTCTCCTGAGTTGCCTCATTGCTTTCCTCTGCTCAGTTCTGCTAGATTGCCTCCTGCTCCTAGCGTCCCTGAATAGAGCCAGCTTTGGATCATCTTCTTCCAATCCCTCATGCTCACACAGCTGGGTCTGAGGAGGAACAAGATGGGAGGGGCCAGGCTGAGAGTCCTGTGGTGCATCAGACTCTGACACCAAAGGCTCTCCAAGTCCCTCCTCCTCCTCCTCCTCTTCAGAATCATCCGACTCAGCTGCCGAAACCACAGGCTGACGCTGAATCACAACAGTTTGTGGGTAATCTTCTATTCATATTAACAAAATTGGGAATGGATCTAGGGTCCCATTGCCCAGGCAGAATGGCTGGGGATGGCCCAACTGAGGAGGAACACTGCAGGCAAGTGGGCGGAGGTGGTAGGCTTCAGGTGAAGGAGGTATGGCCAAGGGTAGGAGCCTAAAGGTCCCATTCCATCAGGAACTGTGTTAAAACAGCATTTCTGACCACAGAAAAATGTTTACTTCATCCCTGAAAGGAAAAGATCAGTAACTAAGCAGTGGGAAGGGAAATGCAAATATTAGTGGTGCAAGTTCCACCTGTTCATCTCCATACAGTTTAACTCACCTGTGAAGAGGCTGAACACTTACAAGTACATGAAGCTAAGACCAACGTACACAGCTGGTAATGAAGGGTTTTTCCCCCTATTCAGTCATTTTTCCAGTGAAGAGTAAAAATTTTAAAGAAGGAAAGACATTTTATTAGATCCACACATACTTAGAAATTAGCATTCCAACATTGCAGTGTATTGGAAAGGAAGTATCTAAGAAATAAGTGTATTTGGCCCAGACACTCAGGACATAGTCAGAAACTACAGGTAGAAATTAACAGATGAAAAGACAAGTGAAAACTATTTTTTCCTGAATTATATCTATAAGTGAAAAAAAATACAGCCCAATAGTATTATGAGGATAAATAAGAAAGAACTTTGTATGAACAATACAAAAGAATATATGTAGCTCAGGCTTGAATTGTGGAATCTCTGGTGTTCTTTGAGCTCAGTTGTTTGCTTGCAGACATTTCACTATTCAAGTAGGTAACATCATCATCAGTGTATAACATCATCAGTGCAGTGCAATATCATTGTGCACTGATGATGTTACCTAGTTGGGTAATAAAATGGCTACAAAAAAAAAACAACCAAGTTCAAAGAGCACCGAAGATTCCACAGAATGAAGAAAGTCAAATAAAGCAAATACATGAGTATAGATTTATTCCTTCCAAAAATCTCACCAACCTCGCCTTCTGCAGTCAAAGGAAATAGCTCCCATTTCTTCTGGTACCCATTTTATTCCTGAAGAGGCATCACAAAACATTTACTAAAGATCTAGTGCAGACATGTCAAACACAAGGCCCGGGGGCCAGATCCGGCCCGCAAAGTGGTTTCATGCAGCCCGCGGAGCCATCCTGGAAACAGTGAGGGAACGGCCCCCACTGCCTTGGCCCTGGCCCAGAGACCCTCCTTCTGCCAGAGACCCTCAGATCTGTCCCACTCCTGCCCAGGCCCCCATAGGCACCCTTGATGCGAACGATGTAGAGCTGGCCACGCCCACCCAGTAGGCCATACGCACTCTAGCCACGCCCACCCAGTAGGCCACGCCCACTATGACCATACCCACCCGGCCCCCTGAGGGCAACCGCTATGCTGATGCGGCCCTCAATGAAATTGAGTTTGACACCCCTGATCTAGTGCAAGTGTTAAAATTTGTCTGTGTTCTGTGTTTAAGTGGGTTATTATTGAGAGATAGAATTTGGTTAATGATCAATTTCTACTGTCAATATGATTTTAACCTTGCAATTAAAGTAAAAAAAAAGAATTTCAGCCAATTTTAATTGTGAGTTTAAGATATTGACATTTGTGTCCTTATCATAAGAACCGGAATTAATACCAAACAAACAAACAAACAACAATATCCTAGTCAAAGGACTACCAAGGGAGAAAACCAGACCTCTAACAAAACAGGCAAGCTACTGTATTCTATATAAGCAGGGAGCAAGCCCCACACTCATTTGTACTCATGCTACCTAATAACTAAAATGCTGCAAGCAAACGACTGAGCTTAGAGAGAATCAAAGAATCCACAAACTCGGCTTTCCCCTCTTTTATCATTAAGAAAGGTCGATCATGATTATACTTTTGGAAGAGTAATGCGAGTTTACTGTACAATATTATTGTTCCTGTTACTAATATTATGAGCACTGCTTGTAAGATTGTCATGTTTCTCTTTCACAAAGCCCGATTAAAAAAACAACTGTCAATGTTCTTGAAAAGTATTTCTGTAACTTTTTAAACCATGCGGGAAACCAACCCTACTTTTGGAACGTTGTTTAAGCTTTAACTGAAAATTCTGCTTTCATTCTCTTTTCCACATTAGTGGAATTTCATATGAAACATAAGATTATCTGAACCTATAAAAAGGGGATCAGCAAACAAAGAACCCAGTCCAATTCTAAAGTCACAGGCAACTTGATATCTTTGACAGTAAGTAGCCCAAGATAAGCTTGTGAGATAGCAAACCCTAGCCAATGAGATGGAGAAACTCCTGATTCTCTATAACAGTTTCCTGAGTGCTGCTATATGCTGGTTTCATTTAAACAGAGGCTATGCAGGATGGCCATCTGCCAGAGATGCCGTAGTACTCAATTTCTGAATGAAGTTTGGCCTAGTTGAGCTCCAAATAGTGAATTTTGGCATGGGGTCTGGCCTAGTTGTGCTCCAAACTCCTTCTAAGCTCCCCATTCAATGGCTTTATGCATCTTCATCCATTTAATAATCTCAATGAAAATAGATTGGGTGTCATTGCTCTGTCCCATCCTACTTGAGTCCTTAAGTTCACAAGGAGAAATCCCTGGGTGATTTCCCAGAAACTGCAGGAAACACCCAAACCCCTTTTATTACTCACAGACCTGAGAACAAACACAGTTCACCGCAACTTGTTCTTAACCCGAACAGTTGCCTTCAGCAACCAGCATCTCCCACACCTTCCCTTTTATTATGCAGCCAAGGCGTGGCTTTCCCAATGCTTGCTCCTTTGCCTTTGGAGCCACCCCATTGCATTCCTCTGTCCTGCTCTCTTTTCTTGCCAGTGTTTACAAGCATCCTGGATATCACCCAGCTATGAGTCATCACTGTCCCACTCAGACTCCCAGCACAGCTGTGTCTCAGCCTGAGCACAAGTAGAGGGGCCAGGCTCCTCATCAGACTGTAAGTCTTGGAGCTCTTCAGAGCCTTCCTCTGATTCTGATGTCACTCCAGGCCCCTCCTCCTCCTCCTCTGAGTCCTCAGACTCAGCTGCTGGATCCGTGGGCTGGCGAGGAATGACAACAGTAATGTGGAAGTATATCCAATGTATCTGCACTCATGTCAGCTGTGAGGGATGGTGCCTACAAAGGGGGAGTGGGTCTAATGGAATACAGTGAAGCAGGAGTTTCCTAAGAAGAAGATAGCACAATTCCAGGAAGTGGTGGAGGGGAAGAGACAAAAGGCAGCAAAGCATGAACTGGATATGAGACAGAGGAATAGAGTTAGAATAGCCACTCCCTAGAATCTCCCAGGGTATATCCATTAGGGTGAGAATAGTAAAAGGTTAGTCTGACAGATTCTTTCTTTTCTGTGCAAGCAAATAAAGAACTGAACCCTGGTTGGATTGTTCTACATTGTTTTGGGGCTTATCTTGAGAGTAGTTGTGTGCATGATAATCTGTAGTCACAGGTAAATCTCCCTTTTTGGATTCAAAACAGTTTGGGTCTCTCTAAATTGCGTCATCCCATCATCTACGTATCTACCATCTCACAGTAAAATTAAGCCAGCTACACTGGAAGAGGAATGCTGCAACAGAGGAACATATGCGATTTCAGTATTTCCAGTATTGCTGGCATCACACACAGTTACTTTGGCAAGGCATGTCAAGAAGGAAAAGGAGGCATGCTCCCAAAAGATCTTCTTCTGGGGTACTGTTAAACTGCTGCCTTTCCTGTTCTTAAACTCACATTTGGGTCATCAAACAGACTCTACGGGACCTAAAACTAGCACTCTGCCAGAGAGAAACTTTTCGACCTTTGGAAAGTGTCATCCTCATTATAGACAATGCCTGTTGACTTAAAACTAATTTGTCATCTCTCTTCTGACACTTGATAAATAAGAGCACAAGCAACACCAGATACCTTTTCTCATGGCTGTTAATTTCCAGACAATATTGCATTAAAGCAGTGTTGAGATTGCAAATTCCTGCCAATGATTTATGGGTAGTAGCATACTTTTTTTAATGTTGTTTTATTCCCCTTTTCAGAAAAGTCAAACTCGGTAAAGTTTCTGTGCATAATTAAGATGAAACCAAAAGGAGGAAAAAGAACACAATCCAAGAAAGCTGACCTCTTTAAATCCCATTATTTCACTGGTATTACTAAATCTCTTTCTCTCGTTCTTGCTCTGAAATCCGCCTGTGTTGAGAAATGCCTATTGGGAAGCTCTGGGTCATTAAAAAGGAATTTCAGTCCTTGGATTATGAGCTGTTTAGACTTTTCTAAACTTCCAGGAATCTTTTTGAGTATTAAGCCATGGTGAAAGGTCAGGACATAAAGTAATTAACTAACCCACTTTCTAGATCAAAAGACACATTGGTTTTGAGAACACATTACAGTAGGGGTCTTCAAACTTGGCCCTTTTATGACTTGTGGACTTCAACTTCTAGAATTCCTCAGCCAGCTTTGCTGGCTGAGGAATTCTGGGAGTTGAAGTCCACAAGTCATAAAAGGGCCAAGTTTGAAGACCCCTGCACTACAGGCTCTCAAATAAAATGGCTTCTAGGTGGAGCTTATCTATGAATAGTTGTCAGTGGGTGTGATCAAAGAGAAATATGCACTTGGTCAATAGCAATCTGATAAAGCTGCTTTCTTCTCAGCATTTATGGATTTCCCTAAAATGGTCTACATTACCCCAGCTTTAGTTTCTCTAGCAATATGAACATCTCTACAGACTAAGCAGTGAACTGCAAACATTCACTGCTTTTATTTTCAAAGGATGCCTGTGGAGGTTATGAGGCCTCCAAGAGCATTCTTGGAAATCAAGGAAAATCTGAATGCTGATAGTTCAATTTTCAGCTGGCCAGTTTCCTTTTTCCATTTTGGGCAACATTAAAATAATTTTTGAAAAGGTAGAAAGTAGGTCAGGAGCTGGGGTGACATGTAGACATAGACAGATCTGTGGGAACACTAATCTAATATGCACAATGAGGGGATTCCAGAAATGACTTTATTAAAAAAATACCATCCCTTTATTCATTACAGGAAGGAAAATGCTTGGATTTTGTGTAGAATAAGTATATTTTCAAAACATATTCTGAGTTCATCCTGACTCTTGGACAAAACTTGAAAATTATATGAACTGAGGAATTTTAAGGTAATTTTGGTACAATGTAAAACATTGGAGTATATTTAAAAATTAGTTTACACAAAATTTAATCTCACTCAGACTGAGGAAAGATTATGAAGCACCAGAACAGGCAAACAGTAAATCCAGAAATAGACAACCTTGGTCCAGTGATCCGTCTTGGGTGGAATAACTATAGACATATTCCACCTCAGATACATTATCTAGTAAAAGATGTTTCTCAGCACCTCATCTCTCTCTCCAAAAATGGAACATCATGAGTTTCCAGTTGAAATCAGTATTAGAAAAATAATCATATGTCGAGAGAGAGAGAGAGATTTTACACCATAAACCTGAACAATATATGCACTCATTATACTTGCAGGCACACTATACCACTCATAGAATACAAATAGCCACTCAGTGAACTCCATAATTAAGTAAGAAAGTCCCCTTGAGAATCTTTTTAATACTGAGCCTCAATAACAAGGATTTCCTTTTTTGCTTCAGGGAGATTTTTTTTAAAAAAAATATCTCCAACTTGATAAACCAGACAGTGGTTGAAGAAAGAAAAACAATTTTTTGAGACTTAGATGGATGGGAGCAGAAAACTTCATATGCTGTTTCTTCACCCTCTTACTTTATCTAATTAAAAACATTCTTCAAAGAGCCTGAGGGAATGCATGGTGGCAGACAAACAATGACTTTGCTTTAGATATCCAGATTTTGTCTCCTCAATTAATTACTGCTGTTGAGTAAAATAAGATTATTCCAGCACTATAAGACTATGCAGCATAGGGCATAAATCATTTATCCTGTCCTAAATGAAGCCTCATCTGAGGTAGTAAGAATAAGGTGCTTACATTGTATTTAGTAAATGAGATGGGATTATTTTTAATCAGTGTAGGATCTAATCCTGGTGTCAGAAAAGATCCACCTCTATCAGTTTCTTCTTCTACGCAACTGCAACAAAGCAATGGGTGGCAGTTGTGGCTCAAAGAGCCTTTCCACAACTTTGTGTTATGTGCCAACTGTGCCCTTTTTGGGGATTGTGAGGCCTTAGTCATTCCTGACCTGATAATCTTTCATCTGGATTATTGCAACAAGCTCTACATGGGATTACCACTGAAGATCATTGGGAAGTTGGCCAGAATATTGCAACATTGATAATTTTGGTGGCCCCTAGGGTGGCACATATAACACCACTATTATGAAAGCTGCATGTCTACTTTACTTCCAAGTCCAATTTAAAGTGTTGGCTATTGCCTTTAAAGCCCTCTATGGCATGGGTCCAGGTTGTCTGAGGAACCATCTATCCCCAGTGGGATCCACCCACCTCACTTGTTTTGGCGGAAGGAGCCTACTGCAGATTCCATCAGCTAAGGAATTTTGGCATGTGGTATTCAGGAGAAGAACCTTTTTTGCCATGGCCCCTACCCTTTGGAACATCTTGCCTCTGGAGATGAGACCCACCTCCTGTCTTCTGGCCTTAAAACCTAGCTATGCCAGTTGGTATGAGGCCCTGAAAGAATAGAATAGAGCTGGAAGGGACCTTGGAGGTCTTCTAGTCCAGTCCCCTGCTCAAGCAGGAGAACCTAGACCATCTCAGACAAGTGACTGTCCAGTCTCTTCTTTAAAACAGTGATGATCTCTGAAGGCAAGCTGTTCCACTGGTTAATTGTCCTCACTCTCAGGAATTTTCTCCTTAATTCCAGGTTGCTTCTCTCCTTGATCAGTTTCCAACCATTGTTTCCTGTCCTGCCCTCTGGTGCTTTGGAGAATAATCTGACCCCCTCCTCTCTGTGGCAGCCCCTCAAATATTGGAATACTACTATCATGCCAAGCCTAATTTTTCTTTTCTTTAGACTAGCCAAACCCAAGTCCTGCAGCCGCTCGTCACATGTCTTAGTCCCCAGGCCTGTGGCTGGTGCAGTAACAGCGAAGACACCACTGCTGCTTTTCTCCAAATCTGCATGTGTGGTGGGGTTGTTTTGTTGTTCTTAACCTATAATTTCAATGTTTTAAAATTTATAATTGTTTTTATATCTGTGTGTTTAATTACATTGCAAGCCACCCAGAATTGCCCTGAACCATGAGATGAGCAGCATATAAGTTTAATAAATAAATAAAGCTTGAAACCAGCACATGGAGGAGAGGCCTTTTTAGGACTGAAGCTAATCATATATTTACACTAGTGAAAGTTATGGATCCAGGTTTATAATTATATGGAATACACACAATTTGCAGTATATACTTGCTGCTTTAAAGAAAGCTATTTCCTTTGTTATGGTGCTGGTGGTAGTTAAAAAAGATCTGAATTTATGTCCAAATATTCAACACATGTTTTCAAGTCCTGATACCCCATGTCAAGGAAGTGCAGCTCTTTCCAGCTAATTCCTTTCCCAATTTTATTATCTACTATTTCTTCAATAGTTTGAAGTACATTCTGCATCAATTTGGAAAACCCACTCAGAAAACCAGTGAAGAAAGACTGAAAGATATATAAACCTGCACTCCAAAAATGATCACAATGGCCTTATCCTGATCAGGAGACTCTATCCACTGTCAGTATTCCTTTAGTCACCTCTCATCTAGACTACTGAAATGATCACTTGAATTCCATCCCCAAGTTTCATCTGATGCAGAATGTTGTGACTTGGCTAGTTATGGGTTCCCTTTGTAATGGTCCTACTACGAGAACTGATTGTCAGTTTATTTCCACATGCAATTCAAAGTTCTTGTGGTCATTTATGAAGAAATATAGACTTTGTCCTTGGACATGGAAAAGGAATGAACAAACCATCTAGGAGGAACATTCAAAATCATAAATGAGTTTTGAAAAAGAAGAAACAGTGAGAAAGAAATGCTTGATTTTGTTTGATATAAATTGAACTATAGAGAAATTTCGATAGGCTTCCAAGATCCTGTTAGTAACCAACAACAATAAAAAGCTTTCCTGGAATCCCTGCTGTGTCTGTTTCTTGACCTAACCTACCTGAAAGGACTGACGACATATTTAAAATGTTACGTGGTTCAAGACTTAATTAACTTTGGGACCACCTGTTCTCAATGGTATCTACGTAGCCATTAAGTCAGGGGTGTCAAACTCACAATGTCACATGACGTGTCGCGACATATCATGACTTTTTTGCCATTGCCGGCAATAGGGTGGGCACAGTTTTGCTATGATGCATCCAGCCTGCGGGCCAGCAGTTTGAAACTTCTGCATTAAGTGGTAGAAGAGAAGGCTTCCTCCAGTCCTTCCTCTAATTTGGTGTTTCTGAATCTCGGCAGCTCTAAGATATATGGACTTCAATTCCCAGAATTCCCTAGCCAACATGTGCAGTGGCGTAGCGTGGGTTGTCAGCACCCGGGGCAAGGCAAGACTTTCCAAGAAGAGTCGCGCGCATGCGGGATGCTTCCGGGTCCCTCTCGAGGGCGGCTGGGCGGGGCTCCGACCTGCAAGAGCCGCTGCATTCAAGCCGCTGCATTTAGCTGCATTCAAGCCGCTAAATAAAGCCACGCATGCGCACGAAGCTAGGCCGGCTGGCCAGCGGGTCCGTCTTCGCTCGGCCAAACCTGCCAGGGCGCCTGCGGGGCGCTTGCGGTTGGCCTGAGCCTGGGCGGAGAGTTGGCCGCTTCTATTTATTTTATTCAGTTTATGTGGCCGCCCATCTCACCTGCCGGACTCATTTCGCTTTGCAAGAAAGAGCAGCTCGAGAGCGGAGCCAAGCCAACTCTGTGCAGCCCTTGGGGCTCCCTGAGCAGCTCAGTGCGAGCGCGCCCCCCCAGATGTTGCGCCCGGTGCGGCCGGCCCCCCCTGCACCCCCCACGCTACGCCACTGAACATGTGGCTAGAGAGTTCTGGGAGTTGAAGTCCACACAACTTGCAAAGGTCGAGAAACACTGATCTAAGTAATGGTATCTGTAGGTACAGTACCTTTAAAGATCAATCCTCCACTTCCCAAGATTAGATCACCCCGAACTCTCCTAGTTTTATAAATCAAGATCTCATTTTTCAGTGAGCTTTGGAGGAGGGTCTGATGTGTTGAATTTGTCTTTCTTGCAGCAGAACATTATATGTTATTGGGCTGTTTGTAGCATTTGTATATTTCTTTTCTTGTTTCATTAATTAGTTTTTTTAAAACTCATTACTGTATTCAGGCCTGTAGGCCCCACAGAGTTAGTTTAGCAAATGGAGTGGCATATAATTCTAGCAAATAAGTGAATACTTGCTTTTGTCACATCTCTTAATCTCCTAAACAGAGGTGTATATTTCTTCATTTTTAGTCACACATATATTCAGCCCTCAGTGCAGTAGGATAGTCTTTCCAAAAGTTTTGAATCCTATGAGAATTCAAAACAATTGTTGCCTCTTTTTTGTTGGTTGTTTTTCCTTCTTTTTTTTACAAAAAGCATCTGAAATACATGTTCCTTTGTAGAAGGCATGTCAATATAACTGCTCTTGAATTGCATTTCTATTGATTCAGACTCCTTGAAATACAAATGGTTTGTGTATTTCCTAGACAAAAGATAAACATGGTGATACTTGATATATCTTCTGCATATTGGTTGCTCTGTCAGTCAGATTTCCAAGTTCTTATGCCATTAGATCAAAAAAAACCCTACAAAATTATTCTGTCGAGAAACAAAGCAAAAAAAATTACCACATCTAAAAGCATATGCAGTGCCACTGTGATAAAAAAAGAAGTCAGACAAAAAAGAAAATGCAAAGCAATGTTGTCCTTTTTCTTTTTCTGTATGCTGTTGCTTACTTGATCTCCTGAGGATACTTTGATCTACTGAACTACTACAGCTGAAAAGCAGGATTGTACCTCTCTGTAGCATATATATTTTATTTCTCAGATGTTACAGTTTCATGTACATCTGCAGATGCTTGGGAAACTGGACTACAAATGACTTACTGATAACAATAGTAGCTAGGCCCTGATAGGCCTAAAGCAGTGGTGGCAAACCTATGACACACATGCCAGAGGCGGCACTCCGAGCCCTCTCTGTGGGCACGTGTGCAGTCACCCCAGCCCCGCCTCCCTATGGCCCCCTCCTCACCAGCAGCCCCCCCGAGAAGAGTTGCTCCCAGGCGTGGCCCATGTGGAGCAGTGCAGCCAAGGACATGGCAGCTGGGCAGCAGGGACAAGACTCCTCCCTCATGCCCTGTCATGTGCAGATGATGCTGCGGGGCACAGGCAGAGGGCGTGGCCAGCATGGCACTGTTGGACCACCTGCGCAATCTACTGCGGCGGGCCCTGGAGGCGGTGGGTGGCCCTGCGAGTGGGCAGTAGGGGTGGGGCAGTTTTTGGGCACTCGGTCCCTAAAGGTTCGCCATCACTGGCCTAGGGTTAGGCAGATTATTTTTTTAACCAGGGAAGGCTTAAGATCCACTAATAAGACAAATGTTTTTGTACACAAAGAAACCAGTGCTAAGCTTCTTATCTACAGGTAAAAGTATACCTGTAGCCAACTTACAACAGTTCATTAAGTGACCATTCAAAGTTACAATGGCACTGGAAAAAGTGACTTATGACCATTTTTCACATTTATGACCTTTGTAGCATACCCTTGCTCATGTGATCAAAGTTTAGATGCTTGGCAACTGGTTCATACTTATGACCATTGCTGTATCCCAAAGTCATGTGATCTCCTTTTGCAGTCTTCTGACAAGCACAATCAATAGGAAAGCCAGATTCACTTAACAATCATGTTACTAACTTATCAACTGCAGTGATTCACTTAACAACTGTGGCAAGAAAGGTCGTAAAATGGGACAAAACTCACTTAACAACAGAAATGTTGGCCTCAAGTTAAGGACTACCTATACAAGTAACAAGGCTGGTGTATGGAAGTGGAAAGCAACAGCCTCCACAGCAAAGTAGGATGTTTTCAAAATGATGACATGCCTATAATAATGTAATAATCAATCAACCGCTGCAACTAAGCTCTTGCACCAGGAGATCTGATGCAAGTATATGTCATTTGGGTGACTATGTCATCAAATGCATATCATTTGGCCCTCCCGACTGTTTCTGAGAGATATATACTATACAGGGTAAACAGAGAGAGCCATATAAGTTACAATGTTATCTAAAAACAAAAAATGGGATACAAGGAAACTGAGCTGTATGCAGTTTTGTTTTACTCATCCTAACAGCGGAAAGTATGAAGGCAAAAGCAGAAAGATCAGAAGCAAAAAGACAGGTCAGTTCCAGGAACAATGTCCAGATGCCAACCACTTCTAACTCTGAGAAACAAGCAGCTCACAACTCATTACAATATCAGAAGGAGAAACCGATGTAAGATTTGAACTATATATGAGATGTGAGTTTAAAATGTGCTATAGCTGGATGATGATGATGATGATTACTATTATGTAAGGTCACTAGAAGTCCTGGAGGAATGTTTTCCATGGGGTCGCGATGGGTCAGACACGACTTCGCAACTAACAACAAGGTCACTGGCCCTTACGTAAATTTGAGATACCATTAAAAGTCTGATCAGGTAAAACAGCTGGGTGGCAAACAATCTGGAATGCTGGCAGAGTTACATCCAGAAGTGCCACACCTTAGAAAGTTAGTAGCATTGCTTTATAAACTTTGTTAGCCAATCAAAATCAGACAATAGAGCCATTACATTAGTATAAGAAAGACATCAATCATTCCTGTACACTCCCTTATTCCCTTCTTCAGTACATCCCATCCATGTACGTGTTTCCCACACTTGCCTGAAATTTGCCTGACGCAAATGCTGATTACAGAAGCGATATAGCAATAGTTAGGCTAAACATTTTATTTTTGTTCCAGTTACAGAACCGTTCAATAATTAGCATTTAAAGTACTGTATCTCCAGTAAAAGTATCTTTATTGTGACTGTTATTAGTATTTCAAGTATTTCCAGTAAGAATATCTTATTATAGCTGTGACCTTAAATCACTGGCTGCAAGTTTTCTGGTTTCTCAATCGTGAAGCCAGATGGAAAGAGATGAATGCTTCTTTACATTTGGGGTATCTCAATTAGGCAACAATTGAGCTTCCCTTTGTCTCCCCTTTTCTTATTACAATAGAACCCCAATACCTCACCTAGGTTTGTCCAAATATGCCTTATTAAAGTCAACCTGGTACCCAGAATGTCTGCAGGTCAAGATGACAGCCACTATGCTGCATTCCATAGGAAAAAACAGCCAGAGCTTTGATCGCACTTTTATCGCTGGCATTTTTACTTTTTTTTTTTACCACTACTTGCAGATCTGCTGATGCTATTCTCCCCACCCCCACCCCCACCCCTTAAATAACTAATGATTAGCTCAGGTGTTTCTTCCCTTCTTGTTTCCTCACAACTCCTGCAAAATTTAAAGAGACTGAGAGGGTTTTTGCAAACAAACACAGATGATTTCCCTGAGCTGCTCAGCAAACTGGCCTTCCCATTGCAAGGTATCGTTTTTTTCTTGCAGGAAATAAAAGAGGCACAAGAGGTGAGGATCTTAGGCTGCCCAGTGCAGGGCTTTTCAACCTTTTCACAGATTGTACCACTTTTAGGACATGACAATATTTGAGTACCACCAGTGCTTAGCAAGGTGTCAAAAACTTGATGACTAAAAAAAATGGGGGGGATTTTGGGTTTTACTGATTAGATTCATTTATTGTTATAGAAATGGCTAGTTTATAATATTAAAGGTAAAGGTAAAGGTTCCCCCACACATGCGTGCTAGTCGTTTCCGACTCTAGGGGCCGGTGCTCATCTCCATTTCAAAGCCGAAGAGCCAGCGCTTGTCTGAGGACGTCTCTGTGGTCATGTGGCCGGCATGACTAGACGCCAAAGGCGCATGGAACGCTGTTACCTTCCCACCGTTAGTGGTCCCTATTTTTCTACTTGCATTTTTACGTGCTTTCGAACTGCTAGGTTGGCAGAAGCTGGGACGAGTAACAGGTGCTCACTCTGTTACGCGGCACTCGGGATTCGACCTGCCAAACTGCCGACCTTCTGATCGACAAGCTCAGCATCCTAACACACTGAGCCACCACGTCATATCAGTTTATAATATTATAGAAAAGTAAAAAGTTGAGGTTCAATATTAATGCTTCCTTCTACTGCAACAGAGGAAGTCTGTTCTTTTTCCCCTTTTCCCCCTCGCTTTTCCCCTTTTCCTCCCCACTGTGCCCCACTATTTCCTTTTGTATTTTTGTATTTTATTCTATAATCTAATGAACTATTACGAACTGTAGAAAAAAAGTAAAAAAGTACCAGTTTTAATTTCTTTGGTGGCTGTTCCTTTGCTGAATCACTTTCCCTTTGCACTGACAAATGTAAGATGAATTTATTCATGTTTATTAATATGCACCACTTGGCACCTTTAAGACTTGTGGACTTCAACTCCCAGAATTCCTCAGCCCTCATGGCTGGTTGAGGAATTCTGGGAGTTGAAGTCCACAGGTCTTAAAGTTTCTAAGTTTGAAGACTCCTGAGCTAGCTGGTTGGCCCTTCTGAGCAATTCCACAGTGTAGTAAGAATGCACCCCTCAATCCCTTCCCTGTACCCTTAAAGACACAGGAATCAAGTGCAAAGCAAGAAAATAAACACAAACTCTTGTTCTTTTTCTCTTTAAGCTGCCTCAGGCCTGTCACGTGTCACAATGTTGCAATCCCCCAGACAGAAAGGCTCTGGCAATTGCGAAAAGCTTTAGCTTTATATTTAGCCTGTTTACCTTCAAATAAAACTTTCTAAAAGCCATAGACAGACTCAATTAATGGGGGTAAAACTAATTACATTTGTTTAAAGGGATTAAACCTTTCCTGTTGTCTTTTTTCCCCTTCCCCCACCCAAAATTCTTTTATAGCCTCTCCTCTCTTCCCCCCCCTCCTTTCTTCAGTTCACCTCCAGCTCCCAGCTGCTTCTGGAAGTGTCAATCAGCTGGAGCCCTGCCGGCTCCTGGGGCTTCTGCCGAGCCCAGACAGTCTTGCAGCTGCAGCTGCCTCTCCCTCTCCCTCAGGCTTGGCTCACTTCGGCTCAGTCCCCTCCCCTGCTACACTTGGCTAGCAATCAGGGACCACCTGCCATGTGGCAAAGTACCACAAGTGGTGCCTACCACCAGTTGAAAAACCCTGGCCTAGTGGATAGGTATCGATCCAGTGCCAAAACTCAGCCTGACCCCTCAGAAACACAGTAAAAACAGATAAAAACCCTATATATGACCTTTTGCAAATTGGACTGAATAAGCTACATAATATCCTTGCTTTAAGCTAAAGTGTTAAGTTGAACAGAGAGACCCCCTGATATGATCTAGTTCAAACCAGGTTATTTTTCCAATAAGCAAAATCTGATCAGTGAATATCTACCATTTTGCAGCCATAACTGCTTATAAAAACAGCTGGGTTGTGTTATGTTGTGCTGTCTTATCTAGTGTCTTTTCAAATTATTTCTGCTCAGACTTTCATTATTTTTCTCCCATAACTCCAACTCACAAACAGAATAAATTAAACTGAAAATGATTAACTTCTCATTTTGAAAATGGGGAACTCTTTATTGGTGATAACCTGGCAAATGTGTTACATTACCTCTAATATTCTTGTTTAGTCACAGAGAATGCAGATTGTTTTTATCAAGTAATAATGCACTGAAGCTGATAATTTTGTTTCATTTGCTTCTTTAAAGGGACGCGGTGGCTCAGTGGTTTAGGACGCTGAACTTGTCAATCGGAAGGTCGGCAGTTTGGCGGGTCAAATCCCGAGTGCCGCGTAGCAGAGTGAGCGCCTGTTACTTGTCCCAGCTTCTGCCAACCTAGCAGTTCAAAAGCACGTAAAAATGCAATTAGAAAAATAGGGACCACTACGGTGGGAAGGTAACAGCGTTCCGTGTGCCTTTGGCATCTAGTCATGCCGGCCACATGACCACGGAGACGTCCTCGGACAAGCGCTGGCTCTTCGGCTTTGAAACGGAGATGAGCACCGCCCCCTAGAGTCGGAAACGACTAGCACGCATGTGCGGGGGAACCTTTACCTTTACCTTTTTTGCTTCTTTAAACAATTTGTATGGCCATGCATCTCATTGCTGCAATTTTTATATTTTGTTTTTTTGGAAAACTGAACCAGAAGCTCACGGAGGTGCATTTTTTCTTAAGTCATATCCTAATAGTTCTGAAAGGTTTGGGTGACTATTTTTGCAAAAGTTTTAAAGTGGTTGGAGACCTCCATGGAAGAAATGGCAAGGTGAAGACAGGAGCCAACAATCATGATGAAGAGCTGGTGAGTAGACCATCTCTTTATAATTCCTCTGCAGACATGAAGAGGATTTGAGATTGCCCACAAGTGCTCAGTGCATTTGTTCTCATAAGGAACTGCAAGACAGTAGGTTGAGAGCTTTGGGAACAGCCATGTTGTTCAAACTACTGTTGGCACCTTCAAAAGGACACTGGGTTCAAACACTTCATTTTCTAGTCACCTTCAGAAATCACTTGTTAACTGCTTTTCAGCTATTGAAAACTTTTGGATCAACATGTTTATAGCACCAGGTGAGTTTCTTTCAGTTTTAAATACAAATTTAAGTACTTAAATAAATATTTTTGAATAAACAACAAAAGGCTGATTGGAACTTTTTTTAAAAAAAATGGGAAGAAGATCATTTCAACAGCAGTTTATACTTTTTGTGATTAAATGGGAATCATTTCTTTAATTTTTTCCTTTTTCTTCTTCTTCACTATGTTCTTATTTTTTCTCTCTTCAATGTTTCTATTTTGCATTTTCTTTTTCTTTTCTTTTTTATTTGTACTATTTGTTCTTGTAATTGTAACTTTAAATAAAAAAATTAATATAAGAAAAATAGAATGAGCGCATACTGTATATTGCAGACAACATACATGATTTTTGGCAGTTCAGTATTGTTGTACTGTATGTTAAAGATGATAAAACAATAACAAGTATGTCCTGTATCAGTATGAAATTCATCTTCTTGATGGAAAGATGCTACAGCTATTCAATCAAAATTCCACTTCATTTAGAATAATTAAGATTTATCCTAAATGTTTGGATCTGTATATCCCCATTTTGATTTGGGTTTGTTCTTACACACATTTAAATTTAGATGATTCCCAAAGATACATTGATTAAAAACTATAAATAAAACATTGTTAGAAAATTGTTGTGTTCTACTGTAGTCAAACATCAGAAAAAGTTGATAGCTCACTTTATCAGGTGCCTAAATTGGTTTGACTGATGTGGAATTTAAATAAATAGGGAAGGGACAGAGAAGATAGGACAGTAATACAATTTACTGGGAGAGAAGTTACAATAACTTACTAATTTACAACAACTTCACGTACAAAGTTAAAAGCAACTTCACATGCTCTTCCTCTAATGTGATATATACCATTATCTGCCAACAATACCAGTTTGGATTCTGCAGGGGAAAAACAGGCCAGATCTTGTGCAAGAGATTTAATGGAAACAATTTTAATGTCAAACTCAAAACAAGGATGAATACAGAGCATATTAACCTCCCAGGACAATCCATTATTGAGCTCTTTTCATTTGTTTATTTATTTTAAGAATTTTCATATAATAAAAGAAAACTCCCAAAAAAGGAAAGGAAAAACAGATGTGAGAAAGGAAAAAGAAACTTAAAGTTAAGAAATATGTACATGACTTCTAACCTTCTTTTCAACAGATTACAGTCTTATTGTCCCTTATCCCTCTTAAATATTTTACAAATTCCCTCACTCCCTCATTTAGTCTGCATCTTTCTTAATCTTCCAAACTATAAGTCATCCATTTATTTTTTTCTTCTTTCAGCAAAAAGTTCATATAAGATTTCCAGTCTTTCAAAACAGTGTTTGGTGTTTGTTCTATGACTAAATCAGTTTTGCCAACTCTGCAAATTCTGACATTTTCACAATCCATTCCTCCACTATGGGACTTTCATTATTGACAGTCAATTATAAATCTCAAAGTAGTCCTTTTAGAATAAAGAAACTTTGCCAGCAAACTGAGCATGAGACTGCTAAACTTTACATCAAGAGATAGCAGGCTATCCCAGAAGGCCCGAACAAATACAATGAGTTTTTAACATATTACTAGTTACTTAATAGGGACACGGTGGCTCAGTGGGTTAGGACACTGAGCTTGTCGATCAGAAGGTCGGCAGTTTGGCGGGTCGAATCCCAAGTGCCGCATAACAGAGTGAGCACCTATTACTCATCCCAGCTTCTGCCAACCTAGCAGTTCGAAAGCACGTAAAAATGCAAGTAGAAAAATAGGGACCACTATGGTGGGAAGGTAACAGCGTTCTGTGCGCCTTTGGCGTCTAGTCATGCCGGCCACATGACTACGGAGACATCTTCGGACAAGCACTGGCTCTTCGGCTTTGAAACGGAGATGAGCACTGTTTCCGTAGAGTTGGAAACAACTAGCACGCATGTGTGGGGGAGCCTTTACCTTTAGTTACTTAATAAGAGGTTTGTAACTTGTTTCCCACCAAGAAATTCATATTTAAACATAAGCAAAACAAAATTATCTTCCTTCTCTAGTTAACACAACTGACTGTTTTTAGACCCTTAAACAGTGTTTCTTAGTGCATCAGTTTGTTTATTAATGAGACCTGCATTAATAATTCAGTAACACTAAGTTCTTTTTATATATACCTGCCTATATATCCCAATAATGTAAGACATTCACCTGAGAAAACAGCAAACTATTGTATATGTATAGTATATAGTATGTATTCTGACAAATAGTAACTATAATAGGATTTTGAACTTATAGGCTAAAAGTAATAGAGTTTCTGATGCAACACGGGGGGGGGGTGGAAATTCTAGAAGCTACATTTCAACCCACAAACATATTCCCATTTCAGCTAAACCAGGCTAAATGGCTTGGATAGTAATTTAAGTAGTTTCCAAAAAAAAGAAAGAAAAATCTGCTTCCCCACTTCACTAAAACAATATCAGTTAAACAAAGAAATTACAACAATAAGGAATTGAGGGTCTAGCAGAATTTGTAGAACTGTGAAATATAGGTATTGCCTTCACAGGAAACACCCCTTCTTTCCATTTTACTTTGATGGTGTAAATGAAGAGATGATTGCTGTGGAAAGCCTAGCATTACATGTTGCTGGTTTCCAGAAACCTGATAGCAGAGGATCACAGTTCAGAGAAAACCACCTTCCTAGTACATTAAGGCTCCGTGCTGCAGAGAAATTCTTCTGTAAGCATAGAAGTCATTTTTATATCCCTCTCCAATGCAGGGAGAGGTTACTCACACCCCTCTCATGTTTGACTGAACACACAGAAGTTACACCTGGAAAAGCTATGGTGGGTATTTAAAAAACATGCAAACCTCACCCAGCCTTCCTCCATTTCTCCTTTAAATGAGACTAATGAATTTAGAGAACCAGTTTGGTATAGAAGTTAAGGCATCAGCCTCAAAACCAGGAGATTGTGAATTCTTTCCTTCTTGCAGAGAGGAGAGAAATATAAAGAGAAATATAAAGATGGTTTTCACTGAACTGTATTAGGCTCAATAATAAAAACAAGAGTCAATTATTTTGACTTGGAAGGACATTTATTGGAAGAGAAGGAATTCAGAACCTGGGGGCAGAGTGAAAGGGGGAATCAGCTAGAATCCATGTGTAGCCACAAACAAACAAAGTCCACCACCCTTTGAGTGCCATTGAGCATATCTACCTTTAACCAGACAGGTTGTTAGTTGGAAGATTCCTGTGCATAGGCTTTTGGAAATAGATCAATATGATTGAACCTTCAAGTGTGGACCCAGTCATTCACACCTGTCATTTACTCACTTTTACAAAACAAATTCATTCCTTCATCATTTGGCTTATTAATTAAATCTATCCTGTCAGTGCAGATGTAACATATTGAGATAAAGAAATGTTTTACCTGCATTGTCTGAAGTTCTGCTGATCAGATCTGCTGAAGAGCAAGTCCTGTTTGACCTATTTTAGCTAACATATTGGCAGTGGCTGGGCAGTGGAGCTGGCATGTTGGTAAATCCCAATGTCAGAAGGATTAGACTTCTTGTTTTCTGTTTGTTCCCAAGCAGGGAAATTAATAAAACTCATCAGTTGATTAGTGGTGGCCCTATAATTTATATTTATTTAATCCAAATTTCTCAAGTAACTTTGGTGGATGCCCACAAATAGCTTGTCTTTTTACGTCCCTTTTATAAATATTTTTTGGTTTAAAATTTTACCCAAGCATTATCAATGGAACGGAGTGTGTTAGCTTATTGCAAAAGTTCCTGCTCTATCGGCATGAACATCTTCCTTCTGCACAATCTTTCCTTCCTTTTATATTCTGTTAAAACAGATATTTCCTTATCCTAGAATTACGACAAACTTCCTTATTTATAGTTAACAGTTGTCTCATTATCTAGAGCTAAAACAATGGGCATGTTATCTTTCCTATACATGTGTTGTTCTATATATAAAATATATGTCTTCCTTTACATAGATTCTGCTATTTGATATATTCACTTGTTTTACTGACAGGAACCAGCATTACTATCTTCCCTTAATGTAAAATATTACATCAATACGTAGATTTTGTCTTTATGTTTTAATGAAAATTTTAAGGGTTAGAAGTTATTATTGGGGAGGGGGGTGTTTCCTTTTCTACTAAAGTTATTCTATTTTGTTATTTGTGAGTTTGTTTATACCTATCTCACTCTTAACTCACAGTATTTAATAAATGTTGATACCTTTCGCTGTAATCTACAAAACATTTGTCACAGGAAGAAAAGAATCCATTCAAATAGTTCTCAGACACTGTTTGAAATCAGATGTTGTGTGCTATCTTGAGTTCATTTCTGCATTGTCATGTCACCTTCACTTGTGGTCAGACTGTGAAATCTCTTGCAGTATTAATGACTCACCAGCTGGATCTGGAGGGCACCTTCAAACCATTTTTCTCCTTGAGCTTCAGATTCTCAAAAGTATTTTGAGGAGATCAGATTGCTTTCTTTGCTATCTGGTTCGTAGATGGTATTAGGACTGCAGAGGACTGAAGGCTGAAGTAGATCAAGCAATGCTGCAAATGACTGGAGCCAGAGAAAAGATTATCCTGTTCTGTGTGGATTTAAGGGGATAGTTTGAAGACTTGGACTACCCTATGCTTATTTTAATGTGTTTCTCATAATGGAAAGAATACGTGGTCAACCATCATGACAAATGAGGTCTCTAGGGCCAGTAAATGGGGCTTCAGGATATTCTAGTATCCCAGTTGTGGCCTGGATTTTTCAGAGAGCAATGAAATTGAATTGTGAATTTGTATCTGAACTCATAAGGCTGTATAAAATATTTCTTCTCTTACATCAACATGTTTACCCTTGGTAGGAAGATGCTATTCTGCATTTGCAGAATATATGAATATATATGAATGGAATTGCCTCTATTGAAGTGGATGTGAAGCCATGCAGACTGAAGCTCCAGATCAGAACTCACGTGTTTATGTGCAAAATAATTCAACAATATTTATCTCATTCAATTTCTCTATAATGCATCTTGCTATTATTTGTTGCAGGCTTCTTCTGAATTTTCCAAGCACTATTAGAACCAAATCTGCCATTCTATAGCCTTCTACACTGTGAAATGCAAATGAACTTACAGAATAAAGATATTCTGGTATTACTCTAGCCTGAATAGGATGGTAGATAATAAAGTCAAGTTAATATACACATTGCCTAACAATATCCTTAATCTTGACTTAATATGACTTTCACACATAATACAGAATTGCCTGGTTGAATTCATTTTCAAAGAAAATGATGACCAATAAATATATTTCTTCCCCTACACAGTATATCTTAAAGATGTGTACACACATACAAAGCTTGAATGTATCAGTATGTTGTACATGCCTTCTAGTAGGTGGGATGTGTTTCTTAGTATCTTGCAAGATAGTTTCTAGATTATAGAACCTAGTTTGAATAGAATAATCTGAGTACGCTTGGAACAAAATTGGGCTTTGGCTGTGTTTGAGGCACATTTGTGTCAGCTCTTCAAAGCAGGCTAGGTCAAGAAACAGATTCCACAAGAAATATTGAAATTCTCTTTATAAAGGCTTTCATAACTGAATCTTGAAAATCTGACGGCATTTCCCCTCCCTGTTGCTTGCTTTTATCAAGGGGAATTAAGGCAAAATTATTTTAAGTTTCTTTCTAATGTTATTTTCTTCTGGATTTACATCATGTTTTGTTAAGTATCACAAGCCTTCTCCAAGGTAATCGCTGTATATAGCTTGCCAAGTGTGCCCAAACTAACCGGCATGCTCTTATTGTTAGCTGAGAATGACGCAGGTAACTTAGTCTACACGCTCTCTAAATTGCAAAGCAAACATTTGAGACTAAAACCATGATGGTCAAAAGAAATCAATGTCTGGGGACAAATGGCCCGTGAAATATTGTATCTTGAAACATAAGAGGAATGAATAGTAACCTTTTAAAAAACAAAAACAAAAAGGATGAGTCTGAACCAAAGAAGAATTAAGGTGACTAGATCATTGAAAATGTGATATATCGACTTTTAAAGAGATCTCTAGGGAAAAAATTCCAATGGGGATGGGCAGCATCTGGAAAGATGTACGGTAAATGTTTCAGAAAATACTGATAGGACCCTTGCTGGAAATGCTTTACCAGATGGATATAAAAGTCAGAAGGGAAAAAGGCCATTAAAAAAGTTCATGTCAACAAAATGATTTAAATTATGCCGCGGCCTCAAAACACTCGTTTTCCACCTGGCTGACCTGGACTGACAGGGATTTTAATTATGTTTACAATTTTTAACTCTAATTTTAATTTATTTTAATTTTTAATTTTAATTTATTGTACAGAGACCTTTAATTTTAATTTTATCTTAATTTCTGTATTTATTATATGTTATTGTTGTTAGCTGCCCTGAGTCCTTCGGGAGATAGGGCGGGATATAAGTCCCATTAATAAATAAATAAATAAATATGCTGTAAATGTTCCCATGGCACTGCTAGTAAGCTCCAAGCTAAGATGGAGGAGCTAAAATGTTTGGTAGCAAATAAAAACATAGAGTGGCCTAATAGAAAACAATCAAACAGAAATTATCAGTGGGCTATTTCATTCCTAGATACAAACTTCATCATAGGAAAGTAAAGCAATTTAGAGCTGATCTTGGGGAAAGTATGAAGAACCATTTAGAAGGGAAAGATGAAATGGGTCATTAAGGGAGATTCAGACAGATATAGAAGGAAACTGAGAAAGAAACTCAGAATAACCCTGCTTTGATTCTGTTCAGTTTAAATTTGGACAAGCTATTGAGAGTCTGTTGATATAGTCTACAACATAAAATAACATTTCTGAAATCTTGCGGTATCCGTTTCTTAATTCAGCCTATCTTGCTAGGGTGACACAGATGAAAGTAAACCAGCAAGTGTGTTGGTCTTTATGTCAAGAATGATATAAAATCTAGCACACTGAAAAACTAGATTCCTCCACAGAATCGTTATGGATGGCAATATCTGTCCACAATTATAAAATATGTTTGTTGGGGATGGAACATAGTTTAGTACAAAAGTACATAGAAGGTGGTCTGTGAATATAAGGAACTCTGCTGATCGGCTATTTTAGGGCCCCAAAATTGTACTGGAGCACTACCGCTCAGCTGAAGATTAAGCAGTTTTGTACTGGCAGTGGATCAGGTTTCATTCCCCTTCCTGGTGGCAGCATCATACTGTATTTGGCTGAATCAACTTCTTTTCCATCTCTTGAGTAGTAGTGGTGATAGTGACCTGGGAATGCCCAGCGCTTATTCCAGATGGCCATGAAGCCTGGTCCCTGCCAAGACAAAAGGTTGTAAAGCTCTGCTGATGAAGTTGGGTCCCAGGGATCAGATGAGATGGTAGCAACTTGTATCAACTTCCCTGCTATCATAGTTCCGAAAGATGAGACCAAAAAAAACCCTCCAAGGCACAAAAGAATTTCCTTAAAGAACATTTTTTTAAATTTGGCTACATAACAGCATGTTCAAAGGTAAACCCAAAACTGAAACACCCCCCCCCAAAGGTTACAAAGTTGCAAAGCTAAACTTCCCATCCCAACAATGAGTCATAAATCACATTCCCCAATTAACTACTTGCGCAAGCTTTCTAACGGAGACTACAGCCCGCCAAAATGCAGTTAGCAATGACCTTAGTTCCCGCAGAACAACTTATTGTTATGTCTAAGATAAAACACTCATCCCCCACTCCCAATTCTGTAGCAACCAAAAATGAAGAGAAAATGGCCTCAACTAATTTCATTTTGAGAGTTGACACCTGCTATGCAACAATCTCCTGATTCAACTTGCTGGATACACTTGCAGTGAAGGTTCCCAGACTGGTTCAGGAGGATTTTAATTTTGTTCTTCTCAACATAGGATCAGAGGCCATCTTGGCAACCATGGACACATCTCTGTGAATTGCTAGGATGTTTGGTCTGACACCTGGGAGTGTATTTTGTTTCTAACCATGGTTTTATTGATTGTTGTGAGTTGTCTAGAGCAAGGGTAGGCAACCTTGGCTCTTTTATGACTCATGGACTTCAACTCCCAGAATTCCTGAGCCAGCATGGCTGGCTCAGGAATTCTGGGAGTTGAAGTCCATGAGTCATAAAAGAACCAAGGTTGCCTACCCCTGGTCTAGAGTAACTCATGAGATAGGCAGCCATATAAATCAAATAAATAAATAAATAGATAGATAAATAATCTCGCTAGAGCTGTTCCTGTGATATGTCTAAATCAAACATATATAAACTAGATGAGTGGTGAATATAATAACAAATGTAGTACAACTTAAGTGTAAAGTAACAAAATCATTCAAAAGCCTAGGAATTGGGGGAAGTAATTGAGGTCATATTTTTGGAACAAGGTATCAGCAGCAGCCAGTTGTGTTTTAGTTGGTCTTGATATTATTTCTGCCTGTACTTATGTTGTGTTTTTAAATCTTTGTTAGCTATCCAGAGTTGCATTAATAAGATGGGCAGCCATATAAAAATATTAAAATAAAATAAATTGAAAAATAAAATAAAAATACCCTAACTGCTTATATCCATTGATATGGCAGAAGCTAGCTGCTTTTATCAGACTGACAACAGCAACTTTGCAGTGTCATGACACAACTCTACCCTTTTCGACACAATGCCCCTACAAGGGAGGCAGGACTTGTACCATGATGCTGCAATACTGTTTTTATTATTCTGCACCCCTCCTTCCACAGACACCACTGTGCTCTGAGCTGTCTGTAACTTGCACTGAAAAATATAATGGGCAATTCAATGAAGCCATCCATTCAGTCTACAGCAACTGTGGAAAAGGCAAAATGCATGCCTGGATTATTAAGAAAAAGACACAAAAGAAAACTGCTGACACTGTAATGCCTTCATGCAAATCAACAATTATTTCCCCATCAGGAAACGACATTTAGCTCTAGTTACCACATTCAAGGAAAGCTCTAACAGAATTGGAGAAAGGACAAACAAGGGGAATTGAAATCATCAGGAGACTGAGGCATTTTCTTTACAAGGAAGGAAGAGTCAGAATGTTTGAGACCCTTCAGCTTAGACCCAAAAAAAAGGAACTAAGATTAAGGTGTAAATTAATACGGTACAGCATGGAAAAAACACTAGTAGAAAGAAAATCCATTTCTTAGAATAGGTCTGGTCATCCAACATAATTGATTGGAAGAACAGAGAAAATAATGCATTTCTTCTAAGGCATATGAAATCTGGAAGAACCAATATAGACACCCATTAGATCAGGGGTCCCCAACCTCTGGTCCGTGGACTGGTACTGGGCTGCGGCATGCCAGCAACAGATCTGCACAAACAAGCATAGCCCCATGCATGGGATGCAGGCAGCACATAAAACCACGCCCCCTCTGGGCTGCAGAAAAACCTCTCTCCACATAACTGGTTCCTGGTGCCCAAAAGGTTGGAGACCTCTGCATTAGATGGTGGCAAACAGGTGCAGAAAGATCTAACTCCATGCTGCCATCTAGTGGTGTAGATTTAAAAGAGAGGGCTAGGTAAATTGCAGCCCTCCAATGGGATTGAATCGACATAATATTCACTCCACTTTGTTGCACTTTGATTCAGTGCCACCTAGCAACCAAAACCATATAACTTCAGGAATCCAAGGGTCCAGGCTTCGCCAACCTGTATGTGTCTCAGATGCCATTGTGGCACAGTGGTTAGAATGCAGTATTACAGGCTAACAGCCAGCAGTTCGATCCTCAACAGCTCAAAGTTGACTCAGCCTTCCATCCTTCCAAGGCAAGTTAAATGAGGACCCAGATTGTTGGGGGTAATATGCTGACATTTGTAAAGCTCTCAGAGAGTGTTGTAAAGCATTATAGAGTGGTATATAGGTCTAAGTGCTATTGCTCTTGCTATAGTTCAGTTTTCAGTTTTAAGCATTTTCAGTCGATCAGGCCATTGTTGAAAAATTTTGAAAGTCAGAATTCACAATCCTTTACTGAAGTAGTTACTCTTAAAGCATAAGCCAGAATGCATGTCATTGAATCTCCTTTCTATTTGTGCCATGATCTTTTGCACAAATAAGGAGCTTGTAAGGATTCTATGATCAACAATTAGAATACTGATCGTGCTGGTGTAAGGGAGAAGATGAAAAAAGTTTAGATTGCCTTAACAGGAGGCAATTTGGAGAAGGCAGGTTAAGGCCATCCTTTTGTTCTTCATTTGGTTGTTGTTGTTTTGTAATATTTCTGTCTAATTTTACCTTACTGCAATTAATTATATTGCAATTAGTAATTGCCATTCTCAAAGGGAAGTTAAGTATGAGGTACATAATGCAGAGAATTGAAGCAGAGTTGGGAAATGAACCAATCTTGAGAAAACTGGTAGGTGTTTGCCATGAGCATCTAGGAAAATTACTTGGATGCTAAATTTCTAGTTGAACAGGTCTGTAATTGGAGTGAGCCAGAAGTAGAAAAAACAGGATCTTCGGATGTTAAGAGAAAATAGATCCCAGGAAGACATAAGGAGCTTCTTGGTAGACATTAGGGAGCCCTCAACAGAATCAGAACTGGAGACTTCCAAAAGAGAAGCAAAATCTGCTGCCCAAAAAAAAGTGAAGGAAAAAAACAAATTTAAAATTTGGGGAAAATATAAAAGCTGTGGGTCCCAAAAACTCCACTAGATGCTAATAAACTGTATATATAGTAGACTAAGACACAGCAGGAGAAATGAAAGAAGGACTTCAGGATGAAGACGTGGAAATGAAAAAGAGAAGCAAATGAAAAACAAGTAAAGGCTTCAAGTTAAGGGGGAGATTAATCTTCAGTAGCTTAACCAGTGTGGAGATATGCCCAATAAAAGTCACCTCGGGAAGCTCAAGAAGAGAAGAATTGTGCAGTGTGTGTTGACTGGAAATGTGGCTGACATGGTTGAAGAGAAAAGATAGACAAAGCTTAGACAGATTAGCAAAGAGGAAGCCAAGTACAATCAAGTAGCCAAGAAGAGGATAATCAGAACTGGTTCCATGAGTCTTTTGCAAAGCAGTTGAAATTTACTAAGAGAGAGGTGCAAGAATTGATAGTTTGGATATATACTGTGTTTCTGAATTGTACTGCCCCCTTTGAGAAGTCTTTCCAGCTACCCAGTGAGGCAGAGAGACCTCCAGCTAGCTCAGCTAGCTCAGAAGCAGTCTCTCGGGACAGAAGGATTCATCCCCATTGAGTTCAATAACTCCCATTGCTTAAAGTTATTGTTGTACCTTCCAGCCTCTTCAAGATAGGCCAGGTCATGGAAGCAGACTGCACAAAGACTACTGCTACTTAACTTTATTGTTACAGCATATAATAACAGATTCTTGCAAGCCTGCCAGACTATCCCCTCTGCTCGTCCTATAGTATATCAAGCAAAGTCAAGGTGATGTTACTGTGCATTTCTTTCTCATGCTTTCTTCTTTCCCAGGACTGAGTTGCTGTTTACTTAATATTTATTTCATGCCTTCTTCAAGGTTATCTCCAAACCTGTCACACTGCCTGAATATACTACTTGTATAACACTATCTGTCTCTCTGGCTAGTTACTCTGAATGCAAGAGATAAAACTGCTTTTATCTGTCCATAATTAGAGGTTAGAGTTATTTTTAATTAGATTGGTGGAGAGAGTGGGGGAACTGCCCCTTACAGTCTTCTGCTGGTGGAAAGTTTGACAGCTGGCATGATTGGAATAGATGGAAGGGACTGTTGTCTGGTAGATTCCCTGGGAGATCTGTTTCTCAAACTCTGCACTCACTTCCCAGGTATATACAAGAACTGCTTGCATAGAAACAAGCAAAATGTGAACCTTCAACCTATACTGATAATTAATTACAAGTGTTTAATTATTCTCCCCTTCCCCATGCAGAACTGTTCTTTTTTTTAAAAAAAAGTTTTATTGATTTTCTAGTTTTACATTTAAGTATTTAAAAAGCAATATGGCGGCTGGGTTAATCAATAATTCAATAACATACTAGTGTCTTTAGTACAAATCTCAAGCTACCACATTAAATATTTCCTCTCTTTTTCCCTTAGTATTTACTGTCTCATGTTTAATCTAATACAATTCTTATTATATCAATTAAGTAAAAATAACATTGTTACATTTATCAATAGTTTTTAGCTTATACATATCCTAATTGCTTTAACATTCAATCTTCATAGACAATCAATATCCTGTAATTAGTTTTTCCTCATTTTTAATTTCCCATCAATAGTTAAATTTTACACTTAATATTTATAATTTCCAAGTTTTAGGTAACAAAAGTTTCCTTTGCCACAATTCATCACAAAACCTAATGTTCAAGATACATTTCCTATTTATTTGAACATATTCTATTTCTCTCCATCTTACATCATCTAGCTGATAATACAGTATAACATTTTTATTTTCTACTAATTTCCAAACGTCTTAAATTTAATGACCAAAATTTCCCTTATTTCAACATCAAATACTTCCTCTCTTTTTCTCTTAATATCTACTATCTCTTATTTAAACTAATATAGTTCTTATTTTATCAACTACACAAAGACATGTTTATTACATTTATCAAAAAATTTTAGCTTATATATATCCTAATTAATTTTACATTCAATCTAATATCCGTCTAATATCCTGAGGTCACCAATGCCGTTTAAGGTTTTTTAAGTCCATAATTTTTATAATTCTTTTTCCAATTTTACTTCTTTTTTGTAAGTAAAAACCCAAATCTTCAAAAGGGATAAGAAATCTTTTGGTCCCCAAATTTTAGAAACATATAAATCCAGTTAAAATAAGGTTATTCTTTCAATGTTTTAAACTCCCCTGGATACTCAGTCACCACTGCTCTTAGAGGTTGGGATAGGATTTCCCTTCCCTCTCTCCACAGGGGGAAAAATACTTTCCAGCAGTGCAAAATCAAACATTGAAGATGGAGTTCACCTTCCAGCGGCCACAGTGGCCACAGCGGCCGCGATGGCAAACCCGAAGAGCAGAATTGTTCTTACAACACATAGAGATGTCTTTATAATTCTAACGTGGGTCTTTCCTTCAGGAAAGGGCGGTATACAAATCCAATTAAATAAATAAATAATTGTGCTAAGAATTGTCTTAAGGAAAATATCTTTCCTCACCCCACAACTGAAGTCTGAACTCTTTGATTATAGATAACATTGTGAGCTACTTTGGCACATCCTTTGCTTTGAACAACTTTCTGGATGCAGCCTTTCGTGCTGACAAGTTGTGTCAGTAGACTTTGCAGGACTGGCTCAAACAAATGACAAATGCAGGGGAGAAGGAAAGATGTAGCTCACACGGACTGCTGGGTGCCTAAGATACTCAGGAAAGCCTCCCAAGCATATGGGAATTTGGGAAGGGTGAGGTAAAGGAGGCAGGCTGCATGTCCTATTGGTTTGGGAGTTTCAACTTGTGGGATCTAAGAGGGCCTTCTCAGCTGTTGCCCCTTCCTGATGAAAAATCTTACCCCAGAGGCGAGCCGAGGCCCCACTCTTTTGGTTTTCCAGAAGAATATTAAGACCTGGTTTTGCTAATTAGCATCGGAATATAAAGGTATAGTGTAGTTCTGAGGATGGCTGGGGCCTGAAGATACTCCTGTTACCTTGTTAAGCACTTTGTCTTTGAATTTTGAACCTGATTTATTTTTACTTGTATATTTTAACTTGTTTTTAACTCTGTTTTTAAGCTATGCTTTTATTCATATATTAATATGGTATTATGTCATTATAAATCACCCAGAGCCATTTAAGTGAGATGTGCAGTAAAGAAATTAAGTAAATAAATAGATCAATAGATCGATTGATAGATGATAGAGAGACAGACAGACAAACAGACAAGGATTACTGTGCAATGGTTTGCATGGGATTGGAAGTGGTGCCATGATCTTATACATGATCACACATGTATAAAAGAGATGGCTGTGTACTGAGGAATCCATAGCCTTCTTTCAGATTTTGACTCCCTCCCCATGGACACCCATGCAGAAATCCAGCCAAGAGGTATAAACAACTCTATGGAAACATATTTGCAGCCTTTAATGGCCATCCATCTAAGGCTGCAAATATGGTTCTCCTAAAAGAGAGTGAGCATTGACTAGCTTTCTATCTGCCTCTTTTAAATATACATGCATGTCTCTATACAGCAGGCAGGTCAAACTCGCAAACATCACGTGATGTCGTGCGACGTATCAGAACCTTTCCCCATTGCTGGCAATGGGGTGGGCGCGATTTCAGCATGATGCATCCGGCCCGCAGGCTGGCAGTTTGACATGCCTGCTATACGGTATGGAGGCCCACTTCTCTGGATTGTATAACATTGCTAAAAATAATTCAATGGTTGACACGTTGAGGTGCCTCTTTATTTATACTGCATATTAACCTTACTGAAAATAGGCCCCTCATTATTCCCCACAATTTCCTGTTTTTTCAGTTCTCATTTTCTGTCAGTGTATCCAGATTGTAACCACTTTAGAACTGGGGGAGTATTATATCTGACAGGCCTGCAAAAAGGAGTCCAATTCATAACTAAGATTCTTCAGACATGATGTCTGAATTTGCTACAGTTCAGGCTTTGAGGGGGATATCTTCCTTGAGTGGAGAATCTTGGGATATGAAAATTAAGTGGTTGATTGCATTGAAGGCAAAATCCTCCCTGCTACTACAGTTCAGGCTACCAGAAAATATGAGTTAGAATAAGCTTAAAATTGGTGGGTTTTTGACATGTATTTTCTTCACATAGGTTTTTTTTTTCTTATTATTGAATGTCGTCTTACGATCCTCCAAATGACAAAGCCAAGAACGGACTCTAGCTTTGCATTATCTTCTTTTTCATTTCCTATTTAAAGAAAGCATTTCATTGAAACTACCCCAGCTCTAATAGAAATATGTTCTGATAAAACTATTAGGCAAGATGGAGCTGCAAAGAAACCTTCAAAAGCCACCATAAAAATCACAACAGAAGGA
This sequence comes from Vipera ursinii, assembly GCF_947247035.1. Lineage (NCBI taxonomy): Eukaryota > Metazoa > Chordata > Lepidosauria > Squamata > Viperidae > Vipera > Vipera ursinii. The sequence goes on from NC_139512.1 coordinate 250,804,052, forward strand.
ATTAGAATTTCAAACATCAAAGCTTTGAAAGTACTTTAATCATGGCAACCGGGGAGAAAAATACTTGGGGTGAGGGTTATGTTTTTTTATATTATATATGTATTTTTATTTTGAAATTTGAAAGGATTACTTAGAAAACCTTGCTCTTTTAACAGTCACCTTAGAACAAAATGTAATTATATTTCAAAAGCACCTAAATAAATGTTAATAGGATGTGTCATTTTTATTCCTTGCAGTTAGTTATTTTCCCTTCAATGTGCCATTTGATGCATATCTGAAGCCACGAGTGCTTTGCCAGGGCTGTGTTTAGTTTTCACACCATCTCTGTTTTGCCTCTCTTAAAACTAAGTGTGCAATTTTGTCAGGAACATAACTCAAGAATAGAGAGGGCAAAAGAAAAACAACCCTCAGTGACCTTGTTAAATAGCGGGTTCTTTGGTGCAGGAATGACAACGCGAAGCTGAGTACAGGATAACTCATCATTTATTATTTGCTGGAACTTTACTGAGGCAAATGCTGCAACCAGCCACAATATATAGTCTAGCCCCTAGACGGCAGCCAATAGGTTTGAATCACCCATTGCCACCTGGGGATAGCCAATTGCAGCGCAGGAGACTGGTAGCCTGGGTTGCTAGAGAGCCGTTAGCTGCTCCAGCAACCCAAGTGGTGTATCACAAGAGCCCAGTACATAACACCCCTCCCCTCTTAGATCAGACTATGACAACCACAATTAGTCTCAACAGTTGTTAAGACTCGTTATTCAAACATACACAAAGTAAAGTGATAATAAAAATAATAAAAATGATGTGGATTATAATGAGATTAAACAATGATCAGACTTCCATTTGCAGTAATAGGCAGTTACACATAGCACTAGTTTCTGTAGTCTAGTGGCAACAGGTTTTACAACAATATATAGCTCTTTATTTTGCAACGTAATCTGCAAGGTATGAAGGAGGCTTGTGTGCCCTAGAGGAACATCTTGGAGTTCCCATCACTTTGTGGTCTACCAGTTCACCCAGTGGGCTGGGTAGATTTGTGTCCCTTTGTGCTCCTGAGACTCGTTCTCTGGCTCCCTACTACTATTACATCCAGATGCCCCCCAAACCCTTTAAACTTTACCAACAAAGTGGCTTCTCCCTTAACTTTAACGTGAGCATTTTGAAAATCCATTAAAATGATATCTGAGGGTCTTAGTTTGGCCCAATTATTACTGCGCCTACACACGAAGTTAAAAGTGTCTTGAGAAATGATGGAGACTGCAGAGCCGGAGTCTAATTCCATCTTACATGGAACTACTTGTAGCTCTACCAAGAGCTTAAGTTTGGGTTTGAGGGGGCGTCGAGCCCTGGTGCAGCATACGCTTCTACAGCACCTGAAGAATCCAACACTAACTGGACCCTGGGCCCCAGTACCTCTCCTAGTCGGTTCTTCCGACTGGTGTTTGGGTGGCCGGTCTCTCTGGTAGGCTCTGCAAACCACCACGATGTGGCCTTTCCTTCCACAAGCTCTACACATGGCCAAACGAAATCTGCAATTGGCACGAAGATGGTTGCCACCGCACCCCTTACATCTCGGTAAGAGAACTGCCTTGTAACTGTCTTCTCGCTGGTGGCTGTTGCAGTGTTGCGTGTTGGACTGCTTTTGGAGTAGGTTGATTTCAGGTTCTTCTTCCTCTGATGATTCTCTGGTGCATTTGGTGACCTCAAGATGGACCGATTCTTCAACTTTTGAAGATTTGGCAGCCTGAACTGTCTGCACTGTGCCCCCGGCGGCTTCGTCGGCCATCACCTCATCCTGTGCTTCTGAAAACGTTAAATTGGGGCTAGCAAATAGTCTCTGCTGAAGCGTTCTGTCCTGTAGGCTACAGATGAGCCGGTCTCTTAGTCATTCTTCTAAATTTGAGAATTTGAATACGCGTGCATACGCCTGTCTTAGGCCCACTATGAACTCTGAAGCTGTCTCCCCGGGTAGCTGCACTCTTTGGTCGAACTTGAACTGCCAAGCCATGTCAGACATCTTGGACTGGAAGTGCCCGGTTAGCTTCTTTTTTAGATCTGCATAGGAGACCACCTCGATTGGTGTCAGCGCGAAAAGATTCTTGGCCAAATCAAAGGTTGCTGGGCAGCACACGCAAAGTAGCGTTGCGGCCTTCAGTCCTTCTTCTGCAATCTGATTGGCTCTGAGATAGTTTTCTACTTGTGAAAGATAAGATGGCCATTCCTCCGGGTGTTTCACGTCGAATTCTCTTAGTTTGCCGACCTTCGGCATTCTTCTTTCAGGTTCCTGCAATCATCCAGATCCTGCTTCTAGGCTCAGGGAATGAGTCCAATGAGCGCAAGGCCGCTAGTGTAGCTTGCTAGCTGGCCTTGAGAGAGGGGGGGGAAATGCCTCTTCCCTCCGGCATGTGCTGCCTTTTCCTCGCGGACTTCACCTCTTTAATCAGCGAAGCAGGATCCCACCTTCATCGCCACTGTTAAATAGCGGGTTCTTTGGTGCAGGAATGATGACGCGAAGCTGAGTACAGGATAACTCATCATTTATTATTTGCTGGAACTGTACTGAGGCAAATGCTGCAACCAGCCGCAATATATAGTCTAGCCCCTAGGCGGCAGCCAATAGGTTTGAATCACCTGGGGATAGCCAACTGCAGCACAGGAGACTGGCAGTTTGGGTTGCTGGAGAGCCGTTAGCTGCTCCAGCAACCCACGTGGTATATCACAAGAGCCCAGTACATAACAGACCTTAGATTCTGTCTCCTTTGCTCCACTATAGAATGCAGTTCCATCCATCTGATAATTGTCCCGAGGTGTTCACATTAAAACCTTAATCTTGCTTGAGAAAATCTCCATGGATAAAAGCATATAATTTGTACACCATACACACTGAACAGTGTATCAAGCTGTCAGGCATGGATTTATTAGTTTTCCTTGCCTTTGGCACACAAAGGACCACTTTCCTGTTCTACTGCTTTGGAATCTAACTTCACTGATTACAGCCATTTCCATCATCTGATACAGCCTTTTGACTCCTCCAGAATCCTGACAGCAAGTATTACAGAAACGTAGGAGTCTAGCAAGCAAACGTGGCTTGAGTTTGGGCTGAGTTTCCTTTGGGAACTCCACTGTTGAAACATGAGGCTTTTTTCCGTCATTCAACCTACTCTATCCACTCCAATTTGTGCTTCAGTATTTCAGTTATGATACATTTCCCAATAGGAGTATTTAATCACATTTAAGATCTGTTCATTTCTGATGGGGGTATATGCAGGAAAAGAAATATCTCAGGCTCAAAATAACAAATGTTTGTTTGGATATTAAGTTTTCATAACATTATATGGAAATCAGCATTTCCTGTGAGTGGGGAATTAGACTCTTTCTGTGAATCAAAGTTCACTGAAAATTAACTCACCAATTTCAGAGATGTACAGCATCTCTTCTGAAAAACTATAATTTTTGTTGCAATAAAGGTAGTGTTCACTTAACAACTCTAACTGGAACTAAAAACTCCCCCATTAAGAGGACATGCAAAGTGGAGTAGAGAAAAAATCAAACAGTTTCTGAAGGCAATCTCTTCTTTGTGTGACCCTTCCCTCAACTCCAAAGCAGTTAGATTGGAGAGAGAAAAAAATTCAAGAGAGTAATCTGCAATGCAATTGTTCTGATAGTGGGAAAGGGGCAGGCAAAGGAGAGATTGCCTAAAGAAATTGCTTGCTTTTTCTCTCCCCCCCCCACTATTTCACAGAGCAGAGAGTTTGGAGAGAAAGAATTTCAAGAGAGTACTGTAAGCTGTTTGCACAGTGTGCCTACAGCTCCTAGTACTGGACTGCCAGCATAATCACATTGTTTTTAATGTGTAGAAAAGCAAACAGCTTACTTTCTTGCAATTCCTTTCTTTCTAGTCAATCAGTTCTGCAAGAAAAAACACAGATGCAGCACAGGACACACACACACTGAGTGTAATGGTGATCATTAGTCTGAGGTCATAAATGGGCTCTAAAGTTATTTTTTCAGCAACATCATAACTTTAAAAGGACTATAATGAAGAATGGATATGGTTCAAGGTTTGATTGTGGGATTATTGGTGTTCTCTGTAAAGGACTTTTCTGTGAAGTTGGAATACACTTTATTTACCTAACAGTAGATGCTATTGTTATGTTTCTCTGTTTATTTTTTCCCCTTCTCTTCCCTTATTCTTATGGCTAATTCTCAATCTTATTTTTGGTGATGTTTTCAGTGAAAACAAAATTGAAAGAAGTTCCACACTAGGAAGCACAGTGATGGGATACTTTATACAAATACTCATCTTTATCTGAGGATGTTGCCAAGTTTCACCAGTTGTTCTACTTGGATTCAAAATTGTTGCTAAGGGCTTCTATCTTGTTTTCAGTGTTAGATGGCTTTACCTGTGCACACACAGAATCCAGAGTTAAAATAATCTACTAGCTAATATTATAAAAATGTTGGGTTTAGTCCTTCCCAAAAAATCTTTCCATGCTTTACTTGGAAAGCATAAGAAGGAAGGAAGAAAGGAAGGGAGGGAGGGAGGAAGGGAGGGAGGAAGGAAGGAAGGAAGGAAGGAAGGAAGGAAGGAAGGAAGGAAGGAAGGAGAATAGGAAAGGCAGGAAAATGTATGAATACTAAACCCAGTATTAATAATGTGGGAAGAAAGTGTCTCCCATATCATTCATGACATATTCTATGTCATTCTCATGACCATGAGCCATGGTCATGCCTCATCTCTGTTAAACCCAAGTCAGAAAATGCATTATATTAAAACACAATGACAGCTGTCATAGGCCGCTTTCATGCGGCCGCACTGACAGCTGTCAAAAGTCTACACGTGCGCAGCCGGCCACGCGGCCTACAAGCACACGCGGCCGTTTGACAGCTGTCAAATGGCGCGCATGCGCATTTCCGACAGAACTGTCAAAACCGCGGCAGGCCCCTGGCGGCCGCCGCAAGCTGTCAAAGTTAGCGCATGCGCAGTAGCGACGGCGAGCTGTCAAAACGCCGACCGCGCGCCAAAACCAGCTGAGGGGATTCCTCTGCCATACTAACGCGCGGGCACTGTCTCTAGGGAGATTCTGCCCTAACAGCTGACCGATTGGCCCCTGTTTCTTGGCGGGAATATGCCCCCCGCTGATTTGCTGTCCCGTTTGACAGCTGCCTATATAAGGCATGTTTGTTCCCTGTTCTGCGTCCGGGCTAACTAATAAACTACCTGTTAATGAAGACGCATCTCCCTTGTCCTTCCTGCCGATAATCTACCTGGCGACGAGGATGGGATCCCGGTACTAGCTGAAGCCACGGGCCAGGAGTGTTGCTGTCCGGTCAACCGCTGAAGTCACTAGCTAAGTCACCGACCGGACAAGCCAACCTTCCAGGCGCCGAAGTACCGCGGACCCGGAATGGCAGCCCTAGGACACATAAGGGAGTTCGACGTCCGGCACCCCGAAGGATGGGAGTCGCATTTGGGCCAGGTCGAGGGGTACCTCCTTGTAAATAAGATCACGGAGGACCGCCACAAGGCCGCCGCGCTCCTGTGCCTGAGCGGGCCAGCGGTGTACGATATCGCCGTTGGCCTCTGCAGCCCGGACCCGGTCACTACCATTCCGTTTGCCGAGCTCACGGACCGCCTCAGCAAACACTTCGTGCCAAGGCGGTCCGAACTGTATTGGCAGCTCTCGTTCGCCCGACGGAAGCAGCAGCCGGGTGAAACCTCCACCGCTTTCATCGCGACCGTCAGGCACGCCGCCCGCAAATGCCATTTCCCCGACCTGGAGGACCGGATCCGCGATCAAGTTATCGCCGGTCTCCAGAACCCGCGCCTGCAGAGGAAACTTGTGGCAAAGCCCACAATGGACTTCGCAGAGCTCACGCTGGAGATAATGGCATACGAAGACAGCCATCGCGACGAAATCGAGTCGTTTGGCAAAAACCCGGGCAACTCTGTCCATCAGGCCAGGGAGCTCGACCAGGGGCCGCCGGAGCCCGAATCCGGGGTCGATGCGATCCTCTCCCGCTTCAACCGGATGACCGCCGGCCGGGAAAGGAGCCGCAACCAAGACCGACAATCGGGCCCCAACACGAAGAAGCCGCAGACCAACGCCAGAGCAAAGTGTGCCAGTTGCGGCGGAAGCCATGCCCGAGCCACCTGCAGGTTTAGGAACGCGAAGTGCCACGGCTGTGGCAAGACCGGCCACATCCGATCAGCATGTCGCAGCCTAAACCGGGAGACCCTCCACGACCTTGACGAGATCCCCGCAGGTAGGACAGTCCCTCCCCGCCCTCAACCAAGGGTTATAGGGTCCATATGCTCCTTAACAAAAACCCCCGCTAACAACATCCCCAGAGCCAAAGTTAGGACGTGGGTCAAAATACAGGGAATCCCCTGTGAAATGGAGGTCGACTCAGGATCCTCCGTTTCAATCCTGTCAGGAGACACCCTCCAAAAGATAGCCAACAAAACAAATCACCGCATTCCTATCCAACCCTCCAGGGTCTTGCTGGCAGATTTTCAAGGGGCGCAAATAGATTTAAAGGGACAAGCCGTCCTGAAAGTCGATTTTAAAAAATTCTCAGGCCACTTAACAGCCCAAATAACCAAGCAACCAAGAACTAGTTTAATAGGACTAGATTGGTTTGAGGCATTAGGCATTCGCCTCGAAGGAACAAACCGCATCCAAACCGACTCTTTAGAAAATATCTGCAAAAAATTTGCGGATGTGTTTGACGGCTCACTGGGCAAATACAATGGCCCCCCCATCGACCTCAAGTTCAAACCAGAGGTCGGACCAATTAGAATAAAAGCCAGGAAAGTTCCCTTCGCCCTAAAACCAAAAATAGACAGAGAACTAGACCGCTTGCTCAAACTAGGAGTCCTAGAACCCACTGACAGCGGAACTTGGGAAACCCCCATAGTGACACCTGTCAAACCCAATGGTGACGTCAGAATCTGCGCAGACTATAAAGCGACCCTCAACCGCGCACTCAACCCGCATGCGTACCCAGTCCCGTCAGTAAGAGATGTTCTATCAGAAATAGGGTCCGGCTCCATTTTCGCCAAACTAGACTTGGCACATGCCTTCCTGCAACTCCCTGTAACCAGGGAAACCGCAGAAGCCCAAACCATAGTGACGCACAGAGGGGCGTTCAAAGTGAACCGCCTCCAATTTGGCATCTCCGTGGCACCTGGAATATTCCAGGAAGTCATGGAGCGCACCCTCAAAGGCATCCCCGGAGTCTGCCCGTATTTTGATGACGTCCTCATCGCGGGCGACTCCTCCCACTCCCTAGCAACCAGGCTGCACGAAGTCCTCTCGAGATTCCGCGCAGCTGGCTTAAAATTAAAACGTGAGAAGTGCTCAATCGGAGTACCCTCCGCAGAATTCCTGGGGTACAAAATAGACGGCAAAGGCATTCACCCCACCAACGCAAAAATACAGGCAATACAAGCCGCACCCCCCAAAAAAAATAAAACGGAGCTCCAGGCATTCCTAGGGCTCCTAAATTTTTACCATTCATTTCTACCCGCAAAAGCCACAATAGCAGAACCCCTTCATAGGCTCCTGGACAAAGGGGCCCCCTGGAAGTGGACTCCACTTCACAATGACAGCTTTAAACAGCTAAAACAATTACTTTCCAGCGATACAACCATATCGCACTACAACGAAACCAAACCTCTATGCATCGCCTGCGATGCTTCACCTTATGGCATCGGGGCAGTCCTCAGCCACTCCCTTAACGATGGCACGCAAGCCCCAATCGCATACTACTCGAGGACACTTTCAAAAACCGAGCGCAATTACGCACAAATAGATAAGGAAGCCCTGGCTATTGTAGCTGGAATTAAAAAATTCCACGATTACCTCTATGGCAGACCTTTTACAATCTATACAGATCACAAACCTCTCCTGGGCATATTCACTTGGGACCGCCAGACCCCGCAAATTTTATCCCCACGAATGCTTCGCTGGACGACATTCCTCTCTGCCTATTCCTATCAGTTAATCTACAAGCCTGGGAAGGAAATGTCCCACGCAGACGGCCTTAGCAGGCTCCCACTGCCCCAAATAGACCCTGATCCAGCTCCAGCCGGCCAAGTCCTGGCCATACAAGAACTCACAGAATGCCCAGTGACAGCTAAAGACATCGCACTCGCCACATCCAGGGACCCCACCCTCAGCAGGGTACTCTCATGGGTCACATCAGGTTGGCAATCAACCTGCCCTTCACCCCCCATCCAACCTTATTTTGCAAAGAGACAAGAGCTTTCAACACATTTAGGCTGCATCCTTTGGGGCTGCAGGGTGATAATACCCTCATGCCACAGAGCAAGAGTTCTCCAAACACTACATGAGGGCCACCCTGGCATTTCAAAAATGAAGGCCCTGGCACGCAGCTATATCTGGTGGCCATCCTTAGACAGGGACATTGAGCAGCATGTAGCCGGCTGCTATCTCTGCCAGCAAACCAGACCCTCCCCTCCACACGCCCCAGTTCACAAATGGGAAACCACTTCCAACCCTTGGTCCCGCATCCACCTCGATTACGCAGGACCATTCCAGGGACAAACCTTTTTAATCATTGTAGATAGTTACTCTAAATGGCTGGAGGTTCTCCCGGTTTCAAGCACCACATCAGAGGCCACCATTCAAGCGTTAAGGGGAGTTTTTGCCACCCACGGTCTACCAGATGTCATAATCACTGACAACGGACCTCAATTTACCTCCCGTGATTTCCAGATCTTCACGAGGAGGAACTGTATTAGACACGCAACATCGGCTCCGTTCCACCCGTCCAGTAATGGCCTCGCAGAGGTCATGGTGAAGACCACCAAAGACTCTCTGCGCAGAATGATCGTCGGGAACTGGCACCGTCGACTCGCCCGCTTCCTCCTCGCTCACCACACCACTCCCGTGTCCACCACCGGCAAATCTCCAGCAGAACTAAGATGGGGTCGCCGACTAGTCACTCGACTAGATAGACTACACCCAGACAGGCCAGCGGCCGAAAAAACCAACAACTTGCCACACAAGACATTTTCTATGGGACAAAATGTCTGGGCCCGAAATTATGGGGGAAGGGATAAATGGACTCAGGGGGTGGTTCTCGATCAAACTGGCCCCCTGTCTTACACCATTAACACAGGCAGGGGACTCACACTTAGGAGGCACGCAGACCAGCTTCGCCCCCGGTCACCCCCCAACTCCTCCACGCCAGAAATGGCGGACGGAAATTGGGAACCCCCCAGCACCGACTCCCCGGAAGAACTCCCGAGCCACCCAGGCCCTCAGCCCATTCCCCCCGTAGTAGCCCCCGAAACCACTAAAGCACCTGCACCCCGCAGATCCACCCGTCAGAAGAGGCCGCCGGCATACTTAGCGGATTTCGAATGGGCTGGAAGTTCGCCGAACAGTTCCAACACCAGTTGAACGTTATTCCAAGTTGTGTGTTCAGTTCAAGGGGGGGGGAAGGGGTGCATTATATTAAAACACAATGACAGCTGTCATAGGCCGCTTTCATGCGGCCGCACTGACAGCTGTCAAAAGTCTACACGTGCGCAGCCGGCCACGTGGCCTACAAGCACACGCGGCCGTTTGACAGCTGTCAAACGGCGCGCATGCGCATTTCCGACAGAACTGTCAAAACCGCGGCAGGCCCCCGGCGGCCGCCGCAAGCTGTCAAAGTTAGCGCATGCGCAGTAGCGGCGGCGAGCTGTCAAAACGCCGACCGCGCGCCAAAACCAGCTGAGGGGAATCCTCTGCCATACTAACGCGCGGGCACTGTCTCTAGGGAGATTCTGCCCTAACAGCTGACCGATTGGCCCCTGTTTCTTGGCGGGAATATGCCCCCCGCTGATTTGCTGTCCCGTTTGACAGCTGCCTATATAAGGCATGTTTGTTCCCTGTTCTGCGTCCGGGCTAACTAATAAACTACCTGTTAATGAAGACGCGTCTCCCTTGTCCTTCCTGCCGATAATCTAGAAAACAAAGAACCACTTAAGATTTTCAGCCCATATTGACACTTGGGCTGAACCAGTTAAGTGTATCGCCCTCTAGGAAATTGCACATATCCATGCTTCCCTGAAAATAAGACCGGGTGTTATATATTTTTTGGACCAAAAGACCCATTAGTTCTTATTTTCAGGGGATGTATTACATACAGCAAGCGGTGAGCGTGCAGGGGTGGGGCAGGATGAGGTTCAGTATAAACAGCATGGCGTGCCTGTGCATGGGGTGGAGAAGCAGACATTTCAAGCGCAGCAGCGATTGAGCCAACCTCGGAGCATGGGGGCAGACCAACTAAAGGTATGAGAGAGTTTGGGAAGGGAGTTGGGCATGCCCTTCCCAGGCCAGGCCAGCCCCTGCAGCCCTAAGGTGACCATGCTGGGTGGTGGCAGAAAAGGCGCTGAGGCGGGGGCGGCAAGGCCAATGCTTCTCTTGGTGGAGCAGGAGGCCTTTATTCCAGGGATGCTGGGGGGCTGCCTTCCTGGCCAAGCCTGCCCAAGAGGTGAATGGGGAGGTGGCATTCCAGGGCCAAAGCACCAGTGGAGCCCCAGAGGGTCGAGGAGGGTGTTGAAGTGAGCGGGCATCCTGCCTATAGTGCTCATGCTGGCTGCCCCTTCCCCACCAGAGCCGGAATGCCGCCGTGTTTCAGTAGATGACGGCCTTCCCTCTGGTGGGCCCGGGGCAGCTGTTGGAGAGAGACAGGCCCATTTCAGTGCCTGGCGTCCTTGGAGGGTTTGCCTTGCCACCTACTTTCCAGCTCCATCATGTTTCTCTGCCGCCGTGGAGCTGGAGAGCATGCCATACCACTGCGCAGTTGCCCTTGTCTATCACATTTCTCCATTGCATTTCTCCACCGCCGCATGCAGGGAAACAAAAGTTTGTGAGACTAAAAAACAAAGTTCAACCAGACCTTCCAACTCTGCGAAATCTTCTCTGTTTTTTCCGCAAGACATTGGAAGGTGTGATTGAACTTTTTTTTTTAGTCCAACAAACTTCTTTTGTTTCCCTGCATACAGCAGTGGAGAAATGCGATGGAGAAACCTGACCGAGCTGAAAAGTAGGTTAGCAAAGAAATGCTTGGGGGAAGTGAGAGCAACTGGGCGGTGGTGCAGATTTGTGGATAGCCATCCCTTTCCTCATGCATCAAGGCTAATAACTTATAAAGAAACATTTACCAGTCTTCAGTTCTAGGAAAATATTCTGAGTAAACATTTCCAGTCAGGGAAAACAGAACAGCGTGCAGATAAGAAAGATAAGACATGTGAGGCAGCAGCATCATTAATCTCTTTTTCTCTCACTTATGTAAAAAAAAACCCTCTATATAAATCTCCTGGGATTATATTCTGTAAAAGTATATTCTGTGTGATCGATAGGGATCTTGAATAGCTTGAGCTTTTCAAATAAGAAATTTACTCACAAAACAGAATTAAAATCCTGGTTTTTGGATTAGATCTGGGAGTAGAGCTTTGACAAGCCATCAGCACCACTAGTGAATAGATAAATCACCAATTAAACTCTTTGAAATCTTAGTACCAGATTATCATATTAGAGATTGAAAGAGAAAATGAATCTGAAGTGTCTTTCTTAAGTTGGTATTATATATCATCCAAGATGGATGGAAATCCATTTAATTCAGGAGTGCTATGCACATAAATGTTTGCAGGTGTGCAAACTAGGACAGCCATCCTATGAATGAGAGTTATGAATATTGAAGGAGAAATTGCATTCCAGCTCATATATCAGTTCAGGAAATGCAAGTACAGTATGAAGTCTTAGCAAAGTGCAAAATGAGCAAATTCTTTATCATCTCTACTGGGAGAGCTGAAGAGCTACAAAAGAGAGAAGCTGAGAAGCTGAGTCCTGGACGATCCCTGAAGCAATGCTGATTGGCCTTCACTGGACTTATAGCACAATGCAATTATTGTTTCCTAATATGCTTATTGATCTCCTAGGTTAATTTGAAGGAAATTAAATATTGTGGTGGAATTTGAAATCATTAAGAGCATCCTGTTTCTCAGAAGGGCAACAGTGTGCCCGAAGGCATCAGTGTGCCTGCAAACACATCCCTTAGCACCCACCAGGTTTCCAGCTCAATATCATACAAATTAGAGGTAGTTTTTTTAATTTAGAACAAGGGCCAAAATTTTGCAAGGCAATATTCCATCCATGATGACATAATTTGCAAAGATGCCTCTGGGTTCCACATAGGACCCTTAAAAATAACAACAGTCACCTCCAACAGTTGCCGAATATTTGCTATGGATGTGGGTCTGGTTTCTTAGAAAAAAGATAAAGGTAAGTGAGGTTGATAAGGAACATCAATGGTGAAAGCAAAAAACAGCCTTATTGATTTTCCTTCTGATAAAGGAGGGTTGAGGGACTGGCCAGTTCCCAGTCCCCAACACACACACACCCCGCAATCTTTTATAAGAAAACCCAGACATATGCTCAGAATTTCAATATTCTCAGAAGCTTAAAAAAAAGGCTGAACAAAACAAATCGTTTGATCACTTGCTTCATCTAAGTCTAGTTTAAAGAGAGAAAACCTGTCAGATCTCCAAAGAAATATATTGCTTCTCTTTCTATGATATACATGCTTTTGTAACTATTTTGGGGGGACTGTCATTCTGTTGGGAGTAGGGATGCTTGGGGTTGCTTTGCACTGTCTTGCCATTTTGCCCTTTCCCCCAGGGGGTGGAATGAAGCTGAATAACATCAACCTTATCTAGGTGATGGCTTGCACTTGGAGCCAGAGGGAAACAAAAGCGAGAGAGACCTTGAAGAGCACACCAAAGGAGCTAGTTACCAAAACAATATACTACCTGTGGATTGGCTAAGATTCAAATGGACCCTGGGAGGAGTAGTAATGAATATTGCTTTTGATATACTGCTTGTGTGAGTTTTTCCCTCAGACCTTGCTTTGCTTTCCCTCCTATCACTAGTCCCTAATAAAAGACAATGCCTGTTTCAAGAGTTCTGCTTTCTTGGGAGACCTAATTGAGGCTGGTCCTTACAGATCCCAATATAGAGTAGAATTAGAGAATCAATACTAGTCCAAAAGCACCAACTGGCCATTTAGTCTCAGCATTTATTATTAGCTTGCCTTTATATTTTGATTGCAGTGTTTTTCGGTATAAACCAAGCTGGTATAGTGGTTAAGGCACTAGCAAGTGGGAGTCTGTGAGTTCTAGTCCCACCTTAAGTGCAAAGCCACCTGGGTAACTGCAGACTAGTCACTTTCAGCCCTAGGAAGGAGGTAATGGAAAACTGCTTCTGAGAAACCTTCCCAAGAAAACTGCAGAGAATCATCTAGGCAGTCTCTGAGAATCAGACATGCTTGAATGAAAGGGGGAAAAATAACTCAGCATCTATGCATCCAAATAAGTTTCACCCTTTTGTCCTCCTTTATTTGCGATGCCCCTCCTGTTTACAAAGTTAAAAATTGAAGCATGAAGTAAAATTGACTCCTTTTGCCCCAAATAGGATTTACACAGCTTTCTCTTGCTTCCTTTAAAATGTTACACAAAGGCAAGCAAAGATACATTGCATGGCCATATAGTAAGAATGTTTTCTTATCTTTTAGTGTGATCCCCTTCAGATGCATAAATGGATGCATTTGCTGCTATCTTTGGAGCCAGACAGTTATACAGACATCATAGTAACACAGATTGATAGTAACATCAATCAAGAAGGTAGGGATGCTCATAGCTTTTGAAGCTCACCATGAGCTTCAGCATGAAGAAGGAAAATCTCACTAGGCAGAAGTCATGAACCATGTATTCTTCAGCCCAAAAGATAAAAAAAGGACTACTTTCTGATTAAAGTAACATATTTCCAGATATATTTCAGGCAAGGAACAAAATCAATTGAAAACAGCCAATAGCAGAACTGATAGAAGTGAGATAGTGGAGTAGAATGAGCTTAATTCATTTTCATATTTAGAAGGTTTGAATATTCGTAAATAGAGACTTTCCACAGAGGACAGAAGAATTACAAAGTGTCAGCAACAAGCCCAAGGTCAATATTTTCTATATTTATTATTTTGGTGGCTCATTGGGGATTCTCTTTCAAACACAGCAGTTCTGACTGTGATTTAATGTAAGTGAATAGCAAGAAATATATATTTCTGTTAAGGAATTTGTATTATTTTAACTGATACTTTTTTCTGTTTTTTTTCTGTGTCAGCAACAAGTCCAAGGTCAATATTTTCTATATTTATTATTTTGGTGGCTCATTGGGGATTCTCTTTCAAACACAGCAGTTCTGACTGTGATTTAATGTAAGTGAATAGCAAGAAATATATATTTCTGTTAAGGAATTTGTATTATTTTAACTGATACTTTTTCTGTTTTCTTTAGTAGTCTATTTTTATCTCATTAAATGATCACATTAAAATATGCAAAGAGCTAGCTCTTTAAAAAAAAGACTCCAGTGCTGGGAAAGCTGAGGAAGAGGATGACCATTAGCCAGGTTGATGAAGTCAATTACAGCAGAGGCTGGTGTGCATCACTGGAAGATCTGGAGAACCTGGTTGAGTACAGATGCTCCTGGAAAATTCTGAGATCACTAAGAGCCAACACTGACCAGATGGCACATATTCAATCAGTTGAATCTGTTTCTTATTTACTTTACTATTTTTCATGGAATGGAATGGGTTATGTTTAGATCCCTATACATCAATAACTAAAGTTCACGTTGCTGCTCGATCATTAAGGGTGATAATTTTAAGGTATTCTTGGGTCTCTTGCTGTCAAATACCTACGAATCAAGCAGAAGGTGAAAGCTTCAATCCCATCATAAAAAGAAAAGAGGTTGCTCACATTTTCTTCTTCCCGTGATCTATTTGTATTTGTCTGGCAGTTTGCAAAAATATCTCTTCTGAAAAGCTTATGGGGCAGTGAAGTTTGATTGTAAAAATATAAATGTTTGCATTCAAAATGCTTTTCCAGTTATAAAGATGGTTGGCAAGGCAGCAAAACTTTCAAAAAGCTCAAAAGGCTGAGGAAAGAAAGTTGTCTGAACAGCCGGGGTGACTGCAATCCAGAATGCCATATCATGAGTTTAGTATTAGTTTTAGTTTAGTACAGTCGTGACGAACCTGTGGCACGTGTGCCAGAGGTGGCACTCAGAGCCCTCTCTGTGGGCATGTGTACTGTCGCCCCATCCCCGCCTCCCCCCGTGGCCCCCTCCTCCCCAACAGCCCCCCCAGAGGAGAGTCACACCTGAGCACGGCCTGCACAGAGCAGTGCAGCCAAGAACATGGCAGCCAGGAAGTGGGGATAAGACTCCACCTTTGCACCCCATTACGCGGTTGATGCTGCGGGGCACGGGCAGAGGGCATGGCCACCATGGAGCTGCTGGGTTGCCTGGGTGATCTGCGGCTAGCTATGGAGATGATGAGTGGCCCTGCGGGTGGGCGAGGGCGGAACAGGGGCAGGGCAGGCGGTGGCAGGGTAGATGGGACCAGGGGCAGAGCGGGGACAGGGCAGGTGGCGGCAGAGCGGGTGGGATGGGGGAGCAGAGCAGGGGACAGGGCAGGGTTGGGGCCATTTTTGGGGGCACTTGGTCTATAAAAGGTTCACCATCACTGGTTTAGTATAACTCCCACATAATGCACTCCATGTAAGCTGCATTGGCTTCTTATAGATTTGAGTGCAATTTAAGGTGCTGGTTATCACCTGGAAAGACCTACATGATACAAGATTGCTTTATTTGTAGAACCATCTGTCCACAGTGATATCTACCAATTCCACATGCTCCAATAAGATGGACACAAGATCTCTTCCTTGAAACAATGCCACCCAATAGGACCCAAAAGGCCTGCCTTTTTTATTGCTGGCCTGTGGAATGATCTCTTACTCCTCCTCCAAGATATAATCAGCTCCACCATTGTTGGCCCTCAGAAAGGCAAAACATCTTGGCTTTTCCCTAATGCTTTGGGGCCAAGATGATTAGAGCTTTCCATCTGGAGAGAAATATGAGTGTGATTGACTATTAAACATTTGTATTTTAACTGATATTGTTTGCCTTGTGTTGTTGTTGTTTTTTTAACCTATTGTATGCTACCTGGAATCACAATATTCAAGTTGGCAGCCATATAAATTCTTTAGAACCATAAAAACAATACAGGTCATCCTCAACTTATGACCACAACTGAGCCCAAAATGTACCTTGCTAAGTGAGAAATTTGTTAAGTGAGTTTTGCCCGAGTTTATGACTTTTCTTGCCACATTTGTTAAGTGAACCGCTGCAGTTGTTAAGTTGGTAACATAGTTGTTAAGTGAATCTAGCTTCCCCTGTTGATTTTGCACATGAGAAGGTTGCAAAAAGGGTCACATGATGACCCGGGGACACTGCAACCATCATAAATATGAAGCAGTTATAAAGCATCCGAATGTAAACCACATGACCATGGGGATGCAGCAACAGTCGTAAGTGTGAAAGATGGTCATGAGTTACTTTTTTTCAGTGCCATTGTTACTTCAAGAGGTCACTAAATGAACTGTTGTAAGTCAAGGATTACTTTATTATGCATTTTATTAAATCAGTGGGAGACAAGTCAACAGGGCATCTGCAATCCCACCATCATCGATACCATTTTGACTTTTTAAACTCTCCCTGCTCCCCCCCCCCAGTAGGAGTAGTTTAGGAAGATCTGTTTTTAAAAATGCATTCCCAAACATTAGGACACTAGTTGGTGTAACCAGTTGTTGGAAGTTGAATTTTGGGTTTCTCCTTCCAGCCAGGAAATGGGCAACAGAAATGTCACCTTAGCGAAAATAAAGAGCTCAAAGACAGCTACCGGAAAGGAGGTTCAGTTTATTCAGAAGTGAAGTGACACAGCATCAGTTCTGGGACAGCTGACAACCAGGGTTAGTCAGTAGATGGATTTTTACCTGATTCCTGGGCTTCGTGATTGAGATATCCAGGTTTGTTGTGCGATAGGCTTAAATGTGTGCTTTTTAATATTTTAATTGTGGTGGGCTGGACGCGGTGGCTCAGTGGGTTAGGACACTGAGCTTGTCGATCAGAAGGTCGGCAATTTGGTGGATCAAATCCCGGGTGCCGCATAGCAGAGTGAGCGCCTGTTACTCGTCCCACCTTCTGCCAACCTAGCAGTTCGAAAGCACGTAAAAATGCAAGTAGAAAAATAGGGACCACTACGGTGGGAAGGTAACAGCGTTCCGTGCACCTTTAGCATCTAGTCATGCTGGCCACATGACCACGGAGACGTCCTCGGACAAACGCTGGCTCTTCGGCTTTGAAACGGAGATGAGCACCGGCCCCTAGAGTCGGAAACGACTAGCACGCATGTGCGGGGGAACCTTTACCTTTACCTTTTAGCTCCTATTGTGGTTGAGTGGGTCACATCCTGCCCTTCAGGTTGAGTGGGGAATGTAGATTTAAGTGTTATTGTTTTGGTTTTAGTCCTTTTAGTCTTTTGGCTTCTTGTGAAACCTACAGCCAGCAACGCTCTATTTATGAATAGGCTATAGCTGGCGGCACTTTCTCTTTCCGAATGGAGCTGGTCCAGACACACTTGGTTTCCCATTTCAATAAGTGTTCTGCTTTTTGTGGATGCATACAAGGTATTTGACTTATTGCAAAAACCACTTGGGGAGGTTTTCCTAGTCAGCGAGAGAGTGCAGCTTGATCTTTACGTAGTGGGAAGTTTTTCCGTTTCTTGGGTGGTTTTCCTTCCTGCCTGATTTCCTGGGGGGTGGGGGGGCTCCCTATACAAATGGTTATATCTTCCTGGTCTGAATTGTTGGGAAAGTGCCAGGAATAGTCCCTTGATAGACATGCTAGACAAATAAACACTGAAAATACATTTATATATACATTTTTGCAATATCCCTAATTACCTATGTCCTTCAAAAGAAGAAAAACATGTAAGTATGAAAGATTTCAAAGTTTTTGATATTTTATGCATACGATTCTTCTGCCTATAGACAAAGCTCACAGAAACATTTTATTCCTTTCCATCTGCACACAGTACTGTCAGTACAATCGGGTCTTCGTTTTGACAGTCAACATAGAGCTTTCTGGCAGAAAATTGCCAATCTGAATGTGATCAAGGAGCTACGTCATCCCACCTGGCAATTTGACTTCTATGCAGAATATCCTGAGGTGCTGTTCCATTAGGGATGAAGGTACCCAGCTGATTCCTTTGGGTATCATTGGGTCTGACCAAACTGACTTTTAATTTTTTTTAAAAAAAACTTTTAATAAACAGAAATAAAATGAAAAGCAGTGCTACGCTGAAAAAGCAAAGTGTGAGCCTTTGACACCTGAATTTCCTAGAATTGCTTTGTCCTGTGGCTTTTAGAAAAGAATGTTGTCCAGTTGATTTACGCTAAGCAACACAGATTCATTTGGATGACAATATTTGGGCTATGGAGGCAACTTAATTTGCTTCACCAGAGCAAGAGGCCACCTGCTTTCCCTTATCAAAACAGTTAATCTTGTCCCAAATTGTTTTCAGTGTCCTTCAGGTTTCTCCCCTTCTTTATCAGCCAAAACACATCCAGACTGAAAGCCTTGTGACTGTCCATGCCTTTGCCAAAGCCACTCAGGTTTGGAATGTCTCAGTATGGCTGAGGTGTTCCAGGAACATTTGCCAAAGCTGCTTAGATTAAAGAAATTTAGTCTACAGTGTAGAAAGAGGGTCCTTTCAACCTTCCCCTTTAGTACAAGCTACTAGGGAGAAGACCAAGAAGAAACTAAAGGGAAGCAACTCACCCTTAAAAGTGAGGGGACCTCTATAGTTTCCCAAAGCAGCACAGAGGAGACACTTTGCTGAAAGGCTCACTGAGGGGAAAGATTCCTGTGAAAGGTCACACAACGCCACTGCCATGTACTCTTTGGAATTGTGCTCAGAAAAAGAAAGGGCAATTGTTCTGTGCCAGTTGATACACAACAACCTGATGTGTCAGGAGCAACTTCTCCTGTTAGCGTCTGGTAAATAGGAGCATTGTGATTGGCTGTGGCCACCAGTTGATGGGAATGCACACATCATGCTTTCAAAATTCCAGAATAAATGCCCACTACTCAAAGTATTTGCCTATCCCTTCTAGAAAGGCAAGAGAATTCAGAGTGACACACTGGAAACACCTGCCAGATTAAACAGTCAAATTTTGCAGTTCTTTAGTTTCTACTGATAGGAGTTATTCCCCCTTTCAGGTTTATATCTAAAGCTTTTAGCCCAAACATATTCGTTGTTTGTTATTTCCCACCTGCTGAGGTGGAAATTAAGTGCAAAGAAAGAGCATAAAGGAGGAGAAACTAATCCAAGACACATCGAGTGCGGAGAGGGTAGAGAAAGATGCAGAAGAGACTGAAAAGCAGAGAAAGCACTTAGAGATCTAGTTCTGCAAAAGGTCATTGAGCAAAGTGTCCATTAACATGAGAGTCATTAGAATATAAAATAGCACTTTGCTACATTAGCATATATGTCGAAACCCTCATCAAAATAAGAGAGAATAAACTACTATTTCTTACTTTTCAAATTAATACTTCCTATATGCTACTAGCAGTTCGAAAGCACGTAAAAATGTGAGTAGAAAAATAGGGACCACTATGGTGGGAAGGTAACAGTGTTCCGTGCGCCTTTGGCGTCTCGTCATGCCGGCCACATGACCACGGAGACGTCCTCGGACAAGCGCTGGCTCTTTGGCTTTGAAATGGAGATGAGCACCGGCCCCTAGAGTTGGAAACGACTAGCACGTATGTGCGGGGGAACCTTTACCTTTACCTATATGCTACTCTAACATTGGCATAAAACACCTTTTAAACAATTGCCATTGCTTTCGGATATTCTATGTCCATTAACTGAGATAAAAGATTTGAACATTAAATAGGCATTGACCAAGTGAAACAGATTTTCCATAAGTATGTAAAAGAACTGGGATTCCCTTCAAAAAAGCCCAAAATATTGTCCTTTTGTAGAAACCAGGGGGATAACAATCTTTGAATATAATATAACCACTTGTCCATCTTGATCAGACAGGTTAATCTGGTCCAAAATTTCATTCATTACTGCATCCTGTACTGTTTATAGCCACCATCAGCATGAGGGCCAATGTAGGAGCAGGTGCAGAGAAGTGATGTCCCATGTCACAACACCATTACACAAATGACACAATTCACATCATTTTATGATGGCATGACGATACAATGACTTCCTAGTGGCTTCTATTGGAGACGTCTATGATCAAAACTAGTAACCACTGATAGCTTTGTCCCCAATGAATTTCTTTACTCTCCATTTAAAACTGGTTTTTAATGTTGAGACCTTTTCTTTTTTAAAAAAAATTCCATTTATATCCCGCCCTTCTCCGAAGACTCAGGGCGGCTTACAAGCTTAGCAGTAGCCTTCATTCTATGTATATGTCTGCTTATTAGGGCTTTCGCACACACCCCAAGCGGCATTATTACAAAGTCAGCTTAATTGCCCCCAACAATCTGGGTCCTCATTTTACCTACCTTGGAAGGATGGAAGGCTGAGTCAACCTTGAGCCTAGTGGGATGCGAACCTGCACTAATTGCAGGCAGCTGGTATTACTTAAGGAGGCATTAGCCCACTGCTCCACCAAGGCATGCACAAAGAAAGATTTGCATGCCATGCACAAAGAAGGATTCTAGTCAAAAATGGCTCAATTTAGGCCCAGGTTTATTATCTCCTTGTGAACCATGTTACATATTCACACACACAACAACCCCCTCACATCTATAAGGGATCCCCGGCAGCCGTTGACAGCCGTCAAAAGGCTGCCGCGGCATTCCCGCCACACACACACACGGCTAGCGGCCGATTCTGACAGCTGTCAAACTGACGTGCATGCGCAGTACACTGACAGCTGTCAAACCGGCCGACTCTGACAGCTGTCAAACTGCCACGCACGCGCAGTACACTGACAGCTGTCAAACTTCAGAGAACCGCGCATGCGCAGCTCAGCCGGAGCTGTCAAAGCTGCCAGCTGGCCCCGGCAACAAGCCGCTACAGGCGACGAAGGTGGGATACGGGTCTGCTTGTTAGCTGAAGTCACTAGCTGAAGCCACAAGTGAAGGAGGGAAGCCGTCCCACCAGCTGACACCACTGAAGTCACTTGCTGGTCGGGAGAGCCCTCCACGCACACCACCCTAAGCAGACCCGTGGACCCGTGGCAAATCTTGGGCACGTCCGAGAATTCGATGTCTCCCAGCCCGAGGGCTGGGAATCACATCTCGAGCACGTGGAGGGGTACCTCCTCGTCAACAACATTGTCGAGGATCGCCCCAAAGCCGCGGCACTCCTTTGCCTCAGCGGCCCGGCGGTCTATGATGTCACCGTAGGGCTCTGCGACCCTGCTCCGGTGGCTTCTGTGCCATACGCCAAGCTGGTCGACCGCCTCAATCATCATTTTGCCCCAAGACGGTCCGAGTTGTACTGGCGCCTGAACTTCGCCCGCCAGTACCAACGACCAAGCGAGCCGGCCAAATCATTCATAGCAACGGTCCAACAAGCGGCCCGACGCTGCTGTTTCCCAGACCTCGAGGACCGCATTAGGGACCAGGTCATCGTCGGTCTGAGGAACCTGAAGCTCTAGAAGAAGCTCGTTACTAAGCCGACGATGGACCTGGCCGAATTAACAATTGAAATTATGGCATATGAAGATAGCCATCGGGAAGACACGCTGCCACTGGGAAATCCCTTCACAGGGTCAGTCCACCACGACTGCCCTAGGAATGCCAACCCAGGAACGGCCGAGCAGAAGACTGAAGTGGACGCCATCCGTCCGAGACCCGCCAACCCCCAGGCTCGCCGAGAGGGAGACAAAAGACCAGATTGTCCGGCCGGAGGCCCAAGGGAGACCACCAACCGCTCCAAGTGCGCCAGCTGCGGTGGCAACCATGCCAGGGCATCATGCAAATTTCGAAATGCCAAGTGCCATGGCTGCGGCAAAACTGGCCACATTCGCTCCGCCTGCCGTAGCACCGGCTGCAAGACCCTTCACGACCTGGAGGCGGCCCCGGAAGGTAATATTCCCTCCCCCAAATTGCCAGGGAAGGCCCTATGGTCATCCGTCATGACCACTAGCATGGACCAGGGGCCCTTAACCACCAGCTTCATCCGCCCCAAAATTAAAATTCAGGTCCGGATTCAGGGAATCCCCTGCGAGATGGAGGTGGACTCTGGGTCCTCAGTCTCCATTCTGTCCTGGGACACACTACAAGGGATTGCGCGTCAGTGCAGACACCGGTTCCCTATTACCCCCTCAAAAATTCTGCTAGCTGATTTCCAGGGCGCCCCTATCAAATTAAAAGGGGAAACGAGGCTCTCTATTAGCTATCAACATTTCCAGGGAGAATTAACAGCCCAGATCGCAACAGGTAAACGAGCCAGCCTCATTGGCCTCGACTGCTTCGAACCCCTGGGGATAAAAATTTTGGGCGTGAACCACTTCCAGCCTCACCAATTACAAGCCGTCTGCCAACAATACGCAGACGTTTTTGACGGGTCGTTGGGGAAATTCAATGGCCCCCCCATTGACCTAAAATTGAACCCAGAGGTCCTGCCCATCAGGATTAAGGCAAGAAGAGTCCCTTTCGCTCTCAAATCCAAGATAGAAGCAGAGCTTGACAGGCTAATTGGACTGGGAGTCATAGAACCCACAGAAGGGGGCACTTGGGAAACCCCCATAGTCACCCCTGTCAAGCCTAATGGGGAGGTCCGCCTCTGCGCGGACTATAAAGCCACCCTGAATCGTGCTTTGAACCCCCACGCCTAGCCAGTCCCAGCTGTCAGGGACGTGCTTTCTTCTATTCAGGCAGGCACCATATTTGCCAAATTAGACTTAGCCCATGCATTTTTGCAGCTGCCAGTTTCAGAGCAAACGGCCAATGCCCAAACCATAGTCATTCACCGCGGAGCATTCAGGGTGAATCGCCTGCAGTTCGGGATCGCAGTAGCACCTGGAATATTCCAGGAAACCATGGAGCGAACCCTTAAAGGAATCCCCGGGGTCTGCCCCTACTTCGATGACGTGCTCATCACAGGGGAATCCGAGGAAATACTAGCTGACAGGCTGCGAGAGGTGCTTCAAAGATTTCGCACCGCCGGCCTCAAATTAAAAAAAGAAAAGTGCTCCATTGGAGTTCCTTCTACGGAATTTCTGGGGTACAAAATTGACGCTAATGGAATCCACCCCACGGATTCTAAAGTCAGAGCCATCAGGGCAGCACCACCTCCCAAAAATAAGGCAGAACTACAAGCCTTTTTGGGTCTCATAAACTTCTATCATGCCTTCCTCCCCCACAAAGCTTCCATAGCAGAGACAAAGGACAAAGGAGCCCAGTGGCTCTGGACCCAAGCCCACGACGACAGTTTTAACAAATTAAAACAACTCCTCTCAAGCAAATCTACTGTCACCCACTACAAAGAGAAAATGCCCCTCTGTGTCGCTTGCGACGCCTCCCCCTATGGCATAGGCACCGTCCTCAGCCACCTCCACAGCGATGGAACTCAATCCCCCATCGCATACTACTCCAGGACCTTGTCCAAAGCCGAGCGCAATTACGCGCAAATTGACAAGGAGGCCCTAGCATTAGTGGAAATTTCACGATTACTTGTCTTATACGGTCGCCACTTCACAATTTTTACTGACCACAAACCCCTGCTAGGGCTCTTTACCTGGGACAAATTGACCCCGCAAATTTTATCCCCCAGAATGCTCCACTGGACCACATTCCTAGCAGCATACTCTTTTAAAATCGAATACAAACCAGGCAAGGAAATGGGGCACGCAGACGGCCTTAGTAGACTGCCCCTGCCCAATTTCGACCCAGACCCCGCACCCACCGGCCAACTCCTGGTTATCCAGGAATTGCCTGACCGCCCCGTATCTGCAAAAGAAATGGCTACAGCAACCAGCAAGGACAAAATCCTGGGAAGGGTTCTAACCTGGGTCTTAACCGGCTGGCAATCCACCTCCCCGGGTCCAGAATTTCAGCCTTACTTCCTAAGATGCCTTGAACTGTCAGCCCACCTTGGCTGCGTCCTTTGGGGCAGCCGTGTCATCGTACCCGCCCCGCACAGGCAACAAGCTTTAACCTCCCTTCACGAAGGCCACCCCGGTGTGGTCAAGATGAAATCTCTCGCCCGTAATTACTTATGGTGGCCAGGGCTCGATGCAGACATCGAAAACTTTGTAGCTACCTGCAACATGTGCCAACAGACCAGGCCACCTCTCCCACACGCCCCTGTCCATAAGTGGGAGGTGACAAAAAAACCCTGGTCCAGAATTCACATCGATTACGCCGGCCCCTTCCAGGGACAAAATTTTCTTATAATAGTGGATAGTTTTTCCAAATGGCTCGAGGTCATCCCAGTAGCCAGCACAACCTCAGCAGCCACAATCAGGGGCTTGAGGAGGGTATTGGCCACCCATGGGTTGCCTGATGTCATCGTATCGGACAACGGCCCCCAATTCACCTCTAATGAATTCCAGGTTTTCATCAGGGCCAACTTGATTAGGCACGCCACCTCCGCGCCCTTCCACCCCTCCACGAATGGTCTCGCAGAGGCCATGGTGAAGGCAACTAAAGAAGCCCTAAGGAAAATCATCTCCGGCGACTGGCACTGCAGACTGGCAAAATACCTCCTGGCCCAGCACTCCACACCTTGCACCACCACCGGCAAGTCTCCGGCTGAACTCCGTTGGGGGCGCCGCCTGGTCACAAAACTGGACCATTTACACCCCGACAGGGCAGCCGCCGAACCAACCCACGCACCGACTGTCAAAGTCTTCCCTCCCGGCCAGCCCATTTGGGCAAAGAACTTCGGAGCCGGCGACAAGTGGCTACAGGGCGTGATCTCCGACCAGACTGGCCCAGTCTCCTACCTCATCGACTTAGGATACGGAAGGCTCATCCGGCGACACGCTGACCAACTGAGGAAGTGGGTGCCGCAGGACTGCAGTTCCTGAGCCCAACCGGGCACACTATTTTCCCCAGCGGCACCACCAATGCCACCTAGCCCAGTACCACTCGTCCCAGACATCGCCGATGACCCCCAACCTCCAAACCCCGAAACTTTCCCCGCCGAGGAAAGGGAAGACCAGCCCAGCACAAGCCAGCCCAGCCCGAGCCTCCGCCACTCCACCAGACCGCGGAAGGCCCCCTCGTACTTGGCGGACTATGAATGGGCCGGCAGCAGGACTAGTGGAACTGACCCCAGCTAAACTTCCAGGGGCAAGGGGGGAAGGGGTGTTACATATTCACACACACAACAACCCCCTCACATCTATAAGCGATCCCCGGCAGCCGTTGACAGCCGTCAAAAGGCTGCCGCGGCATTCCCCCACACACACACGCGGCTAGCGGCCGATTCTGACAGCTGTCAAACTGCCGCGCACGCGCAGTACACTGACAGCTGTCAAACTTCAGAGAACCGCGCATGCACAGCTCAGCCGGAGCTGTCAAAGCTGCCAGCTGGCCCCGGCAACAAGCCGCTACAGCCGCGCCTACCTTTAGCCGGTCTCTCTCTTATTGGGCATCCTTGTTAGGCGGGAGAACCCTGCTTGTTTATTGGTTCTTGATGTTGTTGTTGTTGTCCCTGTTCACTATAAATACGGGGGATTCCCGGCGTTGCTTCGCCCGGGACCTCTGCCCAATAAACGCATTGTTTTGGACCGTGCCTGCTGTCTCCTGTCGTCCCTCAAGACAATCCAAACCAGGTCTTTAAAACTTGGTAGAAAATTTGATAGACATTTTCTTGAAAGAAAACTTGGTAGAAATTTTGGTGAGAACTGTTCTGCAAAATGGCCCAAGTACAAAGAGATCAGCACTAAGCCTCCTTGTACTGCTACTTAACATTCCAAACTTCCAGATTTCATCCTTTAACAAAACTATGCAAGGGGTTTTTTTTCCCTCCTACTTCTCATATTAATGAGGTTTTTATAGCAGCAATACAGTATGGTATCTCCAGGTGGTATGGTTATAATGAAATAATCACACCCCTAGAGAATGCTTCTTAACACCCTAGAGGTGATAACTAGACCCCCTGACATGCCTTATTGCTTACAGAGATGCTGATGGCTGCAAGTAAAAAAGAACTATGAAACACAAACAGCACACAAAATTAAGCTGCATTGTCCATTTGTTAATTACAAAGACCTGCTAAACACTGCCAGTGTGCACCTTCTCTTTTACACTGTCATCATAATTAAAAAGTTTTCTTTTTTGTGGTTTTGTATTACCACAACATCGATCAAAGTCCACTGCCTGATGGGTGCAAGCAGAGGCAATATGTTCCACATAGGTTACTTCTGGAATTATGTTATTTAATATAACAGAATCCTGTCATGTTGCCACAGTCTCACCAAGTTGTTTGCTGTCAAACTGCCTTTAACATGGAATTATTATTATAGAAATTTCATTTCATGAAAGACTTCTGTAGAAGCAGAGCAAATATTTCCTGGCCAGGACTGAGGAGATATTGAAAATTTTGGAGCTTCAGACTCCGATTAGGGGGTGTTTGTTTCCTAGTAAGTAGATTGTTCTACTGTGTAACACAAAATGTATGGTCTTCTTCAAGTTCGTCACTTCCTTTTGACAACCATCAGTTTCACCTCTTGAATATCAAATGCAACTGACCCTAATTGGAGAGAATTATTTTATTTCATTGTATTAGTCGGATTTATATCCCACCTTTGTCTAAGACCTCCTGAAAGATTCCTGTAATTCCACCCTTCTGGTGTGCTTGCATATATCTGGTTTGAACCATGTACGTTGTACCCTAACCAGCTCCAGCTTTACCTGGGCTTTTAAAGTCTGATCCCTGTTAGACATATTCTATACTTTGTTTTCTTTCCTGGTCTGCTAGGACAAAAAGAAGTATGTGATGTTTTGACTGAGCTATAATATATGCAAAAATTGATTGGCTTGTTGTCACAAACCAGAACAAATCAAGTAGGTAGCATTCCTGGTGTGACCTTCCCCCGAACAACATTAGAATTTTCTGTCATTTCAAATGCTGATTTTTGCCATGACCTCTCATGTCTTCTTTGCATCTTTGAAATCCGTATCTACTTCTTAAAATATTTCATTTGCATAATCTTTCATAATACAATTTATTAATAATTTCCCAAAAGAAATCCCTAGCACTTCTTAGGTAGGGATTTTCTGAAAGATAACACCATTTGGCAGCTGCCAAAATTCATCAAAAATTGCTGAACATTTTCAAATTCAAATTTAAATTAATTACAGAACAATTTACAGGGGCCCTTTGGCAAATATTTGAATGTAACACTCTTGTACATTTCACTTCTTTAAAAATATATGCATTCTGTCTCTTCATTTACCATCTGTGCATATAAGTGCAACAGACAGAAATCAGGACAATTAAGAGAAAACATCTCTGATCCACAGTAGAATTGTTTATATAAAGATTAAAGTAGAAAAAGAACATCACTTGGAATATGTAATTTTCACATTTGAGAATACCAATTCTTAGAAAGTCTCTATAATCTATATTTTAACATGATATTTCCCTCCCCAGTGCATGATCTGGGTGCACAATATGGATGCACAAGATCTACGTATTGGAATTTTGCAAAGGATTCTATCAAGGTGATGTCTATTATAACCTTTATTAGTATGCTTCCAAATTATACTAAATTCTGCTACCATCCATTAAATATAGCTTTGTTTCTTATAAACCACTTGGGAATATTTAATTTCATCTACTATCTGCCACCATGATTCCCTTGTGGCATCGAAGCAGCAAGTTTGTCCCAGTTTAAATGTTAATTAGTTTTTTTGCAGACATGTTTTAATTGCTCTGCCCTTCACTGATATTGCTACACATATGTTTGTTTATCATAACAAAATTCACCATGTGTTTTTGTTGTTCATTTTGTGGTAAAACAATGCTGAAATCCAATGCACTTCTAATAAGGAGCAGATCCCACTGAGTTTCTAGAGAAGGTCATATCAGACTACAAGCGTACCAGAACCACTTCTTGAATCTGATAGCACAGCACTGGGAAAAGAAAAAAAAGAAGAGCAAAATTAGCTATTCTGCCCATTTTGAAATGCCAATAGCAGAAATGACAAAATGCTGCTTGGTTTACATAGAACTGTTCAGTGAAATGACGGAGGTTTGGATGGAGTCCGTGAACCCCCTCCTAAAAGGCCTACGGCCTCTAAATCTCATGGATGCCATGGACTGTTTCCAATCCTCCTTCGTATTACGAAGTGGTTTGATGTAAATACAACTGCATTTGTTGTTTTTGTTGTTGCCGTTCCAAGTCTGAGATTGTGGAATATCATACAAGATTTATTTGCCAGAGTCAGTCAGGAATTCCAAGAGCAATGCCTCTCCTGCAGGGGTCTTGAAATAGCTTTCAGCTTTGCAAGTTCCATAGGACTCCAGTGAAGTCTCTCAGTGAAATCCTGACATTGAAAAGCATTTTATTGATGAAACAACTGACTTCCAACTCAGTACTCAGTTCTTTACTGATTTACATTTAAAAACATGTCCGTGCTATCAAAATCTCACCATCAAAAGTTTCACATCAAGTTAAAAATAAATGTTGCCTTTAATGTTATTTTTCTTAAACACTGAAAACATAAAATGCATTTCTTTCACATTCAAGTCAGTGGCAATCCTCTTCCCAAAGGCTGAGTTAATGCATATTATTATGTCAATTTGTGCTATGAAAAGCAAGAAATGGAGATTGACAAAATTCTTTATATCTGTAATGGAAAATTAAGTGTCATTAATTTTGCACTAAGACCTGAACGAATTCAGAGGCTGTTTAAATATAATTGTTTCTTTTTCTGCCAAGATCTTTACGTACTCCTTGGCAGCAAGGCATGGAAGTTCAGGTTTTAAGGGCATTCAGAGTTGAATTGATTTAAATGTTCCCTGAAATGAAATTTCCAAAATGAGAATAAAATGAGGAATCCACATGCCTGCACCAGATGAATACAAGAAGGTTAGAAAAAGTTCACTGCAATGGAGAAACTTGAGATCAGAATCCCTGTTGATAATATAGCTTTGATAACCAGACACTGAGAGTAAATGATCATCTTTCTCCACTGCTGCACTAGTTGTCCAAAGTCATTTGGTTGTAGGTTGCTGGCAGAGGCCATTT
Source organism: Vipera ursinii (assembly GCF_947247035.1). Lineage (NCBI taxonomy): Eukaryota > Metazoa > Chordata > Lepidosauria > Squamata > Viperidae > Vipera > Vipera ursinii. Next base: position 250,833,203 of record NC_139512.1, read on the forward strand.
GCACCTTCTTTCTCAGCTCAGAATTCCATGCTGCATTAGAACATAGCATGCAAGTATGGGAAGGGAACTTGAGAATTGTCAACTTGAATCCTGCTCAGTGTGGAAATCTAGTACTATGATTAGTGGTGGGATTCAGCCAGTTCGCACCACTTCGGCAGAACTGGTAGTTAATTTTTTGTTGCCCAGGCCCAGAATGGACTTCCGGAAGCGGCATCCGAAGAGAGAACTGGTTGTTCACATATTTTAATGCCGCCAATGACTACACTATCCCTGGCGCTGTTCTCTTCCAGTGAAAGAGAGCTTGCCACCTCCTGAGGCGATCCAATCCATTAATGAATGGTTCTAATCATCAAGAAATGCTTCCTGATACCCTGTCAAAATCGGGTCGTATCTCAAAGAAGGGCAGTTTAAAATCATGTAGCTGGGAAAGCTACTTTCTCTCCCCATTACTTTGCAGAGCCAAATGATCTTTTCTGTTTGGTCTTGTGGTCAAGGGATAAAAACCTGGAGATTGTGAGCTCATTCCACCTTAGCCGTGAAAAATGTACTGGGTGACTTTGGACCAGTCACTTTCTCTCAATCCAGCTCACCTCACAGGGTTATTCTTGTGGGGAAAATAGTGCAAGGAAGGAGTATTATATATGTTCACCACCTTGAGTTATTTATAAAAATAATAAAAGAGGGATTAAAAACCTGTAAAAAAGAATAAACTACCTCGACTCCACGAGGATTGAGGCAATAGATAAATTGTTTAAATAAACAAAAGAGATTTATACCTAACATGAAATGAAGCCACAACAAGTTTTTCCTAATAGCAGAAATGAGTTAACCATTAATTATTCAGAATACATACTTTGGGAGGAAGAAAGTGTCTCAGCAGAAAGCCACTGAGAGCTGTAATGCAATGTAGATGAATAAATAAATATAATAAATAAACAGATTCTACCTTGAAAGGTAGCCATCTCAGGGAGAAAAGTTTACAATGAAAAGCTTACCTCTTCAAGTCAAGTCAGGATTTCAGCTTAAAATAATAAATAGAATATCTAAATTCTGTTGGATTCATATTTAATGACAAACAAGCAAAACAAAATAAAAACCTCATTCACCTCCATTTATTCTGCACCACATCTTGCAAATAATAGGAAAGTTTCTGCAAACTACACAAAGTGTTTCACATAAAGTGGAATGTTATCATTGCCACAGGAATAATATTAAGTGCACTTTTAACAAAATAGCTTTCTTATTTGCATGAAGCCCATCTTGATAATAAACCTTTGTCTGACTGTGATGAAAGAGAGAAAGAGAGAGATTTCTTACAAGGTTCATTTACTCTTAGTCTGATGGAACAGCTTCCACAGAAATCTCAATATAAAACTGGAATGGAATACAAATGTACACCCAGGGGAATCGAGAAAGAATGGTCAAATCCAGGATTATCTACATCAATGCCACGACCACAGACATCTGCAGGGCAGGGGCAAATGGGAGAAAATGAGAAGAGAGCATTGTGTCAATGCAATTAAAGTTCCACCCCATATTATGTTGATTAAAGTCTTCGGTTCTGCAGACAATTCTGGCCAGAGCTATCAGACATCCTATGTCACAGGATGGCTCTTGGAATTCAGCTCTAGTCACCACATAATCAAAATTATAGCCAATAAAGCTAGTCCTCGACTTACAAGAGTTTATTTAGTGACTGCTCAATGTTACAACAACACTGAAAAATGTGACTTATGACTATTTTTCACAGTTACGACCTTTGCAACAGCCCCGTGATCATGTGAGCAAAATTCAGATGGCAACTGGTTCATGTTTATGAGTGTTGCTGTGTCCCAAGGTCATGTGATCCCCTTTTGCAACCTGGCAAGCAAAGTTAATGGGGAAGCCAGATTCACTTAAAAACCGGGTCACTAACTTATCAACTGCAGTGATTCCCTGAACAACCATGGCAAGAAAGGTCATAAAATGCAGCAAAACTCATTTAACAAATGTCTCACTTAGCGACAGAAATTTTGGGCTCAAGTGTGGTGGTAAGTCAAGAGCTAGCTATACATTCAGCCAGAGAGAAATCAATGTGACAAAACATATTTGTTGTGCTTGAAACCCTCAAGATTCCGTTTTGATGCTTTGTCCTACAACTCACCATGCACTAAAAATTAGTGAAACTCAGTTCCTATTCTTTTCTGTTTTCACTTCCCATATGAAAGTCCTTGAGGATATTTACTACTCAACTGCAGCCAGCCTGTCTGTCTGCTCCATGAAACTGATGCATTAACACCCCATGCTTCTATGCTTTACAAAAGCTACATTCTAAAAATGTTGAAACAAATGCAGATAAATTACAAGCCAAACTATGATCCAATTCAGATAATTCAAAGAAATACTTTGAAATGTGTAATTTTGTATTTTTAACTCCCTTAACTATTACCTGAAGGAGTAAAAAAGAAATCTGCCACTGTTCCTAAGCTCATTTATTTATCACTGTGATCTCTTGTAAGAATATTCACCAATAAATGTAGACAGATAATTTTGTTGCAAAATGGTATATTTTTCAAGGTAAAATAATATTTTCAATACATGTAATCTTCTGCATGTTTTGCTAACCATTCTGTAGATACATTTTTTAAAAAATTAAAGAAAGTAAGGATGCAACAACAAAAATCAGCCCAAGAAGACAAAGTCTAGTACAGCAATATTCATGTTGAGGCCAGGCAAATGTTTGCCACAGTTCCATCACTTGATGTTTTATTAATGTTTATCATTTGTTCTGGGTTGAGATATTCTTGACTTTTATTTTGCTACCATTGTACCAAACAGCAGCTTTTTAAGATATGCAACAGATTGAAAATGCTATGTAGGAAAGGACATTTGAACTCTGAGATCAGATCAAGTGGAAAGATGTTGTGTTCATTTAATTCAAGCCAAGTATGTATATTTGCATATTGCATCCCTTGCCAAGGAATCTATGTAAAGCATAGATTAATTAGTAAAATTAAATAAAGCACTAATGGTCTATGGTAGCGTCAGTAAATGTATCATGCGGTAAAGAAAGCAAATGCAGAGCACAGATTAATTATAGAGCTGATCTAATGCAACAATGTAAAGCGTAATTAATACTGTGCCATTTATTATGACAACTTAAAAACTGATGCATGTTACCTTCTTCACAGTCAGTTGAACATCATGTCTAATCAAATCAGACTCTGGGTTAGAGCCAATGGAATGAAGGAAAATTTGCTTGTCCCAAAAACATTTAAAATGATCATTTCTTCATGGTTCATACTCATAACAAACGAACATCATATTTAACAGTGAAATTCCTGCAACAAAGACCACTTCCTCTTTTTATCATAATGATTGGAATAGAGATAACGTAACCTGGAATAACAATATTGAAATCAATATTTTAAATGCTGAAAGACACATAGTGTCAGAATCCATTTATATCATATTCATAAATGTATGTTTAAAACATTATTCCCCCCCCTGGATTCTGCCATCTCCCGAGGAAGGAGGAGCGGATGTGGATTCAGCCTGCCTTAGGTTATTTCAAAGAACAAGGGAAACCTTTTGAACTGGGGGAACAAAGGGAGGGTTAGGGAAGAAGGCATCTGGCTTGTGTCTCCATTTGAATCTGTAAATGAAGAAGGCAATAACCGTAAAAGATCCGAAGTTCCCTTTTTCCCATGAAAGGGATGACACGAAGTAAATGATGGGGGGCTGACCAAATGGGGTTGAGGGAAGAGGGGTTGAACCGGGAACTCTTTATAAAGTTTTGATCTGTAAAACAATACCAGGTCCTGTCTTGTATTTCCACAACCAAACATGTCCTAGTAAAAATTCCTTTTGGACTAGAACTGACTCCAAGAGTTTTTGTTTTCCTAAGACGTGAATTGGGGTGGGTCCTGACCCATAGAATCCTCAAAAATATGGAATAATAAATAGTATTCATTAGAAAAGCAACATTGCTATATATATTTGAGCATATGGGGACTGAATTTTGTATACAAATGCTTTGCTAATGCATATCTGTAAAGGGAAGCAGATTAACTTCATTTTACACAGTAACGCTTACTGGTGTGCCAAGATTTCTAATCTACAAATACAGTATATACAAAGTCTATAAATCATTAACAAGGCTTCTAGCAGCTATTCCAGCTGTAGAAGAAGTGAATTGTTTATTTTAAATTTGTTATATAATCCAATCTGTCCATTTTGGCTTTTGTATTTGACTCCTTTTATAGGATCAGGGAAATGAAATTTGGAAAAAGAAAAAAAGAGAAAGACCAATGTTGTTTCTGTTGGTCACCCGAATCAGAGGTTTATCCTGCAACATTATCCTTGGATACGTATATTTGCCTTCATTTGTTGTTTCTTGTGTGCAGACCTATTCCTTTTTCACCATGCCCTAAAAACATCAAAAGTAAAAAAAAGGTACAATGCTAACTCATAATTTTGAAATCCATATAGGAAGCAATATATGGTAAGCTAAAAAATGTGATTCTTTAAATACAATAGTTGTGTTAAAGCAATATCAAAACATAGCTCGATACATTTTTCCATGGTTTTGTACTTAAGTTGTTTTGTATACGTACTAATAAGTACTCATTTCTGTGAGTTCATTTTCATACGTTTTGTTCACCTGAGTGTCAGGATGATAAGACCTGACATTCTTCTTTACTACAAGATAATTATTCCAGTCAGGGATAATTGCCTGATGGTTTTCTGCATACTTTTATAGTCTACAAACTATACAAGTGAGATGACAGATTTTGTTTTCTCCTGTGGCCTGTGCTCATTTTAACTGTGGCTCTTATGCTGAACTGTCGAGAATAATATAAGGAACAGACCACTGATTAGCCCCCCCTTGACCAACGAATATTTAAACATATAATTTGCCATACTTGGTTTGCAATTGTTGCCATGTGTCCTCTGTATACCCTTGCAAAAAGGCCACTATATGGGTACTAAGGGAGGGAAGAAGGGAGAGAGAGAGAGAAAGAGAGAGACCTGTTGAAATCCACGATATAATTTTTTTCATTGGCAGGGCAAGCACGCAGCAAAATGATTTATTGCTTGATTATGAATCATCAGTTTGATCAACTCTTAGCAAGCCCATACAATAGATTGACTTTCTGCATGATAATTTGTCCCTAAGCTAATATTTCAGGTCTTACAATGGTGCATCCATTGCCTCTGAATTGAGTCCATCCACCTTGCTGCTAGTTGTCCTCTTCTTTTTCCTTCTACCTTTCTCAGAAGTAAGGCCATTTCCAGAGAGAGACAAGTCTTTGTATAATGTGTCCAAAGTAGGATAGTTTGAGCCTGGTCATTTATACCTCAAGTGAGACTTGCACTATTTGGATCTTAAAGTGATGCAATGAGCTACAACAAAGTGAGGAACAACTGCTTCCAGTGATGGGGAAACTAGTAAGCCCGGGTTTAAAATTTACTGTTATAATACAGGCTTGTTAAATGGATAGTTACTTATAAACCCCAATACATAGCAGTGAGCAGTGAAACTTACATTTCACATCTGTGGTGTGATGATGGAAAATGGATTTAAGGAATTATTTCCTTGGGATTTAGTGATAATTTAAACCAAACCTAAAGAAATCTATTTGAGAGCTTGATCGTGTTTTTTTAAGACTTCTACCTCAAAATGGAAGAAAAATATCTATGAGGTTTTAGCAACTAGAGCTAAAAGTGGTGCCAGGACTGCAAAAAAATCAACTACTGTAGAGAGTCTTTGTAGTCCTCCTGGGAGTTCAGATTGACCATCTTCCTACCTCCCCTCTTACATCACAGCAGGATTTTTAACAGAGAAATAGTAATGCCCTGTGAACCGCCCTGAGTCCCACCAAGGAGAAGGGCGGTATATAAATCAAATAAACTATAACTATAACTATAATCCCAGGGTATTATTTTTTTTTGCCAAACAAGGAGGAGCAGCAGACTCTACTGAAAATAATATGCAATATGCAATCCTATATACAGGTAATCCTTGTTCAATGACCACTCATTCAGTGGCTGTTTGCTGTTATGATGATAACTTTGCAATCTCTTCATATTTACAACTCTCACAGTTCTGTAATGCAAAGGAAAGCCCTCTGCTCTTCCCCAGTAGCATATTGGACACCTTCTGACCTGAGGGGCTCATCTTCCAGCATCATATCTTTTTTTCCTTTTGGTACTTTCCATGGGGTTTTCATGGCAAAGATACTGGAGTGGTTTGCCATTTCCTTCTCCAGTGGATCACGTTTCGTCAGAACTCTCGGCTATGACCTGTCCGTCTTGGGTGGCCCTGCACGGCATAGCTCATAGCTTCATTGAATTACACAAGCCTCTTCGCCACGACAAGGTAGTAATCCATGAAGGGTTGCAATTGTATGGACTAATGCTATTTCAGTTTGGCTAGCAAATGTATAGCTGAAATCAAACCAGTTATGAATGCATAAGAGAACATATGAGCATTGAGAATATGTTCCTTCTTGTGGTTCTGATGCATTCACTCCCAAGTATTTAGTCAATCTCTTTTCTTCTCTATATTGAGGCCACAAATCTTTGTAGTCATTTTGGGTGATTATCTCTAGCCTCTCCCTAATGCTCTTGGAGGTCAAATTCATTACAGCTTGTTAGTGGGCTTACTTTTCAGGCATGTTTGCCAAGATGCTGTATACATGTACAAAGGGGGGAGGTTTGCATAGTATTGGTACAACACAAGTTCCATCATTTAAAAAAAAACACTGGCCATCCCAGTGATCTGGATCCTTTTCAGTCTGGGTTCAGATCAGAGTTCAATACTGTCATTGGTTATGCGTGCAGATGACCTCTGGAGTATTCAGGACAGAGATGGTGCAACTATCATGGCCTCCTGGATTTCTCAGCAGTTTACAGTACCATCAACCATGATAATCCCTCTGAGCCCAGCTTTGGGGACTGGGAATAAGAGGAAATGTTTTGTGTTGGTTGCATTTTGTGCTGGTTCTCCCTCTTTCTTCATGACCAGTTTTAATTAATGGAGCATTGGAGAAGTCAAATATTAGCCACTATAATGTGGGGTTCCTCAGGGCTCTCCTCTCTCTCCTATCCTCTTTTAACATTTAACTGAATTTGCTGGGTGAGGTATATCATCAATACACTGATCAGCACTGTCAGAGATGGTGAGGGCTATCATCAGATGCCCATGCTATAGTGGTCCTAGCCAAATGCCTGGAGGCTGAAGTTCTAGATAGAGAGGAATTAACTTTGACTCAACCCTAGCAACACAGAATGGGTTTGGGTTTTTGCCCTCCCTGCAGAATCTGCTGATATGCCATCTTTGATTCTGGATGGTTGCACTCTCCTGGGTTGTGCAGGTGCACAATTTGGGGGTCCTTCTGGACTCATAGCTGTTCCCATTTGGATTACTGCAATGTAGTCTATATACGGCTGCATCTGAAGACCACCAGAAATTACAATTGGTCCAAAATGCAGTAGTATGCAGTACTAGACACCCTTAGGTTTGCCTACATTACAGCCATTGTGCAAGAATTTGGCCCCCAGATTCTTTCACAGTGAAATTCAAGCTGCTATTTATAGGTAGTTCTCACTTATGGTAAATGATGGTAATTGGGATGGCTAAATAATGCCATCATAAAGCATCATAAAGCATAACATCATGTGACCATGCTCCTTTACAACAAAAATTCCAGCATTTCTGGTTGCCATTGTTAAACTGCAGGTCATTAAAAAAGCACTTCACATGATCATATTTGCGATGTCCTGCTGGCTTCCCCATTGACTTTGTGTTAGACATTCTGTTGCAGTCTTCTTTTTGTTGCTGTATCTTGCACTTATTTTCTGTAGCTGGCTATGACTGGTTTGCTCTGTTCTCTGCTGAACTTTTTGTTCCTCCTCTAATCTGGGCTTAAACTGGGTTTATATTGGGTTTATCTCTGGGTTGAAACTGGGTTAATCGGGGCCCATAATCTGTCAGAAATTCTGTTTTATTATGTAGAAATGGTAGCAGAGGATTGTTAAACCCAGATTTAATAACGTGGTAAAGAAAGTAGCAAATGGTAATCATGGGACACTGCAATCTCATAATCATGAGTGAGATGAAGTCACCCAGGTTGTGATCATGTGACTATGGGAAAGCTGCATCCAACATGAGTACAAGAACTGGTCTTCGCTATCACTTGTTCAACATTGTTGTAAGTTCAAATTGTGTCTGAATGAGAGGCCTTAAGAGGGGACCACCTGTATCATCTTGCCCTACACGACATGGGACCAGGTTATTTGCAGGGCTGCCTTTCCCTGTAGTTAACTGGCCTTCCCGCTAGACTGGACTGGGTAGCCACATCTTCTCTGAAATATTACCATCTAGGGAGGCTCAGGAAGCAAATTCTTTCTGTAGCTGCCCCTATCTTATGGAGTTGTCTTATGTTAGGATGCAATTGCTCTTGTTGTTTTGATGTTTCATTGTCAGTTTTGAAGAAGTAATTATGGATAGAGATTAGTATTTACACAGTTACATATGTACTGATCATCCAGAGCATCTGCCCACATTATAAAGAAGAGTTTTACCTTACTTCAACATCTGTGATTTTTGATTAGATAGTGACAGCATTTCAAAATTCTCCTTCTGATGTTGATGGTCTGCTTCTTAAGTTATACTCACACAGGATAAACAGACATCTGTGTGAAGCCTATCTTCTAAGCATGCACAGAATAAAAACGAAGATATCAAGGAAGTTTTGTAATTATAACTGTCAAACAGAAAAAGCCACGCCAAAAATCTATTGAAAGAAATAGTAAGTTATTAACCACCACCCAACAGCGTATGTGTAATTTGCACTTAGGAAAAATGGAAACAAATATTTTGACAGAAAGTATCAAAACAATTATTTTCTTTGGACACCTCAGACAGACACCTTTAGCTTGCAATCTTTATTTTAAGCCTGCCTGTAAATATTTTGAAGAGTATATTTTTCCAAAATTTACTTTGATATGCTTTTTGAAAAAGTCCTTTCTGAAGAGATTCCCATGGTGAGATATAATAGACTATTATGGTGATATTGGTTTTCTGGCCAGTTAATAGAATATTCATAGTTCTTTGATTATTCATCAAAGATATATCGTATAACAGAGTACTACTGTGTGTTGTGATTTCAACCATGTCTTATGGTAACTGCTAAAATAATAAACTTTATTATATCCATGCATTTAAATGTTTAAGTATTGACTAAACTAAAGATGTTGAGGTGTTATGTCACTAGATAAAGGTAAAGGTTCCCCCGCACATGCGTGCTAGTCGTTTCCAACTCTAGGGGCCGGTGCTCATCTCCGTTTCAAAGCCGAAGAGCCAGCGCTTGTCCGAGGACGTCTCCGTGGTCATGTGGCCGGCATGACTAGATGCCAGAGGCGCACGGAACGCTGTTACCTTCCCACCTTAGTGGTCCCTATTTTTCTACTTGCATTTTTACGTGCTTTTGAATTGCTAGGTTGGCAGAAGCTGGGACGAGTAACAGGCGCTCACTCTGTTACGCGGCACTCGGGATTCGACCCGCCAAACTGCCGACCTTCTAATCGACAAACTCAGCGTCCTAACCCACTGAGCCACCGTGTCCCTTAGTTATGTCACTAGAAAGTACTTAATTTATTTATTTTTATTTTTTTTTAAAAAAAGAATTCAGACCACCTCTTTTTTATACTGATTTACATAATATTTTTAAGATGCTACTTCAGCTCATAGGAAGTATAGGTAGTCCTCATTTAGTTAAGTGAATCTCTGATTGGTCTTACTTCAGTTTTCATTTGTTAACATACCTATGAAGGTCTTAAATGTGAGGATTGATCATAAACTTACTTTTTCATCCCCTTTGAATGGTCGCTATACAAGACACTAAAGTAAAACTACGCATAATATCATAAATCCTGTTTAGAGTTCCATTCACACAAAAGGTAACTATCATTTCCAATCAGATATTATTTCCATATTTATCACCTTGTAAGTAAATTGAATCAGCTGGACAGATTTTTGACCAGCTCACTTTTTGAAGCTATTTTAGAAAGCAACATAGCCACTGTAATTGTAAGAATAAAGTATTGACAAGAAAAAAGTTTTAGTAAGGATACTAAATCCATGTTGCAATACTCCAGATGAGTGTTATGTGTCCACAAAGAAATGCTAAACTATTGCTATCATCTACATTGTAAACTTTGGTAGTCCAAATATGTTTGACATATTAACATTTGCTGTCTTCTTGTAGCCCTAGGCCAGGGGTCGGCAACCTTGGCTCTTTTATGACTCGCGGACTTCAACTCCCAGAATTCCTGAGCCAGCTATGCTGAGCCAGCTATGCTGAGCCAGCTATGCTGGCTCAGGAATTCTGGGAGTTGAAGTCCGCGAGTCATAAAAGAGCCAAGGTTGCCGACCCCTGCCCTAGGCTGAACTAAAACTTGGCAGAAAAAAAGGATCAGAGCAGGTAATACCAACTGGAAAATGACAAGACACAGATTCTATTACAGATAGTCCTTGACTATCTGTATGACTGCAATTGACCCAAAATTTCTGTTGCTAAGTAAGACAGTTGTTAAATGGGGAGTTTTACCCCATTTTACAGACTTTTTTACCACAGTTGTTAAGTGAATCACTGAAGTTGTTAAATTAGTAACACGGTTGTTAAGTGAATCTGGCTTCCTCATTGTCTTTCTTGTCAGAAAGTAGCAAAAGGTGATCACATGACCCTGGAACAGTGCAACTACCATAAATATGAACCAGTTGCCAAGTGCATGAATTTTGCTCATGTGACCTTGATGATGCTGCAACAGTCATAAGTGTAAAAAGTGCTCATAAGTCACTTTTTTCAGCAGGCCATTTCTTTGAACAATCACTAAATGAATGGTTGTAAGTCAAGGACTACCTGTGTGGTTTACTGACACTGCATACTGATTAAATTAGGTTATATTTCTATTATTTATTAGGTTATATTTCTATTATTTATTTATTTAACATATTGAAATGGCACTGCAATCAGAAACAACTCTTGACAGTTCACAAAGAAAAATAGAATGGAAAGCAAACCCCATACAAAACACAACAGCATGACAAGAAAAGAACAAAATAAAAGATGGACACCACAACTCAAATCAGAGAAGCTCTCTGAAAAAGCTGAAAGAAACCCAGCAAGTTTGTACTATGGCTATTCTTATTTAGGCTGCAGTCATACATACAGTTTTAATGGAATTTATTCATGAATATACAAATATAAAATTTAGTTTCAGGTAGCCTGAGATTGCAAATCCTTTCAAAAGAGCTCGCACAAAAATCATGTTGGAACTCTACTATTTGGGTTTTTTTAATGATGCTATTGAAAGTGTGTCCTATATAATATTCCTAAGTATTTCCCATAAATATAACTCTATGAAACAACGCATTTCAGCAAATGTTGACAGATGTTCACTTTCAATAAAACACACATTTATCAGAATTAGCCCTATTGAGCACATTGTCTATATTTCTGTACAGATTTTGAAGCAAACATTTTCTCTTGTGTATGCAGTTATTCTACTTTATTCTAGTGTTTTGTAACAACTAAAGAGCTGAGGACAACAAAAATAGTAGACTGTGTCTATTGATTCTTTTACAATAATAAACCTAATCAAAAGAAGCGGAGTGAAAAGATAAATCATTAAAACAAGACCAAGAATTATAAATGCATTTGTATTTGATGTTGTAAATATATAAAAGTGCACATAATGTTTTGTCTTATTTTCTTTTCTTTTTGCCTTATCATTGTTGGTATTGTTGTTTTCTTTTAAAAGTTACAAATTTCACTTTGAGAGGCCAGTGAATAGAAAACTGATTTTTAAAGACCCTTAATGAATACAGTTTTTTTTAAAAAAAAATATCTGTATAGAATTTTGTTAATATTTTCTAGACCAACTTTCTTATTTGGGAATGAAATAGATCACTCCTCAGGATAAGAACTCTGAAAGTAATAATCAAGGAGTTGCAGTTTCCTTCCCTGAATCACAGAACCAAACTTTAATATCCTTCATCCTTTCTCTCTGCAATTTACCACAGCTTTGAGCAATTTTTGTCAGTGTTTTGTTTTCTTTATCTTCTGAAGTTTTTCTTTCCAATTCACATCTCCTCCAAAATGTGCCACCAAAGGGGTGTATTACAGAAGTTAACACAAGCTGTTCATTTCCAAGTATAGCATAGAATTTTTTTAAAAAAACTTCACAGTGCTGCCAAAAGTTTATGTATACTTGTTATATTTCAAGGAGAAGGAGACATATCCCTGTTTACCTCAAATCTGATGTCAGCAAACATTCAATATACCTGTCAAAATTTTTGATAGCCTACCAAATTACCCATGAAATCAATGAATAGCTGTTCAACCACTTTCTTTTCTTTTACTTCTCTTCCTCCCCCTGTCAAAGATGACACTGTTACAAGTGTAATTCTGAGGTTTATTCGCCACCAACATCTACATAGAAATGAGGCATCAACCAATCAAACTATTTAGGTATATATTGTCTTGCTTTACAGATCATCTGTCTCATTCTTTGACTACCCGAGCACTCAGGGAAAATTAATGGCAGCCTTCTAAGTCTAGTAAAGGCACTGTAGATAAGTCATGTGTGAGATAGGCAAGGTCAAGATACAGAACTATGAAAAAACAGAGCCTCACCCTCCCATAGAAACCTTTTTACTAATCTAAAGGCAAGTTTTAAATCCTAAGGATGTGTTGGGGTACCATCTTAAAATGGCAACGATAAGAAACTGAATAACAAAATGGCTGCTATGAGGCCAGAGATTTCAGGTGGAAAAAACAGCATATTTGGATGGATGAAGTACTACCTATTTAAGAGGTCATAAATAGTCCTCTACGGCAGCCATTTGTTTGCTATACATTTGCTGCCAATTGCTTTCTAGGCCTTTCTAGATCTTTTAGAAGGTCTGAAAGGTCATTTAGTATATTTTTGTAGAGGGCTGATCATCTGGGAGAAAAGATGCTTTCAGTTACTGCTTTTAAGAAGACAACCATCTAATAGTTATTTCTGGACAGTTTTTTTTTTTGCTTTTTTAAGAACAGTGAAAAAGATAAATAAGATTCTGGAAAGAAATGCCTCTGAAGGGAAATTCTTGTAGTTGTTTTGTTCTTGAAGACTGGTTTCTCTGAGAACTCTAGGGTATCCCTAAATCCATCTGGGGAGCTATCCTCCAATGGGAAAAGGAGATCATTAGAATTAGTTATGCCCTAGAATATCTGCAGGCAATAAGCTACCAGAGACTGAGCATTTAGAGTAGCAGCCCCCAACCTTGTAGATGCCAAGGACCAGTTCCATGAGGGGCATTTTTTCCACAGACTGGAGGGAGGGCGTAGTTTCACTCAGTGCCTCCATCCCACACATGTGCTGATGGGGCTTTGTTCACTTGCACAGCCCAGTTCCTGGCAGGCTGTAGACTGGTGCCTGTCCACAGACTGGGGATTGGGGACCCTGTATTAGAGAATAGCGATGCTGCTGATATATTCATTTCCCAAAGTTCTCGTTCCAATGCTTAATTATTCTCTTATTTAGTATTTGGCTACCACATTGACTGAAGGGCAGCTCAATAGTATCTCTTCTCAAACAGGTTCAGTAAACTGCCACTGTTCTGCAGCCTTACTGACTCCAATTTGATTTCTTTTAAATGGGTTCCAGAATGCCACAGGCAAGTGAAGGAGATTGAGGGAGGAGTTTGTCCATCTGAAAACAAAAAGGAAATCCAGGTTTTGCTGAGAGAGGAGGTAACTCTTCTGTTAGTTCTATTGATCCCCAATCTGAGGTCAAACCATGATTAAAGTCTCACAGAGATTGCCAATATTATAAGGTGCAGAAAGTTCATCTAATCCAAATCTTTCATTTAAGAAACGATCATCTACTCACTTAACGTTGCAGACCTATTTTGAGAGTAATAACTCTGCATGCTATAAATGGAGAAGACGCTTGCAGAGCAAATAGATGCTCAATTACTATCAAATTATAATGCAGTGAGATACTGTTTATAAATTCAGTGAAGAAAAAGTTTTACTCAGAAGGAAAAAAAATGCATATGCAATGCTTCCATAAGTACATTGTTCCAAACAGATCCTGACATTTTGCACTATAGGTTCTTTTTTTTCTTTTAGAAAAAAGCTAATAGGTCTACTTCACCTACTCCCTATTTTGTGAATATAGCGTCTTTTAAACATCACAGGACCTTCATTTTGGCAAGATTGGACGTTCTTCGCTAGGCAAGGTTATTTCATAGATTTCTTAACATATCAATTTCACAGCATTTGTGCCCTTGTGGGTCAGGCACTGTGGAAGCCCACTCATATACAGTAATGGTTGCCTGTTCTTTTTACAGACATTGGTAGGTCCTGCTGGTTTATTCTACTATTCAGAAAATTCCAGGCAGGAAACCCAATTACTATCTATATTATCTATTAGCTGATGGCTATTCCAATATCACCTGTAGAGGTACTAAATTTTGTCTCTCTGTGTGTGCCATTTTCTGCTCCTTGGGCTACAAAATATTATTATAGGGTTTAATCATATTAAGTTTGGTGGGAGGATACATTGGAGCTGTTTTACTTTTGCTTTAAGCTGGTAGTAACATGACTATAATAATTATTGTTATTGTAATGATGACAGTGGTAGTTCTGGTGAAGATGGTGGTGGCGATGATATTTTTAAAAATGGTATTAGAATTTTGAAGGAAAAAGTGGTTTCCATGGTGTAAGGTAGAGAATAGAAACAGCAATTTCCAAAGAGTTTTTCTAGACATTTTTATAGTGCTTCAGCTATTTCATTTTCTCCCTTTCTCTCGAAGGTCGGCAGTTTGGCGGGTCGAATCCCGAGTGCCGCATAACAGAGTGAGCGCCTGTTACTCGTCCCAGCTTCTGCCCACCTAGCAGTTCTAAAGCACGTAAAAATGCAAGTAGAAAAATAGGGACCACTTGGGTGGGAAGGTAACAGCGTTCCGTGCGCCTTTGGCGTCTAGTCATGCCGGCCACATGACCACGGAGACGTCCTCGGACAAACGCTGGCTCTTTGGCTATGAAACGGAGATGAGCACCGGCCCCTAGAGTCAGAAACGACTAGCACGCATGTGCGGGGGAACCTTTACCTTTATATATATATATATATATATATATATATATATATATATATATATATATATATACACACACACACACACACACACACACACACACACACACACACACATACACACAATGTGCAGCAGACTTCCTTAATTCCAGCATCCTTATCAAGCTGTCTTTGCTGACCTATGCTGTGTTCTCTTTTCCACCAGTCAATGCACTTAGTAGGTTTCTCTTGCACATCCTGCTTGCTCCTGCTGTGTCTCGAACAGCTGATTGTTTCCCTCCCCTCCGATACACACAATATTGCCACTTCAAGCTTCACATAAACATTCCAGGAGTGCTCATCAAACTCCTCCACCATTGCCTAATGCTTTTGCCCTTTTAGATGTTTACGGCTATAAGCAAGTGTTTTAATTAGGCATGAAGTTTCTTAGTGTCCACATGACACTCAGCCTGCTTGTGGTCAGGAAACCTTGAGGTCATGGCATCATCCCAACTCCATCAGGGCAGCTCACCCTGCCTCACGCTATGCTATCAGCATTAAAACAAAACTAACAAAACTTACTCTTGAGTACTCAAAGCATTGTAAACTTTTCTTCAGAAGTATTAAACCTAATTTATAAAACCAGGTAGAGAAACTGCAAGTTATTTTGTACTGAATATTGCAGTATCGTGCTACAAGGAATCCTATGCTAATAGAAGTAACATTGGCAAGAATAGGATTTTTACAGTCTGAGCACCTTGTCTCAATCAGTGATAGAATTAGGAAATAAAGGATCACCTGCTACTTGCAGATGGCTACATTCATGTCTTAAAATGTAATAGCTCTTTAAATTGAGCTCTATTCCTAGTGATTTCAGGGATTCTCCATTTTATTTTCTTGGCAACAGTATAAAAATGCTTTGTCCCTGTCTGCTTCTAGATTTATATTTTGTTTGCTTCTTTTTTCTAAGAAAGCCCCCAAATTTATTTTTATATTGTTTACTCTTAATGGCTATAAGCAATAGGTTATACTCAAGGTGCTGGTGATGATCTACAAAGCCCTAAATGACATGGGTCCAGATTATTTATAGGAACACCTTCTGCCGGCGTCAACTTCCTATCGTCCTGTGCGCTCCCACAGAGAGGGCCTACTCAGGGTGCCGTCGGTCAGGGAATACCGGCTGGCAGCCCCCAGGGGGAGAGCATTCTATGTGGGTGCGCCTGCCCTCTGGAATCAGCTCCCTGTTGAGCTCCGGGTGGCTCCTGACCTTCGCTCTTTTCGCCATGACCTGAAAACTTGGTTATTTGAGCTTGCCGGCCTGGACTGAGGGATTGGGATTTTAAATTTTAGAATTTGATTTACTTGGTTTGGGGCTAAATTTAATTTAATTTATTTTTAACTTTGTATGCCATGTTTTAATTGCCCTGTACACCGCCCCGAGTCCTTTGGGAGAAGGGCGCTATATAAATCTAATAAAACAAATAAAATAAATAAATAAATAAAGTTTATCCCTGTATGGACCAAGTCTGGTCCTGCCAAACATTTGAGCCCAGAAAATTTGGGGCAAGTACTATCACCTATTAAGGCCACTCAGATTGGTAGAGTCTGACTCTGTCATATGTAATATCTTTTGAAATCAGTCAAGATTATCTGGTATATAGTAACTATGCTGATGTTGCCTTGTCAGGATAATTAGTCCTTGTCATGGACTAATAAAAAAGAGTGGAGAACATGTAGTGGGAAGTTTAAACAACAAGAAATCTCACCCCTAAAAGCTAGTTAATCTTTATGGGGGATTATATTCAAAAAGGAACAATTTGTACTGCCAGCTAAGAATTTTGGTATACAATACAATATTTTATTCTGAGCATAAATCTATATGTAACTAGAAAAAGAGTTTCTTCACCTTTTTATTAGTAATCCCTATCATCTCTAGTTGTGAACATTATTTTTTAACCTGCAAAATTCTGGGAATTTCCAAATTCATGGGGGGGGGGAAACGAAAAGAAAATTTTCACAGTGCTGGAAGAACTATCCTGGGAATTCCTATAAGGAAACAGGCTTTTATAAGTGCTGTTCCAGATGTTTTAGAGTTCATCAATCTGTGTGCTTCGTTTCAGTGCACTGGCACTGACAGAAGAGGGGCTGTCACAAAGCTAAGAGGGAACTGAAGGTAATGAACTATGTTTGGGGAGGCTGTAATCTCTCTGCTTGTTAGATTGTTTTCAAGAAAGTCAACTCTTGTTGTGATTCAGGGTCAGCCTGTGGGTTCGGCAGTTGGGTCGGACGACCCAGAGGAGGAGGGGGGTGTTGAAGAGCTTGCTGAGGTGGTTGAAGAGCTTGCTGAGGGGGTTGGAGAGCTTGCTGAGGGGTTTGGAGAGCTTGCTGATGAGAGCCCTCAGCCAGGCCCCTCCCACCTGGTCACGACGGAGACCCAGCTGTGTGAGCCTGACAGCGTGGATGAAGATGACCCACAGCTGGCCCTGTTCAAGGACGCCCGACGCAGGAGGCAGTCAATCAGGAGTAAACACAGGAAGGCAATGGGGCACCTCGGAAGGAGGCAGAGAGAAGCCACGCCCTGAACTGTATAAAAGGGGAATGCGTGGGAGGGCTGGTTTGCTGAAGGCAACCACTTGAATAGTTCCTGTTTCATAGCTCCTGTTTCATGGTTCGTGTCTTGTTTTGCTCTGTTGTATGTTAATAAATTTGGCAGGCTTAATTCCAGCCTCTTGCCGTTTGTAAAGGGGTTGTCCCTGCCTTTTCTGCAGGGCCGGTAGCAGGCTGGTACAGAACAACTCTACACAAACAGGAATAACAACAGCAACAAAAAGAAGGAACCGCCTCCCTCCCCCACAATTAGAGGCTCTATCCATCCCATCATCGATGGATATATTTCTTTCCCTTGTTGTCTCCAACCCATTGATCTCTTCGAACATTCCCTACTCATAATGGCATGCTAGGAAAGGGCTACAAAATTTTCCTAGACAAAAAAGTAAAATTGATTCAAACTAATGTAAACTTTAAAATGAACTTTCATTAAAATCAGTTAAAATAACTACTCTCAATCTATACCCTCCCCCAAAAAAGGTTACCTTTCTGTCCTGTTGGAGTTTTTGAGAACTCTTCAAACTATTTCAAATGGCCTTCTGAAAGAGCTTGAAAACCTGGCTTTGCCAACAGGCTTGGGCCCCTGATGGGGGTGTCACATTTTGGAGGTGGCTAGTAGATAAATTAACATTCCCACCTCCAACCCATCTATTCACTGATTCCTCTCATCTACTGTAATATTAACTTTAATATTTTAACATTTAACATTTAAACATTGATTCTTTTTGCCCATGGTAATATTAAACTTAATATTTTAACTTTTAATGCCCAATGCTTTAAAATTTTGAAATTGTCTTTTTCTGTTATTTATGGCATTGTAAGCTGCCCAAAGTCATTTGACAGTGAGATTGGCAGTATACAAATTTAATATATTTCCAGGGATTTACCTACAACTTTCCAGACCATGCATTTGACATGGTAGCTCACTGCCTAAGATGCTGAACTTGTTGGTGGAAAGTCAGCAGCCCAGGTTCTAGACCTGAGCACCACATGATGGGGTGAACTCCCATTCTCACCCCAAACTACTGCCAACCTGGCACCTCAAAAGCATGCAAATGCAAGTAGATAAATAGGTATAAATAGGTGGGAAGTTAACAGTGCTGTGTGATGTCATACTGGCCACATGACCCCGGAAGTGTCTTTAGAGAGTGCTGGCTCAATGGCCTTGAAATGGAGATGAGCACTGACTCCTACAGTTAGCAACAACTAGCGGAGTAAAACTTCCTTTCCATTTACCTTCCAGACTACACAAAATCTTGAGATTTAGCAGACGTTCTTTAATCTGTACAGGTGTTGCTTAGTGTGATAATGTGTGTACTCTCTTCTGATGGAAGAATAGGAATATTCTAAATAAAACTAGGAATATTAAGAGAACCAGAGGGACATTTTTGAATATGTTGTTGTTGTTAGCTGCGAAGTCGTGTCCGACCCATCACGACCCTATGGACAACATTCTTCCAGGCCTTCCTGTCTTCTACCATCTTCTGGAGTCCATTTAAGCTCACGCCTACTGCTTCAGTGACTCCATCCAGCCACCTCATTCTCTGTCGTCCCCTTCTTCTATTGCCCTCGATCTTTCCCAGCATTAGGCTCTTCTTCAGTGAGTCCTTCCTTCTCATTAGGTGGCCAAAGTATTTGAGTTTTAGCTTCAGGATCTGGCCTTCTAAAGAGCAGTCAGGATTGATCTCCTCTAGGACTGACCGGTTTGATCGCCTTGCAGTCCAAGGGACTCGCAGGAGTCTTCTCCAGCACCATAGTTCAAAGGCCTCAATTCTTTGGCGCTCAGCCTTTCTTATGGTCCAACTTTCACTGCCATACATTGCAACTGGGAAGACCATAGCCTTGACTATACTCACTTTTGTTGACACGGTAATGTCTCTGCTTTTTAGTGTGCTGTCTAGATTTGCCATGGCTTTCCTCCCCAGGAGCAAGCGTCTTTTAATTTCTTGGCTACAGTCCCCATCTGCAGTGATCTTGGAGCCCAGGAAAACAAAATCTGTCACTACCTCCATTTCTTCCCCATCTATTTGCCAAGAATTGAGAGGGCCAGATGCCATGATCTTGGTTTTCTTAATGTTAAGTTTCAACCCAAGTTTTGCACTCTCCTTCTTCACCCGCAACAAGAGGCTCTTTAGTTCTTCTTCACTTTCTGCCATTAGAGTGGTATCATCTGCGTATCTTAGGTTGTTGATATTTCTTCCGGCAATCTTAATTCCAACTTTTGATTCATCTAGCCCTGCCTTTCTCATGATGTGCTCTGCATATAAGTTAAATAGGCAGGGCGACAGTATACAGCCTTGCCGGACTCCTTTCCCAATTTTGAACCAATCAGTGGTTCCGTGTCCAGTTCTCACTGTTGCTTCTTGACCCGCATATAGGTTTCTCAAGAGACAAATAAGATGGTCTGGTACTCCCATCTCTTTAAGAACTTGCCACAGTTTGTTATGATCCACACAATCAAAGGCTTTAGCATAGTCAATGAAGCAGAAGTAGATGTTTTTCTGGAACTCCCTAGCTTTCTCCATGATCCAGCGTATGTTGGCAATTTGATCTCTAGTTCCTCTGCCTCTTCGAAATCCTGCCTGTACTTCTGGTAGTTCTCGATCCACATACTGCTGAAGTCTAGCTTGTAGGATTTTAAGCATGACTTTACTAGCATGAGAAATGAGTGCAATGGTGCGATAGTTTGAACATTCTTTGGCACTGCCTTTCTTTGGAATTGGAATGTAAACTGATCTTTTCCAATCCTGTGGCCACTGTTGAGTTTTCCAAATTTGCTGGCAAATTGAGTGTAGCACTTTTACTGCACTGTCTTTTAAGATTTTGAATAGCTCAGCTGGAATACTGTCACCTCCACTAGCTTTGTTGTTGCTCAGCTTTTCTAAGGCCCACTTCACCTCACATTCTAGGATGTCTGGCTCGAGGTCAGTGACCACCTCATTGTGATTATCTGGGACGTTAAGCTCATTCTTGTGTAGTTCTTCTGTGTAATTTTGCCACCTCTTCTTAATCTCTTCTGCCTCTGTTAGGTCCCTTCCATTTTGGTCCTTTATCATGCCCATTTTTGCATTAAATGTTCCCTTCATCTCTCCAATTTTCTTGAAAAGATCTCTGGTCCTCCCTATTCTATTGTTTTCTTCTATTTCTTTGCACTGTTCATTTAAGAAGGCATTCTTATCTCTTCTAGCTTTTCTCTGGAATTCTGCATTCAATTGGGCATATCTATGTTTTTCTCCCTTGCCTTTCGCTTCCCTCCTTTCCTCAGCTATTTGCAAAGCTTCCTCAGACAGCCATTTTGCTTTCTTGCATTTCTTTTTCTTTGGGATGGTTTTGGTTGCTACCTGTTGTACAATGTCATGAACCTCTGTCCATAGTTCTTCAGGCACTCTGTCTATCAGATCTAATTCCTTAAATCTGTTTGTCACCTCTACTGTATATTCAACAGGGATATGATTTAATTCATACCTGAGTGGCCTAGTGCTTTTCCCTACTTTCTTCAATTTAAGCCTAAACTTTGCAAGGAGAAGCTCATGGTCTGAGCCACAGTCAGCTCCTGGTCTTGTTTTTACCGACTGTATAGAGCTTCTCCATCTTTTTGAATATATAGGAAAGCAATAGAATTAGTCTAAAAAGCAGAGGCCACCCAGAGTTACCCAGAGTTTATAAATAAATAAAATAAACAAATAATGTGTGTGCTGTGTAACACCTAATTTGTACTCTTTACAATCCTGTTAAATCTATAGTTGTCCTTGTCCTAATTTTTAAGGCATACTAATAAGAATGTCAACTGTTTTTCTATTTTAGGAATACTGGTAATATTGAATCACGTGCCCAATTTATCTCAATTTGGGCTAAACTAGCAATTTTATTGAGATTATCACATGCTACTCATAACGCCTATATTTTTATTTTATTCTGCAGCTGCTCTGTTCTTTGTTTAATGGAGAAGATTTTTATCATTATTTGATCCCAACCAATCAATGAATTTGTCTATATACTGATGCCAGTGAGAATCCAAAATTAAAGCTTGTACTTCTAGAGTAGTGCCATAGGTTTAGAGATAATACAAATACAAATACAAATATCATTCTTCTCTCTCCGAGGAACCAGAGTTTATTACAAATTTAGTAAATAGAAAAATAAAGTTTATTTTATATTAAACAAGGTATGGTCTCTGCATTTCTCTTAGCCTCTGTATTTCTTATTCCTATATTTCGACTTCTCATTCTATAATTCAAAAAGTTGTTTAGTACAAGCTGTAACTTGTACTAAGATTCAAATTATTCTATTTCCCCATATTAATTTCTCCTATGTTTTTCTAGCTCAGCCCAATATCCGTGCCAGCCCACTCAAAGCCACTGTCCCCAGCGTGCGCAGATTATGTGGCTTTGCCGCCCTTTGACTTTTGTTCTTGATTCCAGGGTTTACTTTTTCTATTATCTTAGTTTGGTAGCTTTACTTTACTGCTTAAGTTCTTAACTCTAATCTATAGCTATAGCTTTGCTTTCTATATCCTTGGCCTACCAATTCATTATAAACTTCAGTCTTAACTGACATCTTTTACGTTCTACTCCTTTCCCCTGATTCTTGTTACACAGCTAGTCTCTGCTACCCTAGCCCTTCCCCTCATCAGTCTGCACCAAAGTCACTTGGAGGTACTGTTTTCAGGAGCAGGACTGCTGTTCTTTCATTGCCACATATAAAAAAGATTTATGGATTCTCTTCAGTTATTGATTAACCATTTGACCATGTCGAAATGCTAGAAAAACAGTACAAAGAAAAAGGTAGCATTCATCATCTATCATTGCCCATGCAGTTAGGCACAACCTGTTGTAAGCAGTCCATCCTCTTCAGAATGGTCTTTGATGTAAAAGGTATTGTCTTCCTAGTAATATGCAAAAAAAATTCCCTGCAAAAGTATAACAATTTAGGCTTAGTGTCACGTTGTTTCTTAAATCAGCCCTTGTACACTGTATAGTTTATAATCAAACGCAATATGTATGATATATCGGCTCGTTAATATGAGCTGTTCTCCCAAACTGTTGGTGTGGCTGCTGGATGATTAATGTTGTAATATGTGTTAGCCTCTTCAGTAGCCTCTTTGGTTGATCTACCTGGTCCAGTTTGTTTCTCCTGGCCTGAGACTGGGTCCTCTGGCCACCATGTCTCTTCTACCCACCTCTTCAGCTAATTGCCAGCAATCCCAAGGCCTCCCTCAGATGACAGAAAGTATTCTTGAGCCCTCCTCTGTATGAATGTCAATATTTCTGAGCTCGCTAATATCTGATATATGTGAGAGAACCCAGCTGACATCTTCTTGACTGTCCCATTTATGTTTTTTTTATTGAAAAGTTTTAACATACATTTTATCTTTAACAATCCCCCCTCCCCCTCCCCTACCCATCCCTCCCTACCCCTCCCCCCTTCCCCCCCCCCCGACTTCCCAGAGCTAAGTACAAGGTATAAAAACAAAAAAACAATCATGAACATCCATATGCTAACAACCATAATCTCTAAAATCTATCGCTCTCTAGCTCATATAGGATAACTACAAGCACTATTAATATTAAATATAAAAAAAAGAAAAAAGAAAAAAGAAAGGAAGACTTATTCAAATGCTACATGAAACTTTTTAGTCCCATATTTGTTCTGGATATACTCAATCCATTTTCTCCATTCCATAATATAACGTTCTTGCGAGTGATCTTTCAAATAAGCCGAGATCTTTGCCATCTCTGCCAGGTCAGAAACCTTTAAAGTCCATTCTTCTATAGTCGGCAGTTCCTCCTTCTTCCAATATTGACCTGTCCCATTTATGTTTGCACGCTCTGCTGCTAAATTTTGCAGCCTCCTCACTTCACCATTCTCTCACTGAGACCTATACTTTTTTTTGTCCAATCTTCTGCCTTTTGCTTTCTTCTTTTATTTTCTGTTCTTTTTTATAGAAAGTAAGTAAGTAAGCTCTTAAAACTAATGATGTGAAAGGAAACTACATGGAAATTCTTGACACCAGGGCTTTTTTTCTCATAGAACGCTCAGAACAGAGTTCCGGCACCTTTTTTGGATGGAACCTTGTAGGGTAGGCAAGGCGGGTTGTATGACATGTGTGAGTTCCGGCACCTTTTTCTTTTACAAAAAAAGCACTGCTTGACACCATGGCTATTCTCTGAAAAGATAGGACAGGATGCTCATTCAGATGTTTGCTTCACCCTCCCTTTCTTAAAAAAAACAGAGAAATATGCAAAAAGACTTCAATTCTACTTTCTTGCATTCAATAAACAAATCCAGCATGCAAGCATAAAGAAATGGTAAATGTAGATTATGCCAGATAAAACTTACCAGATTTATTATCAAAGGTTATCATGAACCTTAAAATTGTACTTGCAAAGCAATTCCCAGGGAAAGAGAAGCCAAGTAGGGAACATGGCAATGTTGTGATGCCAGCCCTGCCCCTTTTGTATGTACACTATCGCACACACATTTACTATGGGTGGTGTGTATATACCTAGAAAAAACATAAAAATAGATAAAATACAAAAGGACAGGGCTACATCCACCATTTTGCTTGTTTTGACAAACGCATATCATATATTCAACTAACTGGAACTCCACATTAGGCACCAGCTTTTATAGGGTGATCAGACAGTCCCAATTTTGAGGAACATGTCTTGAACACTGGATGCACCAAACCAGAAAAATGTCTTGATTTTCAAGAGTTCATTTCCATTGGACCACAGCTGCAGTGTGAGCAACAAGAGGCCTTTGACAGCAGCAGCAAGTAGACACAAAACACAGTGCAAGAAAACAATTCCAGCAACTGGTCTGTCGCGTATTAGATAGGACTAGAGGCCAGTAAAGAGTTATAGTTTTCAGTATCGCTTTGTGCCTTCTAATGGTTGTTTGGAGTTTTGCCACCCTGGTGGTGCCTGGGCAAGGACTCAAAGTTATGGAATAATATCAAAAAAATATGTGCAAATACATAAGTTAATGTGCCTTAGTTTTTATTCTTGGCATTCTGGTCACTCTAGGCCAGGGGTGTCAAATTCGCAACGTCCTGTGACATGTCACGACGTATCGTGACCTTTTCTCCATTGCCAGCAATGGGGTGGGCGCGGTTTCACCATGACGCATCCAGCCCATGAGCCGGCAGTTTGACACCCCTGTTCTAGGTTTTAACACTCAATCTTCCCCCAGAAGAAGAGCAGTTCAGCAAAGAGGTAAAGTTCTAAGGGGATAGGAAACAGTTCAGATTTAAAAAATGGTGTCTTGAATGATCTGATCAGGTATCTTACATATTATTTCTATAGTAATTATAGAAAGGTTGAGCCTTACAGAAATCAGCCTGAGGTTAGGATTAGATTTTCTCTGGGCTTTTCTAAGGCATGTAGGCATATCAGGGTTTCTTTCCCTCCCTCCCTCCCTCCCTCCCTCCCTCCCTCCCTTTCTTTCTTTCTTTCTTTCTTTCTTTCTTTCTTTCTTTCTTTCTTTCTTTCTTTCTTTCTTTCTTTCTTTCTTTCTTTTTAGAATTTCATAGCAAGTAAAGAGGAGAGTTTGGATCATCACAAACCCAAATTCTTCACAACTCCGAGAAACATTTGCAAACTGTCTACAGTGTTTTCTGGGGAAAAAATCACTCAAAACATGAAAGCTACGTGACATTAGCAATATACTAATATATTTTCCAGGAGGCATAAAATATTCATGAAACTCTTCTTCCCCAGTTTGGTTTAATGTTAATTAATATACACCCCGTGATGGCTCTGCACTAGAGTCCCCTGCGCATTATACTTTCTGATTCAATGTTTTGTGGATTTTTCAGAAAGGTATTTGGTCTGCAAACTTGCTGGATTATCTGTAAAGCCAACAAAAGACAGTTACTGCATGAAATGAAGAGAGCACTTCTGCATGCTAATGACTTCAATGTCATAACAACAATACAGGACAACACTACAGTTTGCCTTTGCAATGGAAACTAATTTTTTCCTTGGTACATATTCCAGTACAAAATTATACCATGTGCCAACCTGTAATCTGCTTTGGAATACCTGCATACAAGTTTAATATGCTTTGTTTTAATTCATTCTATTGTGATATCCTTAGGTATGGCACATCCGTATGTTCTTCATGATAAGACACATTGCATATTATCAAATTTCTGTTTCTAAAAATATTACACCTTACCAAAGTAATCTTATCTGTATTTAACAAAAAGCACAACAGAATTCAGAGTGAGCAATTTTTGAAAATAACATGCATACAATTGTACTACAAAGCCAATAATAACAATAATAATAGCCTTGACATGATTGCGAGCTTTGAGGGAATTTAGAGTTCAGTCCAAACTCCATTGTGACAGCTTGGCTCTATATATTGTTGAGCAAAGATTCTATTTCAGATTATATGTTTCCATATAGCTTCAGATAATCCATGTAAAAGAGATGGGATAGCCTGGCAGATGTTTTTGATGTATGATATGAATGCCCTAACTTGTTCAGTATTGTTGACAAAGGAATCAGTGCAATGACAAAAGTAGTGGTGATTACCTCTCACTATATTGTTGGGAGAGACACTCTTCTGATGAGACAACTCCTCTGATGACACCTGTCCAGTATGGCATAGCTCTCATCTTCCTCACAAAACATAAGCCTCACAATCACATCAAGGCATTGCTTCACTGAGGGATTATTGTTAGTAGTATTATGGTTGCATAGTCAGATGTTTAAACTGGATTTGGGATTTTTTTTTATCCACCTATTGAGTCTTTCCCAAGAACCTGGATAGGCAGATATTGTTTGATGGTTTCATAGTATTGTTATTACACTGGTTAACTCCCAATAAATTATATATTAAGCTAGCTGGCAAGATTGTGTTCAACCCTGACCAGCAGTTTTCAATTAGTCCATATCTGGAGATTATTGAATTGAATAGAATTGAATTGAATATTTTATTGGCCAAGTGTGATTAGACATACAAGGAATTTGTCTCCGGTACAGAAGCTCTCAGTGTACATGCAACTATTGCAAATTATTCATTTTATTTAAAAAAAAGGTAAACATTGTTTTCTTCTGATCTCCAAAATTTTATCTTCAGATATTAGTCTTCCATCCATCAGAATGAGCACTTTGGCTATTGATCCCCAAATGTCATTTATCAGTGGATGTCATTTTTCAGGCCTTTATAGCCATTCTGTGTCCACCATTAATATAATAGTGCAAGTTTGGAAGGGAATGTCTTCCTATTAATTCTAGCATGTTCCCCCCCCATTGGTCATGTTTGGAAATAATTGGATCATTCTGGCATGATTTTTTATGATGTTGCTCATTAGTCATGTAGTAAACAATCATTGAACTGTCTGTTACTGTTATTGTTACTGTCTGTTCAAACAAAAGTGCTCTTAGATTTGATCAACTTCTATGTCCTTCCACTTTTATTGAGTTAGAATGATCTATGTATGGTCCAAATACTACCTTCTATGACTAGTTCAACAAACCATAATTTAAAAACTCCTAGGATAACCTAGCTAGTTTGTATTTATATAATTATTCATTCTGCTAGCTTGTGTTGCTACTGAAGCAATACCAAAGTCAGTGGGATGCATTTCCACAACATCTCCTAGTATCATATCTAATTATTTATGAAACTTAAAAAATATCATAAATTTACAGCTCAAGAATGGAAAAACAAGCGCTATTAAGGTGAAAATAGTTCAGAACTGCTTCATTAAAAATGTGGCACTTGGGTTTTCAAACTCTCTTTATGAGGTAAACGCCTCTTGTAGAGGATGCAGTTACCTGGGTTGGGTGAACAGAGATGCCATTTCATGCGATTTTCAAATTTTACATAAAATACTGTGTTGCAATCACCTGTTGCAAAGCAAGCACACTCTATTTAAATAATGTGGCTTGCTGTCAGATTGCAAAGGTAGCATTGCATTGCATTGCATTCCATTCTCTCTGGAAGTAGGCAGATTGACTCATTCAGCCGGCGTGAAACACAGCCCTTTTTAAAAGAATATCTCGCATTTTATTGAAGACAATACCAGAGCCTTTGATATCCAACCACAGCCAAAACACCATGATGGTCCAATAAGCCTTCAATAGTCAACACTGAGAATAGGCATATTTCCGGGTAATATTTGGTTCAAGCATTCCAAGAAGCACTCAGCAATATTGTCCTCCCAATCAGTGATGCCAATCATACTGACTGGATGTTTATGCTTTTAATAAAAGGGGAGGCTAAGCTCTCTACTGAATTGCTCAAGAGCAGGGGATGAGCAAAGGCCATTGAGCCCCTGCTTCCATGTAGTCTAAAAAGGACGGAGGGAGGTTGACGCCAGCAGCAGGTGCTGCCATAGGTAATCCGGACCCATGCCATGTAGGGCTTTATAGGTCATTACCAGCAATGTACCAGAAATCCCTATAATCCAACTTTAGCCACTAGGTAATTTGAAGCTAATCTCTCTCCCTATCTAGCCTACTGAAGGATTGGTGATGTGAGAATAAATAGGATGAAGAAGTCCTATGCCTGCCACCTTGAGCTCCTCTATGAAATTAAGGATACAAATCTAATACATTAAGGGGGGATACTAGAATGGTACCCATGAAGCACCTACATCAACAATCTTGTGGTCACAACAGAACGATCATGTCATATTTTACTAAGACATAATGTCTTTGGTTTTGATTTAACATGTGATATGAATCCAACCTTTGAGATTTTTACCACATAGTTCATGATTTAAGGTGTTGTGGCTTAGCATATAGTGTAAACTCAGTTAAAGTGGACAGAGAAAATGAATGGCTATAAGCCTCAAACAGAGTTCCTTCAAAAACTCAATTTTGAAGTTGCTTCCTAAACCAATGAAACAGCCAATCTTTCTTAAAGGTCTGGCCTTTGGCCAGGCTGTATTGAATGGGAAACTGATAATGGTGATGGACATCTTACATATCTTGCATACAGTAACTCCCTCAAGGTCATCTTCCTTATTCCCTACAGGTCGATTAGCAATCTTAATATTTGTTATAACTGACATATTGTACCATAAATGGGAAATATGAACTTAAAATACCCAAAGCACAGGACACATTAAAACTTTGTAGCCATTCCATGAGGAGTACCCCAATCCAGCTGCAACCTACCAAGCCATGGAGCAATGACTCACAGAATTTTAATTTTGAAACATTTTGGAATAAAAATGTCATAAAAGCTTTGTTCATTTGGCTGTTGAATTCCTGAGAGCAATGTACAATACTTTGCATAATATTTGCTATTATTAAAATATCTTGAATCATTTTACATTACTTCTAATCTTTCAGACCATCAGCATTGATGGAAGGAAGGAAGGAAGGAAGGAAGGAAGGAAGGAAGGAAGGAAGGAAGGAAGGAAGGAAGGAAGGAAGGAAGGCTCTTTCATCTGTTAAGATGACTTAAAGATGGCTCCTGTTTCCAAAAAAAGGGTAGGATGACAACGCAAGATTCAAAACATTGAAATAGCAAATGTAGCTTCTTGCTAGTTTAAGGACTCCTTGCATTGTCACATAGAATTAAGTTTGCTGCTTTCCCCAGACAGAAGAGGGGAGCTTTTGTTCTTTTGTAGATGCCAAGAGCATCTGTCATCCTATCAGCTGTTTTTGCTCATTCTTCAGGACCTTGGTCTTTGAAGCCATTTCCCTTTTGTTGCCATGGTCTAAAAAAGCCTGGCAGTACAGGCATTCCTGTCTCCATGGGCACATATTTTATTGCAAGGCGCTGACGTGGAACCTTCTCCCATTTGTAATAATAATTATTGCCCCAATAGTCAGGCCACTTTTTCCGCACAGTTGTATGTGTGGCTAAATGACTCATTTTTGCACTTGCAAGAGTAAACAGTGCCACTTCAGTGAAGGCAGGGAGGGGGAAAAAACCAGGCAGGTTTCAAAAGAGTAGCACATTTGAATGATTTGGAAGAGTTCATTTTTAGAACTTGATTTATGGCTGCAACCCATAGGTTGGGTTGAACAAAGCTGGGAACAAAGCTGGGAAATGAGAATGTTCTCCCTCAACTGCCGGTTGAGCTCCAGATGGCACCGGATCTCCGCTCCTTCCGGCGCGGGTTAAAGACCCATTTATTTGAACAAGCTGGCCTGGCCTGATGGGGAGTTAACTCAGGGTTTTAATATTTGTATATTTTTACTGTTTTACTTTGGGCAATAATTTAATTCTTTTTTAACTTTTGTACTTGTGTATTTTTTATTTATGCCCTGTTCACCGCCCTGAGTCCTTCGGGAGAAGGGCGGTATAAAAATTTAATAAACTTAAACTTAAACTTAACTCTATAAAACACCTTTGAAGGCAAGACCTAGCTGTTCCCTCAGCCTTTGGGGACAAGCTGCTAGTTACTGGAACTCTGCCCTGAATGTACTTCACAATTGTCTTTTGAGATATTTAATGGAAGTTGGGGTGGAGCCAAGTGAGTTTTTTGTGATGTATGATTCTTGATGGTTTTTTTTTACTTTTGTCTATCACCCAGTGTTTCCCTGGATAGATGGGCAACCTCATAAATGTAATAATTTACAGACATAAATTTAGGGAGTCAAGACTTGAGGGAGTAGCTTATGGCAAGGGTAAGCTAGGGCTACCACATCTGATAAGCAGAAATCCAGACAACCACCTTATGATAGTCAAGAAATGCAGAAAATAGATTAATGCCATCTAGTGGTTATCCAGACTGTTGCAATCCCCATTTTGTATTTGTATAATACAAAATACAAGTGATCTTGGTAGCTCCTTAAAACTGTGGAGCTGAGAAAAGATGCTTGACATGATGCCTCCTTGTAACTATAGGTTGGACTAATATTGGGCAGAAACCAGTGGTGGGATTCAGCCGGTTCACAACACTTTGGCAGAACTGGTAGCTAATTTTTTGTTGGCCAGGCCCAGAATGGACTTCCAGAAGCAGCATCCACACAGAGAACCAGTTGTTCACATATTTGAATCCCATCAATGGTAGGAACTAAAGGACAGAGCAGTGCACACTGATTGGAATAAAGAAAACCTTTTATTACAATATACTGACATCGATCCTGCTCATATATTATATAAATATAGTAGCAACAAGGATTTTTTTTAAGCATTTAACTGTCAGCACTTAGAATTGGACAACTTCCAATTGGCACAATTTTCTCACCATTTAAACTCAGAATCCTCTACAATCAAGTCTGAAAACAATTTTTAACAATCTGCATTTCTTTTGGCCTCAGGCAGGCATGAAGCATTAACAGTTCTCATCCAGCTGACCAATAATAGCAGAGGGTTTAAAAAAAACAGGGTTTAAGTAGTGTTCTACCTCCTAAGCTGCCACAATTCTTGGAGTAGACAAAACTCCATTTTACCCTCACTCTCCATAAAAGAAAGAAAATAAATTGTTAGGCGCCTCTCTCATGAGCTGTTGCTAGAAGGGCAACATGTTTAAAGACATTATTCTTTCAGTTTCTCTTAAAAGGTCTCTGCTGCTTTAAAAATGATGTGGTGGTATTTTTGCAACTACTGTAGGCATTTTTCATAATAATGTTAACTATGTTTGCATGTTATAGAGTAGAGTGCATTTGGGAGTGGAAAAGAGAAAAATGTTTCTGGCTGTAGACCCAAAACTCAACCAGAGTTGCATTCAAGGCCCATGAAAGAGTATCCCGTCATCTCTTTAGGAAAAGATATTAGAGTAAAAACTCTCTTCATGTTGGATGGGAGGCTATTTCAAAGGACTGGTATGGCCGCTGAGTACATATAGCTCCTAGCTTTCATCCTTTAACTTCCCAAGAAAAATGATCAGAAATAACGCCTGCTGGATTGACTGCTCCTGACAACAGACTCTTTCGAAAGATTACAAGGAAAATAAGTTGAAGGCTAAAACATATAAAGAACAGTTTCTGGAATCGGGTATGTCTAGTTTAATGAAGAGAAGGACTAGGGGTGACATGATAGCTGTGTTCCAATATCTCAGGATATTAGAAGAAGAGGGAGTCAAGCTATTCTCCAAAGCACCTGAAGGCAGGATAAGAAGCAACGGATGGAAACTAATCGAAGAGAGAAGCAACCTAGAACTGAGAAGAAATTTTCTGATAGAACAATTATTCAGTGGAACAGCTTGCCTTCAGAAGTTGTGGGTGCTTCACCACTGGAAGTTTTTAAGAAGAGATTGGACAGCCATTTGTCTGAAATGGTATAGGGTTTCCTGCCTGAGCAGTGGGTTGGACTATAAGAACTCTAAGGTCACTTCCAACTCTGTTATTTTGTTAAATTTTATGTATATTATAGTTGGGCCTTTAGAGTTATTTCTATTTTATTTTATTTTAAATTTACTATGTAGATATGGCAGCTCTAGAAGTTATTGAGATGTTTGGAGAACTATTTCTGTAAGGATTTATCATCAGGACCACCAAATATATCAAAACATCTGGGGTACAGGAGTATCCCTAGTTTTGAAGATAAATAGCTTCTAAAGCATCATGGTGATCTCCAGAGGGTTTTGTTTGTTTGTTTGTTTTTTTTGGGAGGTGTAGTCATTCAAATAAATTATTACTTCCATTCCAATGAGGATTGTGGCATTTGTGATCTAAAAATCATCATTAGAGAAGGTATTTTTAATGTGCTCTGGATGATAGAAATAGAAACATGAAAATAAAGGTAGCTAGCCAAGTAGAAAGATGGGCAGTTAGATCCTTTTATAATCTATTTCAGAAGCTTAATTTTACTAAGTGACAGAGAATTATTTCCAGACCAGTGGTATGTAGAATTCTGGCCTTTAAAAGGTAGCTATGGTAACTACTATATCAGTTCAAGAGAACCCTTCATTTTCAGAAGCAGAAACCAAACACTGAAAACTTTAGAAACAGAATGTGGAGCCCAGTTTTATACTGCTTAGCATCTCCAGACTTCAGAGATAAACTGTATCTGAATATAAAGTCTGCATTCTTGAAAATAACAGCCAGTATACCTTGTGTTATCTCTAGCCTAGATAGCCAAGAGAAACAAATTTAACAGTCAGTGAAGTGGTGTTGTCCCTAGAACCAGGAACCAATAAATCAGAGAGAACCTATTTAAACATAGCTATATAAAACTGCAGTCCACACATCCATTTTTATCTCAAGTTACTAGAAATCAGTTGCTCCATGTATAATGCACACATACATATCAAAAACCTGGTTTTTCTTCTCAAAGCTCAAGCTAACTTAGAAATGAGGTTTTAGACATCTTAGTGAAGGTATGCAATGAGTGTGTGTGTGGGGGGAAGTTTTATAATTCCTAGAGCTGTCTTAGAGCAACATCTAGTGGCATATGTTATTTCATCTGCAGACAGTACTGACCTCTGCAGACAAACAAAGCTGTCTTAAGCAGAGAAGAAGATATGGAGAATAATTATAGTTGCTGGTTCATTCTAATAATTAAATTGCTTGTAGCCAGTAGTGCTATTGGTATTACTAATAGTACCACTAGTGTTTTAATCATATGCCTTTTTTTTCTTTTATACTTTAGAATGTGAGTCCATCACTTCATAAAATGAAAGGAAACATTCAGAAGTTTGCTGTCTTTTACCCTGGAACAATCTTCCCCAACCTGGTGCTCTCCACAGAACCATATTAGCTGAGGATGATGAAGAGTACAAGTAATTAATCACATCTGGTGAATACCTGATTGTAAAAGCTGGACTAGTGCCTGCAGTTTTTATCAATGCAATGAATAAGCAATGAAAGGCAATAATGTTCAAACAAACGTTTTTCTATTGAATGTTCACTTTTAAACCTATCTTTGCTCAAGAGTTTTCACTACCAGAGTTTCTGAGTATCAGGTGGCATATAAATTATTATTATTTATCACCAATTATGTGATGTTTTTGATAGTTTATATTAATCTGAATATGTACCATCAAGACAGTGTTGTCTTTACCAGTGTCAAAATGGAAGGTGATTTAAAGGAAATAAAAAGTATCAGAAGGGAAGATATAAGAATATTGGGAGGGTTGAGTCCGAATAACTATTTATGAAGAAAAATGAGGTACTTCTACCTAAAAAGAAAGGAATCTTGTCCACTGATGCCCATATACAAAGTTACTTGAAGATGAAAAAAAGGGGGATGAGCAAAATTCTTGCATGAACATAGGCCTTCAAGTTAAATCTAGTTGGGCTGTAATACAAACATAAAGGATGGATCAGATACTGTGCTAAGGTATAAAATGGTTTTATGTCATTCGGGTGTAGCATGTTTTGTAAACTCAGTCAATTATGGTTTTATCAAGCAATCATGGCTAAGCAATCACAGCTTAGTACACTATGTGAAGCAGATTAGAATTCATAGAGGCCAAAACAAACAGGTTAGCTTTTCAAGATCTAATTATCCTATTTTAATAGAACATAATTTAATGGTTTGCTAAAAGGAACAAAAAGAACCAACAGAATGAGTAGGAATTATGACATTCTATCTAAAAGAATTTACCAATAGCAAAAGGTATGGTAATGTCATGTACAAGGACTCACGGGATACCAGATATTTCCTGGAGAAAGTGGATTGAAGTACTGTATTCTCAAAGTGGTGATTGTTTTTGGTATTATTCCCTGACTGATTGAAGCATATAGATAAGTAGGAAATGGTGTCACACCTGAAACAAATTGGCCCTAAGAGAGAGAATAGATGGAGGCAAAAACAACAGGTACAGGCTACTGTTAACAAAGAGGAAAATGCCATTACAACTAAGGAATTGGATAATAATATATAAGCACTCAGACCTTCTATGGGATAAAGTCAACTGTTATTGCTATAAGCACAAAGAAATTTTAAAAAATAATAATGGCCAACTCACATTCCATTTTGACTTTCATCTATTTTGGGGAAGGGAACTCAATGAATCAAAACAAATAATAAAGGAAAGAAGCAAAATTCCACTTGGAATTTTTTTTTTCTTAAATAGGATGTATGGAGTGAAACCTTACCCTCCCCATTTTCTTCTCTTTCATAATTCAGCAGATGTCCTTCTGAGCTTCTGGACAAGGAGGAGGGACATTTTCAAAGCTAATGCCTTCCAGATTCTTTGAATTTTCTATGGGGTTTTTTCTTTCTGTAAATGAAGCCCCAAAAGGCACTCCTTCTTTTGCAGGAAATGAAGAATCCTGTCAGTCTTGGAGCCCTAATTTAATCTGAAATTAGTAACAATAAAAGAACTATGTGCCTTCAAATTGATATATCACTGTGGACATTTTTTAAACTGATATAAAAGTAAAAAAAATCCTCTTATTTAGATCTACAGTAAATTTAGATATGCCAGAATTCAAATGGTTAAAGAAACTATGTATATTTGTGATTTCAATTAGTGAACTTCACATTTTTTTTGCAGCATTGACATTGCCTTCATTATATAGCAACAAAGCCTAATTACTACAAAAATTGTAGGGAATGCATTTGAAAGTCTTCTTGTCAGGTGTTATATTACAATCTTGTCACCTCTTTCTGTAGCTTATCCAAAGGGCAAAATTGTATTGTAATCACTTGGTGCCTGAGTAAATCTACTAGACTGTAATCTTAAAAATGAGATACAGTAAGGTGGCATTTGTACTATTTCTTCTCTTGTTCATAATTATTTTCACTAGGGTTGAATTTGTTTTGCTGTATTATTTTTATCATAGTTGTCTCCTGGACAATCTTTAATAGGCCTTAAATCTCAGATGTACTTTGAAAAACTATCTAAGTATCTCAGGTTTAACAGAGTAGCTGGTGTTCCAAGAAGCTGTAAGATCTCAGGAATCTTGAACACATGAAATCTCCCCTCCTATCCAAGTTATTTTAAACAAGCCTCTTGCCAAATCCCTAGCCAGCAGGAGGGGCTTCAAGGGGCAGTTTCCTCCATTCATTATGGGGTATTCAATAAAAAAATCAACTTTTAGGAATGACCAAAAAGGGGAATTTTACCAGTTGCATTAAGAAAACAATAGCCATACAAGCTATTTTTTTTCTTCTGTTCAGTCAATCATATCCAGTTCTTGGAAACTGCCTGACAAGTCCTTAGGGTGTTCTTGGAAAGTTATTTCAAAAGTAGTTTGCCATTATCTCCTTCCTAGAGCTGCAAAATAGCCCAGGATCATCCAGCTGGTGTTGTACCTTTAGGGTCTAAAGTGGAACTAGAATTCATGGTTTCCCAGTTTCTAGCCCGATGCCTTAACCACTACACTGTCTCTCTAAATAACTATATTGTCAGTATTATATAAGAATACAATAGTATAAAGGTAAAGGTAAAGGTTCCCCCGCACATGCGTGCTAGTCGTTTCTGACTCTAGGGGCCGGTGCTCATCTCCATTTCAAAGCCGAAGAGCCAGCGCTTGTCCGAGGATGTCTCTGTGGTCATGTCGGCCAAACTGCCGACCTTCTGATCGACAAGCTCAGCGTCTTAACCCACTGAGCCACCGTGTCCCTACAATAGTATACAGATGCCTAAATAACTATAAACAGGAACCTATGAATATGAATTCCCTGTGCCTGAGAATTTTGTTCTGGTATAGTAATTAATCCTCTCTCACGCACCACAGAGCAGCTCCTTGCCATGCATTTTAAAATACCTGACCCAGCCAATATCCCCATCTTTGTGACAATGCCAACAACAGTTTCAAGGCCGTCTGCGCTGAAAAAACCAGACGATGAAACATGATATGGTCGACAACGAGGATTCTTTTACTCATGAAACTCCAGGTATCTACAAAGTCAGCGTTGGGAGCTATCCACCCCAACACTTCTTCTTATACGCATGCATAATTAGCCCCACCCTTCCCCCAACCAAACCAGCATCCGGCCAGCCCCTGTTAAATTCCACCATCGTCCCATCCCCTTGCACGTCCCACTGCCCGTGCTTCCCCGTGCCCCCCCCCTCGCCATGCAATAGGTAAGTCCGTCACCCAACCCCCTCCTCATGCTAGCCCACGGTCCATCACCCGGTGCCGGCCCAGGCCTGTCTGGTGTCTCTGCCGATGGTTGTTAAGGCAGGCGTTCATGGAGACTGCCTTGTCCTCCCAAGACCCCTTCAGGCAACAGCAGTCTCCGCTGTATTCGGGCTGCCTTCCTGACTGCCTGCGGAGCCTTGTGGTGTTCGCTCCGATGCAGGTGAACCAGAAAGCCATGGAACAGCTGCTTGTCAGAGCGCCGGCAGCAGGAGCTGGGCGGCGGGTGGACCTGCCGCTCCCGTGTTGGAGCACGTGGGTGAACGGTTCCTCTCCTCCCTAAATGCCCATGGGGCTCGACAAACAGCAACTGTCCCTGCAGGGTTGTAGGAGATGACCAGACTGAGTCGAAGGAGGGCTCAAACATGTCATCAGACATAAGTCCTTTCACACCCACAAGAGATCTAAGTCCAGCCTACCTTGAATTCCTTATCTACCACCAAATTGCTTTGACTATTAGTTGTTCAGATTCTTGTAGAGAACTTAAACTTGCAATAAACCATTTGAACTGCCCAGATCACTTAATTTCCATGATGCTTGACAAGGACTTCATGTACAGTTAATGGTTCCTTCCATCCTCTTCTTTGCAGTGGTTTTAACTTTCTTTCTGAACTGAACCTATTCCATCCTGGCCCATCTCAGTCCAGATCATTTTTCCTTTCAATTTCCCACACTGAGATCTTATCCCCTCCAGTTTACTGGACAGTTTCCTCACCAATGAAACCCTCAACCTCTCTCTGTCCAATAAAAAGTTAAAAATCTGAAAACCATCTATTCACAATTCATTGTTTATTAGACATGTGCTTATGCCGTTGTAATCAAAGTGATTGCTTACAAAGAAAAATATATAATATGAAGCAAATATTAAAACAAACAAAATTACAGTGGCACTATAACAATACAAAAGAAGATAAAATAAAAGAGATGGCAAAATCAAGTCAAATCAGAGGAAAGCTCTCAAAATCACCTGGGTCTTTGAGAACAAAACAACAGAAAGAGGGAACCAGCCCGATTTGACAGGAAGGCCATTCCACAATATTGGGGATGCAATAAAAGTGTCTCCTCACCTCAGATTCCTGGATATCTAAATTCTCTTCTTGAAAGATCTAACCCAGGGGTGTCAAACTGCCGGTCCACAGGTCAGATGCGTCAGGCCGAAACCGTGCCCACCCCATTGCCGGCAATGGAAAAAAAGTCACAATACATTGCAACACTTCACGTGACGTTGCAAGTTTGATACCCCTGCTCTAGCCTATCAAGCTGAAACTGACTGGAGAGACAGACTTAAGAGTTGTCTAAGTGCCAAATCGTGAAACGATTTATAGTTCAAAAATAGCACCTTAAATTGGATCTGAAAACCAATTGGCAATCAATGTAGTGTCCACAAAACCAATTATTATGTTCTCTGCACTTTGGACCAACTAGATATTCTTTAAAGGCAGCCCTAAGTAGAATGCATTACAGTAGTCTAGATAAATAATGATGAAGGCATGAGTTACTGTTGCCAAGTCCTCCTACCCCACATTAGGCCACAACTGCCACACCAGCCAGTGATGGGCATAAACGTCTCTGACCACTGTTTCTACCTGCTGATCCAGCAGGAGTCATGAGTCCAGAAGAAATCTAGAGTTGTAAACTTGTTCCCTGAGGGGTTTTAGGACAATAGTTGTCAGGCAAGCTCAAGAACAACATAAAGTTCATCCAGCCAAAGTTCATTTCTTTATTTGCATATACCATATAGAAAGAATATTGCCAAAATTTATGCTACCTTATAAACTAACAGATACACTATAGGAGATTCTAGGGAGCAGCTATCTTAAATCTCTTTTTCTGTCTCCAATCCAGCTCCTGGCTATGTTGTCTCTTGTCTCAACCCTCTCCTTGGAATGGCTCACTCCTTCCTGGGAACTTGTGTCACTGTAGTCCATCCCTTCAGCTTATAAAATGAATAATTTCATCAATTCTTGAGACAAAATTTGTCACGTTGAACATACTCTTTAAACAAGTGGTCCAAATGAACAATTGACAGTTAATCATTGCTCTCTTCTCAGATTGCATCTTCTGATCTAAGTACACAATTAAACAGTCCAGCAGTGTTTTTTATGTCCTGCATAAAAATAAATCATTAGAGACTCTCTAGTCAGACTTGCTGACCAAAGTGCTTTCTAGCTATGAGCACGATCTCTTCAAACTTTCAGGGATAAACTGCTATACAAAGTTGGACCATTTGATTCAGCTCTTAAGATATTCCCCCTACCTGTTGTCATGCTGAAGATTATCATTCTGCAGAGAGGGAGAAGCATAATACGATGGTTTCTGGTAAAATCACCAATCTATTTTCAACCTATACTTCTATTGGTCTCACCTTGCTCTTTGCCTCTGTCATTATCAATTCCTATAAACTTCTTGCTTCTCAAATTATGCTACTTGCCAGAAATAGTACTTTAAGTAATGAGAAATGGGCTTTGGCACCTATTATATCTTTGAATCACCCGTTTCATGTTCATATTGATCTGAACAAGACAAAATGGGTGTCCAAAATCTTTGTAGGACACAGAATCTTATTCAAATTCAAAATTCCGACTATTATTCTTAGGCTATTTAAATGAGAAAATTACCAATCCATTTGAATCTGTCCCTGCCATGAGTCTTCGTGATTCACATATTACTGCTTACTAATAACCACAGCACTTCTGCTAGTCTTATTAAACCCCCTTCAAAAAGAATCTCAGATATAGTTAATTGCGAGCCAATAGATAAAACTGAAAAATACCACATAAAATCTTAGCAGTTCCTTAACCTTTTCCTCTCCAGAGGCTATCTCAAAAAAAAACCTCTTGTTAAAAACTCATGTAACTAACTGATCTGCCAAGATCAGAACAAACCATTGTCCACTAGAGATTAGATTTAAAGGAAGCCTTTCTGATTTATATGATGACATTCATACCCCAAATCCCATAGCTTCCCTAACTTTTCAGCAAGTAACCTAGGCCCCACTACTCATCAATTTTATCTCTGTGTCAGGGCCCATTTCAAAACCTCATCCCAAGAAAGTAGAACATATAGAAGCAGTGTCTTCCAAAAGTATCTTTTATTAGGAGAAGTTGATAGCAAGCATACTAGACAGGATCTGAGTATTTCCCACTCAGATCGATAGATAAAAGTATCCCAAGCAAAACCCCACCCCATAGTTCATCCGGTCAGTTCAAATGGCCCAATCCCCAGGTGTTAAGTTATAATAATAATAATAATAATAATAATAATAATAATAATAATAATAATAATAATAATAATAATAATAATAATAATAATAAGAAGAAGAAGAAGAAGAAGAAGAAGAAGAAGAAGAAGAAGAAGAAGAAGAAGAAGAAGTAGTAGTTGGAAGGGACCTTGGAGGTCATCTAGTCCAACCCCCTGCTAAGGCAGGAAACCCTATACCATTTCAGACAAATGGCTGGCCAGTCTCTTCTTAAAAACTTCCAGTGTTGGAGCATTCACCACTTCTGGAGGCAGGTTGTTCCACTGGTTAATTGTTCTAACTGTCAGGAAGTTTCTCCTTAGTTCTAGGTTGCTTCTCTCCTTTACTAGTTTCCATCCATTGCTTCTTGTCCTGCTTTCAGGTGCTTTGGAGAATAGCTTGACTCCCTCTTCTTTGTGGCAGCCCCTGAGATATTGGAACACTGCTATCATGTCACCCCTCACCCTTCTCTTCATTAAACTACACATACCCAATACTGAAGTGCAAGTAAATTATATCTACACCATTCCTCTGGTCCACTAATTTTGTCACTTGATCAAAGAATGCAGTAAGATTTGTTTGGCATGATCTGTTTTTGACAAACCCATGTTGGCTTTTAGTGATAACTTTGTTTGCATCAAGGTGTTCGCTGATTTGTTGTTTGATTATCTTTTCCAGAATCTTCCCAGGTATTGAGTTTCCTGGATCTATTTTTTTCCCTTTTTTGAATATGGGAACTACATCAGCTGTCTTCCAGTCCTCTGGTAGTTCCCCAGTGCTCCAGGATCTTTGAAAAATATAGTTCAGTGGTTCTGAGATCACGTCTGCCAGTTCCTTGAGAACCTTGGGGTGTAATCCATCTGGTCCTGGTGATTTGAACTCGTCTAGGCTGGACAGGTGCTCACTTACCATTTTCTTGCCTATCTTAACTTACGTTTCTATTCTGTTTTTTATGGCACTGGTTTGGGTAGGTTGGACTGTTTTTTCCCTTTGTGTAAAGACAGATGCAAAAAACGAGTTAAATAGTTCTGCTTTCTCCCTGTTGCTTGTCACCTTCTTGCCACTTTCCCCCACTAATGGACCAATCATTTCTTTAACATTGTTTATGAATATGGAAGATCCGTTGAAATCATCTGAATAAAAGTAAAAAGTGTAAGAAACCAAACTGAAACCATTCTGGGAATTTGGGACAGATCACCTAACCTAGCAGAGGATGGGAATAATGCCTTTCTAAATCATTTTAAGTGTTCAAGACAGCAGATTTCTGCTAATCCCGACAAAGTAAAAATGGTTGATAGAGTAAATTATCAGCATGTTAGAGAAAAGCATTATATTCATGAAATGAAGATAACGTGGAGAATAGCTGGGAAATGTCAGTTACATATCTTGGATTGCAAATTTCAATGAACTTAGGCAAAAAATGGGCACCTACCATGAATTGAAATTCTAATGGATAAACAAATTGGAGTGTAATATGAGACCCCCCAAAATGGGTTACTGAACACAAAGGCACAAACAATTCCCATCCGAAGGAAAAATGAGAAAGGTTTTAGCTAGATTGTATGAATGAAAGGGGAGATAACATCAGGCTGTCTCCGGTTGTAGCTGCCATGTTTTGGCAGGGAGCACAGAGATAAACCAATTGCTGGAGGTTGCATTCCATTCTTCCCCTCCCTTTTGCTAGCTGACATCAAGGGATGGGAAACTCCATAGAAGAATAATGCAGGATAGCAAAGTGTTACATTGTACCAATAGAGGAAGTCAAGGCAATAACCCTCAAGCACTCCCCCCCACTAGGAGTATGGCAGAACCCAGGAAAGGGAGAGAGTGAGATTCAGGATGAAAGGAGAAGAGAAAGAAATGGAGGAGGGGGGAATAGGATAAGGGAACCTATAGATATGGGTTCTGACACTCTGTCCCCTTTTAAGTATCTGCTGCTAGTATGAAAAGAAGGACTAGGGGTGACACGATAGCAGTATTCCAATATCTCAGGGGCTGCCACAAAGAAAAGGGAGTCAACCTATTCTCCAAAGCACCTGAAGGCAGGACAAGAACCAATGGATGGAAACTAATCAAGGAGAGAAGCAACCTGGAACTAAGGAGAAACTTCCTGACAGTTAGAACAATTAACCAGTGGAACAACCTGCCTCCAGAAGTGGTGAATGCTCCAACACTGGAAGTTTTTAAGAAGAGACTGGACAGCCATTTCCCTGAAATGGTATAGGGTTTCCTGCCTGAGCAGGGGGTTGGACTAGATGACCTTCAAGGTCCCTTCCAACTTATTATTATTATTATTATTATTATTATTATTATTATTATTATTATTATTATTATTATTGTTGTTGTTGTTGTTGTTGTTGTTGTTGTTGTTGTTGTTGTTGTTGTTATTACATTCATAAAACATGAAACTCAGTCAACTGAACACTCAAATTGACTGGCACTAATGGTTGACACAGGTTGCTGCCAGCATCCTAAGTATCAACCAGGTATCTCCTTAAAATGTAAGATGTTCTGAGTAGTGCAGTTTTTTGTAGCTTTGCTGGAGTTATTGCAGGGAAGCTGCAATTTCTTGATGTATTTTGCAAAGTTTTTGGACATAGTTCCCAGTGCCCCGATGACAATGGATATCACTGTTATGTGTCTCATCCATAATCATGCAGTTTTGATGGCCAGGTCATGGTATTTCATAATTTTTTCCAGTTCTTTTTCTTCGACTCTGGCATCTCCTGGTACAGCGATATCAATCAGCTGTATGCTTCAGTTCTCTACAACTGTAATATCCGGCGTGTTGTGTTCCAAATGGTGATCTGTCTGTATTTGGAAGTCCCACAAGATCTTCACCCTCTCATTCTCAACAACTTTTTCCACCCTATACTCCCACAACTTTTTGGACACAGGCAAGTCATATTTTTTGCACAATGCCCAGTGGATTAGTTTAGCAACTTGGTCATGTCTAGCTTTGTAATCAGTTTGCAGGATTTTGCTGCACTCACATATTAAATGTGAAACAGTTTCAACTTTGTTGTTGCAAAATTGGCAATCTGGATTGTCAGTAGATTTTTGTATCTTCACTTTCATGGCATCAGTTTGTAGTGCTTGTTCTTGAGCAGCCAGTATTAAGCCTTCCATTTCTTTCTTGATGGTTCCCATCTTAGGCCATGCCCATGTCAAATTGTTATCACATTTTCCTTCCATGTTTTTCAAATATTGTCCATGCAAAGCTTTGGTTTTCCATCTTTTAATCTATCATCCAGCCATGTTTCCTTATATTCTGCCTTTGTATCTGTTATTTTGATAATGCTCACTGTTTTCACAGCCTGCAGAAATTTTTCTGTACTTTGATTCACATAGTCATTCAAACTTCATTTTTCTTCTTCTACAGTTTGGTGGATTTGCAGTAGCCCTCTGCCCCACATCTGTAAAAACTTTATTACGGATGATGAAACATCTTTGATCCATTAATCATTGTTCAGTTACGTCACTTTCTGGATGCTTTTCCTTCCACAGTTGCATCATTCTTTTTTTAAATCCCCTGGCTGTTGGTTCTGCCTGGTAGTAGCATTGGATGATTTCTCAATTTTCTTTGGTTGTCCAGGTTTTGCACTTTTGTTCCAGTCGCTTTACAGTTGTACGCTCTGGTTCCCCAGCAGTAACAACTGAGCCTTGTGGCCCATTTTTTGACAGACGTCCAGGAGCCATAGCATCTGATGCGGTCCTTGTTGATCCAGGCAATGACTGGTCCGGTATGGAATTTTTTTATTTCTTCTCATCATTGGTGATGGGAGGTGCCTGGGTTGGTTCATGGTGACTAAACCACTACCAATCTGAAGACCAGTAATCCCATAACCATAGGGACCACACCCGATAGCTGTCCAGGCCCAGCCACGGATTATTGTTGTTGTTATCTCATCCTTGTCATGTTCTTCTCATTTTCTCTGCTTCAGCTCCATCCATCAACCATATTCCTGGAAGGTGCATTGGCCCAATCAGCTCAGAAAAGCCAAATCATGACTGAGGACAATTTTTTCCGGACAATTTTTTATTCACTGAGGTTTTCAACTGTTTCCTGCCATTGGGTCGCTGAGTTATTCCCTTAAAATTATTTCTGAGGTATTTGTTATAAATGCAGCTCCATTCCCTTTGCATGAGTAATCTGCTACCAATTTCAACTACAAGGCTTAGGTCATATTCTGACTGATTGACATGCAGTTTTATCTATCCCTATGGTTGATTTCCTTGAATATAGTTGCATGATCTTTTAAACAAGATGACCTTACTTTTATAACCTTACTGCTAAAACAGGACGTTGCTTTGAGCTGAGGATCCTGGATGGTTTTATATCCTATTCATTGCATGCAACTCTTAACCAGATGAGTGTTAGTACATCTGTATGCATGTACAGTAAGTATGCATGTATTTACGAAATTCATATGGACACTCAAGTCATTCACAGTGACTCCCAATGACTTACAGGAATAAAACCATCTTGACTGCTTCCAAATTTCAAGCATCTGTCTCTACTTCAGTATCCAGTAATCCTCTTTTGATATTGTTCTGAGCTTTGAAAACCAGGAATTAAATCTTGTCCCTGACAATGCACTGTATATATTCTTTCTCATAGACAAATTGTTTCTAGTATCTATTAGAGATTTTTATTAGATTTCATACACATACACACACACACACAGAGAGAGAGAGAGAGAGAGAGAGAGAGAGAGAGAGGGAGAGGGAGAGGGAGAGGGAGAGAGGGAGAGAGGGAGGGAGGGAGAGAGCTTCCAAATTTGTCCCTGACTTTAGCTGGAGAATTTAATACCAGACCCTGATGATATTTTTTTTCCTTTTGCATTTTAATGCCCCACACTTTTATAATTATGAGCCTCTACAATTTGGCCCTCATTCTAAAGGTCCTAAACTTGGACCTGGTGGAGGCTGGCTCCTCTGTCCAATAAATTTGACCTGTGAATTCTAAATTGCTTGACTTCTGAAGACCCAGAAAGTGAACTAACTTTCTGAGCCCCCAAAGTG
Source organism: Vipera ursinii (assembly GCF_947247035.1). Taxonomy (NCBI): domain Eukaryota; kingdom Metazoa; phylum Chordata; class Lepidosauria; order Squamata; family Viperidae; genus Vipera; species Vipera ursinii. The sequence continues at coordinate 250,878,137 of NC_139512.1, forward strand.
CTAATACCCCTTTACTGTATGATAGTATCTAATACAAGAGCCACTGATGGTATTGACCTTGAAATAGATTTTTACCCTGACAGTTAGCATTTCCTACTACTTAATGTACTTTATTTGAATGCGCATTCATGTGTATAAGTTCAAAATTATGTGGATAGATAACTGCAGGCTCAAGAAAAGTCTTTCACTATGAAGCAAGCTTGGGTTACATCAGACTTTTCAATTTTTGACCAAGGTATCACCTTTCAATATCTGGCAGAAAAACATTCTAGCCACTGTCAAAGGTCCTTTATAGGCAGCTTTCTATTCAATTTCTCATGAGTGTCAACGGCAGAAACAATTGTCTTTCCATAATGACCATTGATTACTGCCTTTCCTCAACATCCCTTTCTTCAGATTAAATGCAACTGTATTAGCTGTAGCTTTATTCAGCACCTATTTAATGTTTATGGTAATGATAATGGTATTGTACAGGTCCCTTTTCACACTCCTTCCCTAATGAAAGGTTAAGATCCACTTTTCTTTATACTGATGACACGGCAATTCTTTCTTTGACCGAAGTTGGCCTTCAGTATTCCTTATGGATATTAATTAAATTTTGTCCGCCCAAGGAGTTGCAAATAAATTGCTCCAAAACAAAAATACTCCTTTTCACTAAGAAATGTTGGCAATATCAGTGGACAACCAAGGACTTTCAAATCAGACAGGTAACAAATGCTTAAATGTTTTCTTCCAGTCTGTTACTTCCTTTACAAATCAGAAACACAGTTACTAGATCTGCTGATTGTAATAAAATTCCTTGCAATTACATTGTTATGCACAAGTTGAGAGTCTTTTGCTATCTTATTGTTAACACTCAACTTTGTGCTTATGTTTTGAAACTTTCCAGCAGAAATTTACTAGAATTCTATTGTACTGTAAGTCCTTCACTAATAACCTCTTCTAGAATTAAGATGTCCTTCAAGTAGAGTCTGAATCAGAATTTGCTTTCTATACTATTAGTTGAGATAATGCTTTGGGGGGGGGGTTGAATTATCGGCTCATCTGACTTTTCATAATAAATTTATTTCTGCTTGTTTCTGCTTAGAAAAGAACTATTGCTAAAGATATTTTTTGTGTGATCTTTCTGTTTGATTTTTAATATCAGTATCTGGCCTTGACAGAACTATGCCCAATTTAAATAGAGTGTCCTTGATTTGGATATACAGACTGAGAGACCTAAATTTCCCCTTGATTGTCTCAAGGATATTTTCAATAGCCTTTTCAAGCCCTTTTCTTCACATCATGACATCTGCTATTCATCTGCTCACATGATCTAATGTGATGGAACCTTAAGACTGATGGAGAGAGGATTTAATAAAATTACATAAGTGGAATATTTTTGCATTTGCTCTGATGCTGATGCTGAATTAGATGCAAATGTCTTACTCCATTGTCTTCTCTACAATATTGAAGCACAGAGCTTATACTTACATTTTCCTCATAATACATGGTTTGCTCAGACATGGAAATTATGTGCTTCATACTTGCAGAAAGCTCACCAGAAATCTCTAGGAACATAGCAAAGTGATCTCCAGGTATTGGGCCTGATCATGATGTTGTAGTAGAGAAATTATCCACAGTAGCCTTAGAATGCTGTTATTAATATATTCTATATACTTTGGTCGCCACAATATAAAAAAGATGTTGAGACTCTGGAAAGAGTAGAGAGAAGAGCCACAAAGATGACTAGGGTATTGAAAGCTAAAACATATGAAGAATGGTTGCAGGAATTGGGTATGTCTAGTTTAATGAAGAGAAGGATGATGGGAGTCATGATAGCAGTGTTCCAATATCTCAGGGGTTGCCACAAAGAAGGGAGGGTCAATCTATTCTCCAAAGCACCTATAGGCAGGACAAGAAGCAATGGATGGAAACTAATCAATGAGAGAAGCAACCTAGAACTAAGGAGAATTTTCCTGAAAAAACAATTAATCATTGGAACAACTTGCTTCTAGAAGTTGTGAGTGCTCCACCACTGGAGGTTTTCAAGAAGAGATTGGACAGCCATTTGTCAAAAATGGTATAGGGTCTCCTATCTGAGCAGGGGGTTACACTAGAAGACCTCCAAGATACCATTTTTAAATGAACAGTTATATTTGGATGCATATCTGATTCTGAAAGTTTAACAAGAAAAAGATTCCTACTAGATGTAGAATAACAAATTGCATTTAGGTGATAATAGTAGTCAGGTAGTCCATTGGAGACTGAAATTCAAAATAAGAAGGCAAAAATCACAGGCTATTTTCTGATTTGATTTATAAGGCTGTCACAATTTGCTTATTAATATTTGACATTTGCAAAATAATAAGAATAATCCATCTTATGTAATAAACCTATAGAAGTTCCCCTCTCCAACATGGCATTGTGAATAATGGTTCTATAGATCACTTGTCCTTATTTAACTTCCCACTTTGATCAAAGCGATTTTAATATTATTAGAAATAATTCCAGATTCTCTTGTGCACTTTGCTTCCTAGTAAGAACAGGCAAAAATGTCAATTTTACTGTTCACTGAATTCCTGAGGACCTATAATGGACCACCTACAGCATTTTAAATGTTTCTTATGTCCATTAAAGCTAGACATGAGAAGGAGGATTTTTTTCCTTTCCACCCTCAAAGTTACAATTAAAAGAACAAGCAAATGCACATGTTTCTACTGAGAGACCATTGTTTAAATTTATCTATCAGTAAAGGAGTGTTTTTGGTGTCAAAACAGTGACCCATTTTGTAATGTAAAAATCCAATTCTTTTAATAAATGAACTCCCAAAATAAAGTCTTAAAAAGCTATAGTGTTATTATACAGTTATAGCATTGCAATTAGCAATGTTAAGGAATATCTGCTATGTTTTCAGAGGCGGAGAAGACTTATCATTGCCCACAAGTCACTTTGTGTTTTCCTCACAGGTTTTGTTTCCATTGTTTGGCATTTGTCATTGTTTCAGGATTCAGAGGCTTACTTTTCTGTTTGCCCTTAGATCCAGCCACACTCAAAATTATGAAAACTTACCTTGATAAACCACTCTTTCTATTCTTCCTTATGGATCCATGTAGACTCTTATCAAAACAATTGAAGGAAGAGGACATTTCTGCATACCTAATACTCCCTCCCCCTTGCTTCACAAAGTACAAAACAAGTAACTGGAAAGTAAAGGCCACACCTGGAATACTGCATCCAGTTTTGGTCACCACGATGTAAAAAAGACGTCAAGACTCTAGAAAGGGTACAGAGAAGAGCAACAAAGATGATTAGGGGGCTGGAGGCCAAAACATATCGGGAACGGTTGCTGCAATTGGGTATGTGTAGTTTAATGAAGAGAAGGGTGAGGGGGTGACATGGTAGCAGTGTTCCAATATCTCAGGGGCTGCCACAAAGAAGAGGGAGTCAAGCTATTCTCCAAAGCACCTGAAAGCAGGACAAGAAGCAATGGATGGAAACTAGTCAAGGAGAGAAGCAACCTACAACTAAGGAGAAACTTCCTGACAGTTAGAACAATTAACCAGTGGAACAACCTGCCTCCAGAGGTGGTGAATGCTCCAACACTGGAGGTTTTTAAGAGGAGACTGGACAGCCATTTGCCTGACATGATATAAGGTTTCCTGCCTCAGCAGGGGGTTGGACTAGATGACCTCCAAGGTACCTTCCAACTTCTTCTTCTTATTATTATTATTATTATTATTATTATTATTATTATTATTATTATTATTATTATTAAAGATTGAAGTGTGAATATATTTGATGTATGCTTTTCTTTTTCCCTATGAAGAGAAGGAAAGGGAAAATAGATCTCTGTTAATTTATTTAATTCAGTTATAGGCCAAGGAACAGCTAGAGTTGAATAGGAACAGATGATCCAGATAATATATTATATTTCACTGAGAATTATTTATGTTCTGTGCTAAAACTTCGGTATAGTACATACACATTACGCACCATTATGGTATATTATCAGCTTGCTTAATTTACTGGAGAAAGTCCAATACATGTCTTATAAGTTCTAAAGTTTATTTGGAAATTTGTAAAAACTTGGCAGTTTACTTCTTTTAAATCCTTTAAATATTTCAGGATAATAATTCTCCCAAAAATGTCTTCATTTGTGGATACAAATATATCAAATTATGTATTCAAATAAATATTAATAGATATACTTTAATAGGTTGAAAATCCAGCTGATTTGCTTCAGGAGCAATATATTTGGTCCATATGCATTGGCAGAATATAAACTCCTCAATTTTTATCAATATTGGTATCTGTTTTGGATTATTAAAAGTTGAATGAGTACCATATCAAAAGAACTTCAAAATAAAGAGTTGTATTATCTCATTTAACAAATCAGCCTTTAAGGCTTTTTAAGAAAATTAGACATGTTTATTATGACCTTAAGATAAGATTAATTCAGCACATGATTGTCCTTCATGTTTATGGGATGCTTCTGATAATATTTTAAAAGAGTTGCTATTAGTCTAATTAAAGTGGAAATGTAAAATGGTGAAGAGCCACTTGCTCATATAATATGAATGTGTTCCACTAACACTTCATTCTGGTTTATTACCATGAATGTTTATTTACACTATATGCCAAAAGAAAATAGAAATTTATCAAAACTGGATTTATAGGAATGGAATGCAGCAAGATAGATAATACAGATAGAGATACAGATATATTCTTCAGTGTTGGAAAGACAGAGCAATCCTGGGTTTTCTGTCTTGGATCACTAATACATATTTGCTTTCTGTCCACTAATTGGCATATTATCAATGTAATTCAGAGACTGATGAATATTATTCACCGTGTTCAAGGTTTAATTATGCTTTTTTTAAAAAAAACAAATGACTTTTTTATATGCAATATAGTATCTTCCTAGAGGAAAGACCAATGATATAATTAAGATTAAGAAACAAATGAAAAAATAGCAGCCAAATAGCCTGATCTGCTCAGCTAATAATACAAATTTATTTATTTTATTTATTTTTATTTAATTGAATTTCTATACCGCCCTTCTCCCGAAGGACTCAGGGCGGTGTACAGGGCAATAAAAGCACAACATACAAAAGTTAAAAGTAAGATTAAACTAATTAAGCCCTAACAATAAATAATTAAAAATACCCCAAACCCTTAAACCAGGCCGGCCTGTTCAAATAAATAGGTTTTCAGATCACGGCGGAAAGAGAGAAGGTCAGGAGCCATCCGGAGCTCAACTGGTAATTGATTCCAAAGGGCTGGCACGCCCACAGAGAATGCTTTCCCCCTGGGGGCTGTAAGCCGACACTCTCTGACCGACGGCACCCTGAGGAGGCCCTCTCTGTGGGAGCGCACAGGACGTAGGGAAGATGATGCCGGCAGCAGGTGCTCCCGTAAGTAATCCGGACCCATGCCATTTAGGGCTTTATAGGTGATCACCAGCACCTTGAATCTCACCTGGAGGGCAACTGGAAGCCAATGCAGCTTGCAGAGAAGAGGTGTTACATGGGAGTATCGGGAGAACCCCATCACAAGTTGCGCGGCTGCATTCTGTACCAGCTGAAGCCTCTGAGTGGTCCTCAAGGGCAGCCCCATGTACAGAGCATTGCAGTAGTCTATACGAGAGGTCACGAGCGCATGAGTGACTGTACACAGGGCATCCCGGTCCAGATAGGTTCGCAACTGGTGCACCAGGTGAACCTGGGCAAAAGCCTCACTGGTCACAGCTCCTACATGGTCTTCCAAACTGAGCTGTGAATCCAGGAGGACACCCAAGTTGCGAGCCCTATCTACAGGGGGTAACACCTCACCCCCCCCATGGTTAAAGATGGAATGGACCAAATTTCCCGAGATGCCGGAACGTACAACCACTCAGTCTTGTCGGGATTGAGCCGAAGCCTGTTCCTCCCCATCCAGACCCAAACCACCTCTAGGCACCGGCACATCACATCGAGGGCATCACTGGGGTGGTTTGGGATAGAGATGAAAAGCTGGGTATCATCAGCATACTGATGATACCCCACTCCAAAACCACTCCAAAATCATATAGATGTTTAACAGGAGAGGCGAGAGGACCAACCCCTGCGGAACTCCACAAACGAGAGGCCTCAAGGCCGACCTCTGCCCTCCTGTCAGCACCGACTGTGAACGTCCCAGGAGGTAGGAGGAGAACCACTGGAGAACAGTGCCCCCCACTCCCAATTGTTCATTGGCTCCTGGTTTGTCCTTCTATGTGATGGAATGTAGTCTGGATTTCCAGGAGAGGGCAAAGAGGCAGCATATCTTAGAAAGATCGATTGGCAGGAAGAGGGTTAAAAGAGTTCCTCCCTAGCTATTCCCAAAGTATATCTATAGTTATGCAGACTTTAGTCTGGCAAGATTCTGCATATAGGTGAAGAACAATAAAGGAAACTACTCATAAGTAACTCCACATGTCATTCTTGGGACTTGGCACTCTGAAACTGAAAAGATCCTTTCATTTGAGGAAGGAAACAGCATCCAATGAGGAAAGGCGGGGGGGGGGGTTGTTACATCTTTTGTCTGCTTCTCTCAAAGCTGCCTTTTATTGTATGCTGTTCCAAAAACTGCTCCAGGAAATACCAAAGGATACTAGGGTGAAAGGAATAATTTGTAACACACATTATATTCTTCCTTTCTCTACCACAGTATTTGTGGATTGATGGTTCTTTCCTTAGGAATCCCAAAGATGCTGAAGAACTGAAGAAGCTTCTTGGATGAGAAGCATAACATCTTCAAAGAAAGACAAAGAAAATCCAGTTGGCTTTTGAAAAAGTACCTTTGGGACAATCATGGCCTGGATGACTGAGAATCTCCATAGATTCCTTCTTTAGGAATGACTTTTTTTAAAAAAAAAAACCTTCTTCATCTAGTTTATAGGACTGAGGTTTCCTGGGGTTTATAAGCAGAATATCAGGCACTATATGCTATGTCCAGGAATTCTACTTGTGAAGGTGACTAAAGCTGGTGACCCTTCTATGCTCCTACTTCTCCTATGCTGCTACTTAGATCACATAGATAATCTAAGTAAACCATTGAAAATCATTGCTAGGTAGCAAAGAAACATGTGATGAAAAACATCTTTTGAAGCTTACCATACATTAATTTTTCAGATACTCTATCTGACTTCATTTAAAATACATTAGATTCTGAGACTTCCCCCAGAGTTGAACGTTTTTATATAATACTTCATTTGTTGACCTTGAAATGATGAAAGCTAAATGGCATATTCAAAAATGGGAGAGAAGAAAGAATGTTTAGAAGAAAATAGCACGTCTCCTTTTTTTGTTTAAGAGTCAGGTAATTTTCACATCATTCTTAAATGTTTTCAACAAACATAACTTGTGTCAGGGTGTGAAAAAAGAAAAGTGGAAAAAGAATCTTACTACCAACTCAACTCTTTTCCTTCCCCTAATACTTTATTCTAAATAATATAGAAGACCACTTAGGTACAAGTTTAAATGATGGTAATTAATTTATTGTCAACCATGCACTTCTGATTTTATTAAAAAGCTTTTCTATTACAAGCAACAAATCAACAGGGAACATCACAGCCACTTCTGCAGTGATGAACAATATGTATATATATTTCATCTCTCTAATTTTTTAGTGCCTGCTTAGGTAAACTCTGTCCTGAAATTATGTTAATAGGATGGTCCTAAACATGTTATTCTAAGGTCAGATCTCAATTTAACATGCCTTGCCATTTATGAATACATGTAGCTTAGCAGTTATTCAGTCTAGTCCCTATATGTCTCTTCAGAAAATTCAGCAAATGGCAGGGTGTAACCAACTTGAAGGGACGCGGTGGCTCAGTGGGTTAGGACGCTGAGCTTGTCGATCAGATGGTCGGCAGTTTGGCGGGTTGAATCCCGAGTGCCGCGTAACAGAGTGAGCACCTGTTACTCGTCCCAGCTTCTGCCAACCTAGCAGTTCGAAAGCATGTAAAAATGCAAGTAGAAAAATAGGGACCACTACGGTGGGAAGGTAACAGCGTTCCGTGCGCCTTTGGCGTCTAGTCATGCCGGCCACATGACCATGGAGACGTCCTCAGACAAGCGCTGGCTCTTCGGCTTTGAAACGGAGATGAGCACCGGCCCCTAGAGTCGGAAACGACTAGCACGCATGTGCGGGGAAACCTTTACCTTTAACCAACTTCAACTGATCTTGGAAGCTAAGTAGGATTGCATCTGCTGAGTATTTGGCTGGGAAACTGGAAAAACAACCAATAAGGCAAAGATGAACCATTTAAATAACACTGCCCAAAACAGAACAGGAAGGAAGCAAGGAAGGAAGGAAGGATCTTCCTTCAATAGAGATGCCTGTTTCCTCTTACTATCCTATCTATGTTATTTCTCACTACATGTTCTTCTTAGAGATGAAAGAAGAGATAATGTGAAGCGGGGGGGAAAACAAGTGTTTTTTTCAGGGAAACATTCCTGTTCAAATTCTTTTCACTCCAAAAATGTTTATGGGAAGAAAATAAATGCAGTGTATTTCTAGAAGGTTTTTAAGTAAGTCAGGATCCTTGAAATAATTTCCTAAAAGAATATTGATAGCATACAGGTAGTCCTTGACTTAGAACAATTCATTTAGTGACTGTTAAAGTTACAATAGCAGTGAAAAAAAGTTATTTATGTCTGTTTTTTCCACTTACGACTGTGGCACCATCCCAATGGTCATGTGATCAAAATTCAGGCACTTGGCAACTGACTCATATTTATGACGGTTGCAGTGTCCTGGAGTCATGTTGATCACCCTTTGTGACCTTTTGACAAGAAAAGTCAATGAAGAAGCCAGATTCATTTAACAGCTGTATTATTCACTTAACAACTGTGGAAAGAAAAATTGTAATGTGGGGTAAGTCGTAAACTCACTTAACAACTGTCTTGCTTAGTAACAAAAATGTTGGGCTCAATTCTGGTCGTAAGTCAAGGACTTCCTATATATGAAATTATATAATATATCAATTTTAAAGCATGTCAAGACAATGCATTGCCTGAGGCTGTCAGTATACTTCTATTCTTTTAGAGCATGTTCATTCATGTGCATGCATGTATGCGTGCATACGGGGGGAGTTATTTTGTGGGTGTATCAGTGTTTGCATATCATGACACCAGGAACATTGAAAAAAACAAGTTTAAAGTTGCTGAGAATATTGCAATAAAAATATTCCAAATCCATAATTCAATATGAGTTAGGAAAAATGCAAACGCCAAATTTATTTGACATCAAAGCAAAAGCAATTCCATCCTGAAATACGCCAACCTTTCCAAAACAGTCTGGATTTATTATTTTGTTTGTCTGAAGAGAGTTACCGATCTCTCATTTCACCTTAAGACATTTGGGGAATCCTTGCAATGAAGAAGCAGGACTCACACATACATAATTGACAGAAATATTGCCAAGACAGATTTGGAGACCTTGAAGACTTCGATGTATGTCAGTAGGGAGAACTGGAGCAAGGCAGGGAAGAATGATAAACATTTAGTGCAGAACTGTAGAATTGAGAGAGATTGAACTTGATCCTGCTTCAGCTGAAATCAATAGCATCAACTCCACCCAAGCAGAAGAATTTAGGCTCAACATTTCTGTGGCAGAACCACAGCCTAGTCCAGACATGTCAAACACAAGGCCCAGGGGCCGGATCCGGCCCGAGAAGTGGTTTCATGTGGCCCACGAAGCCATCCTGGAAACAGTGAGGGAACGGCCCCCTCTGCCTTGGCCCTGGCCCAGAGACCCTCAGATCTGTCCCACTCCTGCCCAAGCCCCCATAGGCACCCTTGATGCGAACAATGTAGAGGTGGCCATGCCCACCCAGTAGGCCATATGCACTCTAGCCACGCCTACCCAGTAGGCCACGCCCACCCTGGCCACACCCACCCACCCCCCCTGAGGGCAACCGCAATGCTGATGCGGCCCTCAATGAAATTGAGTTAGGTCATGTTTGATTCTCTAAAGCAGAGAAGTATTTTGAAAAGTTCTGGCATTTAACTATCATATATGCATAATTCAAAACACAGGAAAAATAGGAAACAGCTCTCAAATATAGAGAGTCTGTGTGTGCATCAACACAAACAATTTATAGATCTTTAGATACAGTTAAGGAGATCATTAGCTCTGATGCTATTCAGAGTCACTTTGGTGAGATGGGCAGTATGTGATAAAAATAAACGTACATCAAAGGAAATTTCACAGCCTGTTATTGAGATGTCTAGATGTATGAAATTTATTACAGTTCAATGCTCTTCACTTTCCATGGTAGAACGTGGAGGGAAGAACAGAAGAATATTGGACTGTTTCACCAAAAGACACAAATGGGAATCTTCAACAAGATAAAAGCCAAATCTGCATAATTTATAAGATGTAGGTAATTTTCTATTTATTTATTTACAGGGTCTGTGTGTATTTGTGTGTGTGCATGGATGCACATGTACATGTATGCATCTTTGTGTGTATGCACATGCCTTCAAGTCATTGTTGTGTGTATATGGGTGCAGATACACATGCGTGGAGAAATTCTTGAAGTTTCTTGGCAAGGTTTTTCGGAAGTAGGTTGTCATTGCCTCCTAATGACAACCTACAACCTACTTCACCCAGTGAGCTACTGCAATTTCATTTTGAAAAAAAAGACTCTTCCATAGGCCATGCTAGGGGAGACTGTAAGTGACTGCAGCTGCTTCATTTTTGGCAAAAAGGGTTGAAAATATCTAGGGTGACAGATTCTGTGGAGGCCATTAACCCTTCTAGTTACAACTAAGTCTTTTCAAGGATTTTCATTTTCTTTCATTCTTTTTCCTGCAGGTCTTGTAAGGCAAACATTGCAGGGATTGGGGGAGGGGGACTGTATGGCCATCTTCCAATTGTTTTGTAAAGAATTTAGCTGTGCTGAGTGAACTAATATAACTATCTTTATGCCAATTTGAAAATTAAAACTTTCCGAAACCATTTAAAAGGTAAGGTATTTTTTTCCCCATTTGCTTTCCTGAAATCCTGAGTTTGGCATAAAACTAAAACATGATTATTAACTAACCACATTAGAATGCTGGCCTTTGATGTCTCTGATCCTTAAATGGTCTAAGGTTGCCATAGGAAATTGGCAAGGTCAGAAGCCCATGCATACACTCTGTCCCCATCCTTTGGCAGGATTTGATTGTGTCAGGATTGTGGCTTGCCAGCAATACTGTTTGTTAATTAACCAAGATACAATGTATAAGATACAATGCCACAGACAAAGAAGCTGATGCCAAACAGGTGGCATTCCTAGCTTTGGCATACCGTTCTTAAAATAATAAATGCTTAATCTAGTACTTATAAGTATTAAAGTGTTATTGATTTACCAAACACTGAAAGACCTAAATCTGCGTCAGTCATGCACAATTTAAAAGTCAGTTTTAACTCAAGAAGTCATTTTGATTTGACCCGCCTCCAAAATGTAGAGGGCTGAGTTCTTGCATATTTGTAGGTGTCTTATGAAATGTAAGTAAATGCACAATGAATAACTAACAAAAATTTAAAAAATCATTCATTTATTTTGCATTTTCTAATATTTATAGCTGTGCTGGAAGTTTGAAAATATTTTCAATAGGATCTGCATATTTACTTTGGAGTTTCCCTTTCAGATTTCAACTTTATTTAGAAAACACATACACAAACACAGAAAGAAAGAGACAGAGACAGAGATAGATAGAAAGAAAGAGAATGGATTAATTTGGGAATATAAAATATATTTTAAAAAAGAATCTAGAAAAGAAATGACTATTTACAAGCTGGATTAGATGCAACAATGTTTTTCCTACATGCTATTGCATGAATATTGTCTACAATATTATTAGTGTTTTCCTTAACAAAAAAAATAACCAATGCAAGATAAACAGGAAGAGCATTGCAGTTGGAAAAAAAACCTACAGCATGTAAAAATTAATTAATTGAAGAACCTGATCAAAAACAAGTTCCTTGAAGCAACTTGAGGTCATATTAGTAACATTTTAGGGTCATTTAATTTCATTAGCTGGTGTGCAATTGCTCCAAGTGATTTTTTAAGACACAATTTGTCCATAAAATGTATGTTTTCATTAAATGCATCATTAAGTTTATGGTCTCTTCACTCAATCTCCATTTCTGCCTGCTTTATAGAGGCAAGAAATCAGAGGCAGGCACGAACATTTCTACTTAATGAGATCTTTAATATGTGTTAGTGTTTGCTTTAGGGGAAGAGGCTGAGATATTTGTTTGCAATATATGATGAAGTCAAGAATTTTAGTTCAGAGCGCTGACACCCAAAGTATTTCTTTGTCATCCGTTTCTGGCCTACCCCTGGTTCTACCCTCTACTCTTCCCTTGCAAGCTCTTCTGAGTCAAAGTGAGATTTCAGAGCTAACTTTTGTCTTGCAACAAGCTTGAAATGTCCTACACATGTACAACCTGGGGAGAGCAAATAAATCTGAAGAAAAGAGGCACTTCTTTTTTAAAAACTTTGACTGTCTTTTCCGCCAGATAAATCCTTGTGCGTGAATTTCTTGCACTTCTGCTTCATAGGACAAGCCATTTATCCTTGATGATAGTCCCTTGGTTTTTCTGTTTTTAGAAAGTTATAAAGTCAACCTTTGGCTGAAACTGAGCAAGTGGACTCACTCTCCTTCTCCCTCCCTATTCTGGGCATTTGATTTCTATGGTAATAGAACGACATGCCCTCTCTGTGTGTCCATGGGCAGCTTTGCCCTTCAACAATTTGCTGAGACAACACTAATCTTCTTCACTCCTCGACCAACTTTATGCTTTTCTTGGAAGATAGAAATAATCTGTCTTGTAGCCTGTTCTGTGCATCTACTAAACTTTTATGCTGCCTTCAATATGTCACTCCGCACATACTCAGGTTTCCCCATTCAAAACCATTTTTAACATTGAGCTCAAAATTGGTTCAGAACAAGCCACAGAAGGTCAAGCTTTAGAAATCAAGATGATTTTCTTGGGGGGAAGGAGTTGTTTCTGCTAAAGTCAACATGGCAAGCAATTGCCATAATTTAGTTATAAACCACTTTTATGAGACGTTGGCAGGTAAAATGCACCAAGGTATGAAATAATTTGGACTAGAATTCTCGGTAAGATATAGCTCTGCCTCATTTGCTTTTACTTTTTTTTTCTTCCACAACCCACCCCAATGAGGGGTGATGGGTCTTGCACCTAATCAAGTTAACCTTTCTTCCCACAAAAACCATCATGCTGCAAATCTAGAGTGACCCAGGATTTTAAATAGTATTGCATTGGTTGTAATTGTATTAATTATAGCCTAAAGAATCTGTGTAGAAAATATCTATCTTTGGTGGTTCCAAATTAGCTTATGAAGTAACTTTCCTCCTCTTTTACTTGCTCATTGGTGCACACGATAAGTAACAAGACCTTTTCCATTCTAGGATAGCTATAAATCTTTTTAGTTTTGCCTCCAGACTGGCAACATAATATAAGCTTTCAATAAGTTAAGCAATGATCAGTATTACAGTAGAATTTTTGTTAGATCTTTCCCATAAAGCTTGATATCAGAGGTTATTTTAAAAGATTCCCCACACCGTAGTATAATTCTGTATTGATGGATCTGGAATAAATTAATTTACTTATATAACAATTGTTGGGCTAGGGTTGGGTGGGCACCATATTAGGAAAACCGAAAGCAAAGAGGAGCTGAGATTATACTAACAGGAATCCAATATCTTAAAATCACATACCATCATTCTAACATGCTTCCGGAATAACACTGAAATAGCAGCTGAGAATTATGCATGAACTGTGAGTCTTGGAGAGAATGGAGATCTCTTTGATGTATCATATTGATCTGGACAGCTCTACAAGCACATCATTTCTCTCTGCAGAGTAGATTCATACTCTCTCTGCAGTAGGTTCCTACAGTGCCTGTTCACCCATTCGGGCTTGCCTGCTGCACTTTGGAGTTCTGCTTCAGCGATGCACGTCTCTTAGCAACCGTCGAGGTCCTTATGAACAACACTCGTTTGCATTTACACAGATCCTTGATGGTATCTATCAAAATGACAGCTATACAAGTAGATCATTATCATTCTATAACCTATCTCCACACTAGCACCAATCTATCTCATTAGCAATAGTAGAGACAATCAAAAACATTAAGAAAGCATAATTTCAAAAATAATCTGAGCTGAGTAAGATGCAAAAGAAACCATCCATTGCAAAAAATAACTAAAAACAGAATGTTCTCCCCCTTCTTTATAGGGTGTGCCCCAGAACATTTCTCTATACAAGGAATATAACACACATAGGTTGACTGGAGTGGCAGCTGGACCTTCTTCAACACTGATAAATGAACAGTATTTGTCGATATCCATAGTGAAGCAGGAAATTAATGTTCCTTATAATGTCATGATGCAAAAGACAGTGCCTTATAATCAGTAGTGGGATTCATATTCATATTCATATTCATTGCATATATGTGAACAACTGGTCCTCTGTGTGGATGCCACTTCTGGAAGTCCATTCTGGGCCTGGGCAACAAAAAAGTAGCTACCAGTTCTGCCAAAGTGATGCAAACCGGCTGAATCCCACCATTGTTTACAATCCAATGCCAAAAATCAGCCACATGTACATAAGGGTGGGGTTGGGTCATGACATCACTGTATGTATGAAATCTTTCTGACACCCATCTCAATTTGCTGGGGATACCTCTTCATCATTCCTGATGGAGAACAAGTTAGGTTGAGTTTCCAGGAGTAATGCAGAGGTCTCCAAATCATCTCATGCTTGCTTTCCAGCTTCTGCAGCTTAGCCAAAGGTGCACAGTCACCTCAACAAACTATGGGTAATTCACTCAGATTTTCGGGATGTGCTTACATTTAGAACTTCCCTTAAAAGCAAAGTGCTATCTATTTTTTCAATAGCTTACAGTATGTTCAGCAATAAAAATTAAATGCAAAAGAAAAAAACCCAAAAATTTAAATCTAATGGATTAAATTTGAAATCGGTCAGCTTAAACATTCAGCAGAATTTTCACATTACTTTATGAAAATGTTAAGAAATATAACTTTCTTCAGAACTTCAGTGCAATCATAAAAAAAAAGAATCCGTCTTAACAATTCAGTGTCTCACGCACGCTCCATTATATAGGCTTGCTGGCGAGAAATTGGTAGCTTTAAGGAAACTGCTGATTTTCTGAACAGATTTATTCATTCACGCAGTACTTTGTAATTAAAAACAAATTGCTTAGATATCATAGAACATTTTTAAAGTAGGAATGGAATAGCTCATGAACCATGCCCAGTTAGACATCCTTTTGAATAAAAATGTTCATATTAAGTATTCACTAGTTAGAGAAGATGTAGAAATATCTTGGGAGTAATAAGGTCAGGCAAAAACTTTAATCCTATTTCCATTGTCTTCCCAGGCTAATTTCTCTCTTACCATTTATCGTTAATCCTCCATTAGTTCTTTCTTTTTTTACAACTTTAATCTTACAGTTAAGGCTTCAAATTCTTTAGCATTATTCATAATCATGGATATAGTCTTCATCAAGCGTATGATCTTTTTGGAGCAAGAAACTCCCTCTTGGTGCTTGAGTCTCTCTTGTTGATAAGAGAAAGAATGTAAAGTTGACCAAGAACAAGGATCTGTCTAGACCAGGGATTGGTAACCTCGGCTCTTTTATGACTCATGGACTTCAGCTCCCAGGATTCCTGAGTCAGCTATGCTGACTCAGGAATTCTGGGATTTGAAGCCCATGAATCATAAAAGAGCCGAGGTTGCCTACCCCTGGCTAGACCAAGTAACACATGGCCTTGTAGATGCTGTTGGACTACACATCTCAACATTTTGCCCCTAGAAACATGTTTTTAGTTCTTATTGGGACAAGTATCACAATTAGTGTAGGCTTTGTAAAGTTGTGATTTCATTTCACATTTAAATTCCAAGATGTCCTGCGTTGTACAAAGTCTTTCCAGTGCTTTTGAATTTTTACATGTTCGTGGCAATGATAAAACATTCCTTCAGTTTCATGACATTTCCAGCATTTGAAAACAATTTAGATAGAATTGTCTACCTTAGATATTATTACTGGAGTTGTGTACCATCTGTAAATACATTTTGTAGCTAGTTTCCTTTAAGATAGAACTTGCTGTAAACTTTATTATTATTATTATTATTATTATTATTATTATTATTATTATTATTATTATTATTATTTATTTATTTATTATTTATTAAATTTGTATACCGCCCTTCTCCCGAAGGACTCAGGGCGGTTAACAGGGCATATATAAATAACAATACAAAAATTAAAAAGGAATTAAACAAATGCCCAATTAAAAATTACATTAACAATAAAAACAATAAAAGACCCATTAAAAACCCTAACATTCCCCATCAGGCCAGACCAGCTAGTTCAAATAAGTGGGTCTTCAGCCCGCGCTGGAAGGAGCGAAGGTCCGATGCCATCCGGAGCTCAACCGGCAGTTGGTTCCATAATTAGTCTATAATTCTTCCCATTATTGTGTTACAATTGTTTCTTTCACATTTTGTATCCATTTTATGCATTCAGGTTTTTGTGGTTTCGGTAAGTAAAGTGTGCAGCTCTGTCTGGGTGTCTGGGTGTGTGTGTATGTGTGTATGCTTGCTCTAATAGGTGGGGAGGTTTTGTTTAGCAATTCAGAGTTTTTTTTCCTTAATTTTCCTTCTTCCTTCTTGATAACTAATTTTATCTTTCTGACTATTTTATAGATGCCCCAGCCATGATATTCCATCCTTCACTAGGTAATTCTTGCTACTTTCTTGCTTTTTAGTCTATTTGTAGAAGCTGAGTGAACCATATCTGCATATGTAATTACTTTTTCTTGCTGTAATTATCTGACATGAAAAGCATTTGAAGGAGAAACTTGAGGTAAAATTCTTGGGCTTCATTATTCTCTTAGTGGAATTCCATACTTTTATCAAACTTTGTCTAATAATAGATGCTTTTAAGTTTTATTCTTCTTTTGTATTTCTGTACCGTAAGTATCTATGAAATTGATGAAGATGGCTGCTTCATTGGCGATGCTGGCTGCTTCCAAAATTGTCATTCTGCTATTCAGAGATTTTATCCACTCAATGAAAGGCAACTTTATT